>NC_064615.1:596582980-597207980 GCF_023898315.1 Schistocerca nitens
ATGTACATGGAACATCATTCGCAGCATAGTAAAAAAAATTATGAACCCCTTTCCAATATGTCCGTACAAATATGACCGTGTAGTGCACAAAGAAAACTACGGATGTTGAGGGGAGGACAAGGCGCACTTGTTACAAGAGCTGGCGTTTGCACTTTCCGAGGATGCCCGGTATAATTTATGTACATAACAATGACCTACATCAAACTGCGGGCGAAATACATCACAGTGATTTCAAAGAAAGCAGTGGCCGTTTCCATAACTTCAAACAGTGCTACAGAACTGGAAGACGTAAGATAACGAAATTTCAAATAAAGCGTAAAATAGATGACGTACAGCTACCTGCTGAATCAGCCAGAAAATTTGTGGATGAGAGAAACCAACTTATCCCATCGTTAATTAAGGAATTTGTTTTCAGCTCCGACCATTATGGGTTTGAACAGCGAACGGATATAAAAGGAACCTTGGAAATAAGAGGTATCGACAGAGGTGTATGAAAATGAACTAACATCAGTGCCTTAAAGCATTCGTATACAATTACGCCGACTGCTAACTGGATGGTAAATTGGCTGGAAAGTTATTTATTGTGCTGGGAGAAGTTGGAGGTGCTCTGCCCCCGATGATTCTTCCTCGTGTGGGTGATCTTGCGCGAGGCCAGTAGGGAATTTTTACGTGACAGCAAACAAGAGTCGGGAAATAGGTGTAAAAGAACTACAGTTATGATATGAGGATTGCTTTTAGCCAATAACAGGTAAAATTGCTTGCTTTTGCTTGACTCCTGAATTGTGTATAAAAATCATATTCCTTTAGAGCAAACTATCCCTCCTGAAAAGTGTGTGGCATTACAATTCATACTACATGTAACTAATGGACAAAGTCAGCCTCTGGATATTTGTTTTCCCGTGCCTATAAAATACATTTTTACACTATCTGCAGCTACGCGTTACAGCCAGTTTCACGATAAGCTCCATGACAGACTTTCGCATCCTATTGCATGCCATCACATTCCATCAGATCTCATCACCCTGTTACACGATTATGATTCTATAAGCGTAACTTTATCAGTGGATACCTAGCTGAAGGTCCTGCATGGTTTGTAACTCCCATGGATTTCGCCTTTTATATTGACGGAGCGAACCTTTGTTATCACTGTGGCGAACCATTTTTAATTCGGTGTTCATGGTGCAAGTTAATGGTTTGTTTTGGATGTTTTTTGAATGTCGACCACGTCCATTTTGTGAACTGTAATACAAACATCCCATAGAAGCTTGATCTCTGGAACTCGCGGACACTTATTTTCTGTCGCCCTCCTGATGCACATGGTGAGTCATTAGCAGCTAATATTTTTCCTGTCATTATTGTTAACACATCACTTTCTAATGAGACTTACTAAAGATTGAACTTGTGACCTCGCTTTCAAGGGGTGCCTTGTAAAAAAAAAAATTTAAAACTGAAGGAGTTTGAGCTACGTATCAACCATTCCATAGCCACACATTCACTTTACAGTGGAACTCAGGGCAGAACGGGTTAGCGCGGCCCAACGGGACTGCACTGTTTTCCATATTGGAGAATGCTGCAACCTATTGTAGTGGTATGTAACTACGTCTCTGAATGAAAATGAAGGCGTGACAGCCATTTTGGGTTGTAATGCGACTTTTAAGTGAACGGTTGTCGTTCACGTTCCCAGTTCCGTTTTTATAACGTTCGGTGAGTTCCAATGCGAGATAAGCCCTTAATTGTTTGTTATACGCCCTTAAATGACATGTAATACATGCCATTCATTATACGTTAATAATATACTTTTATATCCGTCAGTTTTCACGCCCCTTAAAAGTTCTCAATCTGATATGTGCTCTTGGGATGAAACGGGACACGACGGAATGGGATACGATAGTATTCCGTTCTGCCCAGCCGTTTTCTGATGCAAGGAGATTTCAAGCTATGTATTTCTTTCTTTCCCTAGCGTTTCCAGATGAGGTGCACTTACACTGGAAAGACAGATAGACAGCAATGGAATCTGAAATCAACGGAAATGGCAGTTCTATTTTATTTTCTGGAATGGGAGTTTTAAAATCATCTAAGACGTTTAACGTACAAAATCAGTGTTGGAAAGATGCTTTAGAACAGCTAAGAATAGTTGTAACCACATAGCTGACAAATCAAATGAAAAATTTGTAAACGTGTTCACTGCAGAAAAAAATGACAAGCTGGTAATAGCATATCTGAAGTCCAACAAGAAACATTTCATTGCCAGATAATTAGCCTATCAATTAGCAGAAAGAAATGGCTTACCATACAATTTGACAAAGAAATTTGTCTAGCTGGTTAGGAGTGGATTTATAACAACGCATCTTTCACTGTCTATTCGCAAGCCAGAAAATGTATCTGGTGCACGAGTGATGCGATGCAATAAAGTGACTAACTGTAACTTCTTATTAAGCATTATTGGGCTTCTGAGTGAATGCAGTCCGTGATCGTCTTCCTGTCTTATGCCCTGGAGAATGTTGAGCACACTGTCATGTTCCGTGACCGCGATCTGCAAAGCGGCAACTGCCATGCACACACCTTCTACGTATTCGAGCAAATTCTCAATATTCCCTTGTATCTTCGAACAATGGTCGCTTTGTAATTCATTACGGACGCTGGGTGATAACTTCAGCTGTATCACGCAACTCCTCAGATCTCCTAGAATGCCCCGTCGCCTAAGTACTTCCAAAAGTAAGCTACTCAGTGAGCTTCGGGTCAAAGGATATAATAAATGCAGTATAACTGAGTGAGGAAACTGCAAGACATCAGAATGAATCAACGGAGCAGCTGGAGCAGCTGGTCAACGCCTAGATCGGAAACGCCCTGAAACAAATGCATTATTGGGCTAGGCAACTTAGCAAATGATTCTAAGCTGATCCATCTGGAAGGTAAACATCAGTATCCTGGCCCGCCTCACCAGGCAAGTCTTAAGTGGCGCCACCGGTCTCCGTGCCACTCGCCTCTCCTTATAATAAACTCATCGCGCTAGTGGTTTCTTGTAAATCCCTGACGCGAGTAAACAATCGACTAACCACGTCACCTTACTTCTTAGTGAGATGGAGGTGCCTCAAATCAGAGATACGGTTCCCCTAATGGAGCAGTTGAGCCTGAACTCTCACTATCTGCTTGCGACTCGGCTGATCCCCTTCAAGAAATTGAATATTGCGATGAATCTCAATGAGAGCACTAGAACAAGTAGAAAGCACTGCACCTACCTTGCAAATGACGTAGGAAGAAATATGAATTAGGCTGTCAAAGGTGGCGTACAACCACGCTGCTAACTCAGCAACGCTGCCACCTACTGGTTGCTGCAGTAACTTAACGCTCATATTGAAGCCCGCCCCTTTTTAAATGGGCCAAGCTAAGGCAGCTTCTGGGATTCATCTCCCGTAATACGCCCCTACAAAACCACAACAGATGTTAGACAAGACTATTAACCAGTAATACAATTCAGTAATGAAACCACGACACAAATTGGGTTCCCACTCCAAAATAAGCAATGTTAGACAGCTGGAGCGTCAGGCAATGACATCAAATGAGTGATATCACCTTGACTATCCAGTTCTAAGTCGATAACTGTCTGGGTTACCTAATGGCATGTGGACCAGCAGCTTCATCTGGTTGATGACACTGCTCAGTAAGGCTGTAGCTGCTTGGCCTCACATTTGACTGATGAGTGCACGCGTCGAATGGAGTGCTGCTAATGGTTGACCAAAGAGCATTTATATTCACTCTGGCCAAGTGTGTTATGACTAGAGCAAGACTGCAGCAGGCTGCAGATATACATATAACTTTGAGCTACAGCATGTAGCCATCTAGCTCACTGCTGATGGTAGAGCGCCGCATTGCAGAATGCTATGCCAGTATTATTGCAGGCCCCGTTACATAATTATGTAGGTGGCTGGCCTTAGGCTGAATGCGACAACCTGCCTGAGAGTGACACTGTAACATATCCTCTCCCCTTGGGCGAGTTCATTCCTGCAGATTCCAGACTACTGTTGAATCTGTGAACTACTAAAGCACCTTGGTACTGCTGTACCTTCACTTTTGCCTAGCATCTTCTATACTTTCTCTCTCACACCGTTACTGACATTTATTACATGGCACACACTTCATCACACAGTGTATGACAAATGGCAGACCCAAAATGCTCCATTACTTCATAGAAACCTTGTCATGAATCCATTAGATTGGTAGGCAATGGACTAGGAGATCAGATGTGTGCGTGGTTCTATGCCAATGATGTACGTAGGCTACACAAGCGACAGCCAAGATTAAGAAAGGTCCATTGCGGTGTTGTTGATAATACTGGAGCAACTGTTCTGCACTAATGCACTTATTGTGTGCTGCTAATAACTTCTTGGAAGAACTAAGTGTAATGATATCCATGGTGCTTCATTGGCAGGATTTCGAAAGGGTTGTTGGGTAGATACAACAGAGGATTCATCAGACTGAGAGCAGTAGTCCTTGTTATTGTCGCTAATATGGTAATGAAAGCTTAATGTGTACACGACCAGACACGCCTAGTGTGTCACAGAGTGTTCTGGAAGTCTCCCTGTGAAAGCAAGCCTATGGGCTATTTAAGCAAAAGTACATCTGCCCACAAAAGCAGAGTAGGGAACAGCAGTCTCAACTCGACGCCAGCCCACGTATACTCCCAATCACCGAGTGAATCGACTAAGATAAGGCATCAATTAGTAATGTGTCCTTCAAATGCCCTCTCGAGACAAAACAGGGGTGGGAGAAAATTTAGTGTCAGATGTGGGTTTTTTGTGTGTTATGTTAGGGAAGAGACACAGAGTACAGGGTGGGTTGGGTTGTTTGGAGGAGGCGACCAGCGAGATCATCGGTCTCATCATATTAGGGAAGGACGGGGAAGGAAGTCGGACGTGCCCTTTCAAAGGAACCATCCTGGCATTTGCCTGGAGTGATCTAGGTAAATCACAGAAATCGTAAATCAGGATGGCCGGACGCGGGATTAAACCATCGTCCTCCTGAATGCAAGTCCAGTGTGCTAGCCACTGAGCCACCTCACTTGGTACAGATTACAGGGATAAGTATAGAGAAGATCAGTAGAATCAGCCCAACTCTGGAAGAGAAAGGGTTCCATTCGAGATAGAAGTATCGCTAACGGCCGCCGCCATGAGTGCGAGGTTCACCATACCACAGGTGTCCAGCTGATGTGAGCGAGAGGGTCACCGTACCTGAAACCAGACAGTGAGCAGACTGACACATCTAGCAGTTAAAAATTTACAGAAAGTCAGTAAAAATGGGAAATGTCATTGATTCAGTAATGCTGCAACTAGTGTAGACCATCAGTATCTGAGTTACAGTGAGGCCCCAAGGTAGAGCGCAGGAAGTTCGATGGGATAGGAAAAATGTTTCATAGTTTCTAGATAACTGTGTTAGTGGATATGAAATTTCAGAACTAAAAGCCAATAAAGTATTTTAAAATATATTATAAGACAAATCATGGGAAACCTGGTATGTGCTAAGGGAAATCTTAGCCAAGAATTATGAGAATAAATGGACATTAGATTACGATGCCTGTAAAATGTTCAGTGATAAACAGGTGAGCACTAAACTTGTGATCTAATGGGGCCTTCGTGTTGATACCATGCAATTCCATTTCTATGAAACAATGAAGCGAGGAATGAATAATGATGAAGTTTCTGATAGTAATGCACTAACTGGTAAACTGGATGAGGCAGTGTTTATTCAAGGATTGTTCAATGGTCAAATAAAGACAGTGGTACATGCAAAGAGGAAACAGTTACCCTATCAGAAGAGTATAATTTGGCATCAAACAGAATAATGTGTGATCACATCAGATCAGGTAAAATACGGAGCAGTTACTCTTCCAAAACAGGCCCACAAAATAGCGACAAAATGCTGTAATTGTGGGAAGGATGGGCATATGGCACACAATTGTAAACACAGACTTTACATATGTAAGATTAACCAATTACAGGCGGGACTGCTACGGACGCAGGTTCGAATCCTGCCTCGGGCATGGATGTGTGTGATGTCCTTAGGTTACTTAGTAGTTCTAAGTTCTAGGGGACTGATGACCACAGATGTTAAGTCCCATAGTGCTCAGAGCCATTTGAACCATTTGAATTACAGGCGGCACACCCCTGATCAGAATAGGCCAGACTACCCACTAAAGAATTATGTACGACAGTTCAGATAGAATAGCACATGGTCCAAATCTCCCTTCTGGTCAGATGTACCAAGTGTAATTTGACACGGCACACTCCCACTGTGTATATGAGCAAAGCCAGTAACTTGTTTTACGTGTTACAAACTGGGCATTACGTGCGAGGTTGTAACAAGAGCTGGTGGGCCAACACACGCAGAAAGAACATATAGGGAAACTAACAGTAAGCATAGCGCAACAGTCATATTACACTGTGCCAGGGGTAATACATTAAGCAGACTGCACAGGAAAGAATGGCTATGTACAGTTATGAAGCATGGAAACCAACTGAACTCGTGTGAACTTATTAATAGGTAGAGGAGCCCATGTATGATTAACGCTGCTGCCCTAGAAAGGAAGAATGGGGATCCAAGAAAATGAGTAACAACTCAAAGCCGGCCGAGGTGGCCGAGCAGTTCTAGGCGCTCAGTCCGGAACCGCGCGACTGCTACGGTCGCAGGTTCGAGTCCTGCCTCGGGCATGGATGTGTGTGATGTCCTTAGGTTAGTTGGGTCTAAGTAGTTCTAAGTTCTAGGGCCTGATGACCATAGATGTTAAGTCCCTTAGTGCTCAGAGCCATTTATTGAACAACTCAAAGCACAGCAAATGAAAAGATCCAAACTGAGGGACAGCTACATACTGAGAAGGCTACCGAAAATGCTCAAAATTTTCAGATTATAGGTCCGCACATAGATCTACCTTTTGACAGGTTAGTAGGATGGGATTTCCTAGAAAAACATAGAATTGTGCTTGACTGTGTATGCAGGAGAATTAGATAATGAGAAGAATGAGTAGAGTTAAGGGAAGCCAAAGAAGAAGCAAATGTATGCTGACTAATTGCAATGAATACAACAGCCAACACTGGGCGAGTCAGTAACACATTCGTAACCAGATATGGACACATGAGGAACGCCGAGCAAACAGATAGAGGCATTGCGAGGCACAAAAGTCGTACAGCTCAGGGCAGAACAACAGTAGTGCAAGCCACTACAGTTATCATGAGCCGAAGTTTCTGTAAGACTGCAAACACAGCTCCATTACGGGGCCAGCCCCCTCACATGCTGTCACTGGTCATCTCCAACAAACAACAAAAGGAAAGCCCGTGAAGGTATCCACCTCTTGTCATGGATGACCAACTGAGAAATACTAATGGGAGAAAGCCCAGCCAGCAGCATACACCGGCACTTAAAGGGAGAGGAGAGGTTATAGCTGTTTCCCAGGAGCAACGTTTTGTGAGAGAGCAAAATGGTTCAAATGGCTCTGAGCACTATGGGACATAACATCTGAGGTCATCAGTCCCCTAGAACTTGAAACTACTTGAACCTAACTAACCTAAGGACATCACCCACATCCATGCCCGAGGCAGGATTCGAACCTGCGACCGTAGCGGTGAGAGAGCACATAGTGCGTGTATGTAGGGCAGAAGTCCTGATACCAAAGCAAGAAGTTCGATCTGGTGTGTATACTTAGCACTTGAGACAAAGACATTCGATTAGAAACTCCCAAAATGTTCGTAGAATCAGTCCTGCTCCCCTAGCAGTTCCAAAATTCGGCATGTAACCACAGAACAGAAGATCCTCATGAAGTCAAGAAAAATTTGTGAACAGAGCATTTCAATACTGAGGAAAAACAGGGCCTCAAGGTGATATGTGTTTCATATAACGATAGAAATCGTTTGCCCAGGGATGTGTTAATACATACCACATTGCTGAAACACAGTATAACCCTGATACTGGAGGCAGAGAGAACGATTCTAAATCAAGCTATCACGTTCAGCAAGAGGCCCTACTGCCAGAAGTCGATGAAATGTTAGCCACTGGGAAATATCATACAGTAGCAACTATCTCTACAACTACACATTGGAACATAAAAAATTATAATTCCAATTTGTTTCTCTCAGAGAGGGACACACAACAATAGCACACTCGACCCGCCACCCCACCCATTGATGGGTGGCAGGGTTCGACTTTGAAATCTTCAATGGGAACCCCAACTTTTTATTGCAGATTACGATGCTACAGCAAAATCTACAAACATTTTGTCTAAAGCATTTTCTTTGTTTCGCCACAGATGGTGCTGTAATCGGAGGAATAGAAATGGGCACACAAACGTAATTTATGACATGCTATTCAATGGCCCTTGAATATCCAATGGCTCGTGGGACCCCACCTCCGTGCTGCGAGGGTAGGACGGGCCAGTGTTTCATAACTTCTAACTGGAAACCCGATTCGCCAAGTTATATTCCTCTGACATGTGGAACAGGGGACTACTCGACGCGCCACTGTGGCTATGGCTAAAGGCACGCTACTCTAGTTTTCGGTAGTGAACTACGGCGTATCGTTGCTTCCGGACCTGACGTAGAAAGCGGTCGTGGAACAGATGGTCGTTCTAAACATTACAATACTTGTAATCAATTCGACACAAGCGCAGCTGAAGCAGACTATAATGAACTTCGCCATGGCCAAAAGACTCATCCCGCAAATTCCACAGGCGCCAAAGGTATATGGGGTACTGAAGATCCACAAATAATTTTTTCCTTTAAACCCCACAGTAAATACTATTAATTCACCGACCTACAAGTAAAAGAATTGGCACCGAAGCTTCGACATTTAGTGAGCCACACAGATTCGTATGTCAAGGACTCCACCTATTTTGTGACACTTGTAAAAGAAAAGTGTGTCTTAGCTACGGATCTGATGGTTGGTTTTGACGTGAAGTCTTTATTCACGAATGTACCAGACACGATGATCACCTTAGAGGAGCGTGAAGCACCTGGCATCTGAGAACCAGTGCGCCACACATTAACGATCACCTATTTCAGGTGGAAATGGAAGTTTATGAACAGACGGACAGTGTAACTATGGGTTCCCCTCTCTCGCCTATTGCAACAGACATCTTCATGGACACATCTGAAGAAGCAGCTCTCCAGTCCACACCAATACACCCTGACTGTTGGCTCCGATATGTTGATGATACGTTCGTTATCTGGTCAAATAGAAAGGAAGAACTACAGAAGTTCCACCAACATCTTAGTCAACATCATAGAAAAATATACTTTACTATGTAGTTGAAAAGAATGGGGTGTGCCTTGCGTCGACGTGAAAGTATATCGAAAGCCGATAGTAAACTTGGTCGCAGAGTATCCAAAAAAGCCACCAGCATGGGCAGGTATCTTCACGCCGCCTCCCACCATTATCCTAGGCTGAAGAAGTCCACCTTTCACACACGGGTATACGGAATGAGTTTTTCGATGAAAAAAATCGATTTTTGGGTAAATGCATTTTCGAAAAATTTAGACTCTCCCGTTTAATACCACGTATAAAATATTTGGATGACGTGAATAGAACTATTTTAAATAATTTTTTAAAATAATTTCGACACACGATGTTCCGCACCTTGTATATGAGACGCGAAATATACCTGATATAGACAGCCTTGCCAGAGATATAATTGAGCACAAGAGTTAGCTTTTCTGTTGGCTACACTGCTATACAGTTGACAATAGATTCTGCACCATTTGTATTGTTTCCTTTGTGAGTACATCCATGTCATTGGTGTGAAAGTCGTATGTGGAGAAGTCATTGAGTTTTCTTTCCTTCAACATGCCAAGACCTAGTCTGAAGGTATTTAGAAAGCGTGTACATTGGCGCAAGAAAGTATGTGATGTCCCAGTAGCGACTAACCTCAACACTGGTAGTGATACATTGAGTGATGCTGCTGCCACTACACCGGAAAGTGCTTCAAGAAGAAAACTAGCTGGAATTGAAGAAGAATACAAGAAACTAAATGCTGGGACTACAAAATATGAGGTAATTAACGTCTCTTTATTATCAGACGTTTTGGAGAACCATGTGTGCAGCAAACAATGTGGAAAATGTGGTGTTTCATTGAAAACAAACTTGCTTGTGAATTAGAGTTGATGTGCAGTTATTGCAAACACAGTGTTACTTTCTTCAATTCCTCACATGTTACTGCAGATACAGGTAAACTATACGATATAAACATTAAACAGGTTTATGGATTACGGTGTATAGGAAAGGGCAGGGCTGCAGGTGCCATGTTTTGTGGTGTGATGAACCTCCCTCCTCCACCTTCAAAATTTAACAAACACATAATTGCAATAGGCTCTGCTGTAGAAGATGTGGCACAGGAAAACATGAAAGATACTGTTGAGGAAGCAGTTGTTGAAAATAATAATAGCAGAGACTTGTCCATAGCTTTTGATGGAAGCTGGCAGAAGAGAGGCCACACATCTCTGAATGGTGTAGTAACAGCTACAAGTGTGGACACTGGTAAGGTAGTTGATGTGGCAATACTTTCCAAGCATTACAGATGCAAGGAGAAAATGAAAAATAAACATGAAGAGGAGTGCATGGCAAATTACTGTGGGTCAAGTGGTGGTATGGAAGTTGCTGGTATAAGAAGTATTTATCAACGCTCAGTAAAATGGTACAACGTTAGATACATAAATTATCTTGGAGATGGTGACTCAAAGGCTTTCAAAGAAATTGAGGAACTGAGACCCTATGGTATCGATGTGAAAATTTCCAAACTGGAGTGTGTTGGCCATGTTCAGAAAAAGATGGGATCAAGACTTCGACGGCTCAAGGCTAGCATGAAAGGCAAGAAATTGAGCGATGGAAAAACTTTAGATGGGAAAAATAGACTGACAGATGCTAAAATAGATTATATTCAGAAGTGCTATGGTCTAACAATAAGACAGAATACAGCAGATGCAGAATTAATGAGAAGAGCAGTCTGGGCTCTGTTTTTTCATACAGCTTCAAACAATGAGAATCCCCAACATGGGCTATGTCCAAAAGGAGACGATAGTTGGTGCAAGTACAACAGAGGCAAGTAACTAAGAAACAATACAATCACCCTCATCACCTGCCACCTGCCATAATGGATGAAATAAAACCAATATTTCGAGACCTCGCAGATATTAGTCTACTAAAGAAATGTCTTCATGGCCGGACTCAAAATCCAAATGAGTGTGTGAACCATGTGATATGGAATAGACTACCTAAAACTGTGTTTGTGGGTATAAACACACTTCACTTTGGCGTTTATGATGCTGTTTCATCATTCAATCAGGGCAATATAACAAAGTGCAAAGTTCCGCAGAAGTTGGGGCTCTGTGTAGGACTACGAACTGCCGCAGCTATGCTTTGTTTGGACAAGGAACGGCTCAGGTCTTCAGATAATGCCATAAAAGTATATTCAAAGATGGCTAGACAGCATAGCACAGCCATCAAGAGGAAGCTGTTGGACGATTCTGATGATACAAGCTATGGAGCAGGCTTGTACTGAAATAAAAACTTTGAAGCTAATTTGCCGTAACTTTAGTTTTTTTGTGTATACGGTACATTTTCTCAGGGCCTATTTATAGTAGAAAGATGAAATTTTCTGCAGTTGTTCCTTAAGACCTTCTAATATATCTGAATTAAAAGGTATGTGGAATTTTTTTGTATTAATGGATGTAAATTTTAAAATACTTGTTAAAATGTATAACTTTTTTTACATTTACAAAAAATAAAATATATGAAAAACTATACATTATTTTTTCAAAATTAATAATTCAGCATAAAAGCAGAACATATCTCTGCGTTCTGTGAAAAAGACAAGAGTATCGTCCAAATAACAAATGAGAAAATGTTCCTAACTTTTAGCTCAATTTAACATTGTAAACATAGGGCGTTCCGTATACCCATAACCAGGAGGGCTCACTGGATCAGCGGTGACGAACAACTGAAGGTGGAACTACGAAACCTCAGAACCATTTTTGGAGCCAATGGTTATGGAAAGAATATGATAAATAAAACTACGACGACAAAGGATGAAGGCAATTGGGAAGAGCAGAAGGCAGCACGGAACACAGCCAAAAAATTGTTCAAATGGCTCTGAGCACTATGAGACTTAACATCTGAGGTCATCAGTCCCCTATAACTTAGAACTACTTAAACCTAACTAACCTAAGGACCTCACACACATCCATGCCTGAGGCAAGATTCTAACCTGCGACCCTAGCGGTCGCGCGGTTCCAGGCTGAAGCGCCTAGAAACGCTCGGCCACAACAGCCGGCGGAACACTGCCCTATCATCATATGTGCAAGGGGTAACTGAACGTGTGGGCAAAATTGTCCGCCGAGCCGGCATTAAGCCAATCTTTCGGGGGAATAACAAAATAAAAGATGTTCTAGGATCAACGAAAGATGCTGTTGACAAGCTAAAAAACCAAAGGAGTCTATGAAATCGATTGAGAATGTGGACTGATGTATGTAAGCGAGACGGGGCGGCCGTTCAGCACATGAATGGCAGAATATGAAAGATATATCCGTCTGTGACAACGCACCACGTCAGCGGTAGCGGAACACCAGGATGAGTGCGAGAGAGATAATATTCAGTGGAGCCCGTGTACTGCCAGAACAGCCATTTACATTGAGGAGAAAGATTAGAGAGGCGATGGAAATAGCCACGCGATCCACCCACATGAACAGAGAGGACGGGTATGGGCTTCTGGCGTCCTGGCTGCGAGCAGTGATAACGCTACGGGAGGACTGGGCGCGCAAAGCAACTCACGAAGGCGCGCGGGAGACCGCGGTGGTCGTACGTATACAGAGCGTAAGCACGCCACAGCTCGCACCTGGCGACAAGTAAACAGCGCTACGTCACAGCTGACGCTCGTTTCTAATCCGCCTGTTTCCAGCAATGACAAGAAACAATGTAAACAACAATCAAGCACGTCTTTGTCCACCAACGACAAGGAATAATATAAAGACCAGTAAAGAACGCCTAACACCCCTCCTCCTATCCTCGGTACCTTATCAAATTGCGCAAACAGCTTCCTCAACTATTATAAAAGATCGAAAGCCTCTCTCATTCAGCAGTCAGTTCAGCACAAAGCTCTAAGGAAGGCCATTTGTAACAGTGACCGAAACGTCATACAATTTTATATCTTGACAATGCGGTCAACAGCCCAGAGGAATTTTATTGACATTACTCTACTTGGGCAGTGTTTTTTGCCTGCACTTTTGCCTATCATTTAGAGAACAAACGTGCTACTGGATGATGAATTTTGGAACCACAGAAGAAAAAATTGAAATGGTCTTCATTTACAGAGAGTGTAGGAGAAATGTTGCGGCTGCTGTTGCCTTGCATGCCGAGCGGATACCTGAGAAAGATGGAAAAATGGCTCTGAGCACTATGGGACTTAACATCTGAGGTCATCAGTCCCCTAGAACTTAGAACTACGTAAACCTAACTAGCCTAAGGACATCACACACATCCATGCCCGAGGCAGGATTCGAACCTGCGACCGTAGCGGTCGTGCGGTTCCAGACTGAAGCGCCTAGAACCGCTCGGCCACTCCGGCCGGCGAGAAAGATCGCTCTGGTTCGTTCTTTTACAAGGCTGTGAACACCTTTATGTCTGATGGCAAAGTACAAACCGGCAAAAAGGAAACGAAGCAAACGTATTACAGGAAAGCCAATGAAACGACTGTACTAGCGACAGTGCACCACAACCCATGGATAAGCACCCAGCAATTACACCGTGATTCCGGTATGTCCGTAGGTAGTATTGTCACAATGCTGCATCGTCGTAAGTATCATACATAACACGTGTGATTGCATTAGGAACTTCATGGCGCCGATTTCCATAATTGGACAGTGTTTTGTAAAGGACACATCAATACATGCAAACGACCCCCACGTTCTTTGCCGAGGTACTATTTCCGATGAGTCTACTTTCACAAACCATGATAGCATTAACCAGTCTAACATGCGTTACTGGAGGGTAGACAATCCCCATTGGTTACAGCGAGTAGACCATAAACGTCCTTGGTCGGTTAAATGGTGTGGCATCATGGAAACAAATTCATTGGTCTGTATTTTATCAATGGTACGTTGAATGGATGCATATATCTAACGTTTTTTGAAGAGGGACTACCGGTTCTACTGCAGGATGTTGTCCTGGACGTTCGATGACGTATGTGGTTTCAGCATGATGGTTACTCAGCGCATGACACAACTGAAGCACTGGAGGTATTAGATTCTGTTTATAGATTCTGTTTATACTGGTCGGTGGAACACTCTGATTTTCGGGCGGAAAGGCGTGCCGGATCCCGGCACGAATCCGGCCCGCGGATTAGTGTCGAGGTCCGGTGTTCCGGCTAGCCTGTGGGTGGTTTTTAAGGTGGTTTTCCATGTGCCTCGGCGAATGCGGACTGGTTCTCCTTATAAGCACTATGGGCCTTAACTTCTGAGGTCATCAGTCCCCTAGAACTTAGAACTACTTAAACCTAAATAACCTAAGGACACCGCACACATCCATGCCCGATGCAGGATTCGAACCTGCGACGGTAGCGGTCGCGCGGTTCCAGACTGTAGCGCCTAGAACCGCTCGGCCTCCCGACCGGTTAAGCTTAGGGGCTGATGACCTTAGCAGCTAAGTCCCATAAGATTTCACACAATTTTTTTTTTGTTCCCATTGAAGATTTCGAAGTTGCCCCTTGCCACCCGGAAACAGGCTATGGATGTCCCCCTCCGAGACAAACAAATTGGAATTCAACTTTTTTTGACCCGGTGTGCAATTTTCTAGATATTTCAATATCTTCGGTTAAAATGGACACCCAGTTTACTTAGATGACGTAGTTGTGGTGGGTGCATCGTTAGATATAAATAACGCTCAGGTAGAAGAGGTATTCAAGCGACTGAGGCAAGGCAGCTTGAAGTTGCGAGTGGATAGGTGCAGATTCCTACGGAAAGAAGTCACCGTCTTAGTACATGTCTTAACAGCATCGGAACTATTGAAGGACCCCTTCAATGTGCAAACTATTGAAAAAATACCCTCAACCAAAGACGACGACAAAGCTGAAAGCCTCCCTTGGTCTAGACGGGTATTACTATTGATTTTAAATATCTTCAGTAAACTAGCGAAACAACTTCTTAAAGAAAGGGCTTCCTTATAACTGGGGATCACACCAAGAACTAGAAGAAAAATTGATCTGTCGGCCAGTATTACAGTATCCATACTTCGAGAAGGAGTTAATATTGACTACAGATGCTAGCAACTTTGTGCTTGAAGTGTACCTCAGCCAGGGAAAACTGGGAAAGGACTTACCTGTAGTATATACACGGCAGACTCTTAAAGAAGGCTGAGCAGGATTATACTACAATGGATGAGAATTACTCTTGATCATAGAGGCTGTAAATTACTTCAGATCATATGTATTCGGCAGGAAATTCAAAATAGTGACTGGTCACAAACCTATGTGTGGCTACCAAGTATACCCGATCTGTCCCCTCGCCTTATGAAACTTCGCTTGGATCTAGAAGAAATCTTATACAAGGAAGGGAAATGAGCCGTGGGGACTGGTGCTGGTTCTGCTCCACTTGCGTCGCTGATGTCTACACTCGCCTGGTCTTGTATCTCTGACTGTTCGGCTCTGGGTTTCCCGGCTTGGAGTATGGCCGAGGGCTCTCTCCGTTCGGCGTTCAACGAGGCAACATGTTTTAAAGGCAGGCCCTCGTCCCCATCCGCTGTGCCTGGACCTCGCCGTCCTCGCCGTTTTACCGCGGGCCGTGTGTACGGTGCTGACTAGTCGGCGTGTTTGCGTGCGAAACGGTGGCGGGTCCGTCTCCTCATCTTCTCATCGCGTAACTGGAGGCATTAAGTTACGTATGATTCATAGTCTGCTGTTAACCTGTGAATATTTGTAAAACTTATGGTGGCATGTTGTATCTGCTGGAGATAAGTTAAGGATGGTTCTGAATAAGAGAGTGTTGTACTGAAATTACGAAGTCTAAGGCTTTGAAGTGTTGTTTCCTCGGAGCGGAGTCTAATTATTTCGGCAAATGCTAAAGATAGAGTTTTACTGCTTGTTTTAAAGGTTCCTTGCAGTGTTAATTTGGTGTAGTATGTTAGTAGTGTGCTCTTCGCCCAGTTTTGGTTTTAGACTTTCTTTTAATATGAAGGGCAGAGCTTTTGTTAAGTCAGTGTAATTTTAATTGTTCTTTTATTCAGTAAATATCTCAGTTTGGTTTTCAGTTATGTTACAGATAGTCACGTAGTTAGTTAGCCTTGCATGGTCTTGGAAAAGGCGAATCATGAGTTGAATTTGTCTGCCGCGTGAATGATTTGCTGTTACAGAAATGGTCTGGTATGTGGGGCAGATGGGGTTTGTTGCCTTGGCGTGCAGACTGAGATCGTGTATGTGTTCGGTGTGTTTTCTGCCCTGGCTTGCAGCCTGATCATCTTCGAAATTGTTTGGCGGTTGCTTTCTGTTCGTTTGTTCCAAGTACCATAGTCTATAAGCCGCACTTGCATCCTTTAGTTAAATATCCTGCCTGTCCGCAGGGACGGACGACATCTTTTCGTAAGTAAGTCAAGGTTAATCATTAGTGTTGTGTGTTTGATTAAGTAAGCAATGAACTTAATAGTGCGCCTACGGTGGTGATTGTCTGTGATCCTTTTGCAATCATATCTAGTTACCATTTTTAAAATGCTGTTTGTTATACTAATTCATGGTCCAATCACATAGTTTTACTAAGTTTTGTGAAGGACAAGCGTCCGAAATTTAAAGACTTGATCTTTGATAATTCCCTTTTGTATTTTGTATTTTTTAAGGGAAAAAGGTCCGAATTAAATTTTTGTGTAGTTATTCTGATTCTGTAATTCTGTAATAGTGAAATTTGTTCTTTAGTTGAAATTAAAATTATGTTCCAACCACGAGTTTGTCCATCAGCAAAGATCCCTAGCTTCCTATCTCCTTCTAGTAGCTGTGGTTAAATTGCAATCTTGGTTTCTCTAGCACGTAATTTGAGCAGTAACACAGCTCAACTGGTAGTAGAACTAATAAAGGGGGGAGGGGTTCCTTTCCTATTATTAGTGTTGATGGTCAAAGCTTGTGATGATAGTATCTGGGAAATTTAGCTAATACGTTTTGCTGTTTCGGGAAGTTGCCCAGAATGAGTAGACGGACCTGCCCTGGAATTTCATATTTGCGCCGCGAGCAGTTAATTTACGAGCTGGGCGTACGCGGTTTGCCCGTGGGGGGCAATGTTGACGAGTTGGCGGCGCGGCTTCGGGCGGCGGCGGCGGATACTCCGGTCTCCCTTCCTGTTGATAACCTTGCTGATGTGGGTGAGTGGCTTATACGCAATAAAGCGTCGGTGGACGACATTGGTCACACACTCGACTTTTTAAGATCTTCTCAAGTTACGTAGAAGCAAATTTGCCGCGTGCAGGCTCACCTAAATCACTATAATAACCGTTTAACGGATTTATCGACTGTCCATCTCAATAACACAATGCAGGAACTTCGAAATCAAATTGTTTGTGATGTTAGTGATTTTCAAGCTTCGACCGTCGCGCTTGCTTTGGGTGAGGGAGGTTTTGGAGATGAGCCCGTTGTAAAGAGTAAAGATACAGGTGTTGGAGTGCAATGTAAAACTGTGTACTCTGATTGTTTTTTGAAATTGCCGAATCCTATTGTAAAATTGTTTGGAGGGATTTCATTACATATTATATCATATTTAGGAATTGTTGTGGTTGTTAGTCCGGTTACAAGTTCATGCTGCTGCAATGGGGGTGGAGCATTGCGTAATTTTGTCTTTATTGCTGCTCGGGTAAGATCGTAGCGGAGGAGTTGCAGTATCAAGAAACATTGATTGAATTCCGTCGAGAAATTTTAGGGAGAAAGCTCTCGCATCGAATACGTGTACAGTTGGAGGGTACAAGCAGATGATGAGACGCTAGCCCAATGTTTTGATCGATTGCGTACTGCATTTGTTGCTCTTGACATGTCGGTATCAGAAATAGATAATATTGAAGATCTGCTTGGGGGGATGCGTCCTCAACATCGTTCGCGCTTAACTTTTGCGTGATTTCTACTGGAGGGTACATGCAGATGATGAGACGCTAGCCCAATGTTTTGATCGATTGCGTACTGCATTTGTTGCTCTTGACATGTCGGTATCAGAAATAGATAATATTATAATATTGAACATCTGCTTGAGGGGATGCGTCCTCAAGATCGTTCGCGCTTAACTTTTGCGCAGCGTCCGACTTCATTGGCACAGTGCCAGCAGCTAATTGATTACGTAGAAAAGGTTTCTCTAGTTGATGATCAACGTCTGCAATGCCAAATTAAACAACCCTACGTGGTAATTTCTAGTGGTGATAGAGAAAGGGGGTCCTGTAGTCCTCGCGTGTTACGATGTTATCGTTGCCAAGCTAGCGATCACTTAGTGCGGCAGTGCCCCGCGTCCAGGAACCCTAGGCCGAATAACTGACGCCAGAGGCGAGGTAAGGGTAGCAAATACCGTAACTGGCCTTTGAACTGTAAGGAGATTACGAGTGTGAGTCGTTCTCCCTTGCCATATGTTTGTGCTCGGATTGGAGATGAGCCGGTTTGTGCTTTAGTTGATTCCGGTAGTTCGGTATCTCTAATTGACCAGACGTGGTATCTAGAATTCCGACATTTGCGTAAATTTTCCTTACCACTCCCTCCTGTGCAAATATGTCGGGTTGCAGACGGCCGTGAGTTGGCTTTGGCAGGGGAGGTGCGGGGTTATTTGCACTTATAGGGTTTTCCTGGCCACATAACTTTATCATTGCTAGTAATTTGAAGATTCCTGTGATATTGGAATGCGATTTTGCGCAACGTACCGGGTTGGTTATTGATTACGCGCCGGTGTTTTCTATTTTAAATTTGCTTCTGATTGTCATGTCGCTTTGTTCGTGTAATCAGTCAAGGAGGACCAGTGTCGACTATTTGGGTAATGTGCAGGTGGAGATGGGTCATCTTTCCACCGAGCAAGTGCGGAGTTTGAGACAGGTCGTTCAGCGGTACCCAGAGGTGTTGTCCGAGCGGTTGGGCGAGGCGAAACTATTGGAGTACGAGATAATCTTTACTGACAGTGTTCCTGTCCGCCTGGCGCCGTATAGATTTTCACCTCCGAAGATGGGGATATTAAGGCGAAAAATTAATAAAATGCTTCAGGAACGGGTAATTAGGCCATACACCTCGCCGTATGCTGCACCCGTTTTCTTGGTTCCGAAAGAACAAGGCAAAGATTTTCGTGTTGTTATAGACTCCCGTCGTCTTAACAAGAAGGTAGTCCTGGAATCTGTGCCACTTCCAGATTTACACAATTGTTTCACCTGGTTTTCTGGCGCGACCGTGTTTACCATCTTTACCAGATTCTCTTATCGGAAGTGTCGAAGCCGGTCACAGCATTTTGCACCGACTGGAACATTTTCGAATTCAATCGAGTTCCCTTTGGTTTGGCCACGTATGCAGCGGTATTATCTCGTTCACTAGATGCCGTTCTGGGCGATTTGAAATTTGTCTGCGTGTATAATTACCATGACGATGTACTGGTTTATAGTCGAACCCTAAAGGATCACAGAGGTAATCTGGATCAAGTTCAAATGGCTCTGAGCACTATGCGACTTAACTTCTGAGGTCATCAGTCGCCTAGAACTTAGAACTACTTAAACCTAACTAACCTAAGGACATCACACACATCCATGCCCGAGGCAGGATTCGAACCTGCGACCGTAGCAGTCGCTCGGCTCCAGACTGTAGCGCCCAGAACCGCACGGCCACTCCGGCCGGCTAATTTGGATCAAGTTTTTGTCCGCTTACGTTCGGCAGGGCTGACCGTCAGACCTTCGAAGATTACCCTTTGTAGGTGGCAGATTTCGTTTTTGGGACACTTGGTCTCGGCTAAGGGGATCAGCATTGATCAGGAAACAACTAAGGTTTTGCGCGAGTTCCCCCCTCCAAGGAAAAAGAAGGAAATCGCCTGTTTTGTGGGAATGGCGAATTTCTTTCGCAAATTCATACCGAATGTTGCCCAATTAGCTGCTCCCTTCAACGATCTTTGTAAGAAGGATGGAGTTCGCTTGGAGTGAGGCCCAGCAAGAACTTAAGACTGCCATTTCTAATCCACCCTTATTGGCTGTACCGAATTTCGATAAGAACCGGGTCGTACAAATTGAAGCTTCCCATGCGGGTACTGCAGCCGTCTTATTCCAGGAGGAGGAAGGAGAAAGGAGGCCCTTAGCCTACGCGTCACGCCCTTTATCTGGTCCAGAGTCTAATTATTCTGTGTATGAACTGGAGGCCCTCGTACTTATATTTGCCTTAGAGAGGTTCAACTTTTATCTTGAGCATAAGCAATTTCTCCTGGAGACAGATAACCAGGCTTTGAGCTGGGTTCTGGCTAGGACACGAAAAACCGGTCGAATCGCTCGTTGGGCTGTGCGTATTTCAGCATTTCGTTTTGGCGTCAAACAAATTAAGGGCTCCGATAACGCAGTAGCTGACGCGTTAAGTAGTATGTTTACTGAGGAGCCTTCCGAGGCCCAAAAGTCTGAACCGCAGTTTGTGTTGAGAGCTGTATTGTCGGATATCCCCGAGCTGTTTTCCGACCTGCAAGAAAAGCAGTCGGAGGACTCGGTCTGGGGACCTGCGAGGGAGAAGTTAATGGCAGGGGAGCTTTCTCCGGGCTATTGTCTCAGTTGTGGTGTCCTTTGCAAGCAGGTGGGCAAGGACCAGCAGTTAAAGATTTGCTTGCCGATGTGTTTGGTACCTATGGTATTTAAGTCTGTAGTTGGTGGCCATTTAGGCCTGTATAAGACCTTAGGCAAGGTACGTGAAGGATTTGTTTGGCTCTCACTGTATCGCGACGTGCGTCGTTTGGTTTCAAGTTGTCAGGGATGTAAAAGGGCGAAACCCAACTGGGGCGCTCCTCGGGTCGTTGACATACAGGGACGTAATGCAGTAATTACAATAAAGGGACAAAAATGTGTGAAGGTCCATATAAACTGACTAAAAGAATTATTCTAACTACAGATGACCAGAATGCAGGCACTGTGAGGAATAATAGTTATTGGAAGCTCTGTGGTGCCTGGCGGAACTAAGGATGCCACCCTAAGATGTAAAAGTGCAATATTTCCAATCAGCCCCAGGGACTTATTATGACAATCTAATTTGTACGGGTTCACTTAGTGTATAGTAAGTTACTTTAATTTAAGAGAATTGCATGACAAATCTGTGAACACGCAGAAAACCAAGCAAAAATTAAGCACAGCTGAGTGTGAGCACACTCGACAGGCCATGAACTGACACTTGGGAAAGATAACCGAATCTAAGGAGTAGGTAGGGCAACTGGCCAGACACGAGCGTTAGTTTCACAAGAGACATTTTGAATTTTATTGGATAAACAAGTGAGATATTGCTCGGTACCCTCCAAGATGAAGATGCTCATTCCTTAAAGCCGAGAGACCTGTTGTGGAGGAACAACAGCGACAACTTTTGAGGCTGTCAAAGGAACAGGTGACAGCTGTGAGATCCACCTTAGATGGGTTCAGTCAGACCAAAAATGCAGTGACAAAAAATGAACAGATCATAGAAAGCTGGATCCGGAAGCTAAGTAAGTTCTAGAATAATACAACTAAGAAAATACAGCACAGTAGGGGAAAAAGTAGTATAGTTGACCGTGATGTTTAACAAACTGCAGAGAGTACAAATTATTAATTACCGCCATTGTAAATGCACTGAAGGGTCTGTTGGAACCACACTTGATAAATCTGGCACAAGGTTTAAAATATTTGTAACTAATTAAAGAAGAACTAAAGGATAAGAAATTTCCGACTGAACTTGCCGAGGATGTATTTACGTATAATAGACTTAGATGTATTCTTAGCTGGAAGTACTTTACGTTATGTATTAAATATATGTTTAGTCGATAGTACTGAGTATACTCTATACAAAATATGGCCATTATCCACAGAGTTTTACAAGACTATGCGATTATTCATTTACATCGATTCAGAAAAACATTTCTGTTGACTGATAATACGAAGAGGCAGTATCCACAGCTGTCCTGTGACAAATTGTCCTGTGAAAGTATCAGTACGACACATTAGGTATGTAAACAAAACTTTGTGTTCATGTCCACTTATGACCACGAGAAGTGTGGAGAACTCACGCTTCAACCAGTGCGGGGGATACGACAAGATCGCAATCAGAAATATACTGTGCTAGACGAAAGTATCTGAATACTGATACGGATCAATAAACGATTGTTCGTCGTCCCAAAGGATGAAGGGTTAGCAGTATTACGTAATGATTTGCCACCCGACGATATCATTGTAGGAGGGACAGGTAAGTTGAAGTTTCTGAGTAAATATAAGAGTTATGGGCCACATATCAAGTTACAGTCCAGTCATGTGATATGTACGAATACCAAGGGGGAAGGATATAGTACCTACCTTAAATGTAGACATTGGTTGTTGTATAATAATGGACGAGAAGCAGAAAGTATCTGACATACCCGTGATTTTGCAACTCGAACATTTAGTCCGACATCTGCACGATCTAAAAGCTGCAGAACACAAAATTAAAGAACTGCAGAACGAAATGGCATATCAGCCAAGAACTACTTTCTGAGGATGCTCAATGAGTGACTGTTCCATTTGGATAAACGCGAGATCTGTAATGTTATGTGTACTAATTTAAAACTGTTGTTCGTGTAAATATGGTAAATGTTGCAGAAAGAGTGGCAAATATACGTGTGATACAAATGGAGGAAGCTGTGACAAAATCTGTGTAACCAATATTGTCGTGAGTAGAAGTCCACCCAGAAACCTGTTTCCATGATTCAGAGGAAGTAGTAAGGTCAACTAGATTTTCACCATTCCCAAATAAAGCAGTGTGGAGAGAAAGTGAAGTCAGACGCCACGGCCGTCCGGGGAGATAGGAACTGACGTGCTAATGATAGAATCGCCAAAACTACGCACAGATAAAAAATTGGACTTAACATCTGAGGTCATCAGTCCGCTAGACTTAGAACTACTGAAACCTAACTAACCTAAGGACATCACACACATCCATGCCCGAGGCAGGATTCGAACCTGCGACCGCAGCAGCAGCTCGGTTCCTGACTGAAGCTCCTAGAAACTCTCGGCCACAGCGGCCAGCCGACTAGAGTGGCCATCATATTCTCCAGACTTGAACCCTATCGAACATGCTTGGGATAGATTGAAAAGGGCTGTTTATGGACGACGTGACTCACCAACCACTCTGAGGGATCTACGCCGAATCTCCGTTGAAGAGTGGGACAATCTGGAACAACAATGCCTTGATGAACTTGTGGATTATATGCCACGACGAATACAAGCAAGCATCAATGCAAGAGGACGTGCTACTGGGTATTAGAGGTACCGGTGTGTACAGCAATCTGAAGGTCTCCCTGTATGGTGGTACAACATGCAATATGTGGTTTTCATGAGCAATAAAAAGGGCGGAGGTGATGTTTATGTAGATCTCTATTCCAATTTTCTGTACATGTTCCAGTCCGCAGCTCGTGGTCGTGCGGTAGCGTTCTCGCTTCCCACGCCCGGGTTCCCGGGTTCGATTCCCGGCGGGGTCAGGGATTTTCTCTGCCTCGTGATGACTGGGTGTTGTGTGATGTCCTTAGGTTAGTTAGGTTTAAGTAGTTCTAAGTTCTAGGGGACTGATGACCATAGATGTTAAGTCCCATAGTGCTCAGAGCCATTTGAACCATTTGTACACGTTCCGGAACTCTCGGAACCGAGGTAATGCAAAACGTTTTTTGGTGTGTGAATCTGATTGTTCTGCAATAAATTTAATATCCATGTCAATGAAAACGAAAAAAAGGAACGTGGTGGCAGGCCATATTTGGTTATGAGATTGGCAGGAATTATTAATATCAACAGTGGCTTAAAATTAAATGGGCACTGTTAGACAATCTTCGTGGTTGAATTCTGCTGTTTACAATGATATCATCATTGACATGTGCTTAATCTCTAACGTTCCTTCCTTGCGTTCCGTAAGAAACTCATGACAGATTTTGTTTACGACTAACATCTTTTAGTCTTTGTTGACGCTGTCCTTGTAATGGGAAGTCACACTTAATGGTTATGTTACTGAAAACATGTGAAGCCCTAATGTCTGCTCAGGCGGTAAATACTGTCAACATGGCTAAAAAGTGAAGTGATGCCCGTTTGTTACTTCGAAACCGAGGATGATAAACTGTAGCTTTTTCTGCAGTTTGTTCAGTTAACTCAGGTTCAGTCTTAAATGTACGTCCAAGAAATTAATATGTTGTGATATAAACGAAGATGATGATTAATATAATCGATGCTCGTATAGTGACGGCTCTTCGTAATTACGCTTCGAGAGTGCATTGTATATTATAGCTTTCATAGCGAGGCCGTTAGCACAGCTCGTGTGATAACAAATAAATGTGGTCAAAATATTAACTCCACCGTTGTTGGCCTATTTATCTGCGTGCGGTTTAATCGACATGGACAAATACATCCTGTGGGGATCGGTGACCAATATATAAATTAGACATTTCTTTCTTTCTGTGTATACGGGATGATTCAGCTGCCTGTACCGATGTAGTTTTATTCAACCTGCAATGTTATATGTGGCCTTCAAAACCCACACCCGAAATTTTTGTATTCTCTCGATCGCTATGCGCAGATTATTAATGCAACAAAAAAAGTGAGCAAGACCCTTTTGCAGGAAATTTAATGCAGTTCAATATTGTAATGGGATATATTTTTGCAGAGGGCGTCATTTTCGAGATATTACTGTCAATATTTCGAATATATGATGAGTAAACGTACTCCTTGCGGAATGACGGGAATAAATGGCAAAAACAGCCATGTGCACTCAACATGTGTGCCAGGGGGACTCACATAACATGCAACGGTCGGTACAGAGTGCATAATAGTTGCACATTATAGCAGATGTTGAAACATAAGTTTCAAATTTTGTTTGTGTTATTTTGCTTCTTTTTCTGTAAATTCGTTGATAACCTATGACTATAAAACCCTCGGTTATTACACAAATCTTAGAATGCGCACAAAAATATAAACATTAAAAACTGAAAATTAAATCACAAAAATAACAGATTTGTGAGAATATACAGATAAAAATAATCTGGTTCAGTGAAAGGCGTTAAACTACCGCTAAGCATTCAGTTACATAACAAAAAGAGTGAATAATAAGAAAAATTTTCAATTCTGTTTATTCATTTATGGTGGGAGACTTAAAAACTGAAGCTGCAGAGCAGTGTATACCAGGCAGCACAAGTGATTTACAGAATGTGCTTCTTTGCCTTTGAGTCCAGTCGAAGGACTGAACTAGATATTATCATATTTAGAGAAAAGAGCAAAGCCTAGTTACCAGATGATATGTGCTCTATTTGTTTCCCTGAGCCGATATTTAGTCTTTACGACTTTATTCAAACCAAGATTATAGGTGATTTTTGGAGTACAGACCTTGTTTATAGTTTCACATTCCGCGTGATAGAAGGTGACTGAGTGAAGAGAATAAGTACGAATTGTACTAAGTTTGCATTTTACGTTTTTTTCTCATTTTTAAGTGTTTACATCGAATTATTATCATACGATTCCAGCAAACGGTGTTAATCACCTTGGTTCTCAGCGACATCTACAAACCTCCCCACTTGCTCCCCTTTCCTCGCCTTACCCAAGAATTTACGCACAATTTATTAACACGCATAATGCTGCACGTAATATATAGAGTCACCGGTACAAATTAATATCTGTTGGTCGGTGCACTGAGACTATTACTGTTCCTGGAGTGAGTGACTAGCAGATAGAATTAGGCCCATTTTGACTTTTCGCTTGTGATGCGACTGCTATATGAGATGTTATCCGATAACTCTACTTAGATGACGAGAAAACAGCAATCCAGTACCAAGAGCGGAGACCAGCACTTGATGTAGACTAAAACGTATAGCTGTGAAGTACAAGAAACATAAAATCTGGCAACCCTTGGCTGCACTGTTAATTAGTAACACATCCCAGAAAAATGTGTGAATACACTACCTGATAACAAAAATTGAAGCACACAGAACATATGGTCTGATATCAATGCAACTTCGTGCATGTATACAACTCGGAGAGTATGTAAATGTTTGAGTCGCAATTCCTTGTGGCAGTTATATCGGCGCAGAGTAGTTTGGTCGTTTGTGTTTAGTGCTGTTACCAGGCCTGGTATTACGTTATCAAGAGCTCAGATGGAAACCCAGTTCTAAGCAAAGAAGGGAAGGCAGAAAGGTGGAAGGAGTATATAGAGGGTTTATACAAGGGCGATGTACTTGAGGACAGTATTATGGAAATGGAAGAGGATGTAGATGAAGATGAAATGGGAGATAAGATACTGCGTGAAGAGTTTGACAGAGCACTGAAAGACCTGAGTCGAAACAAGGCCCCGGGAGTAGACAACATTCCATTAGAACTACTGATGGCCTTGGGAGAGCCAGTCATGACAAAACTCTACCATCTGGTGAGCAAGATGTATGAGACAGGCGAAATACCCACAGACTTCAAGAAGAATATAATAATTCCAATCCCAAAGAAAGCAGGTGTTGACAGATGTGAAAATTACCGAACTATCAGTTTAATAAGTCACAGCTGCAAAATACTAACGCGAATTCTTTACAGACGAATGGAAAAACTGGTAGAAGCGGACCTCGGGGAAGATCAGTTTGGATTCCGTAGAAATGTTGGAACACGTGAGGCAATACTAACCTTACGACTTATCTTAGAAGAAAGATTAAGAAAAGGCAAACCTACGTTTCTAGCATTTGTAGACTTAGAGAAAGCTTTTGACAACGTTAAGTGGAATACTCTCTTTCAAATTCTGAAGGTGGCAGGGGTAAAATACAGGGAGCGAAAGGCTATTTACAATTTGTACAGAAACCAGATGGCAGTTATAAGAGTCGAGGGGCATGAAAGGGAAGCAGTGGTTGGGAAAGGAGTGAGACAGGGTTGTAGCCTCTCCCCGATGTTATTCAATCTGTATACTGAGCAAGCAGTAAAGGAAACAAAAGAAAAATTCGGAGTAGGTATTAAAATTCATGGAGAAGAAGTAAAAACTTTGAGGTTCGCCGATGACATTGTAATTCTGTCAGAGACAGCAAAGGACTTGGAAGAGCAGTTGAACGGAATTGACAGTGTCTTGAAAGGAGGATATAAGATGAACATCAACAAAAGCAAAACGAGGATAATGGAATGTAGTCGAATTAAATCGGGTGATGCTGAGGGGATTAGATTAGGAAATGAGACACTTAAAGTAGTAAAGGAGTTTTGCTATTTAGGGAGTAAAATAACTGATGGTGGTCGAAGTAGAGAGGATATAAAATGTAGACTGGCAATGGCAAGGAAATCGTTTCTGAAGAAGAGAAATTTGTTAACATCGAGTATAGATTTAAGTGTCAGGAAGTCGTTTCTGAAAGTATTTGTATGGAGTGTAGCCATGTATGGAAGTGAAACATGGACGATAACCAGTTTGGACAAGAAGAGAATAGAAGCTTTCGAAATGTGGTGCTACAGAAGAATGCTGAAGATAAGGTGGGTAGATCACGTAACTAATGAGGAGGTATTGAATAGGATTGGGGAGAAGAGAAGTTTGTGGCACAACTTGACTAGAAGAAGGGATCGGTTGGTAGGACATGTTTTGAGGCATGATGGGATCACAAATTTAGCATTGGAGGGCAGCGTGGAGGGTAAAAATCGTAGAGGGAGACCAAGAGATCAATACACTAAGCAGATTCAGAAGGATGTAGGTTGCAGTAGGTACTGGGAGATGAAGAAGCTTGCACAGGATAGAGTAGCATGGAGAGCTGCATCAAACCAGTCTCAGGACTGAAGACCACAACAACAACAACAACAACACCAGGCCTGGTAGGGTACAAGGCGTGTGAACAGCATCATTTGTTAGGTGATTAGTTTATATAACAGAAGTCCTGACGGAGTTTGAAAGGAACCTTATTGTGGGTCTCCATTTGGTCGACTAGTCGAATGGCTCACTCTCCAGATTTCCGGAGCAGTCGAATGTGACAATAGCCCCACGTTGGAGTGCATGGCTAAAGTTCAGACTGACCACTAACACAAGTGGGGATCGGCATATTGTGCACCAAGCACAACGTAACCGACTCACATCTTTGCCTGCCACCCGAGAACAAACAATGGACATCAGCAACATTCTGTGTTATCCTGCAGCATTGGTCGGAGAGAAGAAGCAGTTGGATTTGTGAAATACCATCGCATGCGTAAGCTGCCGTTGACGCCACAACACGAACGGCTGCATCTGGGCCGGTGCCGTAATTGGGAAGCATGGTCTGTTGACGACTGGCGCCACGTCGTGTTCAGCGACGAATCGCAGCTCTGCACTACTCTAAATAACTATCGTCGGCGAATATAGCAGCGACCTGGGGCAAGACTCATTCTTTCAATTTTTTGGCGAGGCACACCGATCTTACTCCTCTTATCATTGTGTGGAGAGTCATCGGGAATAACTTCAGGTCATGGCTGGTAATGATTGACGGAACTCAGAGCACAACGGCACGTCACGGATGTCCTGCCTTCTCATGCCTTTTCTCTCATGCGACAGTACCGTGGTGCTAAGCTCGTCCATAGATGGTACATGTCTCTATGAATGGTCCGCGTGATGTTGAGGTCCTCCAGTCGCCAACATCTCCCACAGAACGTGTGTGGGACGAAAGCCTAAGCCTACATCAGCACCCCCCCCCCCCACCCCCCCTAAGTACCAGTATTCAGGCTATCAAGGACCTGTGACAACAGCTGTGGGTCAGCTTAAGTAGGGAGAGGATACAACAGCCTAGTGACATCCTTCCCAGGCACATAAGTGCACGTATACAGTCCAGAGGAGTGCAGCTTCATATTGACAAGTGGGCTCATAGTGCCAAGTTCTTTGCAAATTTAATGACATCAGATACACTCCCAACCCATGGAATTGCTTTCTTTTCCGTCTCGCCTTCTCATTGCTTCGGTTTCTTTTTCAGCTCAATTCCAAGTAAATCAAATGGCAAGCATCGGGTTAATTGTGTACTTCCGGGCGTTCTGTCGAGCTGTTGTTGGAAACATTTCGCAGCTTGTCTACAAAAGGCATTGCTTCCAAAATATATGTGCAGCCCGTTTTGCTCAAGGGTTTCAAGTGCTTGGAAGTTCGCGCTAACAGTAGCCGTCGTATGTAAACAGAGAACAGCAACGCTGAAAAGAAGTGGCTAGACTCCATTCCACAAACAGCTGCTTATGCAAGTACAAGTTATAATTGTTCTTCAAGCCACATTCTATAGATTCCGTAACGATCACAGTTTAGGCTAAGAACGGCTAGCAGAGACGCGTAATATTTTCCCATGCCACATCTGTGTATGGAATGGAAGAAAATTGTAACATATGGGGCCCCAAATAGTAGTTTTTGCCGTTGTGACAAAACGAACAGCATGGCAGTTTTTTGGGCACCATAAAGAGGCGAACGCCAACGTGACCTGGCAACTGCTTTGTCAAATTAAAAGTATTGTATACCTACAAAAATTGCCAAGGCTGCCCACTGCTGAGGCACAGCAAATGTAGCTCATTTCTGGAATTAGTGAAAGCCCTAAACACAAATTATTAACATATTTATAAGTAGTTATGTTTAACGATCATTAAGGTTTAAATATTTGTTTATTTATGATGCAGAAAATAACCATTAGCAGACATCTTAACACGTACAGTACACCACGAAATAGTTCATGATCTCAGTTACATGATGAGCTAGCTTGTTGGCGATATGCATGAAAACAAATTGTTAAATTATTTGTAATTTTGATTTAACTGTGATAAAACACAATTCGCACATACCTATTTAGCGTCAGCATGTTGACATTGCAGTAGGGATTAAGATGTAATAACATATTTACATATGATTGTTATGTACGTAAAAACTTACGAAATGTGGTATGAGTTTTGTAGTGCCACAGCCATAAGAAGAAAGTAGACAAGTATTTGACTAGCTTCTGAGGTTTCATTTCGAACCAGAAGTAAAAATAATACATTAAAAGGACAAAGTGTAAGAATAGTTACGGAATGAGATGTACATATAAGTAGATTTAAAAACATGTGAGTGTATTAAAAATTTATAATGTATGTAAAACAGTGTGTACTGATAAGGTGAGCCAAGGAAAGTAATGAACCGGACTACAGTAGTTGGTCATGTGTTCAAGCTCTGGAGGAGACAAGGAAAGAAGCTTCATGGTCTCCCGTAGCCATCGCTGGAGGAGTGAAGATGAGTTTCTGATCTTTGGTGCTGGAACAGCGGAGGTACTTTTAAAAGTTTCATTGGAACTTAGAAAATTTTGCGAAGTGTTGAAATTTTTACATGTGCTGCAAATTCTGACCTACGTTAATGTTCAGAAATTTTATTCGATGCTCTGTTTACTTTGCTCTGCACTATACAGTGATTCATTTATCTGCTGCAGGTTTACTTAGAAATGTATGACCACCTTTTCACATTTGTTTCGACTGATTCTTTACTTGCAAGTTGAAGTGTCGGCAGAAGTGCCAACACCGTGTTGTTTGACGAAGCCGAAATGCACGCTATAAACTCACGCAGGCTGGCGTGAGGTCTGAAACAGGATACGTAATGAATGCTATAAAGGAAAGTACGTAGCTTCTGGAATACGTAACTTTAATCCATAATTGGTGAACATTGGTCTTGTTACTGTACATGCTTCATTAGATACATAGCAAAGGAGAAATGGCGCCTTGCTAGGTCGTAGCAATTGACTTAGCTGAAGGCTATGCTAACTATCGTCTCGGCAAATGAGAGCGTAATTCTCAGTGAACCTTTCCTAGCAACGTCGGCTGTACAACTGGGGCGAGTACTAGTAAGTCTCTCGAGACCTGCCGTGTGGTGGCGCTCGGTCTGCGATCACTGACAGTGGCGACACGCGGGTCCGACATGTACTAATGGACCGCGGCCGATTTAAAGCTACCACCTAGCAAGTGTGGTGTCTGGCGGTGACACCACACAACTAAAGTTACAAGCTGAACATAAACCAAAGCATTGTTACCTCATTTTCCTTCAGGATACACCTAATTTAACTTACAACAGTATTTGCGTAGTTCTATAAAATTCCTCTAGTTAATATCTTAAGCAACCTCAGTGCAGAATTATTTGAAAATATTTGCGTAGTTCTGTAAAATTCCGCTAATCAATATGTTAAGAAACCTCAGTGCAGAATTATTTGGTCCAAAAAGCAGCAGCATTTAACCGACCCTTAGATGTAATTGAGCCGAAGTTATTGTAGGTTGTGTGATTACCCAATCAGAGGTTGCTACTGATAGGACCACAGTGAACATGCAGTTGGTTCATTTGTCAGGAAGTAGCCAGCGAGCCCGGAAGTTTACACGCTCTATGTAGATGTAGATGAGGAGATGAGCACTTTGAAAAATTCTCCACCGAATGTTAGTGTCGTTGGCAACAACGGTCATATTTGAAGAGCCTCTTTTAAAAGAAAAGGCGTGTACTACATAAAGGAAACGACTATTTGGGTAGTAGCGTACGTTTGGCGTGCACATATGAGACTTCTTAGGATGTTGAAAATTTAGGGGTCGCTAAAGAAAGTTTCAGTTCTGTGAGATTATATAATTTCCAAGAAATAAACGTTTACCTCTAAATCGCGAAATAATTTTCAGTTCAGTTAAAATGTTTCCCTGTAGACTATTTTCAGCAATCATTATGTAAGTGCTGCACTTCAACAGAGCAGCAACTACAAATCAGAAGTCAAAGATTATCTTCTGTAATACAGTTATGATACATTGTTTGGAAACCATGTTGTATTCCAGTCTTAAATTAATAAGATACCACAAGACCCGTGACCTGGCGTGTCGTATAATAACACGTCTATTAAGAGTACAATGCAATCAACGACTGAATGCTCAGTGTCAGAGATTAGGCCTGTTCCGGCTGGCCGACTGCTGCCTACAGGGCAGTACGAGAAACGTTCTATGATCGTGGGACATGTCATCAGCCTGTCGTCAATCCTTCCAGCCGTTATTTCCAGTGAATGAATCTTGATGATGCCGCTGTTTCTTTATTCAAGCAGCTCCTCATTTAGCTTGACAAGGGCTGAATGGACCCCGTACCTCCATACCTCAGAAAAATCTGAGGAAATTGTTATATCCTAGCCAGTGATGCCAACCGAGCCCGCTGCCAAAAAGGTTGGCAGCATCAAAGTTCGGACGCCGTCCGCATAAGCAGCGCCAGCGATACAGGAAATCGCCGCAAGTCTGCGCGCGCCACCGCTGGCTTCTGGCTTCTTAAGCGCTGGAGTCGCGAGCGCTAGGACAGTTCTGTATTCGCCGCTCAGTTGTATACTCGCCACCGAATTGTGTACTTGCTAGTCAGTTGTGTGTTCATCGCAGCAGAGTTGTTGTTTGTCGTCAGCCGACGCTGACCTAGCCGCTCCGACTCGAACTAGACAGATTTCTGTAGACCATGTTCACCACTGTGTTCTGTATCGTCGTTAATAAAGATAAATACCGACTTTCATTTAATCCGAGTGTTTGGGTTTTCATCTTTCTGTTCACTGTTCCAGCGGACCGGTCGGCCCGCTATTAAAAGTGTGGCGGTGACTTCGTAGGCCGTTTCTACAGCGAAGTGTTGTCGCTACGAACCCCGTCACAAAAGAAATACCGGAAATCTACATCTACATCTACATCCATACTCCGCAAGTCACCTGACGGTGCGTGGCGGAGGGTACTTTGAGTACCTCTATCGGTTCTCCCTTCTATTCCAGTCTCGTATTGTTCGTGGGAAGAAAGATTGTCGGTATGCCTCTGTGTGGGCTCTAATCTCTCTGATTTTATCCTCATGGTCTCTTCGCGAGATATACGTAGGAGGGAGAAATATACTGCTTGACTCCTCGGTGAAGGTGTGTTCTCGAAGCTTCAACAAAAGCCCGTACCGATATACTGAGCGGTTCTCCTGTAAAGTCTTCCCCTGGAGTTTATCTGTCATCTCCGTAACGCTTTCGCGATTACTAAATGATCCTGTAACGAAGCGCGCTGCTCTCTGTTGGATCTTCTCTATCTCTTCTATCAACCCTATCTGGTACGGATCCCACACTGGTGAGCAATATGCAAGCAGTGGGCGAACAAGTGTACTGTAACCTACTTCCTTCGTTTTCGGATTGCATTTCCTTAAGATTCTTACAATGAATCTCAGTCTGGCATCTGCTTTACCGACGATCAACTTCATATGATCATTCCATTTTAAATCACTCCTAATGCCTACTCCCAGATAATTTATGGAAGTAACTGCTTCCAGTTGCTGACCTGCTATATTGTAGCTAAATGATATGGGATCTTTCTTTCTATGTATTCGCAGCACATTACACTTGTCTACATTGAGACTGAATTGCCATTTCCTGCACCATGCGTCAATTCGTTGCAGATCCTTCTGCATTTCAGTACAATTTTCCATTGTTACAACCTCTCGATATACCACAGCATCATCCGCAAAAAGCCTCAGTGAAGTTCCGATGTCATCCACAAGGTCATTTATGTATATTGTGAATAGCAACGGTCCTATGACACTCCCCTGCGGTACACCTGAAATCACTCTTACTTCGGAAGACTTCTCTCCATTGAGAATGACATGCTGCGTTCTGTTACATAGGAACTCTTCAATCCAATCACACAGTTCGTCTGATAGTCCATATGCTCTTACTTTGTTCATTAAACGACTGTGGGGAACTGTATCGAACGCCTTGCGGAAGTCAAGAAACACGGCATCTACCTGGGAACCCGTGTCTATGGCCCTCTGAGTCTCGTGGACGAATAGCGCGAGCTGGGTTCCACACGATCGCCTTTTTCGAAACCCATGCTGATTCCTACAGAGTCGATTTCTAGTCTCCAGAAAAGTCATTATATTCGAACATAATACATGTTCCAAAATTCTACAGCTGATCGACGTTAGAGATATAGGTCTATAGTTCGGCACATCTGTTCGACGTGCCTTCTTAAAAACGGGGATGACCTGTGCTCTTTTCCAATCCTTTGGAACGCTACGCTCTTCTAGAGACCTACGGTACACTGCTGCAAGAAGGGGAGCAAGTTCCTTCGCGTACTCTGTGTAAAATCAAACTGGTATCCCATCAGGTCCAGCGGCCTTTCCTCTTTTGAGCGATTTTAATTGTTTCTCTATCCCTCTGTCGTCTATTTCGATATCTACCATTTTTTCATCTGTGCGACAATCTAGAGAGGGAACTACAGTGCATTCTTCGTCTGTGAAACAGCTTTGGAAAAAGACATTTAGTATTTCGGACTTTAGTCTGTCATCCTCTGTTTCAGCACCACTTTGGTCACAGAGTGTCTGGACATTTTGTTTTGATCCACCTACCGCTTTGACATAAGACCAAAATTTCTTAGGAGATTCTGCCAAGTCAGGACATAGAATTTTACTTTCGAATTCATTGAATGCCTCTCGCATAGTCCTCCTCACACTACATTTCGCTTCGCATAATTTTTGTTTGTCTGCAAGGCTTTGGCTATGTTTCTGTTTGCTGTGAAGTTCCCTTTGCTTCCGCAGCAGTTTTCTAACTCGGTTGTCGTACCACGGTGGCTCGTTTCCATCTCTTACGATCTTGCTTGGCACGTACTCATCTAATGCATATTGTACGATGGTTTAGAACTTTGTCCACTGATCCTCAACACTATCTGTACTTGAGACAAAACTTTTGTGTTGAACTGTCAAGTACTCTGAAATCTTTTTGTCACTTTTGCTAAATAGAAAAATCTTCCTACCTTTTTTAATATTTCTATTTACGGCTGAAATCATCGATGCAGTAACCGCTTTATGATAGCTGATTCCCTGTTCTGCCTTAACTGTTTCAAATAGTTCGGGTCTGTTTGTCACCAGAAGGTCTAATACGTTGTCGCCACGAGTCGGTTCTCTGTTCTCGAACCCTACATCAAAGGAAGTCTATAGACTATTTAGGTGTTATTATTTCTTTTTCTGTAATCAGAATTCACGGCCTGCTGGCGTCTTCTAGAGGCTGGTATTGTCACCATGCCGTCGTAGATCACAGAGCTGGTACTTGGTAGTTTCATCTTCCAGGGGCACCGCAGGATGCTGAGTGGCTCGTTACAATAGACAACTTCTGCAACATTTTTCACAAACGTCAGCACGTGGCATTTCCATTCATTTGCAAATCACATGGCCGCTCAGCAGTAATGACTAACAAAATCTCCTGTCATTACGATACACTTGAGCATCAGACAAAACAGTGAGGGTGGTTGTATGCGATGCGCCACAAGTTTGTGAAGAGCAATGTTCTGATGTAGGAGAGACGCCTGCAGCGGCTCGATAGCTATGTTTGGAAGCTACCTCGAAAGCAAAGAGAACTTCATTGCAGATTTCAACATATCTAAAGATTCATAGACAAACAAAAACTGAACGAAGCCAAAAGTAGCAAAAGGAGAACCATGCGTGAAGTGTTAATTGAATTCGAAAGTAAAATTCATCTGCAAGTCTGAGAGAATATCCTACGAAATTTTGATGTGATTTTAAATCAGTAATGTGATCGAAATCATCTGTGCAGGTACTATATGACAATACATCGAGAGAGGTGGCGCAGTGGTTAGCGCACTGGACTCGCGTTCGAGAGGACGATGGTTTAAACCGGCGACCGGCCATCCTGATTTAGGTTTTCCGTGATTTCTCTCAATCACTTCGGGCAAATGCCGGGTTGGTTCTTTTGAAAGGGCACGGCCAGCTTTCTTCCCCATCCTTTCCTAATCCAGTGGGACAGATGACCTCGATGTTTGGTCCAGTCCCCCGAATCAACTCGCCAACTTATATGACAGTAACGGAATCGAAACGGAGAATGACAGAAGAAGAGTTGATAAACGTAACTTTTCAAAACTACTTCACCGAGGAAAATTGTACTGTCATACGAACATCACGAAAGTCAAAAGATAGATATCGAGATAAGTGGCCACGGAATAGAAATTAAACTGAAATCGCTCAGAACTGGGCGTGCTGGGATACCCGATACCAGTACAATTCTACATTATGCGAAAGAACTTACTCCTCTTCTAGCAGCAAATTAACCTTGGTCGCTGGAGGAGCGAAGTCTGTCTAGTGATTGGAAAAAAGCACAAGTCTTTCCGGTGTTCAAGAAGAGTCGTCGAACAGAACAGAGTTATAGGCCTATATCTCTGACGTAGGTCTGTTATAGAATATTGGAACACTTTTTTTCCTCGCGTATTACGACGTTTCAAGAGACCGAAAGTCTTCTGTGTAGGAACCAAGGTGCGTTCCGAAAAACCCAACCCGCTCTGCACATACGCGAGGGAATCAGAAGATGCAGGCGTCCAGGCTGCTGCCGTCTTCCTCGACCTCCAGAAGGCATTCAATAGAGTTCCGGACTGCTGACTAAGGAACAAAAGATTATCATACCGAATATCAATCCAGATTGTTACAGGAACATTACTTTTCACATTATGATCTAGTGGATGACGCCGGAAGTTCCGTAAGGCTTTTCGCGGATGATGTTGTGTACAGAGAAGTCGCAACGCGTGAAAATTGTACCGAAATGTGGGAAGACCTGCAAAGGATCGACGCTTCTTGCGGAGATTGGTAGCAGAGTCTCAGGATAAGCGAATGTAAAGTACTGCGCAAAGATATGAAGAGTGACTCGTTATTGTATCATTGCGCGATTGCACAACAATCACTGGAAGCAGTTGCATACATAAAATATCTAGGGGTATGTTTACGAAAACGACAACTTGAAACTAATCGCAGCGATGTCTGATGTCAGACGGAGATTCATGGGAAGAATCCATAAAGGAGGTAGCTTGCAAAACTCTCATTCGAACAATACTTTAATACAGCTCCTCAGTCTGGGAACCATACCAGGTAGGAGTGATAGAGAAAATACGAGGGGCGTTCAGAAAGTAAGCTCCGATCGGTCGCGAAATGGAAACGACTATGAAAATCCGATAAAGCTTTGCACAGATTTGTTGGGTAGTGTCTCTAGTATAACCCCAGTTAGCATCACGTCGCTCTTCTCATTTCTGAGCTCGCAGTGAGTGCGTAAAGATGTCTAGAAAATAGTGTCTGCCGCCAAGTACGAGGGCCTGGTGAGAAATTTCGCCTGAAGCTATGCCATTACATAACTGTCGTGCTGTTTCTTCTTCAAGACAATTGTCAGCCGCATTCTGCAGGGGCAATGAAGATGCTCCTGCATCGTTTTCAAATGGAAATGTGAGATTACCCACAATACAGTCCGCAATTGTCTCCCCCTGAGTTTCATCTCTGGTCACATGAACCGCTGTCTTTGAAGACAACATTTTGACACAGACAACGAGGTGTAGGCCAGCGTGGAGAATTGGCGGAAAGCACTGGCGGCTGCCTTCTATGATGAGGCTATTGAAAAGTTGGTACAACGCTATGACAAAAGTCTAAGTCAGAACGGCGACTACGTAGAGAAGTAGCTGAAAGGTGTAGCTAATTGTTACTGGTAAAACATTTCTGATGTTCACTGTGGTTTCAATTTGGCAATCAATCGGAGCTTACTTTCTGAACAGGCCTCGTAGTGAAGATCCAAAAGTAGACAGCACATCTCGTTGCATATTCATTTAGTAAGTGCGAGCGCCCAATGGATATGATGATCATCGAACGCCAGAGGCAGACGCTACAAGAGATGCGTTCTGCATGAAAGAGTGGTTTACTGTTAAAATTCCAAGAGCGTACGTTCCTACTGAGTTGAGACATCATACTTTTTCCTCTTTGTATATCTCTGGAAAAGACCTTGAAGATAAAATCAGAGAGATTGGGACTCACACGAAGTATTACGAACGATCGTTCTTCCACTGACAGTTCGTGACTGCTAGAAAGAAGGGGGAAGTGACAATGATGCACAAAATACACCTTGAGGTAGCTTGCGGAGCATAGATGTAGATGCAGTTGTAAACATTTGTAACTATGGCACGATAAAATGTGTGTCGAATATCGTAACACGAAGTAAGTATTTGTAAGACGCTATCGGTGCCAGTAAGCCCCCTGAGAGAAAGTTAGAGAGCGCACACGCGAGTGGCTCACAATGGATACGTGCTTGCTACTGCAGAGAGGGCGGCAACCCGCAGCACACTGCGCCGGGTGGTCGCCAACTGTCGTACAGGAAGCATGTCATTAAGTACGGGCAAATGGAAATTTACACGCAGTCAGGCTACACAGCACAGCTGCACCTTCCGTTAGGCGAGTGGACATTGTAATGTGTAGAATGTAGATGATTATTGTTAATGAGGGTAAATTTGCCACTGTCAGCAGACCAACATACTCCTATTTCTTTTACGATAAATGACGAATTGAACGCATAGTGGTCGAAATTCGGCGAGCTTCGAGACCGCATCAAAATCTATCATTGTTTAACTGATATTGATATTTTTAATCCTCAGCTATCGGGAATAAATGCTCCATAATAATATTTACGTTTGTAGAACGGTAGTTCAAAATATGATCTGGCCTAGGCTCTTTATGGTTTTTGTTGTTCGAGACATTACAAAAGTTTTCTACCGATAATTTTCACTCGTTTAGTTCTGAAATTGATATTATCTGTGGAGCCGATTCAATGATTGTGCTAGTTCGAATTAACTTGCAAAAAACTGTCATGGTGCTCCTAATATGTTATTGTCCTTCCTGTTTGTTGACAGCGGATAGACAGAATTATCTTTGTAATTCAAGTATGCACATTTCCCGAGGCTTGACTATTTATCTGTTGCTTGTGATACATAATATGGCAGTTCGAGAGCTGCGTTGTGGGGTGAGTCACACGAGCTGTTGTGCGACTTCTGGGTGCTGTACTTTTTAATTACTCTTTAACTACATCAGCACAAACAATAGGGTTACATTTTTTGAGTTGTGGCTTTTCATTATACTTGCCGATTACTACTGTAATCCAAGATGCAATTCTGCTAACGGAATTGTCTGAAGCTGTACACCCGACTTGGATATTAGAGTACATTTTAAGGTACATGTACACGGAATGGGCAAAAATAAAGAAACACCAAAACTAGTGTTTCCAACTTAGTGGATTTTCCACTAAAACTGGTGGTTCCTACCCTCCTTTTAGTGGCGAAATATTGCTTCTTGTGGCTGGTGGATTTTAAGTTACTGAAAATGCGATCCCTCAACCACTAAGCTATTTATATGCTTCGAAATATGTTATTTCTACATTACTTGATTTCAGGAGTATTTATCTTTTACTTCGAAGACAACACTGATGCATTACAATGCGACGTGAAACGAACCATCACAGTCGGTAGGTTACCAGCGGGGATTCCCTGTAGAATGAACAGTATTTAGTAGCACCTACCTATAGTTCACTTCTCGAGCGAAGGCGGTTTACGAAGGTGCAGGGAGCTTAGAAATCGGTTTCAAGCAATGGGTGCTCACTTATTTCATTGTCGCTTCGAATAACCACCGAGCGATTGTTGGCCCACGCATGGTTCGTCACGTCAGATACGCAGAAAAAGTAACTCGACTATAGTCTTTCGTGGTGTCCACTATACAATTGTGATTCTCAGTGTATGTTATTATTTCGCGACTTCATACGTGTATAACCATGCCGAAACCGCAATATATACAAAAGTTTCGGGATTATTGGCTCCAAGACACACATTTAAATAATTGGCTTCAAGTAATTGAAAGCACTGTGGGTCAGGCAGCTAAGTGTAAATTTTGTGGTACAGCTTTAAGGAGTCACTATGCAGATTTGAAGTCTCATGGGATGTCAAAGAATCATCTACAGAATAAAAAGATAAACAACCTTTTTTTGACTGATCAGTCATTCATTGATCGGTTTTACATCTCTGACCACTCTTTGAGTAAGTAAATTGTTGCAGGTTGTGACTAAGCAGCCTAAAATTGTTTTTAAGTCAGAACCTACAGGGAATAAAAAAAACTAAGAGGCAAGACGTGCATTATTCACAGCCATGCATACTAATTTACGTGTAGTCGACCATTTGGGAGAGGTAATTAATCACAGTCATGAAAAAGATATCGGAAAAGTTCAGCTGAACCGAACTAAGTGCACCTCGGTTATAAAAAACGCATTAGCACCTCATTTCACTGAGGTTCTAAAACAAGATTGCGAAGATCAACCATTTAGCTTATTAATTGAAGAATCTACTGATATTGCTGTACGTAAATCCCTCAGACTGAGTATAGTTTAATACAGTAAATTACACCAAAAAATAGTATCTACATACCTTGACCTTGCTAAACAGCACGAGTGTAGTGCTGAAGCTATTGTCTCTGCTATAATGAAGACACTTCAACGATTCTATTTGCGGCTTGAAAATTTAATGGGCATCGGTACAGATAATGCCTGTGTCATGGTTGGAATAAATAGCGGAGTATTTACGAAAGTGAAAGGAGAGGTACCACACCCGATTTTAGAACGTTGCTTGTGCCATTACTTGCAACTGGCTGTTTCAGCTGCTGCAGAAGAATTTTTACCGAGAAATTTGGAGTTTTCAACTAAAGAGACATATGACTGGTTTAGTCGCTCCTCTTCCAGACAATCTCTTTATAAGGAGCTATACAGAACCATCAACGATGGACGGAAACCATTAAAAATAGTTCAAGCGTGCCAGGCAAGGAGGTTATCAATAGAATCCGCTGTGTCAAGAATATACACGCAATGGTCAGAACTAAAATACACATTTTTGCGTAGATAAAGTGCACGAAAGGTTTCACATGCCACAGTTATTGCACGCTATGTATGCGATCGAAATTAATTACGCACGTATTTCATTTTTAAATCCAATGTTAACTGAAATAAACATAGTGGATGAAATGTTAGAGTTGAGAGATACATATCACACCAAACTCTTTGATGAGTTGACCAACCTGATAGATATGCTTGTCAGAAAAGTTACGTTACATGAAAATAAAGTCAATATTTTTACTCAAACGCCGGCCGCGGTGGTCTCGTGGTTCTAGGCGCGCAGTCCGGAACCGCGCGACTGCTACGGTCGCAGGTTCGAATCCTGCCTCGGGCATGGATGTGTGTGATGTCCTTAGGTTAGTTAGGTTTAACTAGTTCTAAGTTCTAGGGGACTGATGACCTAAGATGTTAAGTCCCATAGTGATCAGAGCCATTTACTCAAAATATTCGTGATTTCTTCGATCGAAGATGTCTTCTGAAATTCCGCTTTGAAATGGAGTTGTTTGAAATGAGAGAAAAAGGAATCACCACGGGAAGACGAAGAAATGCTCCGTAATCGGTGCATAACATTTATAGTTCACATAATGATGACGAAAGTGGACAAAGATGACAAACCCTTCTCTCCAAACTAGACCACAAAGGCTCAATAACTTTGAGATCTGGTGACTGTGGGACCACACTGCACAATAGCATGGACATGATCAGCCAAAATAGTCATATAATCCTCGGTAGTAATGGGAACTTACACAGTAACCATGAGGCCCAAGAAATACCACCATACGGCTGACAAAACCATCATCGAACACCCGACATTTTTCACTCTTGGGACGTAAATTCGGCCGGTAATTGCAAACAGGCTCATCCGATCAAACTACTTTTCTCCATTGCTCCATAGTCCAGGTTTTATGCCTTCGGCACCACCTTTTCCTACGGCAAGCATTTGCATCATTGATGAGTGATTTGGGACTTGCAGTTAGCCCTACAATTCTCTACTTCTGCCGCTCCCTTCGTGCTACTTTGGTGCTGAAAACTACAGTCAGTGCAGCAGTGACTTTTTCAGCTGTCGTCCTCTTACTTCTCAGCACAATCCTTTTCAATGATCGTCTGTCACAATCACTCAACACATCTTTTCTCCGCGTTGTGGCTTAGCGAATGGTGTTTCTCCGCTTACCCTGTAGGCGGTATAAATCTTCAATAGGCACCTCTCGAAACACCAAAAACTTCTGCTACTTTATATAGGAAGCATCCAGCATACAAACAATATGAAGGTGGCGGTATCATTGCGTAAACAAGGTACTAATATATAAGGTGAGTGCGTTGATGGAGCTGTCATTTGTACTTAGGTGATCCATATGAAAAGGTTCCCGACGTCATTATAGCTGTATGACATCAATGAACAGACTTTAAACACGGACTGGTATCTTGAACTAGACGAATGGGACATTCCATTTCGGAAATCGTCAAGGAATTCAATATTCCGAGAGCCAGTGTCAAGAGAGTCCCGAGAATACGAAACGTCGGGCATTACCTCTCACCACTGACAACGGAGTGGCCGAAAGCCTTCACTAAACGATCGAAAGCAACAGCGCTTGAATAGAATTGTCGGTGGGAACAGACGAGGAATAGTACTTGAGATAACTGCAGAAATCAATGTGCGACGTACGACGGACGTTTCCGTTAGGGCAGTGCGGCGAAGTTTGGTGTTAATTGGCTATGACAGCAGACGACCAATGCGAGTGCCTTTGCTAACTGCACATCATTGTCTGCAGCGCCTCTGCTGCGCTCGTGATTAAATCGGTTGGCCTCTAGATGACTAGAAAACCGTGACCTGGACAAATGTGTCCAGATTTCAGTAGTTAAGAGCTGACAGTACGCTTCGAGTATGGCGCAGACCACACGAGCCATAGGTCCAAGTGTCAACAAAGCACTGAGCGAGCTGGTGGCGGTTCCATAGTGGTGTGGGCTGTGTTTACGTGGAATGGATTGGTCAAACTGAATCGATCCTTGACGGGAAACGGCTATGTTCGGCTACTTGGAGACCATATGCAGCTATTCATGGGCTTCATGTTCTCGAACAACGATGTAATGTCACCGGCCCATAATGTTTCAAAAATGGCTCAAATGACTCTGAGCACTATGGGACTTAATATCTGAGGTCATCAGTCCACTAGAACTTAGAACTGCTGAAACCTAACTAACCGAAGGACATCACACACATCCATGCCAGAGGCAGAATTCTAACCTGCGACCGTAGCGGTCGTGCGGTTCCAGACTGTAGCGCCTAGAACCGCTCGGCCACCCTGGCCGGCCATGTTTACAGTCATCAACAGTCTATGTTGACGGGCTCGGGCGAGGCGTGAAGCTTTGTGTAGTGCAGTTATCAAGGGTACACGAGTGGGTCTTCGGCTCCGAAAGCCCATTTCGATGATGTTTCTTTGAATGGTTCGCAAGCTGACACTTGCTGATGGCCCTGCATTGAAATCTGCAGCAATTTGCGGAAGGGTTGCACTTCTGTCACGCTGATCGATTCTCTTCAGTCGTCGTTGGTCCCGTTCTTATAGGATATTTTTCCTGCTCCAACGATGTCGGAGATTTGATGTTTTATCGGATTCCTGATATTGACGGTAGACTAATGAAATTGTCGTACGGGAAAATTCCCAATTCGTTGCTACCTCGGAGAAGCCGTGTACCATCGTTCGTGTGCCGACTATAACACCACGTTCAAACTTACTTAAATCTTAATAACTTGCCATTATGACAGTCTTATAGAGGCGTTGCCAATTGCAATGCCGTATTCTGTTTGTTTACATATCTTTTTATTTGAATACGCACACTTATACCAATTTCTTTGGCTCTTTAGTGTTGATAGACAGTATTGATTGTGCAGAAATGTGATATAAGGATAATGTGTGGTACCCATAGTCGAATCATTGTGTGAACCTGGTCTTATAGTTCGCCTGACAACATTTTGCCTGGTATGTAAACTGTGTATTTTTCTGCATTCGATAATTTTAATGTAGTTAATGCCCAACACTGATTTAAATGTAAACCATCATATTTGGTCGCATACCTGTACTTACTGCCGGTCGTCATGCCTGAGGATGATCACTTGTACCAACGAGAACGATAGTGAAAATAAACAATTGACAGACAGCTATTGTGGCAATTCTTGATGTTTCAAAAATTGTTTATAAACCTAATAACAGTAACAACTACCGTACTCCCTTATGTGCGTTCCTGGTAACAAACAGGTACAGTTTCAAATATGTAAACAAATCATCGTCATTTTTATCAAGAAGCATTTTATTCCTGAACGCACTGACAAGTACTTCAGTACAACCTGAAATCACACAAATGAAGACGCGAAAGTGATATTATTCGTATATTGCAATAAACAGCCCAGTACAGCACAATAAATAGTACACTGAACACGACAGAACAGGACGGTGTCTCAATAGAAACAGATTTGCGTATACAAAATGAGAAAACAACTAGCTAAGTTTTGAGTAAAAATTTCCTTATATCTTATGGAAAGCTGTTAATATACTACAAAATATTCACGTTTTCCAATTGTAGTAATAACTTCTCTAGCGAACGCCACGCTTCTTCAAAGACAAGAGCGTGCCGGAACGATCACATTGTTTTACAGCAGAAGTCGTTACGAATGCTAAATCTTGGAGAAACGTCAAAAGAGCACAAAAAATTGTCTGTGAAGTAAATTATGATTATCATTTTCTCCGGGCCATTAAAACTTTTCAGCTGACTGCTTCCTTATATTTCTCTCTGGCTCGATTCTGGAGAAGGAAACTGAGAGCGTCTCCTACACTTGCTCATCTCAGGTCTAATTCATGGAAGGTCTGAGGTACTAAGCTAAATAAGCATCGGTTATTGATTCATTTGAAATTTTATAACTGTGTGTTTTAAAGTAATACAATTAGACGTCAGGGATTGTGAAGTTCAGGATCATAAACAACCACGAGAAGTATAAAGAATATTCTTAATGAACACAAATATACTATACACTACATGTCTAGACGCTTGGATACACTTTTAATATTCCTATACTATCATTGCGTAGATTGATGGAGCACATCGGTTCAATTTTGTGGCGAGTATTTATCCCAAGCGATCTGAGCAAGAGTTCGTGATTTCCAGAAATTCTTGTATTGGCGCAGGCAAATGCTGAAATGAAATGCACAAACTGTTCTCAGTATTGACTTTTATTTACAGCATCGATGCTGAGAGCCGTAATCAAAATTCAAAGTTGAGTTTACTGTGGCGTAGTCTGTAGGTAGCGCTGTCTCTACATTTAATTCAGTGGAACGAATCCTGGAGCAGTCACACGACAGTAGGCAGTAGAATGTGTCATAGCTGGCTGTATTCATAGTTCCAATCAGTTCTTTCCTGTTATCAGCAGCTGTTCCCAACCTGAAGTTTCTAAGTCACGTGGTTTTTAGACGATTATCAATTAGTAGGTGGGCGACAGGGCAGATGCTGACTCTGGCGTCCATTCGATCGCACAGATGACGAGTACCGTCCTGGGATATATTATGCCATGCTTGCTCGAACTGTTCATTTAGTTCTGTAAGAGTTGTTGACTGACAAGTTGCACGATCACCTCTACTCCCATCACGTCCCACACATGCTCGATTGGAGACAAGTTTGGGGATCCTGCTGACTAGGGAAGTTGCTGCAGGTCTTGCAGAACACATTGAATTTCATGGGAAGTGTTTGAGCAAGCATTATCCTGTTGGAACGACACATCAAGTTCGTGTTGCAAGAACGGCAATAGAACAGGTCTAACAACATTCTACAGGTATCCACCGCTGGTTAGCGTCCCCTTCAGAAACAACAAAGGCGAGCGAGAGTTGTAGCTTATTGCACCCCAGACCATAAAGTCTGGGGTGGGGCTAGTGTGTGCATTTTATGACACAGCGCTCACCAGGTCTACGTCGTACGCGCAAACGACCATCACTTACCTGCAGGCAAAATCTGCTTTCATTGCTGAGGACAGCGACGCGCCATTCCACCTTCAAAGTGATGTTCTGACGGCACCATTTGAGCTGGTCAGGTCGATGCTGTTGCGTGAGTGGAAGACGAGCTAGAGGCGTGCATGTCCGTGGTCCCACTGCTAATAACCGGTTCGCAACAGTTCGTGTTGGCACGACTTGCCTCACGAGCCTTATTATCCGTGCTGTGGTAGCTGTACGGTCTGCCACTGCTGCCTTTACAATACTACGGCCATGACGAGCGTCTGTGCTGCGAGGACGTCCAGAACCTCGTCTGTGGGTATGAGAATGTCAACGTGACCACTGGTACCAGCATCGTTACGCAACTGACGCAGCACGTCCAACTTGTGTGGCAGTTCTCCGAAAAGACCATCCCGACACTCGGAACGCTACAATTTGATCCCTTTCAAACTCGCTCATTGAGCTTTAGGAAGCTAAGTGCGTCTCCGTGGCAAGGTTGCCTTCTTGCTTCACATGTCTGCACCACACTGAGCTTTCTGGCTGTAAGAATTCCCTATTAATGAGTAGACCTAGATAGCGCTCTGGCAGCTATGCCACTGAGCTATCTGTTGGCGGAAGACCTTGAAACCATTATCAGTACATCTGCTATCCCCCAGGTGGCATATCTCGTCTTCGGGTTAAAATGTCATCGTCGTTTCAGTTGTACTAACTTATTTACCGGCAGTCTATTTCAATCGGGATGGTTTTGAGGGAGACAGTGCTGTTATTTAAGTGACATTTCCCAGAATCATGTAACTTCGCCATTATTTCGTTGAAGGGTGGTGTAGTGAGTCTGAATACTGTACCATCCAAACCCGCTAAAAGTAAACGCAAAATACATCTATTTAAATATGAAGGTAAAAATTGGACTGAGACTTCCTAAGAGACAGTCCCCATTCCTTCCGCACTAACTATGTAGATCAGATGTGGATTAAATTTAAAGAAACAGTACCGTCGGCAATGGAGAAATTTGTACCAAATAAATTAAGAAAAGTTGGAACAGATTCCCCATGCTACACAAAACAGGTCAGAATACTGTTGTCGAAGAAACGAAAAAGGATTTTGAACTGGATTGTTTGGGGGAAGAGACCAAACATCGAAGTCATCGGTCTCGTCGGATTAGGGAAGGACGGGGAAGGAAGTCGGCTGTGCCCTTTCAAATGAACTATCCCGGCATTTGCCTGGAGCGATTTAGAGAAATAATGGAAAACCTAAATCAGGATGGCCGGACGCAGGATTGAACCGTCGTCCTCCCGAATGCAAAACGAAAGAGACATGCCAGATTTAATAGAAAGTAAATTCTCTAAGTTTCGCGAAGTTTCATAAGAATTTTGAAGTTTAGTGGAGACTTCAGTGGTAGAAGCTTACAGTTGTTTCTACAACATGGCAAAAAATTTAGCAGAAATTCCAGAGAGACTCTGATCGTATGTAAAGTACTCCATAGCAGATATGCCAGGAGAGCTCTGGTACAAAGTGTGTCACTTGTAACGCCGGAAATGCATATCCTCGTATTTCCATCTATTGTACTATATTTTTTTTCCTTATTTTGTTACCTGAATATATGACGTTTCTGTGTCTTTGTATATTGTAATTGTTTTACTATTTGTATATATATATGCATTTATGTCGATTTATAATTGGTTTGTTGTGTAAAGATTATTGGTATTTTTACGCTGCGTCCGGCCTAGAGAAAACTATGCTATCGAACGAATACATCGATAGGTCGTGTGGAGAACCAAAGTGTTTAGGATCTTTGGTAGTGTTAACTCTGCCGCGTGGAGCGCGGGCAGAGCATGAAAGAGTCTGGCGGGAGTAGCGAGTGGAGCAGGTGTGTGGTGTGAAGCTCCCGCGAGTTGCCGCGCTTTCGGGGTTTGGCAGCATGTAATTGCGCTCGACTTGCGATGATAGTTTCTGACATGGTGTCGCGGACGGGAAGCATTAGCTGGCGCACATCAAGAGCCCGTTTCGTCTGGTGACCGTGTCGAGAAGAAGGCGCGCCAACATCCAGCTTCTGCAACAGTGACGGCCGACAATGAGTGACTGTCGCCACATCCTCGATCGACGGCTTCAAACCTTCAATCAGCCAACAAGGAAGACTCGAAGCACGTAAAGTTTTAGAACTGTATGGCAGACCTCAGCTTTTCAAACTTTTAAAATTGTTGCGTCACAAAATTACAGCTACTTAGCATGAACCTTTGTTGCTCATTGTCCCAATTGCATTACCAAGCAGGGTCCCTTCCTTTTCCGAAATGAACCCGAGTGTCGTTGAAATTCAAACGCCAGCATAATTCCATTTCACTGCTTTAATTTCAAAGTTCAGTTAAAGTATTCATAGCTGGCTACAATACTTAGATTACACAAGCACAAATTAAGAGTGCTAGTTTTGTTACCATATTTTAGCTTACCTGTGACTGCAGCTCAGCTTGGTACGTACTAAATTTTACTATTGTTAATTGTTCAGAATCATTTGATTCAAGTTCAAAGTTAAATCTCTTATTTCTAAATTGCGTAGATTCAAGTAGCTTTTGAAATGATTGTTGAGGTAGTCCAAGACTAACCGTATTTTGCTGAATTTCGATGTGCTTCAGAAAGAAAGCTCACTATTAACTTCAGTCACTAAATTAACTTTCGATTTTCCGGTTTTATTAATTCTTTTGCTAAATTAAGTGTAGCGAAATTTATTACTTCTGACAAACTTTCAGTTTTCACACTACACTTGTCAACCTTCAGTTGCCACGCTTCTAGTGCTAATTATATGTGTAATAATCTTTCTTTTTCAGTTACTATAGTAATTGTCCTTAGGACTGGCGACCGTAATTTCCCCCAAATCTCAAATATCTAATTACCGCTAGTTGATTGTTAACGTAACGGCCGCACATTTACTTTCTTTATTAACTTTACCCCTATTTCAAAATTAATTTCCACCAGTTTCATTAGCATTTCTCCTTTCATTTAGATGTAACCCTTTCCTCCCTCTTTACCGACAAATTAGCCTCGGTGACGATTGCTTTTCCCTAATTTCCATTAGGTACATGCGGTTTATTTTTTTACTGTCATTAAGGTCGATAAGTGAGGGGGAGGTTACACGTGGCGACCTGGTGAGAGGACAATCTTCGGATTTGAGGTTGTTCTGGACACGAATTTTGTATGGTGCAAATCTTGTAACAAAGCACTGGTTACGTACAGGCCGTTACGTCAGCGAGAATAAGTAGTGGGAGTAATCCTAATTATATTTGAGATTTGGCATTTATATAGAAAATTATTAAAGTGAGTGAAGGGAACAATTACCAAAATTTGGTAGACTTGGATACGGAACAATCGGTCGAACAGTGGGAAACGCGCACCGCGGTACCCATTGTTCAGGGGCAGGCGGCGAGCATGAAAGACGCGACCGCCGAAACGCAACAAAGAGCAGAAATGGAATTCCAAACTTTAGAAAATGTTTCGGAATCGGAAGTGAAAATCAAATCTGAATCCCTTGATGACGAATACGGGGGGGGGGGGGGGGCAATTAAAGAGGAAGCCGCTACGGAAGTAAAACCGGTAGTTTCCGGGAATTTAACTGATTTATTGAATGTTTTGATTAACGAAATCAAGAGTCAATCGGCCAAGCAAGAAGATCAGGCTGCCAAGCAAGAAGCCCAGGCTGCCAAGCAAGAAGCTCAGGCTGCCAAGCAAGAAGCTCAGGCTGCCAAGCAAGAAGCTCAGTCTGAAAAAATTGAACGGATGCTAGACAATCAGAACAAAGCTATTAACGTTGTTAGCAACAATGTTGGAGTTGTTAACACAAAAGTTGATCAAATCAAAGAAGATATTGTTGTAATTAATACCGAAATCGGTAATCTTAAACAGGAAATGATAGGCGTTCAGGCGGAAATTGCGAGCATAAATACTCGTTTTTATTCCGAAATTAGCAGAATCGAGAAAAGTGTAGGAGAATCAGTTGCTCCGATCATCGAGAATAAGGTGACGGAACAAATTCAATTAGTGAAAAAAGAGGATCAAAAGAAGGTGGAAACTTTAAAGGCTTTAGTATCCGAAGTAGATACCAAAGTGACGAAGCAGGCTAATACCTGCGAAGAGAAAAAAAAGGGAAGTAGAAACGCTTGCGACAACCACTTGCCAAGTAATTACGAGAGTGTCGGAATTAGAAAAGAAACTTGACGAAAAACAGAGCTATGTGCCAATCTATGCACATAGTTCGGAATTGTTGACGAAAGAGGAGCGGTTCGACCCCTTGAAAAAAGGCGGTATACACGCGACGGATTTCATTAAGAATTGTGAAAGTTACCCAGATCATGGACTGAAGAGAGAAAAATTAATGCGATTATTGATGTGTTGGCTGGTGATGCCAAGCGTTGGGGCTTAAACCTCAACATTACGAACCTGACTTTTGACGAATTTAAAAATTTGTTTCTGGCTGAATACTGGTCAGAGCAAAAACAGCAAAGTGCCTGGCGCGAATTTGTCGTATCGAGGCCTTTCGATGCGAATTCGCGCGGTTCGATGAAGGAGTTTTGTGAGGGCTGGATCCGCAAGTTGGAATATTTGCGTGATCGCCGCACGGAATCCGAAATAGTCTGGGAACTCTACAAAAAGCTTCCAGATGATACAAAACCCTACGTAGGAAGCAATTACAGGACAATAAATGATTTCCTGGAAAGAGTGGAGGACGAGGACAATTGGCGCAATAATCGCGACAGTGGTAGAGGCCGTGGTAACAACAACGGGTACCACAGCAACCACAACAACGATAACCATGGGAATAATGCATACCGCAACCATGGCACCAATAACAATAATGGTTCGGACCGTAATAACAATCGGTACAATGCAAATAATAACAGGAATGACGGAAACCAGTATCATACTAACGTGATACGGGCTTCACAGAATAGTAATAACGCCAGAAGGTGTGATCAGCCGCCTCAGCAGCACCTGTGGAGCGTATCTGCTGGGACGAGACAGGGAAACCATTAGCCGCGCCGGTGAGGGGCCGACCGGGCGTGGAGAAATTTTGGCGGCCCAATAACAGTAGAAAACCGAGGTGTCGTCGTTATGAAAATTCCGTATGGAATAATCAACGGCGGGAGAGTGTGCCAGTATTAGGAGAAAGGAGTGCGCCCACAAGTAGTAGATCAGCTGTAGACACGGCAGTAGAAAATACATTCACTGTCAGTGAGAACAATTTAAGTAGTGTTCCGGAAATCGATTATAAAGTGGCAGCTGTAATACCCACAGCGGAACTGGAGACTGAGTTTAAGAATGATTCGCAAGTGTTGAGAGAAGATCAGATGTCGGATAAAACGTCCGTCATCGAGCGAGGGGATGCAGAGAGGGATGAGGTCTGGTTAAGGCAGTTCGGTCGCTTATACGACGAACTAAGAGATTATAGGGGCCTGTATGGGAGAAGTGTTTATGGGGAGCGCGTGCAGGATTTTCCGCGTCTCGTCCCGCAGGAAGATAGTGTTTGTGAAATGATAGAAAGTTCTGGCCCTAACCGGCAGACTTTACTAGAAATAGTTGATGTTAATGGGGAGCACGAGCAAGATTCGTCGTGTCTCGTCCTGCAAGAGTTGGATGTTGAAGTAGTAACGGAAAGTTCTGGCCCTAACCGGCAGACCTTACCGAAAGTCGTAGTGGTAGAAGTAGCCGACCCATCCGACGCAAACCTCCAGTTTAAACATTGCGAGAGTATTAAGGAGAAAGATTACGAAAATTTTATTGATAGCCGGACACGATTGGTAGAAAAGCACATAGATTACAGCGTGTATGAGGTTAGAGCTGACATTATACGGTCAGACGATAACAGTGTGGGTTGCGCAGATCTAGAGGAAGTAATTGCAGATACTACTGGGCACATTTCTCCAGGTAGATTGGCAGATGAGATCAATCTGACTAAAGAGGAATCAACGAAGGTGACAATTAGTGAATTGATAGCAAAGCAACACTCACTAGTTGACGAGTTACAGGAAAAGGTTTCGGTATTGGAGGCGATGCTACAGACTAAGCCTCAGGACAGACGTGTTGAAATTAAAACTGTATGTGAACAGAGGCTGAAAAAGCCGCCAGATAAACCGGATTTAGGATCAAAGCCGGATGGTTTTTTCTGGAATGACCTGGATATAGACGAGGATTTACTGTGGGAAAATAAAGAAACAGTTGAGGACAAGTGTAGACAGGTAGTAGTGTCTGTTAATATGCACGACGTACAACTAAACGTGTTGATTGACACCGGTGCAGAACTGAGTGCTGTATCTGGGAAAATATTTGAGTTACTGAAAGACAGACCCGGCATCGTAGTTATGCCAGTAACAGGAGTGAAAATTATCGGTGCTACTGGGAAGGCCAGTAAACCGGTCACAAAACAGATTTTTGTCAACTTCGAGATATGTGGGGCACGATTTGAACAAGAGTTTGTCGTCGTGCCAGACTTAACTGCGGAAGTAATTATCGGGTTAGATTGGCTATTAAAGTACCGTGCAGTGATTAATTGCGAAAGCAAAACTTTGACATGTACGTCACAACATAAAACAATAGTAGTTAGCTTTGACGAGGCAGGAGACGGTGTGCATAGGCAATACCAGCCTATACACATTGTTAACTGGCCGGATGGTATTGATGTAGGTATGAATTTGAACTACTGTAATGTGAGGAATCTCGGCATTGACAATAGTGAAGAAAGTGAATTGGAAAGTATTGTAAACGGTGTGTCAAACGTAACACACGAACAAAGACGAGGCCTGTATGATGTGATAATGAGGAATAAGAGTGTGTTTTCAGACAAACCGGGACTTGTGGAAGTATATAAATGCAAGCTGCATGTATTTCCGCACGAACCATTCTTCGTGAGACCGTATGCTATACCGCTGTCCAAAAAGGAAGCAGTGCAACGGGAGATGGATAAGATGATCGAATGGGGAGTGATTGAAAGAAGTACGAGCCCATACAATAACGGTTTGGTCATTGTAGCAAAACGGGATGGTAGTGTGCGTATTGTGATTGACGCACGCACGTTGAATAGGGTCGTTCAACGTGAAACAGACAGACCAGAGAGTATGGAGGAGATTTTGCAACGTTTTCATGACGTTAAGTTCATGACTAGCCTCGATCTGACGGCTAGTTACTGGCAAATAGAACTCGAAGAAGAATCTAGGCCATACACCGCCTTCTTTTTGCGGGAAGGTGTTATCAGTAAAGAGTACTGCCGTTTGGACTTAATATATCTGTGTCCGTATTCATCAGGGCCCTAGATAAAGTGCTAGGACCGGCTTTGAGTTCAAGATTAACTGTATATGTTGACGACCTATTGTTGGCCAATGCCACTTGGCATGACCATTGTGACCTGTTAGATGAAGTTTTTAGAGCATTGCGCCGTGGCGGAATGACTCTAAAGCTAAAGAAATGCGAATTTGTGAAGCAGGAACTGAAATTTTTAGGGCATGTAATTACCACTGCTGGTATTACGAAGGACCCAGAGAAACTAGAGGCAATAAGGAATTGTCCTCCACCCAAGTCTAGGAAACAGTTAAAAAGTTTTCTAGGGTTATCAGGATTTTACCGTAAATTTGTAAAAGGACAAGTGTTTAATGATGAAAATTTGAATAACCTCTTACGCAAAAACGTTCCGTTTGTGTGGACTGACGGGTGTCAGGCCGCTTTTGAGAGATTAAAAGACGAGTTGTTAAGATATAACATACTATTTCATCCTGATTTATCGCTACCCTTCCATCTGGGAACGGATTCGTCGAATTACGGGGTGGGGGTAGAACTGTTCCAAGAGGTTGATAAAGGAGAGGATAAGGAACACCGGACGATAGCGTTCGCGAGTCGAACTTTATCAAAAAGTGAGCGAAACTACACGATTTCTGAGAAAGAGTGTCTCGCTATCGTGTGGGGATTCAAGAAGTTCAAGGGCTACCTTTGGGACCGTAAGGTGATTATTCATACGGACCATAAGGCGCTCACTTATCTGAAGGATTGTAAACTACTTCACGAAAGACTGACTAGGTGGTCGCTGTATTTACAGCAATTTAACTATGACATCTGTTACGTAAAAGGGACCGACAATTGCGTAGCGGATGCGCTGTCGCGGTTGCCCGAGTCTAATCAAGAGATATTCAAAGATGAGTCAGATGGAGTGGTCAAACTATACTATTTTAAAGAAGCTGAGGGACGTAAATTAATAATGAACGTCTGTAAGAATCTACGTCGTCATCAGAACGAGGACGGTTGTTTAAATATGGTGAAAACCCGATATGACGAAAGGAGTCCAGAAGGAGAGAAATTAAGGAAGTATTACAAGATATACGATCAGATCTTGTACATACGTAAGGGTGAAGATAGTAATATTTGGCGGGTATGCTGGCCCACCAAATACGTCACGGAAATAATAGACTACTACCATTTGGCGTATCGTCAATGTGGACCTAAGAAATGTACGGAAAAGCTGAGTGAAGTAGTGCATTTTAACAACATGTTAAAACGCGTTACCGACAGAGTGAAAACTTGCGATTTATGTCAGAAGGTGAAGGTTACCAACTGTACGAGTCGTGGTCCTATGCAAAGTATAAGGCCTAACGACGCCTTTGAACTACTGTGCGTGGACTTGTACGGACCTTTTCCCAAGTCATCAGGAAACTTTGCCTACATTTTAGTAGTGCTAGAAGCTTTTTGCAAGTTCATCAAACTATACCCGATTAGGAAATCTACAGCCAAAGCGGTCTATAGCAAGCTTGTGAACGATTATTTTGTTCATATTGGTAAGCCCAAGGCGATTCTATCAGACAATGGGGCACAATTTACTTCTAAGTTGTGGAATGAAGGCATGGAAAGTAATGGGGTCAAAGTGATCCATATTTCAGCTTACTGTCCGGCTGGAAATCCCGCTGAGAGGTATATGCGTGAGCTAGGCCGACTTTGCCGTACCTATTGCCATGACAACCATAGGGCATGGGGCAAATATGTAGCAGTATTTGAGAGAATTATGAACACCTTGAGACATGAATCGACGGGATTTTCTCCAGAGGAAATCCTGTTGGATGACAGAAGTAAAAGTTTAGTGGAAGAGATAATCAAATTCCCTCCGCGGATTAACATTAGTATTGGTGTGAAAAAAGATCGTTTGCGAGAAGTAATGAAGCTAAAAGCCGATGCTCGCATACGTCGTCATGACGCTAAAGCGCGTTTTGCTAAGTTTGCAATCGGAGACTTAGTACTTGTAAAAGCTCATGAGAAATCGAGCGAGATAGACCATGAAATCTCTAAATTTAAGTAGATTAAGGAATGTAAATATGATTTTGTAAATAGCTGTAACATTTCATAAATATGTGATTTACTAGTCATTGCCGATGTACTTAGACGCTGTTTTAAGTTTCAGGCTCGTACATGCGTGTGATGATGGACAGTGTTGAGTTATCCACTGTGACAGTGTTTATGGACACCTTGAGATTACTCGGGAGTGAGTTTTTCCGAAAGAATTCAGTGAAACGGACGTTCTGGAAACGCCGTTACAAGGGCGAGTGAGATCAAGCGTGTCGCACAGGCGGGCGCAACAATGCTGGCAAGGCGGAGCCGCTGTCGGCTCTTGTGCCGCTGTCGGCTCTTGTGCCGCTGTCGACATTCTTTGTACTTGCGAGTACGGAAGGTGGAGTAGTTTTTTTTTTTTTCGGACGGCTGATGTGAAAGAATTCTGCTGTTAATATTTATGTTTTTGTCGATGTGCTGTACATTATTTTCTTGTTTAGCGTTAAATAGTTTCTCGTGACGAGAATATTAATTATGAAAACGTTATACAAAATGTGTAGTCTATTTAATTATTTATTTGCGTATTTTGATCTACCTGTTTTTATGACCATGCACTCTAATTAATTTTGCAAATAGTATTTCATTTCTTATAGTGTTACGAATTTTAATGATTTTGGAATAGCTAAACAATTTTCTATGTTTTCTATGAATTTTAATATGTTGTCAACCGGTTTTATTTTGTGCAAGATAACAGAGTGGAATAAGATTAGGAGTGTCTCCACTCAATTATTATGATCTAAAAATTGATTTATGGTTAATTAGCCTAATGCTAAATTTTGTTGATGTTTTGAGCATATGCATTTCCGCTGTTTCTCTTTTGGGACATTTTCTGAGTCTGTTTAGGTTACACGAACGGCCTCAGACAATGTGGGGCACGTGTAACGCCGGAAATGCATATCCTCGTATTTCCATCTATTGTACTATAATTTTTTTTCCTTATTTTGTTACCTGAATATATGACGTTTCTGTGTCTTTGTATATTGTAATTGTTTTACTATTTGTATATATATATGCATTTATGTCGATTTATAATTGGTTTGTTGTGTAAAGATTATTGGTATTTTTACGCTGCGTCCGGCCTAGAGAAAACTATGCTATCGAACGAATACATCGATAGGTCGTGTGGAGAACCAAAGTGTTTAGGATCTTTGGTAGTGTTAACTCTGCCGCGTGGAGCGCGGGCAGAGCATGAAAGAGTCTGGCGGGAGTAGCGACTGGAGCAGGTGTGTGGTGTGAAGCTCCCGCGAGTTGCCGCGCTTTCGGGGTTTGGCAGCATGTAATTGCGCTCGACTTGCGATGATAGTTTCTGACATGGTGTCGCGGACGGGAAGCATTAGCTGGCGCACATCAAGAGCCCGTTTCGTCTGGTGACCGTGTCGAGAAGAAGGCGCGCCAACATCCAGCTTCTGCAACAGTGACGGCCGACAATGAGTGACTGTCGCCACATCCTCGATCGACGGCTTCAAACCTTCAATCAGCCAACAAGGAAGACTCGAAGCACGTAAAGTTTTAGAACTGTATGGCAGACCTCAGCTTTTCAAACTTTTAAAATTGTTGCGTCACAAAATTACAGCTACTTAGCATGAACCTTTGTTGCTCATTGTCCCAATTGCATTACCAAGCAGGGTCCCTTCCTTTTCCGAAATGAACCCGAGTGTCGTTGAAATTCAAACGCCAGCATAATTCCATTTCACTGCTTTAATTTCAAAGTTCAGTTAAAGTATTCATAGCTGGCTACAATACTTAGATTACACAAGCACAAATTAAGAGTGCTAGTTTTGTTACCATATTTTAGCTTACCTGTGACTGCAGCTCAGCTTGGTACGTACTAAATTTTACTATTGTTAATTGTTCAGAATCATTTGATTCAAGTTCAAAGTTAAATCTCTTATTTCTAAATTGCGTAGATTCAAGTAGCTTTTGAAATGATTGTTGAGGTAGTCCAAGACTAACCGTATTTTGCTGAATTTCGATGTGCTTCAGAAAGAAAGCTCACTATTAACTTCAGTCACTAAATTAACTTTCGATTTTCCGGTTTTATTAATTCTTTTGCTAAATTAAGTGTAGCGAAATTTATTACTTCTGACAAACTTTCAGTTTTCACACTACACTTGTCAACCTTCAGTTGCCACGCTTCTAGTGCTAATTATATGTGTAATAATCTTTCTTTTTCAGTTACTATAGTAATTGTCCTTAGGACTGGCGACCGTAATTTCCCCCAAATCTCAAATATCTAATTACCGCTAGTTGATTGTTAACGTAACGGCCGCACATTTACTTTCTTTGTTAACTTTACCCCTATTTCAAAATTAATTTCCACCAGTTTCATTAGCATTTTTCCTTTCATTTAGATGTAACCCTTTCCTCCCTCTTTACCGACAAATTAGCCTCGGTGACGATTGTTTTTCCCAAATTTCCATTAGGTACACGCGGTTTAATTTTTTACTGTCATTAAGGTCGATAAGTGAGGGGGAGGTTACACACTTACGGCGTCATCAGTGACGTAAGCGACGACGTCATCGATGACGTCATTGATGAGTCATGGGATATCGCTACCCCGCCCCACTTCTCCCCTCTGAAGAAGATTAATTGCCCTAAATATAACACGGCGGGAAATTAAAATTTTGGTTGGAGATTCAAGAAATAGCCCAGTTGCGCTAGTGTGCACTGCTATGATGTCTAGGACTGTTGTCCTAAGCATAGATTAAAAGATAGCCGACAGAGTACACTAAACCTTACTTTCAATACGAGAACCAACCTAACTATAACTTTACAGCCCAGTTTAGACCAGTCAAGCTATTTATAAGTTTATAATCCTGGTATACTGCCCTAGAGCTGGAATATGAGGACAGTCCATGACGTCAAAATTCTGCTCAGATCTGCTATTTATAACAATGTACCGCCCTTGTGCTAGAATACAAGGTCAGTCTAACTATAACATCACAATCCAGGTCAGACCGTTTGGCTATCCCTCCTCTATCAAAATTTTCCTACCTATTAAATGGAGGGAAATTCAAGCTTTGACTGGGTTTTCCACATTTCTTTGTAAATAGGGCTATCATAGTAAGTATAGATTGGCAGGATATTCAAGATGGCGTCTTAACATGGTGACTGTGGCATTCTGGCCCTATGATGTCAGAATTCGAAAGTTGAGATACGAGCACTGGCTCTATGATGTCACAATTAGCTGACTTGTCAGACCTATTGGACTATTTATAACAATGTGGAATTTTGGTATACTGCTCCAGAGCTGAATTACGAGGACAGTTAACGATGAGGCTACAACCCATCTCAGCCGTTTCTGGCTAGTCATAAAAGGGTCGATTTCATGCCTATGGGTGCAGCTTTGAGCCTGCTGATACTGACTATGACGTCAGAATCCAAGTTCTGGTATACTGGCACTATGGTGTCAGAGACAAAAGGTGTTTGTGCAGATCCATGGCTGTTTTCTAACCTACTTGACATGCTTTTCTCCTACCGCCAAGCTACTGTTCACTCAAGGGTATACGGCCAGTGTTTCTCTTAGCTCTAAGTTTGGATCCCTCCACTTGCGTCAATATTTAAATGAACACTGGGGGAGGGAAAGGACTGAGGACTCTACACACCCACTCCTACAGACCCACCCACATCCTCATCTCATCCTCACCTCTATAACCATCACCACCCTCATGCAATTCATTACAGCATTCTGCATAGTTGATCCTAGTCCATATCACTGAACTGCACCTTTGCAGCCCACTGGACAGTCTCTATTTCTGTTATAGCTTAGATGTAGATGTCTGTGTCAGGTGCTAAACCAACATAAATGATCCTTGATCCATTGACAGTCAGTTGCTAAGTAATATTGAACAACAGCACTCTGTAATGACTTAGCTGAGGCGCAACGAGTGTCACAGGTGTTTGAGCTGCATCAGGGAGTGTGTCTGCATGCCAGCTTGATATCTTCTGCTTCTGCTCCCTTGTATCAGGCATGTCATCGTCTACATCATGGGGCTGTTGAACCGAGGGAGAAATAAAAGATAACACTGAAAAACCATACATATACACACACACATTATGAATAACAAACACTGAGAGAGAAGAATAGTACAGTACTTGCTATCAAGTGTGTGGGTCAATTCCTTCTGCAAGGAGGCAGACGTGGCTCGTAAGCTTGAACACTGAGGATGAGTGTTGGGGGTAGACGACAGCAGTGTCATGGGAATTGGAAAAACTATTTTGGATTGCACTCTTATCCCCAGGTCAACCACCCTGGATTTTGAGGTCATTGAAGACGTCATGGGTCGCGATCTCTTAACTTAGAACCACTCATTTATGCGACATCACAGAAATACCATCATGATGCTCAGTCGTTTACTGTGTTGGAATGTCACAGTACATTCATAGCAGAGTTCTTCTTCTGAAGTATTCTGATATATCTGAAATATTTCAGCTGAAGTTTGGACTTTGAGAAATTTATATGTAGCAGGAAATTGGTCACTGAAGACTGCATAACACTTCACTCCATACATATTACAGAGAAAAACATTCTGTCAAAATGTCTTCAAACTGTGCGCAAATGTCCAAAAAAATAAAGCCCAAATGTAGAAAAATGCTTCCTAAACTACATCTTCTATCATCATCATTAACACTCTGTCTCTATTTCTGTCGTTTGTGTGTACTGAGATGTGGGACATTTTCAGTCCTGTATAACGAGGTGTGTTCTGTGAAGAATAGCAGCAAATGCCCTATTGTGAAAAGCTGTATCATACTCCTGTATAGGACAGATGACTATAGTTTTATGTTTCCTGCAGGCCAGTACAGTACTGCTATATTGTTTTTGCTTTAACATATGGAACTAAAGCCTGTTTGATAGCGATAAATCATCATGAGCCCATTCGCACTGTGTGTGTGTTCTGCACTTCCACATTGTGAGCACAAATGATTATGATCATCACAGTTAGAACTGAGTGCTTTTTTGATTTTGTAAAGTACGGTAAAGTGGATGGAAGACTTAGATTTCTTGGAAGTATTAACACGCTGTTGTAACAATAGCACCAGTGTTCGTCAAAAATGTGTGTGGAACTTTCAGTTTCCAAGTTTTTCTTGCAGTTTTGAATCAATTGCAGAAAAGCGAATTATGATTGTTTTGGACCGAGACTTCAAACGTATAGGAGAAGCAATGGAAGACTTAAGTATCTTGGATACATGAATAAGCAGTTGTGCAAGTTCAACTAGCACCACTTTTGTCAAAATATTTTGGAATTCTCACTTTCCTAGTTGTTGTGGTTTTGGGTCTGTAGCAAAAATGGGAACACTTCAACGTGATAATTCACTGGATAGTATTACCGTGTGTCAGAGCTACGCCTGTTCCGTGAGTTCGAAGCTATAGTGTAAATGGAAAATGTACTGTGCGATGTATCATCGAATTGATGCATACCACCGAAGGTCTGTATCACTAGCGCTAGTACGCTGCTCAGTTTTAGATGTGGTTTTACGCCCTATCTGGAGAGAGAATGACAAAATATATTCCACTCCATTCAACCCATCACGAATCTGTCCAATCCATGTAACACAGAATCACAAGACTTACTGGGTGCTAAAAGAAGTGGACCAACACAGCAAAATTCTTTGTTGTCGTTACAATATTCATTTTAAAAGCATAAGAGTACACCTGGAAAGGGGGTTACAATTTATTTTTGTGGAAATTTCATTGATTTAGATAGTTATTCGTTGCTTTTAGTATTGACGTGAAAATTCAGTGACTTGCCGTACGAAAGTCACCTGCTGACATTTATAAATCCTACTGAGAAGTCTGATGCTAAGAACGCACTTTAAAACACATAGTGAATTGATGCCTATCTGTGTAATACTCGTTGTAGCGTGCATAAGATCACACCTAGAGAGTGAGTTTACACTTATTTAGGCACAAATTTCGTTGATTTCGGTACTATATTCGCTATTTTCAATGTAAAATTCAATGTGTTGCGAGTACAATATTCGTTTCAAAAACATCTGGAGAGGGGGTTTTATACTTCTGTATTTACATATTTTCATTGATTACTGAACTATATTCGATACTTTCAAAATTGTTTCGATGTCTTCCTAACTGACGTAGTGTGGTGGGGGCCTGTCGGTACAATATTCGTTGCAGCAAGCATGAGAACGGAAAAATTGTGTGTCGGATGTCTAATAAACGTTCTAAAAGCGTAAGACCACAGATGGATGGCGATTCTAGATGGATATTTCATGATTATGCTATATTATTTCTTGATTTCACCATAAAATTGACGTGACAGTCGAGTTACCTGCTGTGCGTATCTTTTTCCCTTAATTGTTATTTCATACCCTTGTCCCGTGTGGGCAGGGGTGGGGATAAATTCGCCACATAAAATAAAACGTTAAATACATTAAATATGAGGATGAAAGATGAAATTTACACTTGAAAAGGGAATCAAAGGGAGTTAAAATATACAAAAAGTGGCAGTTTCATTAGGTACGTTTACATAAAATCCATATATAATTAAAATGACACTCGACAAAGACGTAGTACTTAATCATTGGCGGCACGAAGAGCACAATTAAGAACATCATTCACAGTAATGAGAGCCACACACTGCATTGTGTTACATATACAGCGAGCACCAAAACACGACAAAGGAACTTGCTTAAAATTGGAAGGATCTGCCAAGGGAGAGGAGGTCAGAAGCAGGGAGAGAGGAAAGAGGAGTCGGCGGAAGAGGGGGGCAGGAAAGGGTGAAAGAGGGGAGCGAGTAGCATAAAAAGGGACAGTAGACAGGGAGGGTGGGGAGGGAACGGCTCAGGAATGAGCGCAAGGACTGGGAAAGGAGAAGTGAGAAGGACAGGGGGCAGGAGGAAGGAACCAGCAGAGGGGGAGGGGAAGGAGATGGAACCCTATGGAGGAGAGAGGGGAGGAGGAGGGTCAGAGTTGCAGGGAGGATAAATATTGTGGTGAAGCATATCATCCAGGACAGGGAGTCATTGGAAGTTTCTTTGGAAGAGGAGGTGGAATGTATGGAGATGGAGAGAGGGTGTGAAACATTCGTGAAGTAGGGCAGCAGGTGGGGTGTGTAGAGGAAAGGAGACACCAGAAGGTGAGGGGATTGAGGAGGGAGTTGGTGTAGAGGATACAGATGTGTTCAAGGAAAAAGGCGGGGATGTGGGAAGGGGATGAGGTCATAGAGGATCGTCATGGGGGATAGGAGACAGATATGGAATGCGAGGTGGAGCACAATGAATTCACAGATTTGGACAGCTCTATAGAATTTAGGAGGGGCACAGATCCAGTCGACAATAGTGTAATGAAGGATGAGATGGATCAACGATTTGTAGTTATGAAGGATAGTGGAAGGATAAAATCTCCATGTCCAGCCAGACAGGAGTTTCGAAAGGCAGAGTCTATTGTGGGCTTTACATTGGATGGTAAGGAGATGAAGAGTCCAGGTAAGGTGACTGTCAAGGGTAAGATAGAGGTATAACAAGGTGGGAGTAAGTTTGATGGTCATAGATGGTGAGGTAGAAATCATGGTGCTGGGAGGAGGTGGTATGTCCTATAATGATTGGCTGGGTTTGGAAGGATTGCTTTGAAAGAGCCTCTTTTTGCACCAAGTGGTAAACTGGCTTAGGAGGGTTTGGAGGGAGCGCTGGGATTGTTGAAGGGTAGGACAGAGGGCAAGGAAGGCAGTGTCACCAGCATATTGAAAGAGATGGATGGTTGGGTTGAGTATATCAGTGATGTACAGGAGTATATGTGAGGAGAAAGGATGGAGCCCTGGGGCACACCTGCATTAGGATAGAAGGTACAGGAATCAGTATTACGGATGATGAAATAGGAAGGACGGTGCAAGATGAAGTTAATAGGAGGGCGTAGGTCTGGAGCTTGAAAAGGAGGCTGGAATGCCATGCATGGTCATAGGCATTCTGGAGGTCGAGAGAAACAAAGTTAGCAGAGCGATAGGAGTTAAGTTGTCAGAGAGAGAAGAGATGGGTAAGATTAAGGAGCTGGTCATTGAAGAAGCAGGGCCAGAAAACACATTGGGTAGGAGGGAAGAAGTGGTGTTGAGTTAGACGGTGATGGATACGGCAGAAGGGGATGGACTCTAAGATATTACAGAACATGGAGGTGAGGCTTATGGGACAATAGGAGGATGTGTCGGAAGTGGGTTTTTTGGGTTTAAGGAACAACAGGATGCAGGAAGTCTTCCACAGACTGGGATAAAAGCCAGTGGAGAGGATGGTGTTGTACAGTGCGGCAAGGGTGGTGAAGAAGGAGATGGGGTATTCCATGAGGTGGAGGTAGATGATGCTATTGCGACCAGGAGCGGTGTTGTGTTTGTAGTGGAGGATGAGTTTAATGTCTTGTGCTGGGATAGGAGCATTCAACTCTGAGGGTAGTAACTGGTTCAAGTACTGAAAGCTCAGAGCATGTGGAGGGCCAAAGATATTGGTTCAGTCAAGGACAACGGGGAAGAGGGATTAATCAAGGTGAGGGCCATTGGGTATGGAGAAGTTCTAGGGGACTGATGACCATAGATGTTAAGTCCCATAGTGCTCAGAGCCATTTGAACCATTTGCTGATATTCTTGACACCATTCGGATGCTTCTGACGCCCACATCGATCCATCCCCATGTATAAATCCTGCAACGTACATGATTTTATGTTGCTCAGTCCATATTCGTGGTAATATCCCTCTAAATTGCTTGATAAAGAACACAGGATTGATCGACTTTCTTTCGGGGTTAAATATCTGAAATAGACGATATTTAAGCATTTTTTCTTCATTCACAGTCACAGGTGTATTCTGGTCACTATTTCGTGGTGGATGATATTCCTGATAATTTGGTTCCTGTTGATTACGTGAATACTCACCAATACATGGATATTGTTGCATGGATTTAGTTTCACTGATTTCGTCAGGAATAATGCCTCCTTCTGATAAACTGCACGTAACAGGTGCCCCTCTAGTATTAACTAAACCTTGCTGGCATGCTTTGAGTTCAATTTCAATCTATACTTTCCAAGCAGGTAATTCTTCTCCTATATTTTGTTTAATCTCTTGTATTTCTGATTTAAATTGTCCTTGTGCAGTTTCATTGTTAACTTGTACGTTAGCAACCGTTTCTGCCAAGGTTTGATCCACATAATTTCGCACCGTCTCGGTTTGTACTTTCGCCCATTCGTCTATTTCTTTAGAAAAAGCCATCCTATGTTCGTTGAAACATTTCTCTATTTGTTTGTCACCTTCCAGACTAAGAGTGTCTATTCTCCGAGTAAGATCAATGATTGCTTTCTCGTTTCCGTGCTTGATTGTAGTCACGTCCTGTGTAATGGTGTTCTGTGCATAGATAACTTCTTGCACTTGATTATTTAGTTTATCTTGACGATATAAGATATCTTCGTATTTGGTTGTTAATTCTTTGTATTGCTGTTCTTGTGTGACGATGAGTTGTGCTAGACTGACTGTTTTGTTTCCAAGTTTTGGAATTTTTCAGTAATATTATCATTTATTGCTTTTAGTTTTTCGGATTGGTCTTGAGCGAAAGTGGAATGTGCTGTAGCAAAATTAGTTTGCATAGTTTTTATACCATTTGCAAAAGTGGATTGTGCTGTTGCAAAATTAATTTGCGCAGCCTCCAATGCTTGGACCTTATTCGCTATTTTGTTAATCCCTTGTGATATGACGGTCAAATTCGACATCAGCTGGGATAACAAATCAGTATTCTCAGCAATTGAGGTTTGCACTGGGTTTATTGAAGATTGTTCCGACACAATTTTCAGACAAGTTATTTCGGTTTCGCGCGTAGTTGCGGGCAATTCTCCCCTAGCGAGTGCTTCTATACCAGGGGTCATATTCATGTTATTATTTGGTTGCAGCGTATGTCTTTGGATTTCACTCGACATATGAGTGTCGCCGACGTGAGCGCAGAAATTACTGCAGGTTGCTCAGCCGTAACCGGCCCTTCGCTAACGATGCCTGGTTGAAATTCTGTGGCACTACTTGAAGATGTAATTACATTACTTATTTGTTCAAAATGTTCAAATGTGTGTGAAATCTTATGGGACTTACCTGCTAAGGTCATCAGTCCCTAAGCTTACACAATACTTAACCTAAATTATCCTAAGGACAAACACACACACCCATGCCCGAGGGAAGACTCGAACCTCCACCGGGACCAGCCGCGCAGTCCATGACTGCATCACCTTAGACCGCTCGGCTAATCGCTTACTTATTTGATTTTCCCCCCATGAACCATGGACCTTGCCGTTGGTGGGGAGGCTTGCATGCCTCAGCGATACAGATGGCCGTACCGTAGGTGCAACCACAATGGAGGGGTATCTATTGTCAGGCCAGACAAACGTGGTTCCTGAAGAGGGGCAGCAGCCTTTTCAGTAGTTGCAGGGGCAACAGTCTGGATGATTGGCTGATCTGGCCTTGTAACATTAACCAAAACGGCCTTGCTGTGCTGGTACTGCGAACGGCTGAAAGCAAGGGGAAACTACAGCCGTAATTTTACCCGATGGCATGCAGCTTTACTGTATGATTAAATGATGATGGCGTCCTCTTGGGTAAAATATTCCGGAGGTAAAATAGTCCCCCATTCGGATCTCCGGGCGGGGACTACTCAAGAGGACGTCGTTATCAGGAGAAAGAAAACTGGCGTTCTACGGATCGGAGCGTGGAATGTCAGATCCCTTAATCGGGCAGGTAGGTTAGAAAATTTAAAAAGGGAAATGGATAGGTTAAAGTTAGATATAGTGGGAATTAGTGAAGTTCGATGGCAGGAGGAACAAGACTTTTGGTCAGGTGTATACAGGGTTATAAATACAAAATCAAATAGGGGTAATGCAGGAGTAGGTTTAATAATGAATAAAAAAATAGGAGTGCGGGTTAGCTACTACAAACAGCATAGTGAACGCATTATTGTGGCCAAGATAGACACAAGCCCACACCTACTACAGTAGTACAAGTTTATATGCCAACTAGCTCTGCAGATGATGAAGAAATTGATGAAATGTATGACGAGATAAAAGAAATTATTCAGATAGTGAAGGGAGACGAAAATTTAATAGTCATGGGTGACTGGAATTCGTCAGTAGGAAAAGGGAGAGAAGGAAACATAGTAGGTGAATATGGATTGGGGGGAAGAAATGAAAGAGGAAGCCGCCTTGTAGAATTTTGCAAAGAGCATAACTTAATCATAGCTAACACTTGGTTCAAGAATCATAAAAGAAGGTTGTATACCTGGAAGAATCCTGGAGATACTAAAAGGTATCAGATAGATTATATAATGGTAAGACAGAGATTTAGGAACCAGGTTTTAAATTGTAAGACATTTCCAGGGGCAGATGTGGATTCTGACCACAATCTATTGGTTATGAACTGCAGATTGAAACTGAAGAAACTGCAAAAAGGTGGGAATTTAAGGAGATGGGACCTGGATAAACTGAAAAAACCAGAGGTTGTAGAGAGTTTCAGGGAGAGCATAAGGGAACAATTGACAGGAATGGGGGAAAGAAATACAGTAGAAGAAGAATGGGTAGCTCTGAGGGATGAAGTAGTGAAGGCAGCAGAGGATCAAGTAGGTAAAAAGACGAGGGCTAATAGAAATCCTTGGGTAACAGAAGAAATATTGAATTTAATTGATGAAAGGAGAACATATAAAAATGCAGTAAATGAAGCAGGCAAAAAGGAATACAAACGTCTCAAAAATGAGATCGACAGGAAGTGCAAAACGGCTAAGCAGGGATGGCTAGAGGACAAATGTAAGGATGTAGAGGCTTATCTCACTAGGGGTAAGATAGATACTGCCTACAGGAAAATTAAAAAGACCTTTGGAGAGAAGAGAACCACTTGTATGAATATCAAGAGCTCAGATGGCAACCCAGTTCTGAGCAAAGGAGGGAAGGCAGAAAGGTGGAAGTAGTATATAGAGGGTTTATACAAGGGCGATGTACTTGAGAACAATATTATGGAAATGGAAGAGGATGTAGACGAAGATGAAATGGGAGATAAGATACTGCGTGAAGAGTTTGACAGAGCACTGAAAGACCTGAGTCGAAACAAGGCCCCGGGAGTAGACAACATTCCATTAGAACTACTGATGGCCTTGGGAGAACCAGTCATGACAAAACTCTACCATCTGGTGAGTAAGATGTATGAGACAGGCGAAATACCCTCAGACTTCAAGAAGAATATAATAATTCCAATCCCAAAGAAAGCGGGTGTTGACAGATGTGAAAATTACCGAACTATCAGTTTAATAAGTCACAGCTGCAAAATACTAACGCGAATTCTTTACAGACGAATGGAAAAACTGGTAGAAGCGGACCTTGGGGAAGATCAGTTTGGATTCCCTAGAAATGTTGGAACACGTGAGGCAATACTAACCTTACGACTTATCTTAGAAGAAAGATTAAGAAAAGGCAAACCTACGTTTCTAGCATTTGTAGACTTAGAGAAAGCTTTTGACAACGTTAACTGGAATACTCTCTTTCAAATTCTGAAGGTGGCAGGGGTAAAATACAGGGAGCGAAAGGCTATTTACAATTTGTACAGAAACCAGATGGCAGTTATAAGAGTCGAGGGGCATGAAATGGAAGCAGTGGTTGGGAAAGGAGTGAGACAGGGTTGTAGCCTCTCCCCGATGTTATTCAATCTGTATATTGAGCAAGCAGTAAAGCATACAAAAGAAAAATTCGGAGTAGGTATTAAAATTCATGGAGAAGAAGTAAAAACTTTGAGGTTCGCCGATTACATTGTAATTCTGTCAGAGACAGCAAAGGACTTGGAAGAGCAGTTGAACGGAATGGACAGTGTCTTGAAAGGAGGATATACGATGAACATCAACAAAAGCAAAACGAGCACAATGGAATGTAGTCGAATTAAGTCGGGTGATGCTGAGGGAATTAGATTAGGAAATGAGACACTTAAAGTAGTAAAGGAGTTTTGCTATTTGGGGAGCAAAATAACTGATTATGGTCGAAGTAGTGAGGATATAAAATGTAGACTGGCAATGGCAAGGAAAGCGTTTCTGAAGAAGAGAAATTTGTTAACATCGAGTATAGATTTAAGTGTCAGGAAGTCGTTTCTGAAAGTATTTGTATGGAGTGTAGCCATGTATGGAAGTGAAACATGGACGATAACCAGTTTGGACAAGAAGAGAATAGAAGCTTTCGAAATGTGGTGCTACAGAAGAATGCTGAAGATAAGGTGGGTAGATCACGTAACTAATGAGGAGGTATTGAATAGGATTGGGGAGAAGAGAAGTTTGTGGCACAACTTGACTAGAAGAAGGGATCGGTTGGTAGGACATGTTTTGAGGCATCAAGGGATCACAAATTTAGCATTGGAGGGCAGCGTGGAGGGTAAAAATCGTAGAGGGAGACCAAGAGATGAATACACTAAGCAGATTCAGAAGGATGTAGGTTGCAGTAGGTACTGGGAGATGAAGAAGCTTGCACAGGACAGAGTAGCATGGAGAGCTGCATCAAACCAGTCTCAGGACTGAAGACCACAACAACAACAACATTTGATTTTGTGCCATCGTGATATGAAATACTTGCTTATTGGCTTTAAACATAGACCTAGTTATCACCATGTAAATAAGCAACAGATGGTTTCTTTACTAATTCTTCTCACAAGAGTCTATATTAATCTCTACACATGAAAAAATGTTAATGCCGTAATGTTGCTGATATTCACTTTACAATGTAACACCAACACATTACATAGAAAACACATAAAATACCGTCTTAATTTATCTACTAAAATAGTGAAATTCTAATCAAAGTTATGGAGAAACTACTGCTTTATGCTTAAAAGTCAATAAGTAAAAGGTCATTACAATGCATAAATGATCCAGAAAGCTAGTAATTCAAAAGTCTGGCCTTTTCGAAGTTTCAGCCTGGCTGCTAGGACGGCGTACACGTTCTCGTCACAAGATACTCCCGCACGTTCAGTTAGCATGAAACATACAAAGAACCATAATGTAGTTACACTTTCTAGCTATACATAAATGCACAAAAATGAAACATTAATTACTTAATAAATAAGATAACTATTTCCCTAAAGATATGAACTAAATCTGTTACAAAGTATGTTACAGTTATCATTAATCACAAATATGTTTGACTGTTAGTGTCGTGTCTGTCATCGATTAAAGTGGTATTGCAGGTTCTAGTTCCTTCTTAGTGCTGTTATATCGGGATCGAGTCCTGGCTAACGGTAGACAATTATAAAATCACTCAGCTATCTTCACTTACTGTTATTTGTATTTTGCCTACACTGAGCCTTTTATACGGAAATGTTTCCCACACCACCTCGTGTTGTGGCTTTATATGTATGAGTGATTGCTTGTGTGTGTTTTCTGTTGTAGTGAATACATACATCGTTGGTGGGACGCAGGGCGATGGGTGAAACTGCTTTCACACTATAATCTTACGTTGTTATAGCGATCTACTCTAGCTGCTACAGATGCTGTATTGAAGCTGAAAGTGTTAATCAGATTTGCCTTCAATTCTTAGAAACACTGGTGGGAAAAAAAGTAAATAAATAAATCCTTGAAATCACTTCTTTTCCGAAGAAAGCATCAAATTATTTAATTAGAACTGAACGCTCCCGTCAGAATTGTTCTCGAGTTGGTATTCTTTAATAGATCACACTTGAGTATAAGTCGTTTGTGGAAATAACACGTACCTTTTTGAAATGAACCAAGTTGTGTTGACCTTAGTGTCAATGAAATTCTTCTCGCACATGAATTAGCGATTTTTTCTCTCTCTCTCTCTCTCTCTCTCTCTCTCTCTCTCTCTCTCTATATATATATATATATATATATATATATATATATATATATATATATATATCCCTCAGAATCTCGCAATGACGTCGATTTGTACTGCACAATAAAGAACAGACTCTACTCTCGTGAAATTAAATCTAAACAAGATCAAAAGCTTACTATCTAAGAATAATTGTCTAAGCGCACTACGCCATAGAGTAATAAAGAATATCTTTGTCTCTCTCTCTGTCGTACTGTCACATTAATATAACAATCTTATTACATGATACATCATACCCTTCGTTATATCTGAAATAAAAGTTCGTTTCTTGTGCTGTGTTCAATCTCCCTTTGTATTGATCATTCACAGCGGATTCTTCCAGCGGAAAATCCTGTCACGGAATTTGTGTAATCTAAATAGAAAAAATAGTAGTTCAGTTCAAAAATACAAATTTCATACGTTTAGTCAACAACTAATATGGTTGCGTCTGAGTTTATTTGATCAGCCTCTTTTGGTAGTCACTTAGGGCAACTCAGATTGGTAATATCTTTAACGACCGAGAAGGTATTTGAGACGAAAAAGTTGAGGACCTGTCACGTACATACATCTGTGCGTGCACGCTACCCTTTTCTTTCCTATTCCGAAGGTTTACTAAATGCCAATGGGCGCTTCCCTATACCAGTCTGATACTCAGGGTACGTTTCTGCTCGCCTGCCATCTCTCAGAAAGGCGAAACACGACACGAATTCTCCAGGACGTCCAGTTCCAGACTGAGCTCCCACGAAAAGTTCTGTAATCGTACGGCTTTCAGTACGGAGGTGCAATAGTTACGGCAAGGCTAGCAGCTGCGGAAGTTTTACGGCTCCAGGCGACGCGACAGATGGGGGCCGATTCAACTTGAGGTTGTGCAGGACCCGGAGAGTCTCAGCTCTCAGCAGAACTGCAGGAAACTTGACACAGCAAACTACGTATATTTCTCATGCTGCAGCAAGCTGACAGCTTTACAAGTACCATTACCAGAATGAATTTACTATTCGCTATTGATACTATCTTTTCATCTGACTTAAAGGAATGTGATTGTATGGAAAAATTACAAATGATGATACATTTAATCTAAAAAGTCTTCATTAATGCTCTCTCTTTCTTAACTTCAGAGACGCATAGTTATCTGTACTGAGTTCACAACTGAAAATAAAAATGATGATTCAAAGGACAGATTCAAATGGTTCAAATGGCTCTGAGCACTATGCGACTTAACTTCTGAGGTCATCAGTCGCCTAGAACTTAGAACTAATTAAACCTAACTAACCTAAGGACATCACACACATCCATGCCCGAGGCAGGATTCGAACCTGCGACCGTAGCGGTCGCTCGGCTCCAGACTGTAGCGCCCAGAACCGCACGGCCACTCCGGCCGGCTCAAAGGACAGAAATAAAGTAGTTAAATAAGAGGCAAATTAAAACAATTATCTGTGTCACTCACTTTACAAGTGACTGAGACAAGTAATTATGTCATAAATAGTCACCTGTCCAAAACCACAGTCCAACGTGGACGGTACACGGTAATGAAGCATTTAATGTTGGGGTGTAATGAATGCATAAACTCGGAAAAACACGTTAATGTAAACGCAAGATAAGCCATTGCAAATGTGAAATGCTAATACCGGCGTAACCACCAGAATGTTGAATGCAAGCGTGCAAACGTGCGTGCATTGTGTTGTGTAGATGTCGGATGTCAGTTTGTGGGATGGAGTTCTATGCCTGTTGCACTTGGTCGGTCAGTACAGGATAACGCTGCAGTTGTAGTCCGATGATGTCCCATATGTACTCAGTTGGATATAGAGATGGTGATCAGGCGGGCCGAGGCAATATGTCGACACTCTGTAGAGCATGCCAGTTTACGACAGCTGTATGTTGGCGAGCGTTATCCTGTTGGAAAACATCCGCTGGCTATGCTGTTCATAACTGGCAGCGAAACAGGCTGGATCACTACGTACAGATTTGCGGTAAGGGTGCTTGGGATAACCACAAGAGTGTTCCTGCTGTCATACAAAAATCACACTCCAGATTAGGTGTAGGTCCACTGTGCAGAAAGGTTCGTTTCAGGTCCTTAACTAACCTCCTCCTGACCAACACATGGCCATCACTGGCACGGAGGCAGAACCAGCTGTCATCAGAAAACACAACAGATCTCCACTCTTCTGCCCCTTCTCCCCCACCCCCCTAAGCTCTTGCTCTTGCTAGACACCACTGAAATCGCAAATGGCGGTGATTTGGGGTCAGTCGAATGCACGCAAGAGGGTGTCTGGCTCGTAGCCATCCTTAAAGAAACCGATTTGTAACAGTTCGTTGTGTCAATGGGATGCCAACTACAGCTCAGATTCCTGCTGCAGATACAGCGCAATGAGACAAAGCCACGCGCTGAACACAATGGTCTTCCGTCTCGGTAGTGCCACGTGGCCGTCTGGAGCCCGGTCTTCTTGCGACCGCACTCGTGGCCACCCCTTCCAGCAATCATGAGCAGCGGATTCATTCCTGCCAAGTCTTTTCTGCAGTATCGCAGAAGGAACACCCAACTTCTCGTAGCCCTATTACTCAGTTAGGTGCTGAAACTGGCCTCTTCGTTGCCTTAAAAGCATTCTTGGCTAACATCAACTCACCACGTCCAATCTTCAAGCTCCGGTAACTAACGCTCACGACCGTTATAGCGTTTATTTAAAACAAACCTTATTTGCATCCTCATAGTGGCACTATTACAGGGAATAGGCAAGATAATGTGAAAAGTGGTAGTAATGGGATGATTGTGTTTGACGGCCACCGACGCATGTAAGGCCCGTGTTGCGCTGGACTGTGTGTGTTCAGTCCGGACTAGGCATCGATGCAGGTTGTTTACGATAGTGCACACTTTGTATCTGCATTCCGAGGCCGAGGTCGACGTGCAATGAAAGACCTAACACAGCTGCAAAAAGGGATGACTGTGGAGGACGGATTAGCTGGAGCATCAGTAACTAAGACAGCCAACTTATTGAATGTTTCAAGAACAACTGTTTCAACGGTCATGACAGCCAACACAAAACATGGAAAGACATCATCGTGTAAACGTAATAGTGAGCCAAATCAAAATTAAATGACAGGGATCGTCGTACTCTAATACGAATTGTGTCAAAGTAACACAAAACTACGGCGGCTAGAGTGACTACAGAGCTCAATAGCCATCTTCAAGACCCCGTATCTGTCGACACCGTCCGCCAAGAACTCCATAAAGCGAATATTCATGGACGAGCTGTTATACCGAAACAGCTGATGACGACAACCAACGACAAGAAGCATAAAACATAGTGTCAGGAGAACAAATTCTGGACGGCTCATCAGTGGAAATACGTCGTATGGTCCGACGAGTCAATGTTTTCCAACATCGGCCAGGGATAAAGTCTGGAAAACGCCAAAAGAAGCCTACAAAGCCGGCCGCTGTCGCCGAGCGGTTCTAGGCGCTTCAGTCCGGAACCGCGCGACTGCTATGGTCGCAGGTTCGAATCCTACCTCGGGCATGGATGTGTGTGATGTCCTTAGGTTAGTTAGATTTAAGTAGTTCTAAGTTCTAGGGGACTGATGACCTCATATGTTAAGTCCCATAGTCCTCAGAGCCATATGAACCATTTGAAGCCTACTATCCTGAAAGCATGATTCCAACGGTTAAGCATGGAGGTGGAAGTGTGATGGTGTGGGCAGCCATATAATGGTATTCTGCTGGTCCCATCATTACTCTCAAAGGCCGTGTTACAGTCAATGATTAGGAGAACATTTTAGGTGATCAGGTGCACCGCATGATTCAAATGTTGTCCCCCAACAATGATGCCATATTTCAGGACGATAATGGACCCATTAACACAGCCAGGACAGTACAATCTTGGTATGAGGAGCATACAACTGAACTGCAGTGTCTTCTCTGGCCAGCACAGCCACCGGACTTGAACATTATCGAACCCTTGTGGGTGGTATTGGAGCTCAGACTCCAGCGCAGATTTCTGCCTCCCTCATCATTACAGGAGTTAGAAGAGGTTCTGATCGAAGAATGACGTAACATTACACTGGAAACTATACATTCATTATATGGCAGTATTGCAAGAAGAATCGCGGCTGTATTGTGGGAAAATGGGGGTCCAGTCCCTTATTAATAAACAATTCAGAAGTACAGGTGTTCACATTATTTTGCCTACCCCCTGTACCTTCACTCTCAAGCGACAGGCGCGAAATTTGATGAGACATCATCTTTCAGATGTAGAAACACGCCTACCAACTTTCGTTTATTTCGTAGAAATCCTTCTTGGTGCTGTGATTTTTTTCCGTCAGTGTAAGTGACCTGATAAAATAAGAAATAGCGAGATTCTTTGCTGAATCGGCGAAGAAAATTTAATGCAGGAAACACAACTACAAGAAGTGACACGGCGACATATGTCAGGGAATGACTGTTACGGAACTGGACAGGATTGTAGAACGCAAAAATTTGCTGTAGGGGATGGAGATCGGAATATATCGAACAAATGTGGGCAGTGGATGTAAGTGCTACTCTCAGATGAAGATGTTGCTGGTCACTGAGAATTTGCAATAAACGTCTTGGTTCAGGTACACCAGGAGCGGCCCAGAATTTGGCTCACTAGACCTGCCCTGGCACGAGTGCCATAGCGCCCAGCCTTGCTGCACACTTCCCCCACCACCATGCCACACAAGGAGGGGAAAGAGGAGCAAATTCCAACCGCGCGGCATTTTAATGTCACCCTCTCAACAACGCAGATCACAAACAAAAGTAATGTTCAGTATTATTTAATAATTTTTGGTGCGTCAAAGACACAATATAATTTTTATGACTTGGCTCTGAGCACTATGCGAATTAACTTCTGAGGTCATCAGTCGCCTAGAACTTAGAACTAATTAAACCTAACTAACCTAAGGACATCACACACATCCATGCCCGAGGCAGGATTCGAACCTGCGACCGTAGCGGTCGCGCAGCTCCAGACTGCAGCGCCTAGAACCGCACGGCCACTCCGGCCGGCTATAATTTTTATCTGGTACAAACTATCTGCACACAGACAGACACAGACAGACACAGACAATTTTACAGATTTTCGAACTCAGTTTTCTACGTAATCGTGACTTATTTAGTTTCATAATCGGAAAAAGGTCTTTCACTTAAGTATGTTGTTCGAAATATTGTAAGACTTTTGAAACCTCATTATGGAGAATTGGAGCCTCTTCATGAGGAATGTAAATGTCCTGGGGCGTTTTAATGTAAAAAGATTTGTATTAAGATGGGAATTACGATTTCAGATGAATAAGTTACATCTGTACATGTACAGGGGCACTTTCATCTGAAAGGGCAAACAGTCTCGAAAACAGCTCGGAAACATATGAGATTGTCAGTGTCCTACTTAACGTTGAGGAAACTATCCTTGTAAATCTTTCAGGACCACAATGAATCCTTCAAACCTCGCCTTTTCTTTAAAGCTGGTTAGCTTAGCGAACTGGGCTGTTGGTCAGACTTTGTCCATTCTCCGATTAAACCCTCTTTTTAAATGTATCCACATCAAATGAGAAATTAATTGTTCTCACCTTGAAAAGTTTTACTGTTGGTAACTGTGCAGTCAAGTCCACTTAAATACGAGACCTGCAATCCATTCCGGAATTTATAATTTTCAGTTCTGAACTTCTTTTGCCTTTATAAATTCAACAATAGAGAGTTTAAAATTGAAAAATCGTTCCAGGCATGTCCCTTGACATAACCAACGTCCTTTGCAGAAGTCTGCACACTGAGTTGACAAAATTCGAGGTCTAACGATAGGCACTTATACAGATTGCGGTAGCATCGCGTACACAGGGTATAAAAGGGCAGTGCATTGGAGGAGCTATCATTTCTACTTAGGCGATTCATGTGAAAAGGTGTACGACGTGGTTAAGGCCGCAAGACTGGAATTAACATACTTTGAACGCAGAATAGTAGTTGGAGGTAGACGCATCGGACATTCCATTTCGGAATTCATGAGAAAATTCAGTACTCTGTGATACACAGCGTCAAGTGTGTGCCGAGAATACCAAATTTCAGGCAGTAGTCGACCACGCTCACTTAATTACTCACTTAATTACTCAGAGCAGCGGCGTTTGAGTTAAGTTTTCAGTGATAACAGATAATCAATGCTGTGTGAATTAACCGTCCAAAACAATGTGGGACGTAGGTGGCCGTTAGGGCAGTGCGGCGAAATTTGTCGTAAATGGGCTATGGCACGAAATGGCCTGCAGCGCTTCTCCTGTATTCATGACCATACCGGTTGGGCTGTAGGCGATTGGACAATCGTGGCCCGGTCGGATGAATCCCGATTTCGGTTGGTAAGAGATGATGGTAGGGTTCGAGTGTGGTGCAGACTCCACGAAGCCATGGATCCAGGTTGTCAACAAAGCACTGTGCAAGCTGATGGTGGCTCCATAAAGATGTGGGCTTTGTTTACGTGGTTATGTCGGCTACTTGGAGACCTTCTGCAGCCACTCATTGAGTTCATGTTCCGAAACAAGGGCAGAATTTTTATGGATGGCAATGCGCAGTGTTACCGGCTGACAATCGCCCGCGATTTGTTCGAAAATTTGGAGCGAATGACTTGGGCACGCAGGTCGCCCGACATGAACCCTATCGAACATCTTTGGGACATAATCGAGAGGTCAGTTCGTGCACAAAATCCTGCACCGGCAACATTTTCGCTGTTTTGGACGGCTGCAGAGGCAGTTTGGCTCAGTATTTCTGCAGTGGGATTTCAACGACTTGTTGAGTCCATACTACGTCAAGTTGCTGCACTACGCGGGGCAAAAGCAGATGCGACACGATATTAGGAGGTGTCCCGTGACTTTTGTCACCTCAGTATAATCTGAATATTCTTCAATTTATTCCATCGAAAACTGTTGGTAACCGACAATGGAATATTAGGTGTGACTTCAAATATTTTGCTATTCGAATTACTAATTTCTTCACATCTTCCATACCTGCAAATTTTGGGCAGAGTGCTTCTTCATGTACAGAACAAACAACCAGTGTCTACTATTAGCATTGATAAATCGAGATTCAGATTAATATGTCGATCGTGTGAAGACGGGATATCTGGCCAGGAATATGAAGAAAAAGGATGTGTAATTTATCAATGAACTTATGTTGACTGAAAATGAAATAATTTATTTTATTTCGTCATTTTTCTCACATATAATATCTTAGAAATTACCTTGTCTGTAGGTAGCACAAACACGCCGTTATTGATGTAGGAATAATGTTTTTGGGAGCATACACAAATGTTCAAAAGCAGCCCACTGTTGTGCGTGAGCATTAGCAACAACTGTAGGTCTATATAGGAGGGGGACTCAAAGCTTATGCTGTCATCTTGAAAACGTATGTAAGGTGATTACTTTTCTATTTACATGTACATGTTAGCAGCTCTGGTACATATCAAAATTCCTGCTCCACAGCACCGAAACGGTAAGGCACAGTCCACTGATAAAGTGGAGCACGGTACGGTAAGTCGTCTTCTGCCTTTGTAGGGGAACAACGCTGCAACAGTCCATGCTGAGTTGATGGATGTCTATGGCATCAATGCAATATCATTATGGCACAGACGCTTCCAGTGGGGTGCAATAATCTTAAAGGCGAAGGACGAGGTGGAAGTCCATTTCTCAGTGAGGAACCGAAATGTGGAGGCCTTGGAACCCGAAGAACGACGTAATCGCGGCGAAAACTCAAAAAGTGAAAATTTATATAATCTTGGATTACATTTTGAACATGACCAATGTCGGTCGCCATTCGCTGGGCTCCGCGACCATTCACGCCCATTAAAAACGTCCGCCTAACCGAGGCACTAATGGAAATTTTATAGCTATGGTAGGACAATCGATATTTCTATAGCCGGCTATTTAGCACGCGTGAAACGCTAGGTGTATCATATGACCTCTAGACAAAGGGCCATAGCAAGTAGCAGAAAGATGTGTATTCATCACCGTCGAAAAAGGAGAAGATCCAACCGTCGTCGGTACGGCCATCGGGCTGCAGAATAAAGAACAATATACATTGTCTAACAAAAAAGTGAAACACCCAGAAGACATGGTCGGATGTCAATGTAACTTCGTACACGGACATACTGCAGGCAGGTGTGAAAATGACTTTAGAGTTAAAATTCTCTGTGACTGATAGAATGGCCACCAAAGTACACTAGTGCTTGTCGTGTTTAGTGTCGTTAATTGGCCTGATGTCACATATAAGGAGCGTGAACAGTATCAGATGTTGAGGGGTGGCTGTGAACAACACGGAGATGCCATTTATGGGTATGAGACAGCATTATCAGCACCTGGCAGAATTTGAGATTGGCCTCATTGTGGGTCTTCATTTGGCCGGCTGGTCGAATCCTGCAATAATCTATACTTGTGAGATATTTGGATGTGACAGTAGTGCCGTGGTGGACTGTGTGGAAACATAAAGGCATGAATAATCGTCGACTGCACTCTGACCACCACAAATAAGAATCGACAAATTACGCTCCAAGCACGTTAGAGCCCCTTCACATCGCGTTGTAATCACTTTACATCTGACCCTGCCATCTAAGAACAAGCAATAGACAACTAGCAACGTTCTGCGTGATCCCACACGATCGGTCGGAGACTACGAGCAGCTGGTCTAGGCTGGCTTCAGCATTATAATACAAACGTCTGTTTTTGGAATGGTGGTGTGACCGCGAAGCACGGGTTGCTGGAGAATGCTGCCGCATTGTGTTCACCTGGGCCTCGCGGTTCTGCAGTACCTCGAGAGGGGTCAATCTTCCAGTGCTTTGAAGACGTACAGAGGTGTTCTCCTCATGTCATGGAACGGGCAGCCACCGGGTATGATCTCAGGTTATGGCTGATAGTGAATGAGGTAAGACTGGCGCCATAACGGTATGTTATGGGCATCCTACGTCCTTGTATGTTACTCCTCATGCGACAGTATGGTAATGGCATTTTTCAACAGAGCACTGCTCGTCTACACATAGAACGTGTCCTTTGAAATGTTTGCATGATGCAGAGGTACTCTTGTGACCAGCAAGACACCCATATCTCACAAGCTGCGACATAGTCGCGAACAAGACGGTGACTCAGGAAGTGTAAAATAAATTTCTTTGTTTCTATTTATGATCACAAAACTGTTTGATCTTTAGACTACCGCTTTCGGTCAGCAATGACCATCTTCTGGTCAGTTTTAAAACTAGTTCTAGCACGATGAAGCCATAGTGATAACGTTAAAAAATACACAAAAAATCAGCTTAGCATTAACACACAAATTTTACACCATATTTTAAATATGTACGACGATTCTATGCTGATTTTGTGTGTATTCTTTGACGATGCCACTATGGCTTCATCATATTAGAGCATGAGGACTGTTGTCGTTGACCGAAACTGGTAGTCTAAGGACCAAACAGTTTTGTGATCATAGACAGAAAGAAAAGAAACTTATTACACCCAGATCTGTCCTCGACGGAACATGTGTGGGACCCCCTTGAATATCAACTCGTCCCCAGTGCCGTATCCAGGATATTAAGGACTAGTCACAACAGTTGTGAACTATCTTGCTTCAAGAGAGGATACAATTCCTCTTTTATCTGATTCTAGGGATGTAGACTCTCTTTTTATCTATCTTTGTACCACACTCTTGTTCTGGGTAACACATTATATTGATTACATTAACAATAATCATAGTTGGAGTTGAAATCCATCTGGATAGTTATATTCATGGTAACCAGTACGTCCCTATTTTATCATTTTATAATACTTCCCATTACGACATAATATTGTTATTAGTTACTATGTCCAATGCAACAAAAATGATATTACATTGCAATAAATGTATATACTTCCTGAAGTTCTCTCACTTAGACACCTCTTCCTTAACGGCGGGGTCAGGGTTCTCACCTGCCTCGAGATGGCTGGGTGTTTGTGTTGTCGTCATCATTTCATCATCATTCATGAAGGCTTCGACATTGGGCTGAGCAAAGGTTGGGAATTTGTATGGGCGCTGATAACCGCGCAGTTGAGCGCCCCTCAAACCAAACATCATCATCATCATCATCATCATCTTACTTATCATGAATCAACTTCCCACCACTATCTTTCATCATTTGAATTGCAACAATATAAATATAATCCTGTTTCACCTTCACCTTTAAAACATCACTGTGCACAATGCAATTATAATACCTGGCCTTTATCTCTACCTCTCAACCATTATTTCGTGCAATACATATGAATATATAGAGAAGGACTAACGACAACAGGATTAATGATTGCAACTTGATTTTTCGGCAATCTGATTATAACATTTATTTGAACTTTTGTAATCTGTTAACGTGACGTCTTGAAATTTCTCCACCACTAGTGACAACTATTTTTAAACTGCGAGCTTGTATTTTGTTGAAAAAGCGCTCACATAGCGGCACTACTGGATTAGAGTATCAACATTTTCTAAGAGCAACGACAGCGAACACCTTCTTTTGTTTTACCACCATAGTAGCCGGAATTTTTCATTTCTTACGACAGTCCATTACATTTTGTGGACGTTTCCATCAACGTATTTTACTTGAAATAGATCTAACCATTGTGATTTGTAAAACGGGTTTTGTGGACGTCTTGTTGAGCCTATACGCTAGTACTCTAGCAGGATTGGTCACGGCACACTCACGTCTCGAAGCGGAATTTACCTACGGAAGACGGGCAGTGGTGAAACCTGCATCCCAGCTGTCGTCTCCCGAGAACCCACAGAGTGGCGCCAAAGACGAAAGCAGCGCAGCCTTCGTATCCCGAGAATCCGCGAGTTGGCGGCCTGGAACTGGAGGTACCGACAACTAGAGCCACCTACGCGGTGTTGTGAGGGACTGCGTAGACGAGACGGAGACTTGTGCGTGATCGGTCGTCTGTATGCATCGAGGCGACTGCCATCGAAGCCGTGCTGCTAGTGTGGTGGTATCACTTCAGGCGGCGGACGGCAGCGCGGGGACCTGCTACACTTGCTGTGTCTTTTGAGGAGACGGGGTTGCTGGCGTGGAAAATCCATCAGAGTTTTTATCGCTGCAGAAGGACACGCATAGGCATGCTGTAGGTCAAGGTGAACACATGTTGCCACTTGTTATTGACACTGCTATACTACTGGTTGTTAGTTCCGCCTCTGTCGGAGTGGTGACAAGTCGGCTCCCAGAATGAATTCATTACTGTTCTGAACTCAGAAGGTTTTATAGCGGAGCTTTGTATTGGTTTATTTAATTATGAAGATTCTGAGTGAAATATTAACTAAGCAGCTGGCAAATTGTTAGTCATTTAGTCTGCCGAAAGTAAAAGCTAGTGTTACCTTTAAATTATAAATGTAGATTGGTTTTAATTAGTATTTTTTTTATTCGAAAGAAAGATTTTTCTTTAAACTGAAAGCTGTAACTCATAGAATGGTTTATCACAATTTCTGAACGATAGACGCAGTTTTTGTTATAATAAGTGAACCTTCTTTGTCTTAAATATAACGATCAATAAACCAAGTCAATGCATCCCAACCCATCAAATCCACAGTGAGGCCATTGTTCCACCAGTACAGTGGGACAGTTTCCGACTCGTAATAGACTCGATCGCGTTTATAAAAATCAGCTGTCACTATGTGACGTCACAGGCTAAAGCATATCAATGCCTCCACTAACACTCCCTTCTCACACACCATCTCCCCATTCGCTATGTTTGTTCCATGTTGTATGTGTAAGACCGAGTAATAAACGGAAATGAAATAAGTTGGTATTAGGTGAACTGTGTTATACTGGATTTACTCTTCTTCCCTTGTCATCTGGTGGTAGAATACTCAATATATCTAGGTTAGCAGCATCGTCACGCTCGTGTTATGATGATTGTTACATTTGCTTCTTATGCAACGGAGTAAAGTTCAATGCAAAGCTATATTCCCCAAAAGCAAATTATGCCACAATCTGCAGTCTCATTTTGCTAGGGATACCAGTTGTGTTGTTACTAATAACGCCATTGGTGTTTCTCTACGTCACATGCCATCTGAACAAGTACTGTACCTGTTCATTTTCAATATCAGATGCTAAACATCATCTTTCAGTAGATTAAAAAACGGACTTTTTTTTACTGAGTGGAGGATTATTCATTGCTAGGACATCTTTTTACTTTTTCACTTCTACCTAGGTCGAAATAAAAGAGTAGTTAAAAAACGTATTTAAACTTCATAGTGAACGAGGTCAAAAGTAAAGAATACAGAGTTGTATCGGAAAAGAAGGTGACAGGAAATTGACAGTGACCGATTTCTAAGGATCCATCCGAGAATTCGACTGTAGTGTTCCGCATAAGCGTAGAGAAGCTAAATGCAGATAGCATTCCTCCAGAAGTCCAGTGTCTTAAGAACAGTGCCATCTAGATTGGCAGGTCGGTAACATAGTAGATATCACCTAATCCCAATTGGCAAATGCATTTAGAAACTTGCGCAAAGTTTCTAGCTCCTTAGAGTCGGCTTTCATTCACTTAAAGGAAATTTCAACGAGAGTGAAATCTTGTTTGTGGAAGCCGAGTTTGCCTTCAGTAGCCTTCGCTTCGATAATATCAATGCCAATGAATTACATGGGAGTTTGTATCGAAAGCCGCGAATCCGTAAGATGTACAATGCTTCACTAGCTCATTGTCGACAGTGGATACTGGTTTGAAGTAAGCCATTAATCTGCGCAATAAACATTTTTCATTCATTCACTGATAAAACATAACACTTGGTATGTCGAGGACTAGCTTAGCGTCCGCTCCTTCTCTCTCGTTGACTGTGTGGTCTGTACAGACTGTTTTTGTTTCTCTGTAATTGAAGTTTTATGTTGTTCAAAAATTGCAGTATCTTCTAAACTTTGCATACCAGTTAAGGGCATCGAAACATGATCTTCTTCCACTTCTGACCAAAAAGCGATTCTGGTAGCTATAATTGGAGATATTTGTTAATCTGCCTTTTGAGTGATATTTCCATAAGAACTTTCATCCCCCAACATATATTTCCTTAGAAGTCAACTACAAATTCTGATAGATTAAAAATATTTTAATGTAACGAAATATTTTAATAAATATTTTCATCCCCTATTTCACTCCCTTAAGCCGGCCGAAGTGGCCGTGCGGTTAAAGGCGCTGCAGTCTGGAACCGCAAGACCGCTACGGTCGCAGGTTCGAATCCTGCCTCGGGCATGGATGTTTGTGATGTCCTTAGGTTAGTTAGGTTTAACTAGTTCTAAGTTCTAGGGGACTAATGACCTCAGCAGTTGAGTCCCATAGTGCTCAGAGCCATTTGAACCATTTGAACTCCCTTAAGAGCTGAATTTCCAAAAACACCGAAACACATGCTTTTATATATCCAAACGAGAGTCAAATATCAGTTGTCATAGCTGTAGCTTTAAAAATAATTTATTAGGACTTAAATAATTATTTGTTTTTCAAAAAAAGCTTTCACCAACCTTTTTACCCCTTAGTGGTTGAACTTCTGAAAGTGCTTAAGTACATATTTTTAATTTGTAACCGAGAAACCAAATACCAATTTTCATAATTCTAGCTTCAAAATTGCATCAATAGCGACATGTTGACCAAAATCTGTCATCCATTATTTCACCCCCTTAGGGGTAGAATTTCGAAAAATCGCTTCTTAAACGACACCTGGAGTACAAGATCAACACCCTCTTCAAATTTCTGTTCTTAGCTGCTCGGGCTGGGCCATAATCAGTCAGTCAGGATATTGTTTTTTATATATAGGGATGTTACGAATATACTAGATCTGTCTGTGATGCGAGTCCCGAAGGAAGCCAGCCACTGACCTGCCAGTGTGGCGAGCAATGGCGGTGTACTGGTAATGATACCCGGCCAACAGCAGTCGCGAGGAGGTAAACAGGTTGTACAGGTACACAACTGAAAAAACCCGTGTGACTGTCATAACACGCGTCGATAATAGCCGATTTGTTGCAGTGTCCAAAGAAGGCGATATATCGCTACAAACGTGGACTGTTATGAAAGGAAATTCATACAACTAACAGACATATACAAAATACAAATACACCATTGATATAGAAGGATAACACTGGAATTACCGGCAATAAGGCTTCCTTAGTGTATTCAATACTTCAAGTTATAGTAGGATAAATACGGTATTCTGCCATGTAAAATTTTTCTGCAAGAGTCAATGAGACGTCGTTGGATAGCATGTGACAACGTCTAACAGAATGTATGTCGCTCTACACCGTGTGGTTGTTGTGATCTTCAGTTCAGTCCAAAGACTGGTTTGATGCAGCTGCCATTGCTTGTCTGTTCAGCGCAGACCTCTTCATCTCTGTCTGACTACTGCAACCTACGTCCGTTTGAACATGCTTGCTGCTTTCAAGCCTTGGTCTCCCCCACAACTTTCCCCCACACTTCCTTCCATTCCTTGACACCTCATGATAAATCCTATCAACCGATCTTTTAGTCGCGTTATGGCATACACGTAGTGTTTTATCGGCAGGTGTGAAAGATTACTAATTATACACTCGGTGTTTACAAACTGATATTTACAAATATAGAGATTTGTTGCTGATATCGAAATATTATAAAAGTCTATACGATCGTGGTTAGAGACTCTTTCGTTAGGGAATTATGAAAGGAGTTGCCTGTACTGACACCTAATCTCACAACGCACCTCAGACTTGCATTTTTACTTATATACTTCTTTACAGATAACATTGGAATTTTTTAAGCTGATTGCCTTTTACGTTTTTTGAATTTGTGTTGTTTTCAGAGTAACTTCCATCACATTAAAAAAATGATGTAGTCAATGAGTGAGACGACGGATATACACTACATGTATGTCCTAACGAGTGAGAATGCAACAGTACGTCACCATTATGCAGAAACGTTCGCTTGGAGGCAGTTACCTTGTGTGAAAACGTTTGCACGGAGCCACCAACGCTTGTGATAGAGAGGCGTACTTGAGGGTAGAGTTTCAGATGTTGAGGGACTGCAAGATGCTCGAAGCTGTGTGCTTGATGGCCGATACCTTCGACTGCGGGCGAAAGACAACCAACCAGGACAGGAAGAACTGCGAGTAGGACAGCGGTAGTCACATTAAAATCTGAAACATTCTGCATGAAAACCTCTACCTGTGTCACTTTCAACTGATGCAAGAATTAAATCTGTGAGACTTTGAGACAAGAAGAATTTCCTGTCAACCCATTTTGCGGCAGCGTGCTGTATTTATGCATTATTAAGCATTTACTGAGCTTACTGACGAGGCTGGCTTTGCACTTGATGTCTTTATCATAGGAATCTGGACCACCGTATTTATGATTACGCAGACATGAATTTGATAATGTACTTATTTTAAGAAATGCAGAAACCAGGGTCTTTTTATTTCTGGCAATACCCATTTCGGTATTTCCCCATCATCAGTTGGCATAATACACATTCGCTCTTCAGTTGTACATCGTTAAAACATCGACAACAATTTAGATGCTGCAGTTGGCCTGTCCAAATTTGTTTAGCTACTATACTTAGCAGGTTATATATTTACTATATATTACTGGTTAGATGTACTTACTTTCTACTGTGAGTATTTTGCACAAAAACAGCGCAATATCCGCCATGTTGCCGACTGACATATCTGTTTACATCAGAAAGTTATATCTATGATCAAATATATATTCTACTTACAGGGTCTGAAAGCATTATTTTCAGTTTAAGCTGCTGTATGAGTAAAAAACTGCAACTACGCAGGACGAATGAGCTTAGTGCTCGTACACTGAGGTGACAAAAACTCCTGGGATACTTCCCAATATCTGTCGGACCTTGCGTAGTGCAGCAACTCGACGTGGCATGGACTCAACAAGTCGTTGGAAGTCAGACTGCAAAAATGTTGAGCCATGCTGCTCAACACCCCGTCCATAATTGCGAAAGTGTTGCCGGAACAGGATTTTGTACACGAACTGACCTGTCGATTACATCCCATAAATGTTCGATGGGGTTCATCTCGGGCGATCTGTGTGGCCAAATCATTGGTTCGAGTTGTCCAGGCTGTTCCTCTGTCGTGAACGATTGTGGCCCGGTGACACGGCGCATTGTTATGGGATCATATATCACTGCAGATGATGTCCAAGTAGGAGAATGTAGCCATGATCGGTACAGGTCCCAGTCCATTCCATATACCCCATTGCCCACACCACTGCGGAGCCATCAGCTTGCACGATGTCTTGTTGACTACTTGGGTCCCTGGCTTAGTCTACTCCACACTCGAACACCATCACCAGTTCTTACCAACTGAAATCTGAACCCATTTGACCAAGCCATTGTTTTCCAGTCGTCTAGGACCCTAATGATGTGGCGCTGCAAGCGATGTCGCGCTGTTATCAAAGGAACTCGTCTCGGAATCTGCTGCCACAGCCCAACAACGCCAAATTCCGGCGCACTTTCCTAATGGACACTTTCGGCGTAAGGTGAAAACTGATTTCTGTGGCTATTTCACGCAGTTCTGATTGTGTACTAGCACTGTCAACTATACGTGAACGCTACTGCTTTCGGTCGTTAAGTGAAGGCCGTCGGACTCCGCGTTGTCCGTGGTGAGAGGAACTGCCTGCAATTTGGTGTTCTCGGCACACTCTTGACACCGTGGATCTCGGAATATTGAATTCCCTAACGATTACCGAAATGGAATGTCCCGTTCATCTAGCTCCAACTACCACTTCGTGTTCGAAGTCTGCTAACTCCCGTCGTGCCGCCATAATGACGTCGGAAACCATTTCACATGAATCACACGTGTGCAAATGACAGCTTCGCCAATGCAGTGGCCGGCCGAAGTGGCCGCGCGGTTCTGGCGCTGCAGTCTGGAACCGCGAGACCGCTACGGTCGCAGGTTCGAATCCTGCCTCGGGCATGGATGTGTGTGATGTCCTTAGGTTAGTTAGGTTTAACTAGTTCTAAGTTCTAGGGGACTAATGACCTCAGCAGTTGAGTCCCATAGTGCTCAGAGCCATTTGAGCCAATGCAGTGCCTCTTTGCACTTTGTGTACGCGGTACTACTGCCATCTATGTGGTGCATATCGGTATCCCATGACTTTTGTCACCTTATTTTATGGTTATTTAATAATTGCAATAACGAATCGTTAAGTAAACTACGTTGATTTTTATAAAAATAATAATGACATTGATGGCCGGAAAACTGCATCTGGAGTAGTTCGGCCGCCGAGTTGCAGGTCTTTTCAGGCGACATTGAGTGACTTGCGTATCGACGATGAAATGATCATGAGGACAACACAACACCCAGACCCCGAGCGGAGAAAATCGAACTCGGGCACGCTGCTTGGGAGTCAGCCGTGCTCATCACTTTTTTTTTATTTTTTATTGCTTAAGGTCCTCACATTCATGAATATATCTAGGCACACAAAAAACGACGTGAAGCTAATGCCATCGCCACTTTTACCCTAAATTTAAGAAGGAGCCCGGAAGCTCCACCACTTGAGGCGTTGCTACCTGTCAATAATGACTACCGTAAACAGCGAAACAGGAAAGGGGGATAAAAGGCTGTTTTTCTTTTCTTTTAATCCATTTCCGTCGCACCAGCATATGCTCGCAAAGACTGGCGATCGCCTTCGGCATCATCGGGAGAAACCTGCGTGGTGGCGACGCATTACTAGTTCATCGATTTACATCTTCTCGCAAGCGTGTACGAACAACCGTTCAGGGGATCGAATCTGTAAAATGGAAGAAGGGACGTATGTCAGCTGCTCCTAGCATTGACGATCCAGCTGCGAGAGGGGTTCAAGAAAGAACTCTGGAGAAAGTTCGAGAAGCATTGTTAGTACTTCGGATTCTTGACAGTTGGACAATGTCAGTCGTTAAGATATTGCCTGTAATTGAGGGATGACTTGTCACCACCATGAAACAGGTAGTGGACTGTTTGCCCGCTAATCCAAGTCAATGAGTGGGTCTTTGCACATGGGAAATAGTCCGTGTCCGGAAAGACAAGCATTTGTGCCTTGGTGTTATCAAGAGTCGTGCATCTGATGAACGCCAACACCTGGCGGATCAAATTCGAAACTGCGCTTGCCTCGCCGCAGACAGTCAACAGCCATCGCCCTCCTGTACGCCACACGTGACACATAATGGTGATACCGCCGGACGCATCCAGTGAAGACGCAACTTTTTTATCTGCTTCCCATTAACCGTCACGTAGCAGGTGGACTGGACATCAGATTCCAGAGCAGGGGCGTGCACTGCCCTCCCACACGGTGTTCCACCGGACGAGTGGCTGTTTTTCTTCAATCGCATTTACCGGAAGCCGAGATTGCAGCGAGGCTTACGCTATCTTGGCGGTCGATAGGTGTGGAGGTAGAAGCGCGATCTGGATGAAGCTGTATTCAAGAAAAAAATAGCTGAAGTAGGAAAAGGGCTGTGAAAGGTCTGTCAGCGGCACTGGGGCAGCTACCGAGCTGCTGAGGCTGGTCGCAGTATGACATGCGTGCTTATAAAGAGGGTGAGTGACTCATAGCCGACTTTAAGTAACATCCCTTGACTCACAAAGGAATACAATGTGGCCAACATACGTCTGGCCATTGACGGCGCGATGGGGAATGCCTGGGTCACGTGCAGGCTTCGCCACGCGACATAAACGTTAGCATACCGGTTCCGTTGCATTTTGTTGTCCAGGGTTCGGAGTCGATGGTCAAGGACCTCCGCCCGGATCCGGCGTAATAAGCGCCTACTGTTAAGGGCCACAGATCGCCGCAAGCCGGCCATAAAATCAATGCCCAGACACCTCATGTCGTAGTCCCACAGGGGTGCGACGCATTCATCTGGCAGCCCACGTTCCATAGGCAGCGCTTGAGCTCTCAGAATGATAATGACGATGCCCGAAACAGAGCCGTATGACTCTATCCACTCCAGTGCTGCTTGAACATCGTTGCCTTTGTGGAGGAGGAGGATAAGGTCGTCCGCGTAGGCCATGCAACAGAAAGTGTGGCTCCAACAGTCATCCCGGTGAGGCGTTCGTGGAGGCTGCAAAGTAATGGTTCTACGGCGAGAGCGCACAGGATCGCTGAAAGAGGGCATCATTGCCGCACCGATCGTTGTACCAGTAGGGGCGGCGTAAGCCGATTATTCTACAGGATCCTAGATGTCGTGCCCCGCAGTAGAAGCACTATTACTTCCACGAAGCTGTGTGGGAATCCCATAATCCACATCACTGGTGTTAGACAGGAGTGATCAACCCTATCGAAGACCTAGCTGAAATCAAGGTAGTACAAGACCGCGCCACGCAATGTATCCGCGCAAGATCGATTATGTCATGTATCGACCTAAGGCAGTCAGGATGCTGTGATTAACGCCTAAAGACGCCTGATCGTGGGAGACCACGAAGAGGGCGACCCTTTGGAGGCGTGCTCCAAAAGCCGGATAAAGATCTTCATGTCAGAGTTCGGGAGCGAGACACCAAAAGTGGTAGATGAGTTTTGCTATCAGGGTAGCAATATAACTGATCGTGACTAAATTAGAGTGGATATAAAATGTAGATTGGCAAAGGCATGAAAAGAGTTTGTGAAGAATAGAAATTTGTTAACATAGAATATTGATTTAAGTCTTAGGAAGTCTTTAGAGTGTATCAATATATGGAAATTGCCCATTGCTCAAACGTTGGATATGCCTGCGAACACGGTGCATAATGTCTTACGAAACATACTGCACCGTTATCCACGAAAGAAAAATCACCCATGTTCAGAGGCTGCTGATCTGCCAGCAAGACAAACGTTCGGTATGGAATTTTTTGCTCGCATGGAAATGGACAATGAATGGCCGTGGAACTTTCTGTGGACAGACGAAGCCGATTTCTACCTCCAAGAGCATGACAATAACTGAACTGCAGAATATGGGCAACAGAAAATCAGCATGCACATCAACCAGTACCACATAATTCTGCAAAGCTGTCTGTGTGGTGCGGGTTCACGGGTTCGTTTATCGTGGGTCCTGTTACCCATACAGTCGCCGGTAAAAGCTATGGAAGTCTTTTGAACACCAACGTCACTCCAATCCTTCAACTGCGTGGATGTGTGGCACCCTTCTGCACATCGCTCAGCCACTGAACCAGCTGCTGCAGAGGAATTTACGAAATACCAGAATTATCAGCCGTCATGTCCCTACAGCCTGGCCGTCCAGATCACCTGATCTTAGTGTGGTGTCACCGCCAGACACCACACTTGCTAGGGGGTAGCCTTTAAATCGGCCGCTGTCCATTAGTATACGTCGGACCCGCGTGTCGCCACTGTCAGTGATTGCTGACCGAGCGCTGCCACACGGCAGGCCTAGAGAGACTTACTAGCACTCGCCCCAGTTGTACAGCCGACTTTGCTAGCGAAGCTACACTGACCAATACGCTCTCATTTGCCGAGACGATAGTTAGCTTAGCCTTCAGCTACGTCATTTGCTACGACCTAGCAAGGCGCCATTACCAGTTTATATTCAGAGTAATAATGTCTAAACAAGAGCGATGTTCTCCAATTGTGGATTAAAGTTAAGTATTCCAAGAACTACGTTCTTTTCTTTATAGGATAATTACTTTACCTTGTTCCAGACCTCACGCCAATCTGCGTGTAATTAAACGCGTGCATTTCGGCCTCCTCTAGCAACACGGTGTTGGCTCTTCTGCCAACACTACACTTAGTACGTGTGACTCCTGGCTGTGGAGTTATCTGAAAAATTTTGTGTTCAGTGCTCCAATAATGAACGTAGGTGAACTGAAGGCACACATTGTACACCACATTCAGAACATGGACACCAAAACACTCGTATCTGTTGGAAAATGCTGCTTCTCGATGTTAACTTGTGGCGGCAAACGGTGGACAGCGTATTGAACATGTCTAGTGGTTTATGTGGTTTTTGGCCCCACAACATTTAAGGATCCATGTCATTTTGTTTATGCTGTGTTTGGTCTCAGGACAATTAAAAACTGATTTTTCCCATTCGATGTGGTATGACGCAGAGGTGGACGTGCTTACCCAACAACAGTGCTTACAAGTGTTGACTGCCAAACTTTCGCAGTCGTGCTCATTGAACAGTACCGACGGTGTAATTTGCAACTCAAAACACAGCCGTCGTATTACGATTCATCTTTCATTTGTAGCCGACCCCATTTACATTAAGATGCTTAGAGCGCCATCAACTGGTAAACTTACCGTTAATTTTTTATTGTTTCATGTCATTTCCCCCAGCGTTAATAGTATGCTGTTGAAATGTGACGTTATGTTTGACCAATGGTTCTATTTCTACGGCGTTTTGAAACTGGAACTTTAATTATAGAGACCCTGTATTTCTCTGCCATGGATCTAAGGATTGGGTGCTTTCTGAGCACCGACTGAAGACAGCGTTCTTGATCCCCTAGAGTCATTATGAATAAAAAAGCAAGCTATTTGGATTAAATTGCACCAGCGTCTTTGCAGCGGTGGTTGGATTGGGAATTAAGAGATCTCAAACCTTGGAAATGTACGGTTACCTTGATATAATAGATTTCACAAATGATATTTGACAATTATGAAAGGTTTTTAAACGTTACATGCAGCACATTTGATACTAAGTACTGAGAAAATCCGTTTTGCTTTCGAGAAAGTTGCGTATTTGGGACATGTAACTGGTACTGATGGTGTTAAAACAGACCCGAGGTTAGTGCAGGCAATGAAAGATTTATTTCCTAGGAGGAATGAGGAATTACAATCATTTTTAATATGATCAAATTATCATAGAAGATTCATAAAATGGATTGCCTAGGTGGAAAGCCCCCTGTTACAGAAGGGTGCAAAGATCGAGTCGTCAAAAGGATACCAGGATGCATTCGAGGAATTGAAGTGTCTATTCACATCGAGTCCGATGTTAATTTTTCTGGTCTTCGCGAAAGTGTTTGCGTTTTCATGTTACACGTTCAGTCAGGTGTTGGAGTGTGTTTTGAGTCAGGTGGTGGACTGTCAAGAAGATACTGTAGCACACGCCCCTCATCAGTTGAATAGACTTGAGAGAAACTACTCAACGTCGAGAAAGGAAATGCCCCGTGTTGTGTAAGTGATTGTGCATTTATATGGGAAGAAATTTGGGAAGAAATTTAAGGTGGTAACCAACCAGGCAGCTCTTAAATGGTTGTTGTGGCTAAAGGAACATTGTAGTAGGTTTACGTGATGGCGGGTTCGAATATGAAGTTGCACATAAATATTTTAATAAACATGGGAATGTGGATAGGTTAAGCAGAACGGTAGCTACCGTGTAATACGGGCACTGGTTCCTGGCCTTGCACAGTGGCAAGCAGCACAACATGTCAACATTGACTGCAAGCTAAACACAGTGCAGCCGCAATTTGTTGTAAGTGACAGTCTGTTATGTGAGGCAACAAGGTTTGGCTATGCATGGTAGTGTCAGCTAAGATGAAGGAAGAAGACTGAAGGAGGCACAAGATTCATACTGTCTGGACATACAGGGCGTAGAGCAACGAATAATAGGGTGGATGAATTCTGTTCATGGGAGGTGAGAAGGAGAGATATGGACCAGCAAGATCAATATGTAAGAAATTGTATCAGTGTGCGCAACAAATAGATATGAGTCACAAAATAGCGGCATTGCAAAAGCTGCCAGAGGCGATTAAAACTTTTCAAATGACTGTGTTGGATAGGGTAAATTTGTCACAAAGGGACCGGTTCCATGGGTGGACCATCGGTGTATTTTTGTTTGGGCGATAGCTGCTGCCCTCTAGCTACGCTGAACCGACTTAAAAGTTGAGAAAGAAGCCACCATCTTAGTTTGAAAGTTGTAGGTTACGGTGAAGACCTGACGTAAACGCAAGAAAAAAATTGTGTTATTTGATGTAGTGTAGAGTTCAAATTGGATTTTGTGTGGCAATAATATCGATTATTCCAGGTACCTACTTTTCATGGATGTTTGTAGATTTGCATTATCTGCCGCAGCTTTCTGTTTAATGGCGTGCATAGCAGACCTTACGGTGTTACCGCCATTGAACCATTGCTAGCTCCCACGAACAGACCACTGTCCCATTCATGGAAAAACCGCATAACTACTTAAGGATATCATGTGCACAAACAGTATTAGGATTTATTTATTTTTCTGGCAAGAAATACGTACAAGAGGCATTTCCAGTTCCTCTGATAGGTACATAAATGTAAAGTACAAATGTTGCGTATTGTAAACAATAACTCTAATTAAATATTTGACAAACGATATTAAATTATTCCGGCATGTTAAAATTATTCTAGCAAGTTGAGTTAAAAATGGTGGTTAATTGTATTTAGTACTACAATGTTGCTATCACACACACTCTTTTTTTCTAATGCAGTTTCAAATAAGAAGAAATGGCTATATTTATTTGCCAGTTTGGAAATAGTGTGTACTGTCTTCCTGTATGTACTACACAACTTCAAGAAACGTGACACTGGACAAGGATAGTAACAATAAATACAACAATTGTTGAGCCACTATTGTATGCTGCAAGTTACTTTTCAGGTATCATTACTTTTTCAGGGTGATAAACTGTGATCACCACCAAATAAAAGACTTGTGTGTGATTTCATTTGTGAAGTTTAGAGATCACGTACGTATGTGGGATAGGAATCCATCTTGTGAAAGCCATAATCACTGACGAAAATAATATATTTCTCTGACTTTTATACAAAGCAAACGGCTTTAACAATTTCCTTATTTCATTAAAAACTTTTATTGCACCAGTAAGTGTTTCTTAAACTGTATAATTACAGCAGAATACTTTTCAGATGAATTAGGTGTTTGAATGTGAGTTACATCATCGATTATTTATGATGAATAAATGAAACGAAAACGTAAGATAAATGAATGATATTTACCAGCTAAAATCACTAGAATATGCTGCATGAATAGGACGCCATGAAGCAGATGAAGACAACAAAAGATACAGTGAATTTTTTGTGTTAAGGAATGTAGCTACTATGGTAGATATTGAAGCTACACACACATTTTTACGAGCGGTTTTTGTGTGTGATGATCTGTTCTCTCAAAGCTATATAATGTAGGCTAAAGTGACAGAATTTCTCGAAAACGTAGTTGTTTCGATACAGGCTATCTATTGCATAAAAGATCAGGTCTTAATATAGGGAAATTATGTGGAAGAGATGCTCAGGTTTGTCTGAAACAATGGTACACTTTACAAAGTGTACCACCACATTGGTTAAGGATTTTCAGTGTTTAGCAGGTTTCTTATAATACAGTATTATTGTAGTATATGTTTGTATGATTAATGTATTTTATCATAGAATATATGTTTTGGTGCTTATGTCAGTGATGAAATCTTCGCTGGGCAATTTTATGTCTGCTGCCCAACCATATTACACATCAAACTGGCAAATGACGTCATCTCAAAGTTGGTTACAAGTAGCTGTGCATACATCTTTATGGTATTGACTTTACAACAGTAACTATTCGGTCCCTTTCGCAACAATTATTTTCGTGTGGTAAAGTACTTGCTCTAATTTTGGTAGAACGATTAACATTGGTTGTATGCTGAGTATTGTACTACATGTGGCTGTCTGTCCACATTATGAACAGATCCGATAGCCACTCACTGCCACTTTTAGGAGCAAAACAATTATCCATATTAGAATAAAACTGGATGGGGCATCGCAGGTTCAAGATTATCATTTTTTTCTGGTGGTGTTGAAAGTATTTCAGGAATAGCCATTACACACTGTAATGTATGTTATAAAGTAACCTAAATTTCACTTCATTTCATAATAACGTTAGTTTAAAATTTTACTGCACTTCAATATTGGTCTAACTATTTGTGATCTGAATCAACGTTCTTAATTTATATTAAACTCAATTCCCACATAATCATCCTTTTATTTTCTTAATTATACTGTGAGGCAATATTTAAATCCATACAGCCGTTGTACACCCATATAAGATGTGTTTAATCACAAAATTTGGGTTATAGATGCAAGGGTCCATTCATGGAATTCAACTGGTCCATTAATGGAAATGGATATCCATGAATAGAACTGTACAGAAAATAGTTCAGCATTTTTTTTCTGGTGGTGTACGAATTATTTCAGGAGTACTCTGGAATGTAGGGTACCTGAAGAAATCCGACATTGAGTTTCGCAACATTTGAAACATTGGACTTTCCTCAGTTCGAAACAAAATTCAATTGGTATATTGATGACTACCTTACTCTGCACATGAAACAGAGTGATCATAGGAAAATGTAACAGTTGAAACATTTGTAAGGACATCTAAGAGAATTAACAAATAAACCATTGGAAGGAACACATTTTAATTTTCACATGTGGGGAGAACATTTGTCAATTGTTTTCCCTGTTTACCTTCCGAGTAACAAACGTTGCTCATTGTAACACTCATCGTCATCCAAGACAGCACAGGACCACATTAAAGATACAATTTCATACTTATTTGTAGCAATTTTCGAACTGTGGACCATGGAATGTTCGGCTGCTGTGACACAGCTCATTCACTGCTCGAAGTTCGTACATTGTGTCCAGCATTCATAGTCATGACAACAGTAACTTCTTCAATATTTTGTAGCGCAATTGGTCATCAGCCTCTCCTAGGAGTAATTCCCAAATCGCCAGTTGATTGGAACTTTCGAATCATGTTCTTCAACTCTGGTGCAGAAAGAGGACCTCCTCATTTTTTAATGCATCTATACTCACAAAGAACAGCAGCACTATTGCTGTTGTTTTGCTAAAACAGATTTACGAATAAAGGCCTGATCACCCTCTCCAGACACATGTTGGCAGTCTGCAGCAGTAATGCACGCTGATGCTTGTGTTCAACATCATATCGCTATACCACTACCAGCATCTAATGCCAAATTATGACACTAACACACTAACAACGTAGATGCTGCAGAACACAGTCTGAACATAGTTCCCTGAAGCTGGGTATCCACATGGTAAATAGTTCCGTCTTCACTGGCTCAAGCAGTGAAAGTTTATCACCGTCCTGTGATTCGAAGCTCCATACTGGTACTGGACTATCCCCATGTGAGGTGGTTTATGGGAGAAAAATGCCTTTGATGTTTGTCAAAGTCAGCCCCAAAACTGGCAAGGAAGTTGAGTCTGATAAGCATTTTGCCAAAACGTTGAGAGAGTCTTGGAGGAGTGTTCAGGGGAGAAAAACCAAAGCCTTGGAACGCCAAGGGCAGGTAGGGAATCGTATGGAGAAATTACCACAGTGTGTGTTAGCACAGTGGGTAATGTTATCAAGCCATTATATCTCAAAGGGTAAGAACAAAATATTTGTTTCCATGTGCCAGGGACCGTATCAGGTAATTGAAACAATGTTGTTGTTGTTGTAGTCTTCAGTCCTGAGACTGGTTCGATGCAGCTCTCCATGCTACTCTATCCTGTGCAAGCTTCTTCATCTCCCAGTACCTACTGCAACCTACATCCTTCTGAATCTGCTTAGTGTATTGATCTCTTGGTCTCCCTCTACGATTTTTACCCTCCACGCTGCCCTCCAATGCTAAATTTGTGATCCCTTGATGCCTCAAAACATGTCCTACCAACCGATCCCTTCTTCTAGTCAAGTTGTGCCACAAACTTCTCCTCTCCCCAATCCTATTCAATACCTCCTCATTAGTTACGTGATCTACCCACCTTATCTTCAGCATTCTTCTGTAGCACCACATTTCGAAAGCTTCTATTCTCTTCTTGTCCACACTGGTTATCGTCCATGTTTCACTTCCATACATGGCTACACTCCATACAAATACTTTCAGAAACGACTTCCTGACACTTAAATCTATACTCGATGTTAACAAATTTCTCTTCTTCAGAAACGATTTCCTTGCCATTGCCAGTCTACATTTTATATCCTCTCTACTTCGACCATCATCAGTTATTTTACTCCCTAAATAGCAAAACTTCTTTACTACTTTAAGTGTCTCACTTCCTAATCTAATCCCCTCAGCGTCACCCGATTTAATTAGACTACATTCCATTATCCTCGTTTTGCTTTTGTTGATGTTCATCTTATATCCTCCTTTCAAGACACTGTCCATTCCGTTCAACTGCTCTTCCAAGTCCTTTGCTGTCTCTGACAGAATTACAATGTCATCGGCGAACCTCAAAGTTTTTACTTCTTCTCCATGAATTTTAATACCTACTCCGAATTTTTCTTTTGTTTCCTTTACTGCTTGCTCAATATACAGATTGAATAACATCGGGGAGAGGCTACAACCCTGTCTCACTCCTTTCCCAACCACAGCTTCCCTTTCATGCCCCTCGACTCTTATAACTGCCATCTGGTTTCTGTACAAATTGTAAATAGCCTTTCGCTCCCTGTATTTTACCCCTGCCACCTTCAGAATTTGAAAGAGAGTATTCCAGTTAACGTTGTCAAAAGCTTTCTCTAAGTCTACAAATGCTAGAAACGTAGGTTTGCCTTTTCTTAATCTTTCTTCTAAGATAAGTCGTAAGGTTAGTATTGCCTCACGTGTTCCAACATTTCTACGGAATCCAAACTGATCTTCCCCAAGGTCCGCTTCTACCAGTTTTTCAATTCGTCTGTAAAGAATTCGTGTTAGTATTTTGCAGCTGTGACTTATTAAACTGATAGTTCGGTAATTTTCACATCTGTCAACACCTGCTTTCTTTGGTATTGGAATTATTATATTCTTCTTGAAGTCTGTGGGTATTTCCCCTGTCTCATACATCTTGCTCACCAGATGGTAGAGTTTTGTCATGACTGGCTCTCCCAAGGCCATCAGTAGTTCTAATGGAATGTTGTCTATTCCTGGGGCCTTGTTTCGACTCAGGTCTTTCAGTGCTCTGTCAAACTCTTCACGCAGTATCTTATCTCCCATTTCATCTTCATCTACATCTTCTTCCATTTCCATAATATTGTCCTCAAGTATATCGCCCTTGTATAAACCCTCTATATACTCCTTCCACCTTTCTGCCTTCCCTTCTTTGCTTAGAACTGGGTTGCCATCTGAGCTCTTGATATTCATACAAGTGGTTCTCTTCTCTCCAAAGGTCTCTTTAATTTTCCTGTAGGCAGTATCTATCTTACCCCTAGTGAGACAAGCCTCTACATCCTTACATTTGTCCTCTAGCCATCCCTGCTTAGCCATTTTGCACTTTCTGTCGATCTCATTTTTGAGACGTTTGTATTCCTTTTTGCCTGCTTCATTTACTGCATTTTTATATTTTCTCCTTTCATCAATTAAATTCAATATTTCTTCTGTTACCCAAGGATTTCTATTAGCCCTCGTCTTTTTACCTACTTGATCCTCTGCTGCCTTCACTACTTCATCCCTCAGAGCTACCCATTCTTCTTCTACTGTATTTCTTTCCCCCATTCCTGTCAATTGTTCCCTTATGCTCTCCCTGAAACTCTCTACAACCTCTGGTTCTTTCAGTTTATCCAGGTCCCATCTCCTTAAATTCCCACCTTTTTGCAGTTTCTTCAGTTTCAATCTGCAGTTCATAACCAATAGATTGTGGTCAGAATCCACATCTGCCCCTGGAAATGTCTTACAATTTAAAACCTGGTTCCTAAATCTCTGTCTTACCATTATATAATCTATCTGATACCTATTAGTATCTCCAGGATTCTTCCAGGTATACAACCTTCTTTTATGATTCTTGAACCAAGTGTTAGCTATGATTAAGTTATGCTCTGTGCAAAATTCTACAAGGCGGCTTCCTCTTTCATTTCTAACCCCCAATCCATATTCACCTACTATGTTTCCTTCTCTCCCTTTTCCTACTGACGAATTCCAGTCACCCATGACTATTAAATTTTCGTCTCCCTTCACTACCTTAATAATTTCTTTTATCTCGTCATACATTTCATCAATTTCTTCATCATCTGCAGAGCTAGTTGGCATATAAACTTGTACTACTGCAGTAGGCATGGGCTTTGTGTCTATCTTGGCCACAATAATGCGTTCACTATGCTGTTTGTAGTAGCTAACCCGCACTCCTATTTTTTTTATTCATTATTAAACCTACTCCTGCATTACCCCTATTTGATTTTGTATTTATAACCCTGTAATCACCTGACCAAAAGTCTTGTTCCTCCTGCCACCGAACTTCACTAATTCCCACTATATCTAACTTTAACCTATCCATTTCCCTTTTTAAATTTTCTAACCTACCTGCCCGATTAAGGGATCTGACATTCCACGCTCCGATCCGTAGAATGCCAGTTTTCTTTCTCCTGATAACGACGTCCTCTTGAGTAGTCCCCGCCCGGAGATCCGAATGGGGGACTATTTTACCTCCGGAATATTTTACCCAAGAGGACGCCATCATCATTTAATCATACAGTAAAGCTGCATGTCCTCGGGAAAAATTACGGCTGTAGTTTCCCCTTGCTTTCCCCATTGAAACAATGTCACCAATTAAAGTCAACCTCCAGTTACCGACTCATACAAGAATAGTTCATATTGGATACCTGTGACTGTTCCTAGGCATTCGCATAAATATCGCTATCCACCAGAAGAAAGTGAGGAGTAATAGGAAGAAAGGTGAGCGCAAGAACCTCGCGCAACGTGCACATGAAATTTCTTGTGGATTGAGGTCTACGAAGTAGAGAGGATACATTGCTGTGTATTGTCTCGTGTACAATTATTAAGTGGTTCCGTTGTATAGTACCTTTAGCTGCAATACTACTGGCATGTAGTTGAAAAGCAGAATTTGACTGTGGAAATATTATTGTTTTGTGTCCGGTGTATATTATTTAGATAGTTAAGTGTATCTTTCAGTGTTTACTGGATGACAGACCTATCCAGGGAGGGGGGTGAGGGGAGGAGAGACTGGAGCTCCCTCCTTCCAGATCGCCACATTCCAGAGGTAAAGGAGAGGGGAATCTTAGCCATGGCTGTGCTTTACCTCTTCACCAGAAGTGAGGTGGGGGCATTGGAAAACGGGATGCTCTTGGTTAGATAAGAGGATATGGTTTGCTCCAGTCATCAGTGGATGTTGAAATTAATTTTGAATGCATATGAGATAATGCCCATTAAACAACAATCCGTGTCTGTCTTAAATACCATCGTATTCTGATCTGCTGGGAATGCTTTCCGACGGACGAAATATTCCTGGTGCGGATTAAAGCGTTCTGCCGTTTGTTTCCGCCATTCCACTTTCTACTCCTAAATGCGTTCGCTTTATGGCCAGAATGCCCACACCCATAGTACTGTGCCTGGTTGCATTGTGCTCCGACATGTCCCTTGTTTCCACAACGATAGCAAGCTTTCTCCGTAACAAAAAACCGTTTCTCTGTGCGTCCTCGCGTCGCATTATCTACTTCCTGGAAATGCGTGGCAATATGTAATGCTGTAGCTAAATCATCCGGATTTCCCATCGTAGTTCGTCATAAAAATTTCTCAGGGATACCTCTCAAAAACATATCTAAAGCTCTGTTCTCAGGTTCCCGCAGGATAAGACGATTGGCGTCTGGATTTCCCGTTAATTCATATGTCTGAACGTTCACCCTGCATATTAGGTCCGAAAAATTTCTACTGTCATTTGCTTACTGAGCTAAACCCACTCAATTGTTCTCCAAAAAACCTAGCACTATTCTGTTATGGTACCGCTGCTTAAATGAAGTTGCTTTACCAAGCGTTTCATGATACATGACGAACGTCTTCGCTTCACCCACAAGGCATAGATTAGCCATCCATAACATAACCTCATCTGACCAGTTAACGTTCTGGCTGTAGCGAGGACTTCACTAATAAATACGGTGACTAACTCAGCTGTCTTCCCAGTGAAAGGTGTTATCAAGTGAGCTACAGAATAAACTATTGCAAAGTGACACTGCCCTAGTGAAGATTTTGTTTCACCCGAATCTGGCTGTGAATTCTATACAGCTCGCAAAGCCTCTAATTTCGCCATTAATTCCTCGTGAAGCACTCTCTGCTGCGCATTCTCTTCTAGCAAATGTTATACTTGATCTGTGAATTCGGCTATTGCCTCACTGGTAGAAGCCGACCTTGTGTCTGGCATTCTTGTGCAATTTATTACTATATTCTAAAACGCAGTACGTAACAGATTCGTGTGACACTACACACAACACATACATCACACTTAATACTGAAATACATAAATGACAATGAATTACGGTCCACCTGACCCTTTAACAACCCTAGAACAAACTCCTTGCATACCTTAACGCTAACGCATTGACACAACAACTCATATTTCTTAAACCGGCTTGACACGTGCCAATGAACACAACTTATAAATACTATTACGTAGAATTACTATTTCCTCCATCCCATATTCACATATTACTAAAATAATGACGACAACATAGGCATTCTACAAACTCAACCCATGACATAGCCACCAGAATTGGAAAAAATGTTTTTATGATGCTCACCAAGTTACAGCTGCTGTTGCGAAGTGTGGATTCTCGCTACTGCAAGCTTTGAGGCGGAGCACTTCCCATGCCCTACCTACAGATGAAAATAGCGGAGTCGACACTTCTGACGCCAATTTACAGAGGGGCCGAGTGGATGACGCCTCTGCACGATGTCAGGAATCATCTGTAATTGCTCGTGGCGCTAAGGAAACATGATTATTCAGTGAGTCGTTTATTGTGACAATTTTTCAAAGGCGGGTGCATTGTTGGCCGTAGTTGCCTCCTGCCCTGGTCACGGACAGGCTCTCGGTGTCCGACGCTGCGCCAGTCCTTGCTCTTGCATCCTAGAGAGTCGTAGTTCCTCTTGCGCCGATACGAATGCTTAGCGCAGCCTGGTACAGCATGGACGACTGCTACCGGTTGAGAGAGTGTACTTGATCCCACTCCGTGCCTCTTCTTCCCTAGGCCACCCCATCCACGGAGTGGTGTATGCGGCAGGCATTGAACACACTACTGTGGGCCTGGTAGACCCCGCAACCGGAAGCGCTTAGGCGTACCGGACGGTGGTCCGCCAGGAACCCTGGTCGTCTTCTTCCGTCCCACACTCAGAGAGTACAGCACCTGGGACTGCACTGCTGCTGGCCTGCTGGTAGCTCATCAGCTCTCCCATCAGTAGCGGTTGGTGTGACACAGCAGGAAGTTCGTCAGTGGAGTTCAGCTCTACAGGACTCCACGGCTGACTGGTACTGCACTGGTTAATCTGAGACAAGACTTACTAAAACAACACGGTCATGGAACGGAATGTCGTCGACACGGACACCATGGTTCCCATTGACCTGAACTATTCTGCCCTACTTGGAGCTGGGGCTGCGGTATTTAAAGAATTCTCCGTAGTTCTGTGACGTCCGGTTTACTAGCGATGACCGCGTGTGGCCTCGTTAGTCTGCTACCCGTGCTTTAATTCTCTCTTAGCAGCTAGTTAAATTGGTCTATGAGTGTTTTCCCTAGCCATGTCTATTGCTTCTTGCGGGATCTCGTAGCGTGAACGAGCGTGCGTGCTGTTTTGCTTAGTCGCTGTCCTCTTCTGTTTTCCCGCTGCGTGTGCTCTCTCTCACTCGGCTACTGCAAAGTTGCAGACTGTGCTGCCTGTCTGTCTTGCATCACTGTATTTCCTGGTCCGCCGTTAATCGTGGCGTAACCAGCATGTCTTACGTCAAGGTGGTTGAACTCCATTAGAAATTTATAGCTTGGAGCGTTTATTACTCTGTGCTGTAACAGCATGTTCGATCACAACCTTCCAGAGAAGAGAAGACGTCTCCATTAACCATTCTCGTCTACATGAAATGAGATTTTGTCTTTCAGTTCAAAATGGTTGAAATGGCTCTGAGCACTATGGGACTTAACATCTGAGGTCATCAGTCCGCTAGAACTTAGAACTACTTCAATCTAACTAACCTAAGGACATCACACACATCCATGTCCGAGGCAGGATTCGAACCTGCGACCGTAGAGATCGCACGGTTCCAGACTGAAGCGCCTAGATCCGCTCGGTCGCCGAGGCCGGCTGTCTTTCAGTATCGAACGTTACTTGCCACTTCGATGTTAGTGCTTTGCGTTTTCTGCAGTGAACGGTAATGATTTTGGGATGGATTTGTTATTATAGAGATGAGATCTATGTGCATTATAGAAACCTGAAATGAAAAAATTAAGCAAAGTATCCTACCATAGTTTTTCACCAAAATAATGAATGATCCACTCAACTACCGACAGGAAAAGTCACGCTCACTCTCTTTATGATGGAAGCTATCACTGTCAGAACTTGACAAATCTATGTTGGCTCAAATGGCTTTGAGCACTATGGGACTTAACATCTATGGTCATCAGTCCTCTAGAACTTAGAACTACTTACACCTAACTAACCTAAGGACATCACGCAACACCCAGTCATCACGAGGCAGAGAAAATCCCTTACCCCGCCGGGAATCGAACCCGGCAACCCGGGCGTGGGAAGCGAGAACGCTACCGCACGACCACGAGCTGCGGACCAAATCTATGTTGATTGCTATCAACGAGATGTTTGACCTTCAGAATGACTGTCAGTTGAGCACATGTAATTGCTATTTTAAAAATAATGTTGAACAGATATTAAACTTAATGCGTCTGATCAGCCCTCTTAAAAATGCACTTTTTCGTAGTCATATTGAATGATCAACAATAAACCACAATTTGAAGAGGGACCAGTTAGATCACCTAAAAATAAAATCATTCTTTTTTCCTACTTTACTGTAAGAACAAAATTGCTATCCTCAGTGTTACAATTTTAACTGTTAGCGGTGTACTCATCTACATTTCCTTCACAGCAATGTGTGATCTAAAGTGTATCAAACACGGTGTTATTCCTAATGTTGTAGCATTATGCTGTAGGTATCTTGAGGAGTTCCCCACAAGTGTGCTGGCAGATGAGGATGTTTGCATTTGGGATAGGGTTTCCCAACCCTTGCGCTATGTGAGGTTTGGAGATGGGAGAGAGGCAGGTGTGACCATTATGATGAGTCCTATCTCCATAATACCAACGTGTTTCTGCGCTTTGTGCAAAAACATGGTGTAATTGTTATGTAGCAACAGTGTAATTGGTTAAAATGCAGTATAATTTGCTAAAAAATGAAATCTGTACCACAGCAGTGTGACTCTTATGCAGAAAGAGTATGACTGTTTGAAGTACAGTTTAACATTGTCGTCTGGAAAAGAGTAGGTCCAGTCCCCATCGCTACATCGAACTACAGTATTGCTGCTGTTTTTGTCTCTGCAGCAAATACCAACTGGGTGGTCTTGGCTCCAACGCATGAACCCTAGGTTCCCCTGTGTTTTAGTTGTTTTAGTGTAATATTTATGACTGTCTTGATTTATTTCTCCTGCAGTTGCTGCATTTTGTGAGTGTTCGTGAATAAGGCGAGTGTACATGGAGGTATATATAATGTAGACTACTGCATTATGTCATAAATGGTTTAAGATATCAAAAATATCATAAAATTATGTAATTCTTTTTGCTGTTTCTACTAGTAATATTGAGAGGCAGTTCAGCAAGTCTGCATTATAGTGGCCTGGGGGTGAGAGGACACTACAGTGTAGAGGTTGAGATGTGGCAGGGGGTGGAAATGGTAGTGCTGACTGGTGATGGCTTGGAACACACAGCTGGAAGCCAAGATACTTTTATTCATCTTGTGCTACAAGACTCACAGTGTTGCAATGTGGAGGTATGAGGTGTGGAGGCCCTACTGTCCGCTGCAGAAGCCAGCTGCCAGCTGCCAGCAGTGTGCGTGGTTGTCGCGTCTGCATCCAGTGTTGCTGACACTTATTTTTTCCACTCAGTGTTATTTGCCCCATTCTGCACGGCATGAAATCAGCGATGGACCTGTCCACCAGAATTCTCGTGAAGACATCAAGATGAGGAAGAGAAGATCACCCCTGTGGGTGATGAAGGTGGGTGCTGGAATACGCAGCCAGGTAGTGGAGCATGGAGGACTACATTGCCATGAGCACAAACTGCTACCCTGCAAGGCAGAACCTCGGCTCTGCTATGATGTAAATGGGAATGGTACATCCATTGCACAACACCACCAAGTCCAGAGGTAGCTGACTTAGTACTCATAGCTGGTATGATGAAGGTGGCGGATCCATTTGGCATTGGCTGCTTGTTGACCCCTAACCTGATGGTGACTGATGTGGTGGGTGCTGCCAAACTACACATATTTCTGCTAAATCAATATTGTACATGTTAATGACACATTTGTTATGCCAATGCATGGCTGCCAATTACATATGGATCAATACCCCTGTAGCTCAGCGATGTATAACACCAAGACCCACCCTCCAGATGCACTTCACTTTCTGCTACAGCACCAGGGCACGGTTTGACCTACCTTGTGGTACGTAAACAGGCATTGATGAAATAGGTGTACCACTGCCTTAGCGTCCATCAGCTGCACAAGATTTTCAACAGAGCCATAGCAGAGCTGCTATTTCCACAGTAGCGCCCATAATTTAGAGGCAGCATCTACCCCCTTTGGAAAGACCTGACCCTGAGGTATCTATCAGTAACTACTCTGCATGACAACACTCCACATACATGGACGTAACATATATTATTTACAGTTTCCTTGCTGAAATCATGTGGCTTGAATCATGCTACAACACACATTGTTGCAGCGTGGAGGCATGAGGTATGGAGGCCCTACTGTCCGCGTCACAAGCCAGCTGTTGTTTCACTATTTCAGATACAAATTTTTTCCCTGGTCTGTAATAATAGTTTCAGACATACTATACTTCAATAGCCAATTGTTCACTGTTGCTTGTGCTGCTGTACTAGCCTTCTGATCAGGAATAACTACCATAACCAAATAATGAGAAAAATGGTCCAAAACTGTTAAAACACATTTGTCCACATCAGGTGTTTTGCTAAAAGGTCCCAGAATGTCTACTACTAAAAAATAAAATGGTCTGCTTCAGGTAGTCGTTGTAACTCAATCTTTTGATGACTTAAAGCCAATCATTGGGCAAACAGGATACAGTTTTTTACCTATTGTGCTATATTACTGTAATGTGTCTTCCACCAGAATATTTCAGCTACTCAATGATCTGTTGTACGTTTACCTCTGTGACCTCTGTGACCTGATAAAACATGGTCATGAATTTGACATAACACTTCCTGTCTCAGCACTGCAGGAATGACAATGCATGCTGCGCACTTTGTAGTACTGCATAGCAAGCCTTCGTGCACTTCAGACTGTGGCTGCATGCAAAACAATGCGCACTTTCTGGCAGCTAGTTGTGTTTTTATCCAGTCCGTCCAATCCAAAACGTATTACTTGTAAAGCTGCAACCTTTCTGCTTAACGCGTTCTGTGGTACTTACCAAAGCACATGCTCTGACAATACTCTCTCGTATATCGTGCAAATAGTAAATAGTCCTCCAATATTACGTATCCAGCTAATGTGCCATTGACATGGAAACACCATTCGACGATTTAGCAATACAACACTAATAGGAAGGGTAAGACTGTTGTTGTTGTTGTTGTTGTTGTTGTTGTTGTCGTTGTCTTCAGTCCTGAGACTGGTTTGATGCAGCTCTCCATGCTACTCTATCCTGGGACGAGCGGTTCTAGGCGCTACAGTCTGGAACCGCGCGACCGATACGGTCGCAGGTTCGAATCCTGCCTCGGGCATGGATGTGTGTGATGTCCTTAGGTTGGTTAGGTTTAAGTAGTTCTAAGTTCTAGGGGACTGATGACCTCAGATGTTAAGTCCCATAGTGCTCAGAGCCATTACTCTATCCTGTGCAAGCTTCTTCATCTCCCAGTACCTACTGCAGCCTACATCCTTCTGAATCTGCTTAGTGTATTCATCTCTTGGTCTCCCTCTACGATTTTTACCCTCCACGTTGCCCTCCAATACTAAATTTGTGATCCCTTGATGCCTCAGAACATGTCCTACCAACCGGTCCTTCTTCTTGTCAAGTTGTGCCACAAACTCCTCTTCTCTCCAATTCTATTCAATACATCCTCATTTGTTATGTGATCTACCCATCTAATCTTCAACATTCTTCTGTAGCACCACATTTCGAAAGCTTCTATTCTCTTCTTGTCGAAACTATTTATCGTCCATGTTTCACTTCCATACATGGCTACACTCCATACAAATACTTTCAGAAACGACTTCCTGACACTTAAATCTATACTCGATGTTAACAAATTTCTCTTCTTCAGAAACGCTTTCCTTGCCATTGCCAGTCTACATTTTATATCCTCTCTACTTCGACCATCATCAGTTATTTTGCTCCCCAAATAGCAAATCTCCTTTACTACTTTAAGTGTCTCACTTCCTAATCTAATCCCCTCAGCGTCACCCGATTTAATTAGACTACATTCCATTATCCTCGTTTTGCTTTTGTTGATGTTCATCTTATATCCTCCTTTCAAGACACTGTCCATTCCGTTCAACTGCTCTTCCAAGTCCTTTGCTGTCTCTGACAGAATTACAATGTCATCGGCGAACCTGAACGTTTTTATTTCTTTTCCATGGACTTTAATACCTACACCGAATTTTTCTTTTGTTTTCTTTACTGCTTGCTCAATATACAGATTAAATAACATCGGGGACAGGCTACAACCCTGTCTCACTCCCTTCCCAACCGCTGCTTTCCTTTCATGCCCCTCGACTCTTATAACTGCCATCTGGTTTCTGTACAAATTGTAAATAGCCTTCGCTCCCTGTATTTTACCCCTACCACCTTTAGAATTTGAAAGAGAGTATTCCAGTCAACACTGTCAAAAGCTTTCTCCAAGTCTACAAATGCTAGAAATGTAGGCTTGCCTTTCCTTAATCTATTTTCTAACATAACGTCGTAGGGTCAGTATTGCCTCACGTCTTCCAACATTTCTGCGGAATCCAAACTGATCTTCACCGAGGTCGTCTTCTACCAGACTAGTATCGTCGAATCAAGGGAATGTGAATGATGTATTCCTCCGAAGCACAACTCGATATGCTTGTCGTTTATGGAGAATGGCAACGAAATTCAGTGAGAGCTAGAGACTTATACACTGAAATATATCCTCAACGTACTCACCCTACATGTCGTACATTTAAATATGTGTACGATAAATTGAGAACTGGATATTTAACGCAACGGAAACATATCTGGCAAAGGAAAGTTACTCATGAGGAAACAGAAATTGGTACTCTTGCCACTGTGGTTGGAGATCCTTGCGTTAGTTCACGTCAAATTGCAAGGGAATCTGGCATGAGCCAGAGTGGTGTTGTTCGTGTTCTGAATCGCTAAAATATCATCATTATCATATCAGTCTCCACCAAGGATTAACTGGTACGGATTTTATGCGTCGCATTGATTTCTGCCGTTAGGCTCAACTTCAGATTCAGAGCGATGACACATTTATTAATTTGATTTTATTTCCTGACAAGGCTACATTCACGAACCATGGAAATATTAAATTGCATAACATGCATTACTGGGCAACTGAAAATCCGTGCTGGCTGTGGGAAGTTGCACACCAAAAACCATGGTCGGCGATGTATGGTATGGGATTCTGGAGGACAGAATTATTGGCCCCTATTTCATCGAAGGAAGGTAGGAAGTATACCAGATTCCTGAAAGAAACATTAGGTCTCTTATTGGAAGAAATACCTTTAGGAACAAGTAACAGAATGTGGTACCAACCGATGGGTGTCTGGCAAATTTTCGCTGATAGCTAGAAATGAGTTGCAGAGACAGTTCCCAACTCGTTGGATTGGACACGGAGGAGATGTGCCGTGGCCAGCTCGTTCGCCGGACATGACGCCTCTTGGAATTTTTATTGTGGGGATTCGTAAAAGACATTGTTTATAAAGATGTTCCAAATACACCTAAAGCTATGCGAGAGAGGTCAGAATATGTGCTTTGATAAGTGCCGATGTGATAAGGAATACCACTCAATCCATGATAAGAAGATTGTAGCCCTGCATTGATACCAATAGTCATCACTTCGAACACCTTCTGTAAATGGACGTTCATGCCATCTTATTAACCTTCATTGACCTTCAAAGACCTTACTGTCACACGTCATTGGATTCGTCTGGATATCCGCTATCAGAAAGTAAGTACCAAACTATAGCATCCAATTAAAAAAAAAAAAAAAACACAGAGTTCACATTCTTATCTCTGAAACGACCCCACCTAGCAACAAAAAGCCAACATCATATTATGATCCCCGTTGTCCCATGCAACTTTCATCCAGCAAACCTTTCAGCTTCTATTCTATTTTCAGGGTTATACTTGGTGGCAATAGTTAGTGACTCATCCCGTATAAGCATCATTGATGACAAGAGTGATTCAATTACTCAAAACAGATGACTTAACTTTTAATTTGAAAGCCGTATGTCGAAAGGTTCGGGGTTAAGATGCGCACCTGTGTTTAAAGGTTAATCAGATTGGCAAACAATATGACAATCATAAGGCTTACTTCAGAGCAACCAACCTCTTAATCTCAATGGGCAACCAAGGAGCGATTGGATCCCAACCTGTCTCTTCTGACACTATTATTTTGGCTAAATCCCTGTTGACAGTTGGCTGTTAATGTTTTAAAAGTTAAACTGATTGTCAGTTATTAAGACCGCTCTGAAAGAACGTCTTAAAGCAACACTTGTGAACACTTATTACAGGAGAACTCACTCGGCGGAACCACAAGATCCAGCTAAAATACAGCAATAATTACCCGGTGTTTCAAACACAGAAACGAACAACTTAGTACAACAGGTTGTTCATGACTGAGAAAAGCAATTGCAATCAAAGAACTGAACCGGTTAACAGCTAAAACTAGCTACGAGGTCCCTCTTTGTTTAACGGCAACCTGTGCCTTAGTACAATTGTTCCCGTTGTATTTACGATCAAGAGCTGATTAATTAGAAACTTAATGATCGGGTACAAACCAGAAAATATAAGGAGGGCAGGTAGACAATGAAACAAATCACCACGATGATTACAGAATGTTACTCCCCTTTGTCAGCAAGCAGTTCCGTGGATCCACGGTGCGTCGCAGCGGTTAATGAGTGGTACCAATGAAAGCCAGGTAGAAGAGGGTAGCCACGTCACGAGCGGTCGTCTAACACGAATGTTGCCAACCAACCGACGGGATGTCGGCCTGCTGCTTGTAGTCGACGCTGACCCCGGTGAAGCACTCCGATATCCTCGCTCTGCGCAGGCCCTCCTTGCGCAGCTCGTATCTTTGGCCGCTCGGACCTAGTAACTAGTGTTACTTAAACATCGATAAACTATTGATTAATCGATAGCATCTGCACTATCGCCACTATAGGTAGTCTGGTTTAACTATCGATAGTCCTATCGTTTATAATGTAGTTCTTTTTTATTGGCGTCTGAAGAATTGTCGGTTCCTATTATGTCCATGGCGTTTGGAGTGCAGAAGGAAATTAGATTGTATGGCGGTATTTAATTAACATCAAATATGGTGGCGCCTTATCTAGTCTATGTTTTTTATAAACTATGTTGGCAATAGACTTGTCGCAGTGGGGTAGGGATCGTGAGAGAGGGCATTTTCTTGTTTGTCTTCCAATGATAACTCACGGTAGTGTGCATCTCGTACCAATCAGATGCTTATGGTAAAAACTACACACGTAAATAACATGGATTCGTGAACGGGCATTATACAGATTGTCATCTTCAAATGTGTAAGCTTACTTACGTGTAGCAAGGAATACAAACGTAAATAAGGCTGCTGTAATACCACGCAGATAGTAGAGGAAAAAAAAGATGTATTAAAGATTTGTTAAGTGTTTGTGACTGTAATGAATAACGCAATTTAAAATAAATACAATTATCGTCATTAATTGTTCCGGTTGTATTTACGACCAAGAGCTGATTAATTAGAAACTTAATGATCAGGTACAAACCAGAAAATATAAGGAGGGCAGGTAGACAATGAAACAAATCACCACGATGATTACAGAATGTTACTCCCCTTTGTCAGCAAGCAGTTCCGTCATATTCTGTTTCTGAGTCCTCATTGTACTTACAAGTGTCTTCAATTGTACATGTCAATGTGTAAGGTGATTGAAAAACACAAAACACTGACGCAATCCTAATGTCCCTATGCCACTTCTGCTTTTGTAGAAGCACAAATACCATTCATATGTTGGTTGCCAGTGTTGTGTTCGATTTGCGGACAAACCATCTCCTGCAAAACTGAACACAGTAAAACAACAATCCGTCTAGTGTCAATTTTTTTTTATTTGTGTGGTGACTGTTTCACCCTGTTTCGCCCACGGCATCAACTTACCAGTATAAGATTGCTTGAAAGCAGAAATGTTTTCCAACATTATATTGAAAACAAAGGCTATTGTGACTTTCTTTTATAACGCTACACCAGCCAGTGACAAACTTCACTATGTACAAAAAAGAGCTGAGTGTGATAAGAGGTGCCGACCAGATGGAACAGCTCATGACACACGCTCAAAAAATTTTTGGAGGTACAAAGTGAACTTGAGATTGCGATCAATGAAAGTTGAAAAGCACTGCCTACCCTCACAGCAGAAAATTATTTACCTATACAAGAGATAATAGTTCTTCTTGAACCTTTTGAAGTAGCAACAACAACAATCTCAGGGGAATCATACATAACTGCTTCTTTAGTTATACCTCTTATATGAGGAATTGCTGCAAAGTTTTCAGAGTTGGAGAGTACCTTAACAACTAATGAAGGACGATGTGTTCTGTATTGCTTCACTAAATCAGTTAATGAAAGAGTGAAACAATTTAAAACATTGACTGTTAATGTATTTGTGACATTAGTAGATCCTAGGTTTAGAAAACTTGTGTCAGGACATATCAAGAGGCAGATAACGCTGCACAAGTACTTCAGAAAGAATATGTTGCTATCATCTCATGAACTACAAGAATAATACTTGAAACAGAAGCGTCCACGAGCAGTGCTAATACGTCTACTGACACGTCTATCTGTTTGAAATTGGATGATCTGCTTTCTTTCTCGAATCAGCAACAGCATAACATTGATGTCTATACACCAGTCAATAATTCCGTAATCGACCTGCATCAATATTTTGACAGACAAGCATACTTGTGTATTAGAATATTGTGCAAAACCTAGTAGTATGTTGCGTGTTATGGCCACTAAATTTTTGTGGTGTCCAGCGACTTCAGTTCTTGCAGACAGGGTTTTTTTTTCCAACGTAGGATAAATCATTACTGAGAAATGTAACATACTAGAGGAGAAGAATTTAAATATCTTACTTGTATCTTTTAATGTTGTATTTTAAACAGTAGACTAAATGCCGAGAATTTAAATACCTTACATTTGATAAAACAAAATTTGCATATTTGTATCGCTGTATTTTAAGCAATTAAAATTCTTAGAAAGCTATTTTTCATTTGAAATACCTACACAAAACTATCTACAGTTAATCGATACATAAAGTTTTTTAAAATTCTGTTGATTATATCGGATGCGTCAACTGTCGATGTTTAAGTAACACTACTCGTGACCATCTCTTGTCGCGACGCTCCGCCAGTCGGCAAACTCTTCTTCAAAGATGTTGGTAATGGCGCCGCAAGAGGGATGGTCGATACTAGATCTGAGCCAGTGGCGCCAGACAGAACAGTCTACTAACTCAATGGCTCAAAGGCTAACTAAGAACAAATGAAGTTGAAAATTCTGGGTGAATTTTAACGAAGGGGAGGGATGTGTTACGGCACAGAGTGATGTGGATTCCAAGTTATACATTTTTAACGTTCAACCACCTTGACGTAAGACAGGCTGGTTACTCCACGATTAACGGCGGACCAGGAAACACAGTGATGCAAGATAGACAGGCAGCACAGTCTGCAACTTTTCAGTAGCCGAGTGAGAAAGAGCACACGCAGCGGGAAAACAGAAGAGGACAGCGACTAAGCAAAATAACAAGAACGCTCTTTCGCGAGTAAGGATGCCGCAAGAAGCAATAGACACGGCTAGGCAAAGCACTCATAGACCAATTTAACTAGCTGCTAAAGGAGAATTAAAGCAAGGGTAGCAGAATAACTAGGCCACATGTGGTCATTGCTACTATACCGCACGTCACAGAACTACGGAGAACTCTTTAAATACCGGAGCCCCAGCTCCAAGCAGGACAGAATAGTTCAGGTCAATCGAAACGATGGAGTCCGTGTCGACGTAAGTTGTATTAGTAAGTCTTGTCTGAACGAACCAGTGCAGCACCAGCCAGGCGTGGAGTGCAGCAGAACTGACCTCCACTGACGAACTTCCTGCTGTGTCAAACCAACCGCTACTGATGGGAGAGCTGATGAGCTACCAGCAGACCAGCAGCAGTGCAGTACCAGGTGCTGTACTCTCTGAGTGTGGGACGGAAGAAGACGACCAGGGTTCCTGGCGGACCACCGTCCGGTACGCCTAAGCGCTTCCGGTTGCGGGGCCTACCAGGCCAACATTACTGTGTTCAATGCCTGCCGCATAAACCACTCCGTGGATGGGGTGACCTAGGGAAGAAGAAAAATGGTTCAAATGGCTCTGAGCACTATGGGACTCAACTGCTGAGGTTATTAGTCCCCTAGAACTTAGAACTAGTTAAACCTAACTAACCTAAGGACATCACAAACATCCATGCCCAAGGCAGGATTCGAACCTGCGACCGTAGCGGTCTTGCGGTTCCAGACTGCAAAGAGGCACGGAGTGGGATCAAGTACACTCTCTCAACCGGTAGCAGCCGTTCATGCTGTACCAGGCTGGGCTAAGCATCCGTATCGGCGCAAGAGGAACTACGTCTCTCTAGGATGCAAGAGCAAGGACTGGCGCAGTGTCGGACACCAAGAGCCTGTCCGTGACCAGGGCAGCAGGCAACTACGGCCAACAATGCACCCGCCTTCGTAAAGTTGTCACAATAAACGATGCACTGAATATCGATGTTTCCAGACGATTCCTGACATCGTGCAGAGGCGTCATCTGCTCGGCCCCTCTGTAATGCCAAGAGCTGCTACTCATTACATAGGAACTGTTGCCATATGGTGCCATTATAGATGTGCAAGCGACTGTCAGATACTTCAGTAGAATTGAATCTTGAGTGGGTAAACCTTACATAACTCTGAAAAAACTTTGTGGCGTGATCTGAAAACCCAGAATCCATTGTCCAATTGTGTGGTGCGTACTGATTGAAATATTTTAAGTCATTAAATGAGGGATATGAAACTAACGGAATACAGTATGTTATAGTGGTTGACGAATGTCTGACTTATTAATACGCTTAGACGATTTAGCAGATAGAATCAGCAGCATTATAAGATTGTTCGGTGAGGATGCTGTTGTATAGAGAAAAGTATCATTGTTGAGAATAATAAGGAATTTCAGAAAGCCAAAGTCAAAATTTATCTAATTTGTCTAATTGAATGTTTAGTGGTGAACATTGTTCAAGTATTTAGGGGTAGTTGTATGGGTATTAAACGGAACGACCATGTTAAATCATCATTGGGGACAGCGAATGAAAGTATCCCGAGGAAATGCAATGCGTCTATAAAAGAAGTCTTCTACAACGCGCTAGTGCCATGAATTCTGGAGTATTGTTACCGTGTTTGGAGCCTTGGTGACTGTGAAAGTGATCTGGGAAAATGTAATGCACCTTTAGAGGAAATCACATGCAATGTGCTAATGTCGTCAATCCTGGAGAATGTTCCAAGTATTAGCTGTCCTTATCAAGAAGGCTTGACGACAGACATCGTATTCACAGCCATGCTGCTAAGATCTTAAAAGATCGATACAACGTCATTCAAAAGTACCATAACAGAAATGTGTAGTAGAACTGAAATGGAATCCCTTGGAAAAATTATGTAATTCTCGTGAAACTACGTGGGGGAAAGAGATAAGAACATCAGGACTGATGAAAGGCATCACCAGTGGGAGTGATTCGAACCACCAAAAAGGAAATGGTCTTACACAATATTGTGCAAACAGACAGCGAATTTTACTATGTGTTTATGAAATTTTAATCTTTCTTTTTCTCTCTAATTGCAGATGCATTTTATAGCGTCAAGTAGCGATCTCCCAACGCATCTCATTGGCTCATTGCAGAAATAGACATATGCAGAGTAGCGACATTTGAGGTCTAAACGTAGCAGTATGTTGCAGATATTATTCTAACATCATGAGGAAGAACAGAACACTTGTTCATCATGTTCTCTTGCAGTAACTGACAAGAAAGTGGCAAGAGAAATGTATACATGGTACCAAGAATATTGCATCAATACATACGCAAAGTCACCACATCTAGGAAGCTGGAAGTTTCACACGTAATTATAAATGGCAAATAAAGTAAGACGTGTTTTGAATAACACCTGTTATCTCCAGCATAATTTTTGATTACCTGTTACACTCAGACTTGGTCCTCTAGATGTCAGTGCATCTGCTACGATTATTATGGCGTTAATAAGTCATAATACCAGACGTAACAGACTTTTAGTGATGGTAAATCGTAGGCAATCGTAGCAAATATATTAGAGGTTTAGAGCGAAACTGCATCATGTGTTACGGTAGCATACGTGGTTCATAGGGAAACTTCATCTGCTAAATGTAACATAGGAAGAATAAATTTAGTTATAGAAGAGTGTGATCGATCTATGCCTTGAAGGTGAGGGCTAGGCCTAATATGCTTCTAGAGAACAGGGTGAGTAAAAAGAGTGATACAGAAACTGGAGAACGAGTACAGCAATTTATACTGCGTTTTTTTAATGTATGAGGTTATTTGCAACAATTTTGCCATAAAATGAGGATGTAGGGGACAATTGTGACAATTATGCTGTAAGCTACAATTTTGCTACAACAACAGATGTATTGAATAATTTGTTGCAGTTTTGCTGTAATGTTATTATTTATGGAGTATTTAGTTACAATTTTGGTTTAACATGACTATTTGTGGTGCTGTTTATTACACTTGTTAATGTTACATGGAAAGGCGTTAGGGGCAATTTGTTTCAATTTTGCTATAAAATAGTAATGTATGCTACATTTTATTACAATGTAGCTGTAACGTGATGATCTATGGCATATTTTGTTACAATTTTGCTGTAGCAAGGTGATATACGGGTCAATTTGTTAAGTTTAGGACATGCAAGAATGTGACATCCTGATTGCACAAACATGTAAATGTAACCTGACAGAGCTATTTGTAGAACCCACTCACCTCAAACGAACACCAGGGCACATATCCAGTCAGAATACAAAGTTTTGGTAGCACAGAAATGTAAATGTACGCTAGTCAGAATCCATCAGATGCATTTCCATATGGTCTTGCTATAATTCTGATCGTGAATGGGGTATTTATTACAATTTTCCTACAACAAGGCAATGTGTGGAAAGTGTGTTTGCCCTAATTGCGAAGTAAAATGGCGAGGTATTGTTAGAACTGTCATATATCCCCCCCTGCCCCCCCCCCCCCCCCCCCCACCTGTGCGGTTATGTAAGTCAGCATTATCCGCAGAAGATGACAAAAGTCTTCTACTGTTTGTAAATAACTTCTCATAGCCCATTGCCGATCATTCATTCTCCATCTGTCCCTGAATTGCATTACTGCTGCTGCTGTTGTTGGTCGTGGCTGTTAGCTCATGAGTCCTTCATTCCTACTCGTTTTTGTGCAATATTAGTCGCCACATCGCCCATGATTGCTATGGTTTGTAACTGTTCATTCAGCATAAATACCCACAAAACACTGCCAAGCGTAGCACACGTGGAGTGCATTATGTCATAAGCGGCTTAAAATATCAAAACAGCTTTGTAAAAAAAGCATGTAACACTTGTTGCAGTTTCCATTTGCAGTATCAAGGGCCCGTTCAGCCGATCTGTACATATGAATTCAGGGAATGTATGGTAGTATTTAAAAAATATTTGTCGTCAGTGCATAGAAGTCATTACATAACGTTAAGACTTCTATTTGGAGCGAAATTTTCCTCATGACCTGTTGTTGCTGTATAATTATTAAGCATATTTTCTGTTGTACGCTAGCAGGAAGAAATTTGCAACATCAAAAAATAATCAGTGTAGAGTAACGAAATTTTGGAAATATATTTGTCTGGGTAAGATATTTAACACTGCGGGATCACAGTTGTGGTAAGTCATTTGAAATGTAAAATGCTGGTACATTAATTATCTGTGTAACCTCTAAAATGTTGAGCACAAGCATGAAAATGTGCAGGTATTGCACTGTACAGGTGCTGGATGTTACTTTGTGTGATGGAGTTCCATGTCTGTATGCGGGTGACGATTGGGTTGTCATCTGATCATCTCCCATACGTTCTTGACTACAGACAGATCTGGTGCTCGAGCAGGGAAAGGCAACATGTCGACACTCTGTAGAGCAGGTTTGGCTACAACAGGGGTGGACGAGCGTTATCCAACTGGTGAACGCCACCTGGAATGCTGTTCATGAATTGCAGCACAACAAATCGACTCATCAGACTGACATACTGATTTGCATTCAGCATGCATTGGATAACCACAAGAGTGCTCCCGCTGCAATATGGTATCTTGGTGTAAGTTTAGTGTGTCTAAAATGCAGACAGGGTAGTTGCAGGCCTCCTTCTAACGAACGCATGTCCATCACTGGCGCCGAGCCAGAATCAGAACCAGCTTTCATCACAACAGACCTTCACCCTCCCCTCCAGTGAGCTCTCTTGACACCACTGACGTTGCAAGATGACAGTGGCTTGGAGTCAGTGGAATGCTAGCTACAGAGCGTCTGACTCGGAGCTGTCCTTGAACCAATTTGCAACAGTTCAATGGGTCACTGTGAAGCCCACTTCTTCTCAGATTGCTCTTGCAGATGCAGTATGATGCGCCAGTGCCATACACTGAATGAACATGATGGTCTTTCCTCTTGATTAGTGGCCTGCGTCCATCCCAAGCTGGTCTTCTAAACAGCCTAAATTCTCACGATCGCCGCTGTCAGCAGTCACTGCGTACATTCCTTTCAAGTCTTTCTCCAATATTGCAGCAGAAACATCCGGCTTCTTATAGCCCTATTACAAGACCTCGTTCAAACTCAGTGACCTGTTGATAACGGCGTCTGTCTTGTCTCAAAGTTATTCTTGATTAGCATCAACTCACCGCATCCAGTCTCAAATGTAAGATACACTCACGATGTTACAGTGATTTTCATCCTCATAGTGGCGCTACTCTTACGAGTATGGAGCGAAATTTGAATTGTGGAGCATTACCATTCGGCCTCTACTATTAGTTCAAGGAGATTCATCCTAATCTGTATACATCTGTTTAAACCGTAATATTTAATTACAACTGTAAATGTAATGATTTTACACCAAAGTTCATAAATTTAAAGATAGAAAACAGTTAGAAACCAGCAAAAGTATCCAGAAAAACCCTCAAAATGTTTGGTTGACAATCGAAATTATGCCCTACTAAAAAAGTCACATTCTAAATCAAAAATTGTATGAAATCCATTTATAACACAGGAATTGAATTATCCTGCTGTTTTCGTTTCAGTTATGCAAAAAATCGAATGCTGCACATACATAAATGCGATTAATGGACAAAAGAAGATTTCTGACCTAAAATACACCAACAAAACAATAAACACAGACACACTCAAACACTCACACACACACACACACACACACACACACACACGCACACACACACACACACACACCATTTCTATCGAAGGGTCGCCAATCTTACAAAATAACACTAACTGTTGTCGGTAACCAAAAAAAAGTAAGGCGAGAGCAAATGCAAAAGTCTGAACTTGTAGTCATCGACGCTAAAGTTCCGTTTGAAACAACCATGATTACTGATGCACTCTTTATAAAGTGGTGAAGTCCAAAGAAAAATAATTTATTACCCAGTTGACTGACCTCAGGTATGATTCGCAAAACACACAGATATTTTGAACAACGATATTCTTTGGCATCTGAAATGACTTGCTCTTGATCAATGATTAACTTTCTCATTACTGACCTCAGCTTGGATCCCATTAACAACATCTAGATTTCAGTGAATTAATAAGACTTACACCAGCTTCGTGAATTAAGTCAGAAATCTATAACCACCTGGTTGTTGTGAGCTGGTAAAGTAACGTTGTCACAAAAGACATGATCAGTATCTTCTCATGGCAAACTTACCTTTCGTCATCTGAAAATAATTTACTAAAATGAAAGTATTCTTAGCTACCTGAATAATACAGGGGAGAACGGAAATTGATCTGGTTGAACTATTGATTGAAGTAAAGGTACAAGATCATTTCTTTCATTACTTCTTCATGCGGCATTGGTGCAAGACCTCATGGTTCCCCAGTGCCTGCATCACATCAGTGTATCTCATTTAATTAAGCTGACGAGGGAATGAAAACGCAAATAAAGATATGAATTCTCTTTCACATTGAAACTCAATACAAAGGTTTTAGAATAATTACAAGATTAATGTTACATGACTCACGTGGTGCCCTCGGCATAGTCAAACACCTGCTTCAAAATGTAGGTTTTAAAGACACATAAGATACGAAAAGCTTTTGGTGAGTGAAGTATTAGCTTGCTTAAGTAGATCACAAATTAGATACAGTACGTAAAGAGAACCATATCTGCCCCACTTTAATTACAACTATGAGGATCACTCTGATACTATTCAACATCAGTGCATAAGGAATCTCATCTTTCCAATATGGCTTGTCAAGGATGTAGTTGCAGAGAAATACACTCCTGGAAATGGAAAAAAGAACACATTGACACCGGTGTGTCAGACCCACCATACTTGCTCCGGACACTGCGAGAGGGCTGTACAAGCAATGATCACACGCACGGCACAGCGGACACACTAGGAACCGCGGTGTTGGCCGTCGAATGGCGCTAGCTGCGCAGCATTTGTGCACCGCCGCCGTCAGTGTCAGCCAGTTTGCCGTGGCATACGGAGCTCCATCGCAGTCTTTAACACTGGTAGCATGCCGCGACAGCGTGGACGTGAACCGTATGTGCAGTTGACGGACTTTGAGCGAGGGCGTATAGTGGGCATGCGGGAGCCGGGTGGACGTACCGCCGAATTGCTCAACACGTAGGGCGTGAGGTCTCCACAGTACATCGATGTTGTCGCCAGTGGTCGGCGGAAGGTGCACGTGCCCGTCGACCTGGGACCGGACCGCAGCGACGCACGGATGCACGCCAAGACCGTAGGATCCTACGCAGTGCCGTAGGGGACCGCACCGCCACTTCCCAGCAAATTAGGGACACTGTTGCTCCTGGGGTATCGGCGAGGACCATTCGCAACCGTCTCCATGAAGCTGGGCTACGGTCCCGCACACCGTTAGGCCGTCTTCCGCTCACGCCCCAACATCGTGCAGCCCGCCTCCAGTGGTGTCGCGACAGGCGTGAATGGAGGGACGAATGGAGACGTGTCGTCTTCAGCGATGAGAGTCGCTTCTGCCTTGGTGCCAATGATGGTCGTATGCGTGTTTGGCGCCGTGCAGGTGAGCGCCACAATCAGGACTGCATACAACCGAGGCACACAGGGCCAACACCCGGCATCATGGTGTGGGGAGCGATCTCCTACACTGGCCGTACACCACTGGTGATAGTCGAGGGGACACTGAATAGTGCACGGTACATCCAAACCGTCATCGAACCCATCGTTCTACCATTCCTAGACCGGCAAGGGAACTTGCTGTTCCAACAGGACAATGCACGTCCGCATGTATCCCGTGCCACCCAACGTGCTCTAGAAGGTGTAAGTCAACTACCCTGGCCAGCAAGATCTCCGGATCTGTCCCCCATTGAGCATGTTTGGGACTGGATGAAGCGTCGTCTCACGCGGTCTGCACGTCCAGCACGAACGCTGGTCCAACTGAGGCGCCAGGTGGAAATGGCATGGCAAGCCGTTCCACAGGACTACATCCAGCATCTCTACGATCGTCTCCATGGGAGAATAGCAGCCTGCATTGTTGCGAAAGGTGGATATACACTGTACTAGTACCGACATTGTGCATGCTCTGTTGCCTGTGTCTATGTGCCTGTGGTTCTGTCAGTGTGATCATGTGATGTATCTGACCCCAGGAATGTGTCAATAAAGTTTCCCCTTCCTGGGACAATGAATTCACGGTGTTCTTATTTCAATTTCCAGGAGTGTATTTCCTTGAGTCCCAGAGGAGATGAATGCTATAACTGTATGTTACCATCTGTAACTGTATGTTACCATGTCCAGTCCTATCATCCCAGCAGCAGAGAAAGTGATTTTATCTTTATAATTCCTTAGAGGTGGCTGATGGCACATTTAATAATTAAACAGAAGTGTGACAACACAAAGAGAAATAACTTGCAACTTTTATTAAGAGTATGTTATAACATGTAACTTCACATGGGTACAGTTCATTGCATGGCACTTGAAGTCATATACCTAACACAGGGACATATAAATAACTTTCATGTCTTGTCCATCTATGATGTGGTCACTATGACTGATAATAATATTGCAGACACTCTTTGAATGTATCTAATCCTCTATAAATAGTGAATTCTAAGTCGGAATGTAGTCTTGCAGGGACTCTACTGAGCTAGCTGCGCCACTGAAATGGTCTAACTGCTGGTTCAGAACCTGAGACTGTCTGCAGCACATCGTCCTTTGTGCCTGTCAGCGCAAGAATTTCAATCTCCGCCAGTACGAGGTGAAAGCAATGTAGTCCACAGCTGATAGCACTCCCCTTGGTGGCTGTCCATACTTTCAACAGACGAGTACGACACACTGAAGGACGTGGTGTGGAAGTAGAAAGAAGTCCGAATTTGTGGGTACCGCCTGGCTGCAGTGTGGAGCTGCCTGTGTAGGGGCGGCTCTTGTGGTACTTGCGTGTACCATTTTAACTTCAACAATGCATGTAGCTAAGTTCATTACCAAGACACATCGAACACAAACAAGGGCACACCTTCACTCAAGAACAGTCTTGAACGGAATAGCCATGAAGAACTGCTTGCTTCCATTACAAACTCGCAAGTCATGAGGAGAGTCCCAGCGCTCTCACTTCTTATTCACCAAGGACGCTCTCGCTTCAGTGTTCTTCGGCAGAAGTACTAGTGTAGCAGACGCAGCAGCGATCGTACGGAAGTAGATTAATGGAGCAGATATGACAGCTAAGATTGCTCCTGAGTGGGGAAGACATCTAATAAACATTATATATCGAAGTTTACAAACATAACATACAAAATTCAAGCTTTCAGAAAATGATTTAGAGCATGATTTTCAATCGCAAAAAATGAACAACAAATTCCATCTCGTTACTGATTCCATCTATTTGTCTTCACAGAAAAAAAGAAACAACCACATAAATGTAAACTGAGAGCTAGAGAATTAACAAAGGAAGAAATTCAAAACATAGCAATACAGATCAAAAAAGAAAACAATAAATTTTAAAGTAATTGTGATGAATCAAACCCTAGAAATCTAAATAGAAAACTGCAGGAAGGAAATATTATAACAATGTCTCACGAAGTGTACACTGTAGTGCTCATGGAAGAATACACTACTGGCCATTAAAATTGCTACACCAAGAAGAAATGTAGATGATAAACGGGTATTCATTGGACAAATATATTATACTAGAACTGACATGTGATTACATTTTCACGCAATTTGGGTGCATAGATCCTGAGAAATCAGTACCCTGAACAACCACCTTTGGCCCTAATAACGGCCGTGATTCGCCTGGGCATTGAGCCAAACAGAGCTTGGATGGCGTGTAGAGGTACAGCTGCCCATGCAGCTTCAACACGATGCCACAGTTCATCAAGAGTAGTGACTGGCGTATTGTGACGAGCCAGTTGCTCGGTCACCATTGCCATTTAATTGGTGAGAGATCTAGAGAATGTGCTGGCCAGGGCAGCAGTCGAACATTTTCTGTATCCAGAAAGGCCCGTACAGGACCTGCAACATGCAGTCGTGAATTATCCTGTTGAAATGTAAGGCTTCGCAGGGACCGAATGAGGGGTAGAGCCACGGGTCGTAACACATCTGAAATGTAACGTTCATTGTTCAAAGTGCCGTCAATGCGAACAAGAGGTGACCGAGACGTGTAACCAATGGCACCCCATACCACAACGCCGGGTGATACGCCAGTATGGCGATGACGAATACACGCTTCCAATGTGCGTTAACTGCGATGTCGCCAAACACGGATGTGACCATCATAACGCTGTAAACAGAACCTGGATTCATCCGAAAAAATGACGTTTTGCCATTGTGCACCCAGGTTCGTCGTTGAGTACACCATCGCAGGCGCTCCTGTCTGTGATGCAGCGTCAAGGGTAACCGCAGCCATGGTCTCCGAACTGATTATCCCTGCTGCTGCAAACGTCGTCGAACTGTTCGTGCAGATGGTTATTGTCTTGCAAACATCCCCATCTGTTGACTCAGGGATCGAGACGTGGCTGCACGACCCGTTACAGCCATTCGGATAAGATGCCTGTCATCTCGACTGCTAGTGATACGAGGCCGTTGGGATCCAGCACGGCGTTCCGTATTACCCTCCTGAACCCACCGATTCCATATTCTGCTAACAGTCATTGGATCTTGACCAACGGGAGCAGCAATGTCGCGATACGATCAACCGCAATCGCGATAGGCTACAATCCGACCTCTATCAAAGTCGGAAACGTGATGGTACGTATTCCTCCTCCTTACACGAGGCATCACAACAACGTTTCACCAGGCAACGCCGGTCAACTGCTGTTTGTGTATGAGAAATCGGTTGGAAACTTTCCTCATGTCAGCACGTTGTAGGTGTCGCCACCGGCGCCAACCTTGTGTGAATGCTCTGAAAAGCTAATGATTTGCATATCACAGCATCTTCTTCCTGTCGTTTAAATTTCGTGTCTGTAGCACGTCATCTTCGTGGTGTAGCAATTTTAATGGCCAGTAGTGTACATAGAAATAAACAAAAAAAAATAGAGAAGTCCACAACCAAAAATAACATCAAAAGGTTAAAATCCAACCGACAGACATATTTCGAATACATTTTAAAATCATATCCAAAAACATAGTGCACACGTTTCCTGACAGGGGGAAACAGAGAGTTGTGAAAAGAAATTCTCAGGTATCCAACTTGATATGCCAGCCGCGAATCCGTAAGACAGAAATTCCCAACCAGCCAACAATAAATACTAATCAGCTCCATCGTAACTAGTAGTAAAACAAACGCCACCAAAACTCACCTAATACTATTAACGTGAAACGTGTAGGAGAGCAGGAACTACCACTCAGATAACAGTACACATAAGTAATGTAAAAATTTGCTGCACGGCAACAGTGCTTTCCTTTGATGTGGCGTTTGGCGTCTTTGGCCGGGAGGCCCCTTACGGAGCAGGTCCGGCCGCCTTGGTGCAGGGCTTATTACATTCGTCGCCACATTGGGCGACCTGCGAGCCGGATGGGGATGAAATGCTGATGAAGACAACACAACACCAAGTCCCTGAGCGGAGAAAATCACCGACCCAGCAGGGAATCGAACCCAGGTCCGTAGGACGGCAATCCGTCATTCTGACCAGTCAGCTGTCGGGGCGGACTTCCTTTGATATAGAACACATGTACAATGGCATCCCTGTTATATACTATTAAATAAATCGAAGAAAACCTGAAAATATACAACCAGCTACCTCATCAACATGTATAGGAAATAGAATAACTATTCTGAATTCAGTCACGAGTGCTACATATAAAATAAGGCTTACCTATAGGTTCACTTATTTCGGGTACACTAGCCAACAAGTCGATGAATCGTACAGAGAAACAAATATTTGAAGACTGAATGACAAAGAAAGGCTACAACAGCATCTACTGGACCTAGTACATGGATGACATAATACGCACGGTAGATGAACTTGTGAATAGAACTGGGGAGAAAAGGAATTTGTGGCACAACCTGGCTATAAGAAGGTATCGGTTCATATGACACGCTCAGAGACATCAAGGGATCACCAGTTTAGTATTGTTGCGGGGAGGGGGGAGAGGGGGGGGGGTGAAATGGCGGCTAAAAATCGTAGAGGGAGACCAAGAGCTGAATACAATAAGTAGATTCAGATGGATGTTAATTGCAGAAATTATTCAAAGAGGAAGAATCTTGCACAGGGTAGAGTGGCATGGAGATATGCATCAAACCAATCTTTGGACTGAAGATAACAACAGATGAACTTCAGAACAAAACACAGTTACACAAATATATAAATGCTGTACACAAGAACATGAAGTTTACAGTAGAAGAAAAACAGAACAACACGCTCAATTTTCTGGAAATAATCATAAGAAAAGGCAGTCACAGCCCCATCTTTGACATAAACGGAGAGAGTAATAAATGCAAATTCAAACCACTTACAGAATCGCAATAAAGCTGTAATCATATACATACCAAAAAGACTCAGCAGAAGTCACTAAATGCTTCTATGGGAAAAGCATTAAAATGCTATATAGAAATACTAATAGATCAATTTAACAGAAAAGTAGACACTAAGTTGAAACCAACTAATGAAACCACACCGATATGTAGACAGCATAATCACAAGAAACTTTCATACAGTGACCTACCATAATAAACTCACATACAAAACAGGTTAATATATTCAAAAACAGAGCCTAAACAATGCCTAAAAAAGGGTAATTCATTGCAGAAGCACTTCCCAAAATTTAAATCAAAAGCACACACATACCAGCAATCAATTCCAAGGCCCATTATAAAATTTACATTGGGGTGACTAGCAGGACAGTTGTTGTTGTTGTTGTGGTCTTCAGTCCTGAGACTGGTTTGATGCAGCTCTCCATGCTACTCTATCCTGTGCAAGCTGCTTCATCTCCCAGTAACAACTGCAAAAAAAATCCTTCTGAATCTGCTTAGTGTATTCATCTCTTGGTCTCCCTCTACGATTTTTACCCTCCACGCTGCCCTCCAATACTAAATTGGTGACCCCTTGATGCCTCAGAACATGTCCTACCAACCGATCCCTTCTACTAGTCAAGTTGTGCCACAAATTCCTCTCCTCCCCAATCCTATTCAATACCTCCTCATTAGTTATGTGATCTACCCATCTAATCTTCAGCATTCTTCTGTAGCACCACATTTCAAAAGCTTCTATTATCTTCTCATCCAAACTATTTATCGTCCATGTTTCATTTCCATACATGGCTACACTCCATACAAATACTTTCAGAAACGACTTCCTGACATTTAAATCTATACTCGATGTTAACAAATTTTCTCTTCTTCAGAAACGCTTTCCTTGCCATTGCCAGTCTACATTTTATATCCTCTCTACTTCGACCATAATCAGTTATTTTGCTCCCCAAATAGCAAAACTCCTTTACTACTTTAAGTGTCTCATTTCCTAATCTAATTCCCTCAGCATCACCCGACTTAATTCGACTACATTCCATTATCCTCGTTTTACTTTTGTTGATGTTCATCTTAGTAAAGCTGCATGCCCTCGGGAAAAATTACGGCTGTAGTTTCCCCTTGCTTTCAGCCGTTCGCAGTACCAGCACAGCAAGGCCGTTAGCAGGACGGTTAACACAAAATATAAAGAGCGCATCAGGGCATGGAATTATCGCATAAATCACTCAACATTTTCAGTCCACCTTAAACAGCATTGTCATAGTCCAAGTACGACAGAAAAGTATGTGAGCATCATAAAAATCATTAAAACAGACACCACCTCACTTTTCAACCAAACTACCATATACACACAGCACTAACGCATACTAAACAGTTACTTAATGAATAGATAAGTGTTGGAAACCATAAATTAAACAAATTCATCGAAAAATGGCATAATAGGAAAAACAGCTTACCTTTACCATGCATTCTCTCTTCCCCTCTCCCCTCTTCCACCTGTTCCCGTCCATTTTATCTCTACCCTCTACGTCTTCCCTGTTTTCTTCGTCTCTTTACTAACTCACTGACCCTTCCCCAACATTGCATTCCGTGTTTACGTGTTTGCCCCCACCCCTTTCCCCCCACCTCCCCAATTCATCCGAGTTCTGTCCCATCTAACCACCATTTAGATTTTCAATTCCATCACTACTCTTTCATTCACTTCCACCTTAAATACATACGTAGTAAATAATTAAACTACATGATACGTATATGACGAATCATAGAGGGAGAGACCATTTTTAGACGGAGGAAAAACGAAAACTAGAGGTTATATTGGATACGCTAGTCACACAAAAATACACACTGACACATCTGACCAGAAATAAGCAGACAAACAGTTTAGGTGCTACGCTGAGTTATGTCTCACATCAAGAAATGCAATTTTGCAAAGCAATATCAGATTAGGCAAGAAACCGCAGTCCCAAACGAAGGAATACCGTAGAAACGTGTAGACTGCGTTTCTCAATGTTAGTGAAAATCGGACGTAATATATCGGCGGTAAAATCAGCATGTTTTGCAACGAACTGTTTTTAGACATGGGAAGCATGCTAAATTGTAAATGTATTTCATTACACACCATGGATGATGTTTTATATCAATAAAAAGAAACGCATTTGGCGACAAAAATACGCGTTTCCTTTTAGTTGCACAGAGGGATAGAAAATACATTTGATAAATAGTTTAACGTTGCCATTAAAATACAAAGCGAGTCGTAACAAGAATAAATACAAAAATCACATGTAATAGTGTAAAAACGTTAATAAATATGAAGAAATACAAAAAATATGAAAAACAAATACTGTAACTGAAAAACATATGTAACGTGACAGACGGTTCCTGACAATAAAATCCTATCATGATGTACGTAACGCAGTCACCCACATCTCCATACTGCGTTAATCAGTTATGGAACAATCTAATGTCATATAGCTAGTATTTGTACTTCAATGCTGTGGGAAATACAAAATTCACACAGTCTTAAAAGCAAATATAATTTATTTATGTTGGTATATTGCATACAGTTTATGTAGCGGTATTTGTAGAACTTCATCCACTAATGGGGGTTATGTGGGACTGCCTGTAACAGTATTGCTGACGAAACTTACGGTCATATCTAGGATAATAATATGTCAGTCTGCATGGGAACTGAAACAGTTTCGTATTGTTTTAATCTTACATATTCGTTTTTATTTCTTATATTTCACGGAAGGCACAGTTCTTCTGCTGTTTCACCGAGTGAGCGTTACATTGATCGTGTGTGACAAATAAGTATTTGTCGGATTCGAATAAGGCACCTGCCATAGGCAACACATAGAGTGCAATACGTAGAGATCCTTCTTCGCTTACTGCTGTAGCATACGGTGTTTTTAAGTCACTGTGCGTGATTTAATCCTTAATGTCTGCACTACCTCCACCGAATTTTGGGAACGCTAAGTTTATAAACCCATCCCAGACAGTGCAAGTAACGAGAAAAATATCTGAGATCCCTGAAATAGTGTGTAAGAACCCTACTAGCTATTAAGCGTCACATTTTAGGTGTCCTGAGCTACTATTTCAAGGTAAAACTAGTCTTCTGTCATTTAGTAAAAGTATACTCTTTGATTCACGCATCACGATTTTTTATACTTCAAACAGCTTATTAGTATCGCCACGGATTCTTTCATAGATATCGTTGAATTGAAATGACCCACTTGGATACCAGAGCGCTTTAACGAACCCGCTTCCGGGTCACGGGAAGGCGTGCCCGCTCTGGATGGAGTCCAAGCAGTGAATTAACGACGGGGACCGGCTTGCTGGCAAGCCTAGATGTGAACTTTATACGCTTTTCACGTAGCGTAAATACCGCTCTGGTACCCATGCATGTCTCGCCTTAGATACACGCTACACATGTTCTCACGCCGGGCTATGAGACTTATTCTAGATACTGCCCTATGGGGTGCACAAATTCCGTCCTGAGGGAAGCTGTTGCGTCAGGAAATACTACTAACATTACAAAACCAATATAACACGCCGACCACGTATAGACACACGACAATGCAAAGCTGAAAAAGAAAAAGATTCCGGAATTGAAGTGTTATCATTTTGATCTAGAAGTTCTGCAATTCATTGCAAATAACTCGATATGATTGTATGCGTATTTTCTAATGCTAGGCAACAGAAACGAATGAGATAAAGAAATCCGTTATGTTAATCGATGACGAATAATGCGTATGTTCTCTGAAGCCGTTTCACCGCTGCGATGTTTGTGAAGCCTTGTAGATACAGTACCTTAAAGAACGCGTCTTCCGGGGACATTCCTGGAAAACAACAGGAAGCGTGGCTGAATACGGCCGGAACTGGAAACAGCGCCAGCGCCCAGACGGTAAACACGCAGCGACTGCCGTAGTCATTTTTGGTCGAACACAGGCGCAGTGGACCGCAAAGGAGCCAAGCATTGCGTTCCACATACAAGCATGAACGGCAGTTCGCATCATTCAGATACGAGAGCAACACATTTTCAGACTAGAATGGCAGCTTTGGCATATTTTATATTTCCTTGACTGGGAGCGAGACACAGCGAAAAATTCCTGTGTAGATCTGCTGAAATCACGGAACGAAAGATATGAATGGTGTCTGTTCTGCCAGAGTAGTGGGTTAATGGGCATGGTCGTTGCGGTGCAGCGAGCGGGAAGTTGGGAATTTGGGACAGAGGAAAGCATGTCCGGACGGCCGAGATGGTTATGATAACCGTTCTGGAGAAGCGGCGGATTCGGGTGCGAGTTACGGTCCGGCACAGATTTTCAATTTTCGTCTTTGCATTGCCGCAGTACCCAGTGCGGCTGGAAGTCATTATTTTCTTCCTATCTCTTTCCCATCCAGTTTCGTTTCCATTCCTGTCACCCTAAATACTCACGAAATATTACTTTTCCCATACTACGATATAGCAACAAGCAGGACGTACAGGCTGATACGTGATGATGTTACAAACTTTCAGGGAGGATGGAGAAGGTTAAAAATAGCAATATGAGGTAAGGGACCCTGGTCCAGAAATGACCGAATATAAAGTTATAAGTAAAAATGGTTCTGGTATATCTGACAATAGAAATCATGTACCAATACAGTTGTTGCTAAGAATATAGGGTTGGCAAATTTTCGTGGTGGTACAAGAAAAAAAGTCCTGTAAATATAGGCTCTGAAATGCATACCTTAAGAGCAATGAGCAGATCTTCACTACTGTGAAACCAGTCTCTTCTATTGGACAAGTGCACATAATTCTTAAGGTATGAATTTTAGAGCCCACCTATGAAAATTGCTTACCCTCCAATTTTAGTAACAACAGTGCTGGTAGGTGTATTCCACTGTCAGAGGTACCACAACGATTTCCTCTTATAACTTTTGACTCTGTCGTTTCCGCACCAGTTCCTTAGCTCAAATTGTTCTATTTACCCTTCTCCATCATCCCTGAAGTCTGTAACATCACAGGGTCATCCTGTGCAATGTATCTATCTACTCATGAAAGATATCAACGCAATGTTGAGCCAACTTACCTTACAGCATTTTCTTCACTATTCATATGTAAACCCATATTGTCCAAACCGCTGTGAAGTGTATGGCAGAGTGTATGTCCCATTACACCACAGTCCGCCCCCGGTAGCTGAGAGGTCAGCGCGACAGAATGTCAATCCTCAGGGCCCGGGTTCGATTCCCGGCTGGGTCGGAGATTTTCTCCGCTCAGGAACTGGGTCTTATGTTGTCATAATCATTATTTCATCCACATCGACGTGCAAGTCGTCGAAGTAGCGTCAAATCGAAAGACTTGCACACGGCGATCGGTCTGCACTACGGGAGGCCCTAGTCACATTACATTATACCACATACTAGCGTTTCTTCCTATTCCATTCGCATATGCTGTAGACCATGGGAAGAAAGACAGCTTAACAGCAGGCTGATGTTAGTCTACTCTCGTCTTCGCGGTCTCTACGGTGCGATACGTGGGAGGTTTCAGTATATTCCTAGGTTGCCCACTTACAACTGTTTCCTGAAACTTAGTAATTTCGCGGAATAGTTAGCGTCTATTTTCAGACGTCAACTTCAGCTTTTTCAGGTGTACCTAATTATAGGACAGAAAACCCGTCATTATTTGCGCTACTATCCTTTGTGTATATTGAGTATCCCAAGTTATTACTGTTTCACGTAGGTTCCATAAACCTGTGCAGTATTTCAGTATAAGCTGCACGAGTATTAGTAAGCAATCCCCTTCGTAGACCGACTATATTTTCCCAGCATCCCACAAGTCACCCAAAGTTTGTCACCTGCTTTACCTACAATAGAGCGTATGTGTCATATTTCCACCAACTGTTACACCCCATTATTCAGGGTGAACATTAATAAAACCGACAAACTGCAGAGACGGATCCTGACTGGAAATGGAAGAAAAAAAGATCCTATGACAATGTGCCCGGAAATGCGTTGTTGCCACGGTAGATGGCGCTGATGAAGGAAAGTTCCTCTGACCAAGTGCCGTGTGTGCCTTGTGTGAAACTTCAGTGTATATGACCATCAGATGATCGCTAATTTGACAGCTTATTTCGCAACTGCAAAGCCCCACCCTTTCACAAATTTCTACCTTATGTGTTGCAGGCTGTGTGATTGACAAAGGGTACTGTAAGCAGCAAAATGGTCCGGCATTCGTGACGTAAACAAGCCGAGATGGCGTGTGAGTACGGACAAGCAGGTGAAAACGGTCGAGAAGCAGCACAGTTATACCAAAATAAGTACCCTCACAGACACTAACCACCTCACACAATATTTAAAGCCCTTTTTGGGTGTTTGTTTGATCATGTATCCTTTCAGACAGACGAACGTGCAGGGAGGCGGTGCACTATGCATACACCAGATTTGGAGGACCGAGTTCCGCCCCTTGACCGTTTCCATCTGCTTGGCCGTACACAAACACCATCGAGGCTTGTTCCCGACATGAATACCGAACGATTCTGCTGCTCACAGTACGCTGCGTCAATTACACAGACTGCAATACACAAGGGACACAAGGCACGTGGTCAGAGCAACATTAATTCATCGGCGCCATTTACTGTGGCAACGTGTTCATAGGACCTTCTTTCCTCATTTCCAGTTAGGAATCAGTCTCTGCAGGTTGTCAGTTTTACTAACGTTCACCCTGTACCTGTGACGTGACTGATTCCAGACATCATTTACTGAAATTCTAATGAAAGGATGCTATTTTTCTGCGTCTCGTGAAGCGCGCAGTTATGGATTTCGTAACATTTAAAGGAAGTTAGTAATACTTGCACAGTTCAAAATCTGATCAAGATAAAACTACAAGGGGCCTTTAATAAGTCAACAATTTTTTTCTGAAAGTGGGCTGGTTTTATTCACGATTCGAGTTCATCATATTATAGCCCACTCTTCTGGCTACAAAACCCTATTTTCAACGAAATCTCCATTCAGTGCGACGTCCTTACGCCACCGTACTGGGAGGGCATGTATGCTTGCGTGGCGCCACTCTACTGGTCGGATGTCGGATCCAACGTCTTGCTGCGTCAACAACCTCCACATCATCCACGTACTGCTTCTCGCGGAGTGCGTCCTTCACTGGGCCAAACAGATGGAAGCCGGAAGTTGTGAAACCCGGGCTGCAGGGTGGATGGCGAAAAACAGTCCAATGAAGTTTTGTGAGCTCCTCTCGGGTGAGCAGACTTGTGTGAGGCCTTGCGTTGTCATGGAGAAGTTCATTTGCATTTTTGTGGCACCTCGAATGAGAGCGTCCGCGCGTTCCAACACTGCAGGAGTCACAGCTGTGTACGGCCGGCCGGCACACGGGAGATCGGAGAGGTTTGCGCGGCATTGTTGCGATGATGATTGACGCCTCGCCCAACGACTCAACCTTCTTTTGTTCACTGCCAGCTCTCTGTAGGCATTCTGCAGGAGCCTATGAATATCTGCGATGCCCTGGTTTATCGCCAAAAGAAACTCAGTGACAGCTCCCTGCTTGAAACGCAGTTCCGTTACAGACGCCATTTCTAAAGCTACGTGTATTTCAGCCACCTATCGGAACTTCATGAAACCATAGCGGCTGAAGCGGGAGTATTCCACGTTGTTCCGCAACAAATTCCGCAATTTTTCAACCGATGTTGACGAGATAAGAAATGTGTTGCATTAACTTATTGAACGCCCCGGGTATTTGTGCACATTTTTCGGGTAATATTTTGTCGTAAAAGGTAAACAAAATGCAAAAAGTCTAATATTACGATTAATATATATTGGCAGGCCATTAATGTGCAGCATGAACTCTGAGGGTACCAAATTACCTCAGACAAACCCGAAAGCATTGAGCGACGTGGCGCTGCGGTTAGCATAGTGAACTCGCATTCGCGAGGAAGACGGTTCCGTCCCTAATGACCGCAATGTCAACGTTAGGCTCTAAAATTATCTAAAAGTTTTCCTTCCTTCAAATCCGAAATTAGTTCTACGGTGACACTTTACCCAGTTCTTTTCTGTAAGACTCTGCTGCTGTAGTAGTTGCAGGCTTCACGTTTTGCCCTTTTGTCATTGAAATGCATTTTATTTATCATCTTCAAATCTAGTCCGATGCCATGTGTTAGACCTTTCGCGCGGCAGCCTCTGTTTTCACAAAAGTGTCCCTGAAGAGACTGTGTACCATGGAGGGTAGCTTCCATCATACTCCGCTTCAGCTACAGTTTCTCTACATTTTACTGGCACAGCTAATTCTTTAAAATTTCTTCTTGAGATATGAAATTACTGCCTCTTTATTTATTTTCCTTGTTATTTAAGTAATTCTACATGTTTCAATTGCTCTACGTTCTTTGATAATCGTTGTAGCTACAGCTGCCTCGTGAGTGCTGATACCAATTTCAATGTGGTGTCTTGATGAGGTCAGCTCTGTCTGTTGATCTTAGTTCCCTAATTATTGTTCTTCAGATCTATCTGTTCGATGTAATTATCAGACAAAATCATTTAGTTATCTTTCGGAGGACTTCACGGCACGCCCAATATTGTAAGTATTGCACTCGATTTTTGGATCATTAAATACTCCACTAGTGATGATAGATTACTTAGGAAATATGTGTACCGGCAAGCTGTGCTTTCTTTAAACTTTTTATGTTACATCTGACGATAAGTCTGGTGTTCAATAGAAAGATGTGATTAAAAGTTTTTGCTCACCATTCATACTGAGTCTTACCCAAAACAGTCTCGCATATAGCAACAATTTTTATCTCGGAGGATCTGAGTTTCTGCTGCGAAGAATATATCTCCTTCTTTTGATATTAGCTTGTCTTTTCCATGCACCCTCTGATTTACCCCTAGTACAGTGGAACCGCTTTTGACGAGCACCTCCCATAACGTGCAATTAGCAAAACGAGCAAAACAAACTGTAAAAAAAAAAATATGACTTTCTTAACGAACGATGTTTCGCATAATGAGTGACGACGATTTAGTGTGACGTCAGCAGCCGTTGGCGCGCTGCTACCATCTTAGTGCAAGCTGTGATCACACATTTTTCTAAACTTGTGTTCGCAGAATTGTCTCTGAAGAAGACGACCGTAATAGAAAGAAAATGGCCTTACAAATGAAACGTAAAATAATTGGAAAACGTGAACGTGGTGTGAGCGTTGCTGGTTTAGCACTCACATACAATCGCTCTATATCAACTATTTGCATTGTTCTCAAGAACAAGGACAAGATTAAGGAGATAGATATTTGAAAAGGGGTGACAAGAGTATCTAAACAGCGGTTTAGTATTATGGACGACATCGAAAGGTTGCTCCTTATATGGATAAATGAAAAGCAAGTGCAAGACGACACTATTAACGAGAACATCAGTTGTGAGAAAGCGAGAATGCTTTTTGCCGACCATGTTAAGAAGTTTCCAGGATCATCCGCCGCCGAATAAGTGCTTAAGGAGAGCCGTGGGTAGTTCCAGAAGTTCAAGAGCAGAGCCGGCATCCAAAGCGTTGTGAGACACGGCGAAGCAGCCTGCTCCTTCACAGAGGCAGCAAGGAACTTCATCAGCAGCTTCAAGATGCTCGTAGATTCTTAGTGTTGCCTTTTAATTGTGAAGAGATGGGTCTATTCTGGAAAAAGATGCCGATGCGTATCTTTATAACAGCAGAAGAGAATGCATTTCCGGTCACAAGCCAATGAAAGGCCGTCTCACACTGCTATTCTGTGCCAATGCAAGCGGCGATTTGAAAATTAAACCACTCCTTGTTTCCCATTCAGAAACTCCACAAGCCTTCAAGAAGTGTAAAGTACAGAAGAGCAGGTTAAATGTGATGAGGAGGTCCAACAACAAAGCTCGGGTGACATGTGATCTTTTTTGTGATTGGAGCAATGAAGCACTTGGTCCTTCGGTGAAAAAATATTTGTTTGAGATGAATCTGCCGCTCCATGTCTTGCTTGTTAGATAAAACACTCCTGCCAATTCTCCTGTCCTGCAAGACCACTTCCTTGCAGCATTTCAGTTCCTCGAGACTCAATTTATGCCTCCCAATACCACTTCGTTACTCCAGCCTATGGACCAGGAGATTATTTCTAACTGTAAGAATCTCTACGACGAAGCATTCCGTGAATTGTTTTGAGTTGACTGAAGCTACCAGTCTCACTCTCAGAGAGTTTTGGAAACAACACTTCAACATCGTTACCTGCGTCAAGGTGATCGAAAAGGGGAGGAAGGAGCTTACCTAGAGAACTCTCACTTCTGCTTGGAAGTAGCTTTGGCCGGAGTGCGTTGTCAGTACCTGTGGAGCCTGTAGTCAACGAGATTGTATCTTTGGCCAAGAGCATGGGACTAGTAGTAGATAACAGTTGTATACACTCCTGGAAATGGAAAAAAGAACACATTGACACCGGTGTGTCAGACCCACCATACTTGCTCCGGACACTGCGAGAGGGCTGTACAAGCAATGATCACACGCACGGCACAGCGGACACACCAGGAACCGCGGTGTTGGCCGTCGAATGGAGCTAGCTGCGCAGCATTTGTGCACCGCCGCCGTCAGTGTCAGCCAGTTTGCCGTGGCATACGGAGCTCCATCGCAGTCTTTAACACTGGTAGCATGCCGCGACAGCGTGGACGAGAACCGTATGTGCAGTTGACGGACTTTGAGCGAGGGCGTATAGTGGGCATGCGGGAGGCCGGGTGGACGTACCGCCGAATTGCTCAACACGTGGGGCGTGAGGTCTCCACAGTACATCGATGTTGTCGCCAGTGGTCGGCGGAAGGTGCACGTGCCCGTCGACCTGGGACCGGACCGCAGCGACGCCCGGATGCACGCCAAGACCGTAGGATCCTACGCAGTGCCGTAGGGGACCGCACCGCCACTTCCCAGCAAATTAGGCACACTGTTGCTCCTGGGGTATCGGCGAGGACCATTCGCAACCGTCTCCATGAAGCTGGGCTACGGTCCCGCACACCGTTAGGCCGTCTTCCGCTCACGCCCCAACATCGTGCAGCCCGCCTCCAGTGGTGTCGCGACAGGCGTGAATGGAGGGACGAATGGAGACGTGTCGTCTTCAGCGATGAGAGTCGCTTCTGCCTTGGTGCCAATGATGGTCGTATGCGTGTTTGGCGCCGTGCAGGTGAGCGCCACAATCAGGACTGCATACGACCGAGGCACACAGGGCCAACACCCGGCATCATGGTGTGGGGAGCGATCTCCTACACTGGCCGTACACCACTGGTGATCGTCGAGGGGACACTGAATAGTGCACGGTACATCCAAACCGTCATCGAACCCATCGTTCTACCATTCCTAGACCGACAAGGGAACTTGCTGTTCCAACAGGACAATGCACGTCCGCATGTATCCCGTGCCACCCAACGTGCTCTAGAAGGTGTAAGTCAACTACCCTGGCCAGCAAGATCTCCGGATCTGTCCCCCATTGAGCATGTTTGGGACTGGATGAAGCGTCGTCGCACGCGGTCTGCACGTCCAGCACGAACGCTGGTCCAACTGAGGCGCCAGGTGGAAATGGCATGGCAAGCCGTTCCACAGGACTACATCCAGCATCTCTACGATCGTCTCCATGGGAGAATAGCAGCCTGCATTGCTGCGAAAGGTGGATATACACTGTACTAGTGCCGACATTGTGCATGCTCTGTTGCCTGTGTCTATGTGCCTGTGGTTCTGTCAGTGTGATCATGTGATGTATCTGACCCCAGGAATGTGTCAATAAAGTTTCCCCTTCCTGGGACAATGAATTCACGGTGTTCTTATTTCAATTTCCAGGAGTGTATATGGACTTATGGAAGATCACGGCTAAGAAATGACCACCGATGAGCTTGTGGAGATGTAGTGTGTTTCACAGCATAAAGTTGTGGAGAGGAGTTCTTCAGAGGAGGAGGAGAAGGAGGAGGTGGTGTTAACAGCAAAGCAGCAATCTCCTGGCGCAGTAAGAGAAATGCTGAAAGCACGGTAATCGATTGCATCTTATGTTGAAAATCATCACCCCAATAAAGCAGTGGCTACACGCGCTATAAATGTATTTAACGATAATGCTGTGTCGTATTTTCGCCGAGTGTTGAAGCGTCTGCAGGAACCAATGACTAGATAGCTCCCTAGTAAAAAACAATTAGTTGTATATCGTGAATAATAAAGTACATAATACCGTATGTATATTTTCTTTTAATAAATGGCATGAATAAGATAGAACTTTTATTACTTTTTCTGCGTGGAACGCATCGTATTTTACATTAATTTATATGGGATAAACTGTTTCGATTAACGAGTCTTTCGCACTATGGTCGCTATGCGAGGTTGCACTATACATCAGTGTTGTAAACGTCGATTTTTTTTTGCCTTTCTGTACCTAGTATCGTGAATTGCAGTGTTTGTAGCGTTAAGGATGTCAATCGGTAAAAACGGAACTCTTAGAGGTTCATTTCAGAGGAATTCCGCGTTACGAAAGACACCTTAGTAGTTTTGTTTTCAACCAGACATGTTTCAGAACTTTTTGTCCTATCTTCAGTGGGTTTATTTATTTATGTTTCTTCTGCAAAACTGTTGTTACATGTTATTTTTAAAGAAACATTTGGCAAAAATATTTTTACCTGCTTGTAACAAGTTCTACATCCATAGTCTGCGAACTATAAGCATTTCAGGTGAACGGAAGGATTTGTGGGAGAATGACTGCCTAAATGTGCCTGTGCGCGCAGTCATCAGTCTAAGCTTCTCTACAATGTCCTTATGAGAACGATACGTTCCTAGATTTCTTCCTTAATACTGGTTCTTGAATCTATATGTTTTCACGGAATAGTTGGAGTCTAGTCTCTAGCATCTACCATTTCATATTTTAAATCATTTCTGTAACATTCTCGCGTTCGCCTTTACGAAGCCTAATCTCTGCTGAGGACATTTTCAGAGAGGTGTCCCGAAGTCTGAGTAGGAATGGTAGCCCATTCTTCTTCAAGAGGCGAAACCAGAGAAGGTAGTGTTATTGCGCGCTGGAGTCCAGAGCGAAGTCGACATTCCAACTCGGCGTACCGTTGCGTTTAGTTCTTGACTTTGGGCAGAGCAGGCCTGTTCATTTGAGGACTGTTGTCCACAAACCCTTGCGACACATACACTGATGCGACAACAGTCATAGGATACTTCCCAGTATCGTGTCGGACCTCCACCTGCCCCCCCGCAGTGGAGCACCTCGACGTGGCGTGGACTCATCAAGTAGTAGGAAGTCCCATCTATGACTGTCCATAATTGCGGAAATGTTGCCGGTGCGGGATTTTGTACAAGAGCTGACCTCTCGATTACGTCTCATAAACGTTTCGTAGGATTCATGTCGGACGATATGGATGGCTATATCATTCGCTCGACCTCTCAAGAATGTTCTTCAAACCAATCGCGAGCAATTGTGGCTCCGTGACATTGCGCTTCGTCATTCATGAAAATTCCATCGTTGTTAGAGAACATGAACTTCATGAATGGTTGCAAATAACCGTAAAATAGTCGAACATACCGAGGACCAAGTCTATTTCATGTAAACACAGCCCACACCATTGTGAAGCCACCACCAGCTTGCGCAGTGCCTTGTTGACAACCTGTGTTTATGGCTTCGTGGAGTCTGTGCCACTCTCGAACGCTACCATAAGCTCTTACCAACTGAAATCGGGATTTATCTGACCAGGCCCGGTTTTCTAGTCGTTTAGGGTCCAACCGATATCGTCACGACCCTAGGAGAGGCGCTACAGGCGATGGCGTGCTGTTAACAAATGCACTCCCGTCGGTCGTCTGCTGCCATAGCCCATTGACATCAAATTTCGCCTCACTGTTCCATCGTATACGTTCGTCGTACGTCCCACATTGATTCGTGTGGTTATTTCACTCCGTTTTGTTTGTCTGTTAGCACTGACAGCTCAACGCAAACGCCGGTGTTCTCGGTTGCTAAGTGAAGGTCGTCGGCCACTGCGATCTTCGAGGATAGATAATGCCAGAAAATTTGTGTTCTCGGCACTCTCTTGACACTGTGGATTTACGAAATGGAATGTTACATGCGTCTAGTTTCAAGTATTATTCCGCGTTCAGAGGCTTTTAATCCCCGTCGTGTGGTTATAATCACGACGGAAATTTCTTCACATGTACCAACTGAGTACAAATGACAACTCTGCCAACGCACTGCCCTTTTTGTACCTTGTGTACGCGATACTGCCGCCATATGCATCCGTGTATATTGCCTCCCAAGAGTTTTCTCAGAGTACGCTGCTTTATGACAGAGGGCATCGTCATCCTGATAATCATCGTCTCCGAACTGTGTCTCTATTATAAGCAGTACACAACGCTGTGAAATGTGTTCGTATCTATCTACATTTAGCGTATTCGTAACCGCAATAAGGGTACCACACCTTGACAACCAAAACACTCCCATACCGTAACAACATCTCCTCTGTGCTTCACTGCTGGCACAGCACACGATGGCAGGTAACGTTTTCCAGGCTTTCGTATTGTATTTACATGGGGTATTGTATTTACATGGGGTATAGTGTGATTCACACTCCACTCCAGTCGTCCATTGTCCATGAAACGTCAGTGGACGGCCCATGATAAAAGAACAACTAAACCGGTATGGAAAGGTGAGGCCATTTGTCACAAGTCATGTGCCACTTCACAAAAGTTCAGCAGTATTTTATTGCACAGATAAATCTTATGATGCATCTGCCTGATACAAAACACATTTTCACTGAATCCTCTTATTGCATCTTACCACCATAAATTTAATATGTTCAAACATTCCTTAAAAATGGAAAATTCTTGAATTCAGACTACAAGTAAACAAAATACCAATAGGTTCAATATAAATAAATAAAATATTTTTTTATAATACTGGCCAAAGTTAAATCACATTTCTGAAAACATATTTGATCAATCAGCGAATGCAACCTGGCAAAAACCACGTTTCTTCTGAAATCCTTTACTCCATCTTCCACCATAAATATAGAGCATTTCTCAGACATACGTTGAAAATGGGAACTCTTCAGTTCAGATTTACAGATAAACAGCACTCAAATAGGTTCAATGTAAGTAAATAAAAGATAAATTTCTCATAACAATGGCCAAAGTGAATCACATAATTCTGAAAACATATTTGCTCAGTCAGCGAAAGCTCTTTAACATATTCAATATACTGGCGTCCGAAAAAAATAAAATACCATTACGTCAATATTAAAACTGCTGGGTAAATTAACGCCCGACTGCTACCAGATACAAACTCAACTTATAACGGACGCCGTAGCAAACCAGGAGGCTGCAACGTCTCAGAGGCTACGGTGAGACGGGAGCGGCTCGCCGCCCGCGCGCACGTACACAGCCCACGCGGAGAGGCTACGCCCGGTGGACCGGCGCGTAACAAACAACACCCCGGAGCAGCGGCTCCAAACAGTAGGAACACCTCGGAAGGCCGAGAGGAAGAAATCAAATATAAGACATGCTTAATAATCATGGAAAATATGATAATGCTCAGACCAAGACAACCCCCCTGCGGGTCCGGGGATTAGAATAGGCCCGAGGTATTCCTGCCTGTCGTAAGAGGCGACTAAAAGGAGTCCATCCCCCTCACGGGGGTAGTTAGCGCCTGCGTCCGGAGACGGACGGTTTCACGACCTATAATCGTGGTCTTTTTGGTTTTTCACTTCTCGTTTCTTCCTTCCTTTTGTTGGTTCCTTTCTTTGCTCTTCTCCACTTCACTGTCTTCCTTACTCTTTCCCTTGACTCCTCCTTGCCTTCTCATTGCCTTTTTCTCCTTGCCTTCTCATTGCCTTTTTCTCCTTGCCTTCTCATTGCCTTTTTCTCCTTGCCTTCTCATTGCCTTCTTCTCCTTGCCTTCTCCTTGCCTCCTTCTCCTTGCTTTCTCATTGCCTTCTTCTCCTTGCCTTCTCTGGTCTCCGCCTCGGCGTTTGAGACAGTCTCCTCTTTCTCCCTCTCTCTTCTTTTTCCTCTTCTTCCTTCCTCCCTGTGCGTGTCTGAAGGCCGACCCACGCGTTCGCACGCGTAGCCGGTGACGGGGTAACGCGTAAGTCCCCGCCCTGGGTAGACATGTAAGGCACGCGCGTACCCCCTGGTAAAGGCCAGGCCCGGGGAGGGGTGATTGCCTGAGCTGATACCTTCTGACCATGCCGATTGGTCCCTCCGTCTGTTTCTCGGGAGGTGTGACCTGAGGTGTAAACATTCACCTAAGGCGGGAGTGCCCTCTGAGAGGGTCCCCACAAGGAAGGAGCGCGCCATCGGAGACGCTGGCAATCATGGGGGATTCCTCCGCAATGGATTCTACTCCATCGCTTTCGACTTCGACCCACAAACGGAAACGTGACCAGCCAACAGTGACAAAAATACTACCGCCTGCCCCACAGTTCCTCGTAGTTTCTCGATCTGAGGACGGAAAGGATTTTTCCTCTGTCAACCCTTTCGTTATCCAGAAGGGCGTAGATGCCATAGCCGGATCTGTCAAATCTTGTACCAGGTTGCGTAACGGTACCTTATTACTAGAAACTGAGAGTGCCTTTCAGGCACAAAAACTGCTTCGGGCCACACTCTTGTACACGTTCCCTGTCCGGGTGGAGGCTCACCGAACTTTGAATTCGTCTCGTGGTGTAGTCTATACTAGATCCCTCGACGGCTTGACTGACGAGGAGATTCAATCTTTCCTCGCTGAGCAGGGCGTGACGGCTGTCCATAGGGTCATGAAAAAGGTCAACAATGACCTTGTACCGACCCGGACACTTTTCTTAACCTTCGATAGTGTTAAGCTGCCATCGCGCATCAAGGCGGGCTACGAGGTTATTTCTGTTCGCCCCCCTATGTCCCGACACCTACGCGCTGCTACCAGTGTCAGCGTTTCAATCACACTCGACAGTCTCGTTCCAATGCGGCTAAATGTGTCACTTGTGGCAGGGATGCCCATGAGGGTGACTGTCCACCTCCGTCTCCTCGTTGTGTGAACTGTCAGGGTGACCATGCCGCATCCTCCCGCGACTGTCCTGTCTATAAGGAAGAACGCTGTATCCAGGAAATTCGAGTCAAAGAGAAAGTGTCCACCTCGGCTGCTCGCAAGCTATTGGCTAGTAGGAAGCCCACGCTGCTCCCAGCGGGGAAATACAGCACTGTCCTCGCCTCTCCTCGGACTACCCGGGAGGTAGCAACCCAGACATGCGATCTGACCTTCAGCACCACGGTCGTCCGTTCGGCCAGTGCTAAGATCGCGCGGTCGACGTCTCCTCTTCGTCCCATCACCCCACAGACACCAGCCCCTTCATCAGCTTCTGCTAAGACGAAGACCCAGAAGTCAGATGCACGGGCCTTCAAGAAGGAACCGTCCCGTGCAGACTTCCTACGTACCTCGACCTCCCAGCCTTCGTCCGGTACTTCCACCAAACGACCATCCAAGAAGGCTAATAGGAAGCACAGTTCTCCTTCTCCGCCACGGCGCATTTCTTCTCCTGCGCCACCCAGCGGTTGCCGCCCCAGGCCGTCATCCCTTTCGCCTGGCCGCACCGCTGGTAGCCGAACATCTGGCCGTTCACCGGCGGAGGAAGCTCCCCCTCCCGGCCATCTTCCCAAGATGGCCGATGAACCTATAGAACCAATGGACGATGACTGTCCGCCTACTGATAGCGGCGGCAGTGCTCGCTCGAAGCCAGGCCCTCAGCGGCCTTCGAGGTGACCCCTTCTCTCATCTTCCTTTTCTTCCGATGGCACTTATTAACTGGAATATTCGCAGCGTTCGCTCCAACCGAGAGGACTTGAAGTTGCTGCTCCGCTCGCATCGTCCGCTCGTCGTAGCCCTCCAGGAAACGAAGCTACGCCCATGCGATCAAATTGCCTTGGCACACTACACCTCTGTGCGTTTTGACCTACCCCCTGTGGTAGGTATCCCAGCTCATGGAGGGGTTATGTTGCTGGTCCGGGATGATATTTACTACGATCCCATCACGTTGCACACCGGCCTGCAGGCAGTTGCCATCCGCATTACTCTCCCCACTTTTACATTTTCCTTTTGTACCGTTTACGCTCCATCGTCATCTGCCGTTACCAGGGCAGACATGACGCAACTTGTTGCTCAGCTACCTGCACCATTTTTGTTAACTGGAGACTTCAATGCCCACCATCCTCTTTGGGGCTCTCCAGCATCCTGCCCGAGGGGCTCCTTGTTAGCAGACCTTTTCAACCAGCTCAATCTTGTCTGCCTCAATACTGGCGCCCCTAGTTTTCTTTCGGACACATCTCATACCTATTCCCATTTAGACCTCTCTATATGTACTCCCCAACTTGCACGCCGGTTTGAGTGGTATGCCCTTGCTGATACATATTCGAGCGACCACTTCCCGTGTATTATCCATCTCCTGCAGCATACTCCCTCTCCGTGCTCCTCTCGTTGGACCATCTCCAAGGCAGACTGGGGGCTCTTCTCTTCCAGGGCGACCTTTCAGGATCAAACCTTCACAAGCTGCGATCGTCAGGTCGCACACCTCACGGAAGTCATTCTCGCTGCTGCTGAATATTCCATCCCTCACCCTACCTCTTCTCCACGTCGCGTACCGGTCCCCTGGTGGACCGCAGCATGTAGGGACGCTATACGTGCTCGTCGACGTGCTTTACGCACCTTTCAACGCCACCCTACAGTGGCGAATTGTATTAATTATAAACGATTACGTGCTCAGTGTCGTCGTATTATTAAAGAAAGCAAGAAAGCCAGCTGGGCTGCTTTCACCAGCACCTTCAACAGTTCTACTCCTTCTTCTGTTGTCTGGGGTAGCCTGCGCCGGCTATCTGGCACTAAGGTCCACTCCCCAATTTCTGGCTTGAAGGTCGCGAATGAAGTCCTTGTGGCCCCTGAGGCTGTCTCCAATGCCTTCGGCCGCTTTTTCGCCGAGGTTTCGAGCTCCGGTCATTACCACCCTGCCTTCCTCCCCCGCAAACAGGCCGAGGAGGCTAGGCCACGTGACTTCCGCTCCTCGAATTGTGAAAGTTATAATGCCCCATTCACCATGCGGGAACTCGAAACCGCACTTGGCCGATCACGGTCCTCCGCTCCAGGGCCTGATTCTATTCATATTCAGATGCTGAAGAACCTTTCTCCTGCGGGTAAAGGTTTTCTTCTTCGTACATACAATCGCATCTGGATTGAGGGACATGTTCCCGCATGCTGGCGCGATTCTATTGTTGTCCCGATTCCTAAGCCGGGGAAGGACAAGCACTTGCCTTCCAGTTATCGACCTATCTCGCTTACCAGCTGTGTCTGTAAAGTGATGGAGCGAATGGTTAACTCTCGATTGGTTTGGCTGCTCGAGTCTCGACGCCTACTTACCAATGTACAATGTGGATTTCGAAGGCGCCGCTCTGCTGTCGACCATCTGGCTACCTTGTCGACCTTCATCATGAATAACTTCTTGCGGAAGCGCCCGACCGCGGCTGTGTTCTTTGATTTGGAGAAGGCTTACGACACCTGTTGGAGGGCGGGCATTCTCCGCACCATGCATACGTGGGGCTTTCGCGGTCGCCTCCCTCTTTTTATTCGTTCCTTTTTAATGGATCGACAGTTTCGGGTACGTGTGGGTTCTGTCCTGTCCGACACCTTTCGCCAGGAGAATGGGGTGCCACAGGGCTCAGTTTTGAGCGTCGCTCTCTTCGCCATCGCGATCAATCCAATAATGGATTGCCTCCCAGCTGATGTATCAGGCTCCCTTTTCGTGGACGATTTTACCATCTATTGCAGCGCGCAGTGTCCACGTGTCTTGGAGCGCTGTCTTCAGCGTTCTCTTGACCGTCTTTACTCCTGGAGTGTCGCCAATGGCTTCCGTTTTTCTGCCGAGAAGACGGTCTGTATTAACTTCTGGCGCTACAAAGAGTTTCTCCCACCGTCCTTACGACTCGGTCCCGTTGCTCTCCCACTCGTGGAGACAATCAAATTTTTAGGCCTTACCTTTGACAGGAAACTTAGCTGGTCTCCACATGTCATATTTGGCCGCCCGTTGTACCCGTTCTTTAAATGTCCTCCGTGTTCTCAGTGGTATGTCGTGGGGAGCGGATCGAACCGTCCTACTTCGTCTATATCGGTCGATCGTCCGCTCCAAGCTGGATTATGGGAGCTTCGTATACTCCTCTGCACGGCCATCCATCTTACGCCGCCTCAACTCCATACAACATCGGGGTTTACGACTTGCGATCGGAGCATTTTATACCAGTCCCGTAGAGAGTCTTCATGCTGACGCTGGCGAATTGCCACTCACCTACCGGCGCGATATACTGCTTTGTCGGTATGCCTGTCGGCTACTGTCAATGCCCGACCATCCTTCTTATCGTTCCTTTTTTGACGACTCTCTTGACCTTCAATACGGGTTGTATGTCTCTGCCTTGCTACCCCCTGGAGTTCGCTTTCGTCGCCTCCTTCAACACCTTCATTTTTCACTCCCTGCAACCTTTCGAGTGGGCGAGAGCCGCACGCCACCTTGGCTCCAGGCTCAGGTCCGCGTTCACCTCGACCTCAGCTCGCTCCCAAAAGAGGTCACCCCCGGTTCGGTCTACCACTCCCGTTTTTTGGAACTTCGTTCGAAGTTCAACAACATGACTTTCATTTATACAGATGGCTCTAAGACCAATGACGGGGTCGGGTGTTCCTTTATTGTCGGGGCACAAAGTTTCCAATACCGGCTCCATGGCCATTGTTCGGTCTTCACAGCTGAGCTCTTTGCCCTCTACCAGGCTGTTCTGTACATCTGCCGCCACCGACATTCTGCTTATGTCATCTGCTCAGATTCCCTGAGCGCCATCCAGAGCCTCAGTGATCCGTACCCGGTTCACCCTTTCGTACACCGGATCCAACGCTCTCTTCAGCAGCTGGTGGACGTCGGTACGCCGGTTAGCTTTATGTGGGTTCCTGGCCATGTCGGTATCCCTGGGAACGAAGCTGCAGATGCCGCGGCCAAGGCTGCGGTCCTCCAGCCTCGGACAGCTTCTTGTTGTGTCCCTTCGTCCGATTTTAGCAGGGTCATTTGTCGGCGCGTTGTGTCGCTGTGGCATGCCGATTGGGCTGCACTTACCGACAACAAGCTTCGGGCCTTAAAACCTCTTCCCGTGGCTTGGACGTCCTCCTCACGCCCTTCTCGGCGGGAGGAGGTCGTTTTAGCAAGGTTAAGAATTGGACACTGCCGGTTCAGCCATCGCCATCTGCTGACGGCTGCGCCGGCGCCGTTCTGCCCATGTGGGCACTTGCTGACGGTTCGTCACCTTTTAATGTCCTGTCCCGATCTTAAAACACTGCGCCTCGATCTTAACCTGCCTACTACTTTAGATGCCATTTTAGCGGATGACCCACGAGCAGCTGCTCGTGTTCTTTGTTTTATCAATTTGACAAACCTCGCTAAGAACATTTGATGATGTTTTTTAATCCTATGCCTGTCAGTCTGTCTTTTATTGTGTTTTCCCTTTTAGTTGTTGTTGTCAACTTGTGCCTCGCGGTGCATTCTTAGAGTAGTCAGGGCGCTAATGACCATTGAAGTTGTGCGCCCGAAAACCACAAAAAAAAAAAAAGACCAAGACAAGAAGCTCAGCGTGAGCGTGGCCCCAAGCCCCAACCAAACCTGTCGTGTAACAACAATTTTACAATAAGAACCACTAAGGATTAATCGGTTAATCTTACAATATTATATAACAATTTAACATAATAATCACACACAATCCTCAGACACATTAACTTAAGTGGTTTAGAAGGTAACAGGGCTAACACTCAAACAGCAGCAATCGTAATAGTGTTTGAAACAAATATTACGTTTCCTGAAAGGGCAAAATCTCTCCAGAGTTATGGAGCTCAGTGACGCAAAGGAGCCAAGATTCACTGGTCCACTAGCATTTGCTTACCACAGCTGACGGCAATTTTATACTCACTACATCAGTCATGGAAGCAACAACTTCCAGTACAACTCAGAAGCCAGACTCAACTTCGACCTCAGAAGTCAGACTCAATTTCAACCTCAGTGGTCACTAACACACGTGGCGGCCTAGAACATATGAAAATTTGAGGCTCAGCTGACAAATAAACAGACACTGAACAAGCTGTAATTAAAAGAAATTTCAAAACTTACAAATATGACACTCAAATAAAAGCAAACAGAGGCACTAAAGGGTAAATTCAATTCTTGAAACAGAGTGATGGAGAACCAGGCAATCCAACATAGCGGGAATAACTTCAACACGGGAGCACATTCGGCAATCAAGTAACGAGTACCTTACCTGCAAGAGTTGAACAGATGGCATTAGAAAATGAGCAGCACTCCAACACCCATATCATCAACCATGCCTCCTTAATGCAAGATAAATCGACTGCGTGTACATTAGGCCCAAGTATTTCCGACCAACACGACTTTAGCGACGACCGGCCACTTAGACAATCGTGCGCTAATAAGCTCCGTACACAACTCGCCATACGTCGCATGTGCATCCTGTTATACGAGAGCCAAGGCAGCCCCTGAGGACCGGCAACCCATATAACACCACAGAACCAGGCCCGAAGTTCAGTTCACGCCAGATGCCGACCTCGTGTACTGCTACCGTGTTACGTCTTCAGCTCGGAATTGGACTGTTACTAGTGTGTGAGTGTGTTACCACGAACCTTTGTGGAAAATTAGAAGTGAACTTTCGTTTGCCTCAATTAGGAGACTCTTTGCGTTATTGTTACCTTTCGTTTGTATGTTCAGTCATCAACCTTGTGTTTGTGGAAAATTTCGAATTGTCAGTCACAACATATCCTATTTCTCTCTGTCCTGACTGCGACCGACTGACTCCAATGTGGTCAACGAGCTGCCCAAGCAACTATATCCAGAGACTCTACTAACACGCGACTGAAGCACCACCTGGCGACTGGACAGAGACGGACCGCGCCAGTAGGCAACGATGTAAAAACAGAACGAGCAACACGGCTCGACCAGTGGCTGCGCTCTTTCCACCACGTCACGCGTAGCTTAGAACTTGTTACAGAAATCTGTGTCTTATGAGGAGCTGCTTCACCATTTCATCCCACTCTTTTTAAGTCCCTAAGCACAGTCATTGTGCTTGCTCGATCAATGGTAGCACTTTGGAACTCACGAAAGATTTCTTCCTCTGATTTCATTCGATTTTTTAAAATCCAACCGCCGCAATGCTCGACGGGCCCTGTCCTTTAGCACATCAAGTCTGCCGGCTCTTAGTTTGGTTTTAGTTGTTCCTTCATGTTTTAACTTCACAATCTCATCACTAACAGTGAATTTGGGCACGTTATAACGGTTGAAACGTTCGTGACGATTTTCCTACTTAGACACTCGACGATTCTTGCCCATTGATGGAAAAAATCTCCCATCCCAACGGGTCATGCCATTTATCACAGCGCGCTTTCACAAAACGGTGAAATCCACAGGATCCGTGTCTAAATAGTTTGGCTACTTTAGGGGAGAGGCACGCAAATAGCAGTCTGATAAAGTAGGTCCCCCTTCCTCTCACCTTCTGAGAACTCAGATACAACGCCCACAGTAGAATGAGCTTTGGCAGGAGGGCCTAGCTTTAAAAGGGTCATTTATTTTCTGGGGCGAGTCTCCTCAGGTCACCTTTTTTTAGAACTATGCTAGTTTCTCGCATTGTGCACTGTTTTCTGAAGCCCGAGGAAAAAGTTTGCTATGGGCGCCACAGTGACGATGAGCCAAAACAATATGGGCCGGCAACACACCCGTCACGTCCGACTGGGATCGACACCTCATACCCTCTCGCCCCCAGTCATTGAGTTCTTCACAAATCGCTACTAGTCCCTAGAGAATAACACAGAGGGGTATCTTACATCGAGTCCCCTGGTCAGTCTAACTGCTGATTTTCCAAAACCTCGGCTCACACAAGTGAAAAATCTCCAATACATGCCTTGAAACCCAATTAGAACATAGAGAAGAAGACTAAAAGATGGCTTGACTCTTACGATTTCTGTAAGTAATCTTGTAACTTCAAATAGTTGGTCGATCTGAACATGACTTTAATCGATGCTTAATTGGATTTGCTTACTAAAAATGAGAAGTGTCAGGTCGAAAATGGCCTGACGCTTCTCGTTGTGACCCCTGGTGTTCAATTGTGTATCATGTACGAGTGTCTGGATACTTTTGATCAGACAGTGTATGACCATTCGTGCTGAGAGTCTTTGCATACCTTCAGTATCCCTGTTAGCTGTATCTGACGCGAGTCCCTTGGATATGTCGCATGAGAGTTTTGCAAGCAATCTCCTTGGTAGACCAATAGCAGTATTGTACCAATGAAATCGCTTTATCTGCAGTTTAGCCTATGAGATTATCTTTTATACCACAACAAATTTTTATTAAGAAGTATTTGTATCGGGCGGTTTTAAGTAACGTGCAGCTACTCACGGAGGTCCAGTGTGTGTTGTTCTTGTTGAACGGCAGTGAAGCATAGCAGATATGTTAACCGATATGGAACCGGTATGAACTGGAAAGAACATTAGTTCCATTAATGGTCACCAGGTGCAAATCTGGCACTGTACACTGTTTTTAAGATGGTATGATACCCTAACTGTCATCTGACAAGCCGTAAAGTGAGTGAACAGTACGGCTATCGAGAAGATGAGACCGTGCGCTGTTAGTGAATTTGTTTAATGCGAACGGCATCAATGTCAGTGCTGCATTGAGAGAGTATCGCTTACTGAAAGCTCTGTGGAGATGCCCGATGTCATTAAATGGTTTAATGATAATGAAATTCGAAAACATTGTTGAGCTTGGTGTGGAGCCTGGGAGAGGAAAGTGTCCTGTATCTGTGGAATTATTGATGAGGTTTCTATTGCTGTAACTGACCATGCAGCACATGCTCCTGGTTATGTTAGTGCTGGTGCAGTGTCACGAGAATTGTCCATCCCATGCTAAACAGCACGGAATTTTTTCATGTCTATTTCACTCTGGTACCTTTAAGAGATGCAGACGGTGCATCAACTGAAACTTCATGATTCTCAGCGGTTCTGAAAATGCTCTTCGGTTTGTGGCCCAAATCAGAGTTGATGACATGTGACCGGAACATATTCTATGGAGAGACGAGGCACATTTTCCACTGCAGGGTGCTGTGAATGTAAAGAACTTCCGAATTCGGGGTACTGTTACACCGCGTGTTGTCCACGAAGGGCCACTGCACTCGCCACCTGTATCTGTGTGGTGTGGATTCACTACTCCTTTATTCTCAGCCCGCCAATATTTGAATGAACCCAGAGGAGCTGTCAGGTGTACTGTGACATCTGCGCGTTATCGAGACATCCTTGTACACCATGTGATCCCTGCTCTGGAAGAAACCACTGTTTTCATGCAACATGAGGCAACACTTCATGCCGCTCGCCCAGGAAAAGATCCACATAATGCAACCTTCCATGAACGTGACATTTCCAGAGGTTTTCCGGATGCTCGGCCTGCAAGATCACCATTCCCTGAATCCATGTGACTTTTGGCTCTGGTGGTATCTAAAGAGCACGTTTACCAGGGACGCGTTCGGGCTCTACCTGATCTGAAGGCCAGTATTAAACGAACACGTTGGTCAGATTCCACTGCTACTTCGAGCAACTGTTGATCACGTCGTTTTACGGACTCAGCATCTCGTCGACGTCTTCGGTGCTCATGTTGAGCGATGTAAGCGGCAATTAATAATAAAATCAACGCTAAGCCTTTTTCGGTTGTTTGACCTTTTCTGCCCACGTCCTGTTCCTGATTCATTACATATGAAAACATTTGTATACGTCTTTATTGCATTCACAGTGCCAGATTTACACCTGGTGGCCAGAACTGAAACAAATGTTTTTCCAGCGTAAATCGGATCCGCATTAACGTATTAGAACATGTACCAAGTTCCGCTGCCATCCGATAATTATACCCCACACTGGACCTCTGTGAGCAGATGCACATTAATTATAACCACCCAGTGTTACCTGTGGCTTCTTTAGACAAGGATTCATTTCTGCTGTTTACCACTTTCTTTTGGATACATAGCTTCTGAAGAATCGTAGATTAGAATTTCTCCTCAACACAGCCTTTGTCTTGGGCATACCACAGCACGATAGAACTTCGTCAGAGGTGAGCTTCATGATATCTCACAACTGCTTGTAGTGCACAATGTTTTCTAAGGAATATTTCTTTCTGATTTATTAAAAAGAGTGTAGTCCTGAGGTTTTAATACCTCACTTGCATGCGAATACAGTCTCATGGCGGTAACACAAAATAAACTGTTCTCGGACCTCCAGCTGTGTCAAGTGAATAAAATGTCACGAGATTTTGACCAAGCACTCCTTGGTCATTGTCAGTTGATATAATATACCAATTAACAACGGTCAATGAGTGCGTGGTCGGAAGCTCGTGACATTTTATTCACTTGACGCGGCTGGAGGTCTGAAATATTTTATTCTATATCTCAGGCGTTTGTAGAAGCCTCAATCTGTAGCCATTTAATAAAAACGAATTATACAGCATGAACATTAATAAAACCGAGAAACTGCAGGGACGGATTTCTGACTGGAAATGGAGGAAGAAGGTACTACGCCGGCCGCGGTGGACAAGCGGCTCTAGGCGCTTCAGTCCGGAACCGCGCGACTGCTACGGTCGCAGGTTCGAATCCTACCTCGGACATGGATGGGTGTGATGTCATTAGGTTAGTTAGGTTTAAGTGGTTCTAAGTTCTAGGGGACTGATGACCTCAGAAGTTAAGTCCCATAGTCCTCAGAGCCATTTTTCTTTGAAGAAGGTACTACGAACATGTGTCCGGAAATGCGCCATTTCCTTGGTAGATGGCGCTGACGAATGACAGTTCCTCTGGCCACGTGCCGTGTGTTCCCTGTGTGTTAAAGGCTGTGTGATCGACGCAGCGCATTCAGGACCTGAATGGTCCTACTTCGTCGGTAACAATCTGCGATGGTGCTTGTATACGGCCAGGTGGATAGAAATGGTCGAGATGCAGTACGGTATACCAAAACAAGGATTCCCCTTCCCCACCCCGCCCTCCCCAGACACCAACCACATCACAGCACATTTCAAACCCTTTTTGGGCGTTTGTGTGATCACGGGCCCTTTCAGACAGACGAACGTGCTGGGGTGCGGCGGACTGAGCTTACACCACATTTAGAGCACTGGGTTCTACAGGATATTGAGGCCCACCCTAATACGAGCTCCAGCAAGTAGCCCGCCAATATGGCGTATGCGAAAGTACCATTGCGTGTATTCCGCATGACAACTACTAGTATCCCTATCGCCTGCAATCCCATGGAGGCCACTTTGGACATTTGTTATGACGTGGATGCGATACAGCTCTGTTCTGGGACAATCTGTTACCGTTGCAAGCACACAGTCCTTTTCCGGACACAAGTTCTGAGTATTGTGTGCTCCACCATGAACTTGTAATGGCGTCGCTGTCACAAAACGGTTGTCATTAGTTTAAACAAGGGTGTGGGTTTCAAATTTCTCATTACTATTTTAGTTTAATATAGTGATAAATTTAAATAACAGTTGTGAATACGGATTTATGTGTCCATTTACAGAATATGAGAAGTGCAGCAATGATTAACTATTTAAATTAGAATACTGATTACAGTATAAGTTCCATATAAATAGACCCTGCAGTTTTAGAAACGCCTCCTTGTCCAAGGTTTGATATGTAGATCGAAAAAATGACTGACTGCTCTATGAAAAGTAATGTGACTCTGGTGTTAACGATTGAATGAGATATAAGAGGAGTTCAGAATTCATTTAGGCTTCGGAAAATTGTATAAAAATTAATTTACGCGTTGTAGTGAGTACCTGCGAATTTATTTTACGTGTTACTACACGTTTGCTGCGTGTAAAGGCACCTTTCATTGACACCTTGATGGCGACGCGAAGGACAGATTTACCGAAACGCCGGTCAGGCGCGTTAGTAACTGACAGCGCCACAGATTAGTTCTGGGGAGGGCGGAAGTCGCATCTGCTTCGGCGCTGCGCTCTCGCTCCAGTACAAAGCGGCCCTCGGTTGCAGCCAGAAGCGATCGATGGCCGCCCACACAGCCTGCGTCCGTTCTCATCCCATGTTCGTGACTGCTGGCCATTGGCCTCTTCCGCTTAAACGGACTGGTAGCACCCCTCCTGGAATGCAAGCTTCGCTTCGTGGACGTTATTATCTCTCTGAATCAATGGCAGGCTCGGTAGTGTATCCGGTGTGAATGTAATAAACATCTAACGCGGCATATCTGACAACACATACAGCTACATACACACTGTGTATAACTGGGGTGAATAACAAATTACTGAGGTGGGGTAAGCACGCGAATTGTTTCCTCCTACATATCATTACTGACAAATTATTTGAGTTACATACTTAACCTATTCGTTATTCGATTCACTTTATTCACTCCTTCCAATGGTAAATGATAAGCCTACTGCACGAGCATCAGGTGCGAAAATATCATACTTTCAAATATTTATATAAAATTGTTTTGCTACACGGAAAGTATTAGGCCCTAATGTTCGCCAAAAATTTTGAACCAGAATGTACTTTAGAGGTTTCGAAACTGGTAACCATTTCTCGTAGCCCACGTGAAGTGCTTCTCTACAAGAAAATCAATGTAGCGGCGATTCCACTGCGTTATAGCGCTACTCAGTTCTCTTTCCAAGCATTTATTCCGATTTGTGGGGTCTGATGGTTAATGGGATGTGGCATATTAATTGTAAGGGGTGGCCAGATGCCCTTCCAGTCGCCACTCGATACCCCCCTGGAAAGAATTAGTGTATCCCAACTGTCTGCATCTAGTGTAATCCATGGAATAGTGCGAATGTGTTCAGATGTCTGCGAGTCGTGTAACTGAGGCGGAAAGTGGGGACCAGCGCGGTATTCACCTAGTAGGATGTGGAAAACCGCCTAAAAACCACATCCAGGCCGTCCGGCACACACGCCCTGGTCGATAATCCGCCGGGAGGATTCGATTTGGGGCCGGCGCATCTACGCGAGTCCAGGAAGCAGCGCGTTAGCACTCTCGGCTACCCTGGCGGGCTATAGCGCTACTTAATTTAATTTAATTCATGTCAGCTTCTTTTGCCCTCTATGATTTATTCTCTTGCGATGTAGCTGACTTTCTCCCCAAGTGCTATGCGATCCACTGGCTATACCCCATGCTGAGTTCTCTAGAATGAATGCGTAGAGGTTTTTAAAGCGATAAAGTTTCTAGTCTATATGCTATTATGCAATATGTTTGAAACATGTTTAGTTAATATGCTTGATTCTTCACAGGACAAACCACTCGAACCCTGTAGGAAAATTATAAGAACATGTTTTTGTTTTTGTTAGTTATCACTCGTCTTACTGATTTGATGCGGCCCACTGACAGTTCCTATCCTCCGCTTATCTGTTTATATCAGGACAGCACTGGCACCTCATGCCCCCAATTATTTGTTGGCTGTATTTAAATCACTGCCTCCGTCTACAGTTTTTACCGTCTACGGCTCCCCTAGTACCACAGAAGTTATTCCCCGCTGTCAGAATCATATTTCCGCCACCATTCTTGTAGTCAGTGTAATCTATGCATTCTTTTCCTCGTCAGTTCAGTGGAGAACTGCATTTTTTTAACTTCTCAGTCGAAAAATTCTGCTCTTCCCGACACATGTTGTAATGAACTTCTTTAATTTTCTTGTTATGGAGAATATATACCTGAAGTTATGCCCTGTTTTTCTGAAAAGCCCTATAAAGCGGAGCAGAGACGCATGGAAAATGTGTTTACCAATGACAGCGCAGCAAACGGGGAAACCTACTGTTATAAGCCACTTTGTCAAAAGGCCGATTGTAAGGGCCCCATACCTGGGAACGAGCATCTTGAAACGGCAACTGTTCTGCTGCCACTGAACTGTCGTGAGCATCTGTGGGTAGCGGTTGATGGATGGCAAAATCACGACCATGCCACAAAGTATTGGATGTCCAAGCCTCAACACAGCACACGGAGGTCGGAGGGGTTAAAGGACAGGAGGCGATCTGTGGATCCGAGATAAGAGTAGTTTGTTGGTGGAGGCTCGAGCATTTCGGAGCACACCGTTCAGCTCACATTGCTCAACATGGAGCTCCACAGCATAAGACTACTACGTGTTGCCATGTTTGTCAAACGACATTAACAGCAATGACTGCGGTGGACACGGAATCATCTAGAATGGGACGTGGATCAATGTCAACCATTACTGTGGCATCTCCATCGTACTTCAAACTTACGAGGTACTTACATGAACTCGGGGCGTCTCTTGATTCGCGTCGACAGACAATGAATCCAAAACCTGCAATACGCATCCACGTGTGCTTTCGACCTCCAGCGGGAATCTCAAAGTAGCGAGCCTGGAGGACGTGGACGGGACTGCGGATAAGTGGTGGCGCTAGGTGGGAATGTGAGCCGACCGTGGAGTGTACCGGGATAATCTGCGCATTTTCGACGAACACTGTATCCGGTTGGCACAGTGCTTAACGGAACTGTCTAGAAAGCAGAAGATTCCGGGTTCGAGTCCCAGTCAAGCACATATTTTCGCTTGTCGCGACTGATTCCGCATCAAGTCCCGCAGTGTAGTTGATATCATTTCCTCCCCCCCCCCCCCCCCCCTCGCCCTTCATTTTACATAAAATTACAAACTGCTCTCCAAAGCACGGCAGGCTGGAGTGGTGGAGCAAGTGGACCATAAAGCTGACGAATGTCAACGTAGATTCCTGAAACGCCGGTACTGCGTCGAGCAGGTCTGCACTCTGAAGATAGTGTAGTGAAATTAGGTCTCTAAGGACCTGGTATTGATCTTCTTCGACTAAGAAAATCAGTGATTCCAGCTGTTACGTCTGCCACAGACGGCCCCTGCCAGGCGGACTACACTCAAGACACCTCTGTGTACTATATAACATACACAAGCACTCGCAGGCGCAACCAAGAGGAAAACAATTCTTCAAAACCAGCTCCAACGGACCTCACCGACGCTCTTGATGAATGGTTGTCTACAAGTTATTTGTTTTTGTGTGTATATAGTGATTGTTCGAGAAGTGTAGTTCAGTTTCAATAAACGACATTATACTGAGTGTTCTACAATACTGTGTATTCTCCTCCAGCTAACAGAAAATGTTGCTTGACAACTTGATAGAATTTAGAGTGGACAGATGAACAGTGGGAATTTTCAAGTAAATTCTAATGCAGACATATTGAATGGAGAAATTCATAACAATACTCCCGGAAGAGTTGTTACTTAAAAATTGGCGTCGAAAAGGCTGATGGGTTGTCCTCAGTTCTCTTAAACTGCATGTTGGAATATGTCGGAGAACAGGAAAAGAATTTAGCCGTGGAAGGATTACTGAATAAAATTCTCATTGGCTGTTCAAAGAAAGGGGTTATAGTCCACTGCCTTTCTTTCTCTGAGGACCTGGAGATCCTCTAAAGAAACAGGGAGAGCTATTGAACAAATAAATGTACCGAAGGAGCAAGCTGAAAAGCTGTGACCGAGCGAGGTGGCGCAGTGGTTAGCACACTGGACTCTCATTCGGGAGGACGACGGTTCAATCCCGTCTCAAGCCATCCTGATTTAGGTTTTCCGTGATTTCCCTAAATCGTTTCAGGCAAATGCCGGGATGGTTCCTTTGAAAGGGCACGGCCGATTTCCTTCCCAACCCTCCCTAACCCGAGCTTGCGCTCCGTCTCTAATGACCTTGTTGTCGATGGGACGTTAAACACTAACCAGCACCACCACCCTGAAAAGCTGGTCTCATATTTCCATCGAGCGGGATAGCGAAGTGGTTATCACACTGGACTCGCATTTGGCCATCGTGATTCAGGTTTTCCGTGATTTTCTTAAATCGCATATGGCAAATGCCGGAGAGATCTTTCGAAAGGGTACGGCCACTTTTCTTCCCATTCTTCTCTAGTCCCAGCTTGTGCTCCTTCTCTAATGACCACGTTGTCGACGAGGCATCAAAATTCTTCCTAGAAACAAAGAACAAAACCAACACCTAAAAACGCCTCTTCATCCAACAACAGGAATCGGAAAAATAGACAAAGAGGGCAATTTGAAATATTTTGGTGAAATAGCACAAATGAGAACTACCGCATAAGAAGCCAACGGCAGGAAGAAAGAGAATATGGCAGCTGATTTTTCGTAAGACGCATTCTCTATACAGGCCAAAGGCAATGTCACGAGAAAGTAAACTGAGACAACATAATAAAACCGAATGTGTGTACGCAACTGAATGTCTAATTACGACAGGAAAAGCTAGACGGAGAAAAGCTGATGAATTTCAGTACAAGATCTTTCGGCAAATGATGTGTCTTAAATACAGACTGCAAAAAGAGAAGAGATATACAGGAATATTGGACGAATGATGGAATCGATAAGGAAATGATGATTTAAGTTCTATTGACATGTGTTCAGATGGATGTACCCAGCTGCCGAAGCAGGTTTATATGTTCTAGACAACAGACCTAAAGTCTCCGATAAATCTCTATACACGGCATATTGTTTGCGAGAGAAATAACAAGTGTACTGATGTTTTTAAAAAGTTTATATCCTTTATTTTCTAGTCACAGTGGCTTGGTTTTACAGTATGACTAGTTTCGGTCTCCCCGGCTCATCTCCGATTTATATACTGCTGTGATCAGTAGTTTCGATACAGACACGACGGATTACTGACGTCTGTACATAGATGTAAAGGTCATCGGGGAGATCGAAAGTACTCATACTGTAAACAACATGCAGTTAAGACTGGAAAATAAAAGCTCCGTAATTTTTCTTAATATTCGCCTATAAATGGTTCAAGGATGTACTGAAGGAGCTCAAGAACATTAAACTGATTCAGGAGTACATCTCTAATCGATCAACGTACTGGTTAATAATCACCAACTTTAAGGGCTTCTTCGGAGACAAAAAAAAACTGAACAGTGATTGGAGAGAGGATAAAAGGTAGGCGGCTAAAGAAAAAAATGGAACGCTTTTGATCTGTTGATCTGAAAAAATATTTCCAGAAATGTCTTACAGTTATTTGTCGTGATGTGTAGTAACATTAAACAGTCTTAGAAGAGTCACCAGCATGGTTTTGTCCTGTGAGATAATTTTAAAATGTTCACTGCTCTAGCACCAATAAAAAATCATTTAGTAATGTAGGAGCAATAACAAGGCTTCCAAGATCTGACTATTGGGCTGGAAAATGTACACCGCTAACGGCCAATGCACAGTTTGCAGCTCCGACAAAAGATAGCCACTTAATACACGAGGCCTCGAAACCTTCGTATGAAATCCGTCTGTCTCGCTGTCAGGTAAGACCACTTCCTAAGGAACGGTCGTGTATCATGTCAGCCTCAAATGAGAGAAAAACCAGTTTTGCAAATGAAGTGCAAGCTTGGTAACTACCGCTGTTATCACTACTCTCTAAAGGCTCATAAATTACATGTTAAGATATAGCTATACAACTGAAAAATACAGTTTATATTTCTCCTTTAGCGTTTCAGCTCAGATTTTTACAAGCCCTTCCGGAGGCCTGAAATGTAACCACAGTCAAATTCACACCAACATGTTTCATTAACCAATGATTTTAGGTTGTCAACGGTTCTCGGTCTCTCTGGCTTAATTATTTTCGTATTTACGTAGTGTTTTCATCTAGCACCACATCTGTACCTCATTTGCATATTACTTTACTTCGAACACATGAAAGATACTTCTTCAGCACTAAAATGTATCCCGAAGCAGAGTGTGCCAGAATTATTGCGTTAGTTACAATGTAAAGACTGAAAATAGTAATTTGGATTTCGAAACGAATTCGAGTTAATTATGTACCGTTATGTTTATTATATAAAAATAAATTGTGCGAAAACCCAGTTCAGCTATAACACCAATTGCTGCTGGTACTGTACCCTTTCCAAAGTGTCTAATCAAGAATCACATATTATAAACAAATGGCGTAGGATCAGAATTTTAACTGTCAGTGATTATGACTGCCAGTCACTCACCAATCAGTGACTGATAAGTCTACAAGGAAAGGCAACTAACAACAACAACAACAACAACGGTGTGAAGTAACAAACGAAAGAGCTCAAATACTTAAAAGATCAATTTTCGCTACAATTAGCGAGCACCAAGAACTGATAGTTACCTTTCTTGGTTATATCGATTCTTGTCATTTAAGGCAAATTTTCTTTTAACAAATGAGTGATACAAACAGTACGATGATCATACAAGTAATATTTTAGGAAAATTCCAAGGCTACCTAGCATTCATTGGTTGTACGCCTTCTGTAAGCCTTGGCTGATGATATTTGACCTAACACAAAGAGATAGCCTGTTCTGAAGCGTTGTTAAGTACATTTGTGGCACACGGCGCAGATACCCGTAAATTACCGCCTACTGGACAGCGAGCTGTTAAGCCGTTCAGATAGGCCAAACACGGCAGTATGTACGGCCGCAGACCGTGCTGCATATCCCCTGCACAGTGAGTATTATGGACGGCTGGTTGGATCTAAGCTATCGCCATGATTGTCTGTTCTCGGCGTATTTAGTGCGCATACCTTAGCCACATAAATCATATAGGAATCAAGATGAAGTGCTGCTGTCGCCATAACCGCTTCAGCAGAACCCTCTAGAGTATCACGCAGAACACAGCCATGTCACCTGCACGACAAATATTTTAGGAGTGGAAGTTATGATCGTGGTTTGGTGATTAATATATAAATTGACGTATTCATGAATCATTAAAGTGATTTTCTTGTACTTCAAATCACAAAAATTCATATACGTACAATAAAATTGATCATATGAAGAATAGGCTGCACACGTCCTACGTATTTTGCCCACGAATGTATCCGATGACTAATTTTGACTTCTTCCTTTTAGTTATTGTTGTAATCTACTTGCTGTACAGTAACTCAGGGCAATAAGTGAAAATGTTAGCCCGCATCTCGTGGTCGTGCGGTTGCGTTCTCGCTTCCCACGCCCGGGTTCCCGGGTTCGATTCCCGGCGGGGTCAGGGATTTTCTCTGCCTCGTGATGGCTGGGTGTTGTGTGCTGTCCTTAGGTTAGTTAGGTTTAAGTAGTTCTAAGTTCTAGGGGACTTATGACCACAGCAGTTGAGTCCCATAGTGCTCAGAGCCATTTTTTTGAAACTGTTAAGTGATAGAAGGGGTTTACAAGGACAGTATGGTCAAAACATGAAACAGGGATCTAATAATAATAATAAAAGGGAAAAATGTTTCAAACTTCGCGATTCACTAACATTTTTAACTGTTTTAGGGCTATGTAACTCAGTTGGTATAAACGGAACCGTAACAGGACTACTACGGTTCCGTCCGTCTGTCTGTTTGTTTGTCTCTCTGTCTCACTGTTAAGACTCCTTTTCCTCAGTAACTAACAAGCGTTTCAAGTTGAAATGTGTGTCACGTACTAAATTCTGTGGTTCTTTGGTAGTGAAAAAAAGTTTAAGCTTCTATGTCAACACACTCAAAAAATACGGCCTCCTGTGAAGACCGCTTTTTCTCAGGAAGGGATAAAGTTGTCAAGTAGAAATTTATGTCAAACGAGCGATCAGTCCCGGCTTTGAACTGGTAGCACTAACAAGGGGAACGTCCACCGCCCCCCCCCCCCTCAGATTTAGTGATAAGATGGCCCAGTGGTTAGGCAGTGGTAAGATGTGGATGAACACAGACCAAGCATGAAAACAGGAAGAAGGTGAACTGAACTGCGAAGAAAAAGCAAAATAAAATCACTGAAAGGTCCAATCTTAAATGTGTAATATTGAGCGAAGTTGATAAGCTGTGGTGTCGCGGTCACAAACTGTGTGATTGTGAAACTGTTGCCTTTATTTTTTTGCAGCTTATGTGACAAACTATTATGTTTTCATCATTTTCTTGGGAGTGATCACATTCATACTCATACGAAAATCTAAATCTGGCAAGCAGGCATATCTCACTCGCCAGGCGTAGAAATTAGGCGCGTCGATAAGAGACTCCTATCATATGACACACGTACTGTCACTAATGCCGTGTATGACACAAGCGTGTTTTCCTGAGGAAGATTCGGTTGACTTTTCGCCTTGTCATCAAACGTTTGCAGTTCCAGTTCGAAAGCCCCTTCGTTTCGGCTGCTAATAGAGTAGTTGTGTAGAATCAAATGTCGTTTAGGTCCCTTCATTATACCTCGATAACAGCGAAAAAAGAAAAAAGAGTTTGGCATGAGGGAGGTTAGCATGAGGAAGGTTGGCACCTGGCTGTCCCGCTTGGAGACCACGTAACCAAGCCGCCGGTGCTCTTTCAGGATGCAGTATATTCCTTTTTTCGTCCTTGGACCGTTCACTGTATCTATTTTGCTTCTTTTTACAGTTCTCTACACCTATTTGTTATTTTCATGCTTAACGATTAAATCTGCGGGGGGGGGGGGGGGTACGATGGTTAGTTTCTCTTGTGAGTACCTACGGTCGGACGACTTATTTCTAATATGATATGAAGTGTGAAGTGAGCTAATGGATGACGCTCTCAGAGTAAGAACACGAAGAAAGGAGGGTAATCTGCGTGCCGATTCGCCGCGCTGTCTAGGGCAGGCATAAGTCACCGGAGGTGACAGGTGCACCCAGAGAACGCTTGCAACAATGCCATTACGTGTAGTAAGTGGCTGGCGTTCCCTTAGCTCACCAATCTTTTTCAAACGATTTTAAAAGAATTATGAGGTAAAGTCATTTTAGAGTTACATATGACTTTATACGTCAGCTTCTTGGTGAAGTGCTCATAGTTTCTTTAATAGTCGTAGTTATTATGATATTTTGAGTTTAAGACACCACGCAAAATTCGAAAAGCTTCCAGGGAAAAATAGAATTCGCTATAATTTTGCATTTGGTGCACATTAGATCATATACAAAAAAAATTGGTTCAAATGGCTCTGAGCACTATGGGACTTAACATCTGAGGTCATCAGTCCCCTAGAACTTAGAACTACTCAAACCTAACTAACCTAAGGACATCACACACATCCATGCCCGAGGCAGGATTCGAACCTGCGACCGTAGCAGCAGCGCGGTTCCGGACTGACGCGCCTGGAACCGCTCGGCCGCAACGGCCGGCAGATCATATATCGCTGCATGTGAAATTTAGTTTATATATTGAATTTTTCGTCGATCTAATTTTATGTAGCGCACTCACAGTGGCAAGCAACACCGATACAGCCAGAATGAAATATTCTTAACATTTCTCATATCTAATAAACTTCGTTATCTATCACTTTTATTCAACTGAGTACAGATTTTTTTTCAATGAAGCAGTTTAATTTTTAAGGGCCATCAATAGGTCATGGAACGAGAATTCCTGTGGTTTTAACAACAATGTAAGTGGAGAAATTAACGTTTATTTTTATACCGAGAATGTACTTGTTCATGAATTATTGTCCCGATTTGTCCACATTTCGTCACTTAATAAATCACTGTTTCATGGTTCTGTTGCGATCACGTCTCCACTAGCATGTTAGTGAGGTGACATTGTGTAAGCACCACTGTGCTCCAGAAACAAAGCAAATTTTAACGCCGAAAACAAGAAAAATGTTGGTATTTAGTCAAACTTCGTTATCAATGATTTCTCTGAAGAAAAAAATAGACAAGAAGTCTGGGACAACTAAATCGCTCCTTTGTGGCAATTTACGTGGAATTCTGTAACCTAATGTGTTTTTATCGATGAACAGTTGGAACTGAAATTCACCAAAGAATTTTCTCTCTAGATCTCAGTGATCTTAAAATATATATATATATATATATATATATATATATATATATATATATATATATATATATATATATATATATATCACACCAAGCAACACATCACCGTTTTAGTGTGATGAGTGGAAGTCTGAACTAATTCACCTCGGATATCTTTTAGTTCATCAAAGATACAGCTAATCCATTTTTCCTTTGACAAGTAGTCGACAGGATTTTACAAGTCGTCGTACTGAAGAGCTACCAAAAGTATTGTCTCAGTAAGATCTACTATTCGAGAGCCAAAAAGGAGAATAGTTTATTCAGAAAAATGTGGTTAATTCCTTTCATCAGATGATCAGTTGCTGGTCAAGATGAAAACCGATTATATCTTTAACAAATCAAAAGATATTTGAGGTGTGAACAGTGCAGGAAATTGCTTCGAATGAAGGTAGGAACAAAAAGATGGTGCTGTGTGTGGAGCGAATTGTTTTCATTTTTCTCAGAGCACTGGTGTGTAGAAAGAAATGCTTTGGTAAGTTTTAGTACCAGTTAATCATACTTAAAAACACACATGGCTACAGATTTGTTAATCATTTTTAACTTTCAGAAAATGTCATAGGCGGAGAATTTTGAGTAAAACCTGCATTCCACTTGTTGCAATGTTAAAATTAACTTCTTTTGCCAAAACACAACAGATTTGACACAGTGTCACCCCACTAAAATATTGTGCAGACACAACTGTGACATACTCCTGAAACAGTGATTTATTATGTGAAGAACTGAGGACAAGTAAGATCAATAGCTTACGAAAAAGTACATAATCGGTACAAAAATTAACATGTAATGTCTTCACTTACGTTTCTTGCAAAACCTACAGCAGTTCTCGTTTAACCAACTATTGGTGGTCCTTAAAAATTACATTTTTTCATTGACAAATCTACAGTTACTTGAATAACACTGTAGATAACGAAGTTCTGCGTATTAACCAAATGGAAACATTGGAAACTTTCTGAAGTTCGCTCAGTGTCTTACTTATCACAAATATGACCATTAACCAAATGACGGGCACGTCATGATGAGGCTGACATACAGCTATAAGTAACTCAAAAATGATTTCGTTGCCCAATCGTTTGAGAAAAACTGGGAGCGCGCGCCTCGATTCTGTGAGCGCAACTCGTCGCCTACCAGCGTGCCAAAAGCAGGCAAACGACGTCTCATACACTCCTGCTCACCAGCAGCTGCAGGTGCGGGTCTGCACAAGGGATGCCGCCACCTGCCTACCACTACGTGCTCACCTATTACGCGACATACAGATATTCTTCGTGCAAAATCAAGCTGTCTCGCGCTGGCGCCCGCTGCGCATGTCATCTGCTTCCTTTCTGTGCGCACCGTTACTTCGTGCTCAAGGGTCTGTAGTGCTTATCATTTGCGTAGGGTCATGTCCATAATCGGTGGAATAAATTTCATTGTCATCAAATCTCTCGGCTTTCTTGTTCCACTTTCTCCAAACAATAGTGTAGTTTTCACGCAAGGACATCACTTCTTCTAGAAATCTATCGGCTGATACACTGTTTCATACAAAGTATGGACAGATAGCAGTAGTGATGGGAACAACCGAATTAAAATAATCGGCCATTCGGTTGTTGCAAAACAATCGATGCATTCGGCTGTAGCTTTAGCAGGTGTAGCAGTATGAAACCGGAATTTCCCTACAGATGGTGCTAGCCGTCAGTGCCATCTGCTTCCTGCAACGGCTGACGACGAATGTCGACACACAGTAACCCAAGTTCAATACATTGTGTCTGTTTAAAACGCGTAAAAATGTGTAGTTTTGCGCCTACGAGCCGGCCGGTGTGGCCGAGCGGTTCTAGGCGCTTCAGTCTGGAACTGGAACTGCGCGACCGCTACGGTCGCAGGTTCGAATCCTGCCTTGGGCATGAATGTGTATGATGTCCTTTTTTTTGCCTACGAACTACGATTTGCGGACAGCATTGGTTTCCTGTTATCATTTGAAGAAAACTGCTGCAAAATCGCATCAAATGCTTGTCGAAGCTTTCGGCGAACATGCTCTTGGGAAAACAGTGTTTCGAGTGGTTGAAGATATTCAAATGTGGTGATTTTGACGTGAGAAACGGCGAACGCGAGAAACCACTGAAGAAGTTCGGAGATAACGAGTTGCAGGCCTTACTGGTTGAATATGATACTAAAACTCAACAGGAACTCACGGAAAACTTGAATGCGACGCAGAAAGTTGTTTCTCTTCGGTTGGAAGGTAACAGAAAGGTGCAAGATAGTGGGAAAATGGGTTCCGCATGAAATGAAAGAACGACAGCAAGCAAATTGAAAGACCACTTGTGGAATGTTGCTCGCCAGATAAAAAAGGAAGTCGTTTCTCCATCGAATAGTGACAGGTGATGAAAAATACATATGTTTTGAGAATCTTAAGCCTCATAAATCATGGGTGAATCCAGGCAAACCATCGATATCCACTGCAAGACCAAATAGCTTTGGAAAGAAGATAATGCTCTGTGTTTGGTGGGATCAGAAGGGTATCATCTCGTTTTGTGAGCTACTAAAACCTGGTAAAATCGTTAACACTAAACTCTACCAACAGCAAATTATCGATTCCAGTCGAGCATTACGTGAAAAACGACTGGAATATGGAAAAAGGCAACACAGAGTCATATTGCTCCATGGTAACAACCCATCACACACAGCAAAACGGGTCAGGGAAATGCTCGAGGCATTCAGTTGGAAAAAGGGCATGCGGCTTATTCTCCATCTGCATTACTGGGTCTCGCTCTCGCTGAACAACGCTTCAGTTCGTATGAAAATGTACCAAAATGGCTTAACGAATGGTTCGCTTCAAAAGAAGAACTTTTTTTTGCGTGACATTCGAAGCATGCCGAAGAGATGGGAGAAATGTATAAATACCAATGGAGATTACTTTGAATAAAATATTGCTTGTCAGTTTCAAACAACAGACGTCTAATTATTGGAACAAAATTCCGGTTTCATACCTCTACATATGGTACATTCTAATCAATTGTCTTTCTAGCATCTCAGTGTTCAGCCAAGCAATGCGTGATTTAGTTTAGCGCAGAAGGCTGCAAAAATCATAACACTTCCACCATCATAATTTTTCCTCATTCTTACCTGCTTCTCTATTCTCAGATCATGCCAATAATATTGAAAACCACTCTGCCCGTGTAAATTGAACTTCTCCTCATCACTGAAAATTACTTTATCCTCGTCTGAAGTCCAAGACATACGTCTTTCAGTAAACGCCATTCTAGCCTGTTTATGCTTGGGTGTTAATGCAGGGTTTTACAGACGTTTCTTGAATGCAATATATTTTCCATTCAAAAAAATTCGTCGTACACAGAGTTATCGGGAACTGTGATCTGCCCATATTTTTCGTTCTGTCCACATCGTGCGCCAAATCTAACGAAATTGTTAATTTTCCATGAAATATTCATGCCTTTACACTGATTTGCACTACTGTATTTGTTAAATGTCAGGACTTAATAAACTTTCCATACTATTTATCTTAGAAGACCTTGATCTCGTGGGATCTATTTTTAGCAAAACTTATTTCAAAAGCTTGATTAAGTTTACCTAACTCTGCTTGCAATTTTCACTCTGAACCGCCCACAACACTTTAATCTTTCGCGGTGCCGTAGGTTAACTTGCGTTCACCACACTTTAGCGACTGATTGGCGTCAGTTTACTGGGTCGTCCGTCATCTCAGGCTAATGTTGGTCGTTCCATCATCCACGTACCGTGCCCACCTCTATATTACTCTGTAGCCGCCAGGATTGGAGAGTGTGTTTGCTGTCGAAATACGACTTTGGTATAGTTAACCGTGCTGATAGCCCACAACGAATCCACATGGGTTAACACCTGAACGTCCTCACCAGTGGAATCATAACAAAAATAAAATGACTAGCAGTGAAGAGAGATATAATATTACGTCAGATCAAACCCTTAGTCATCCATGACTTGCTACATGTTCCCACACGAAAACAACTGTGTGCGCTAAAGAAATTTCTCTGGCAAACGACGACTCACTTTTAACTTTACTATATTCATCTTTTAATCTCTCAATTTATATCATAATTTGGCTCAGCTTTAATTACTCAGTTTTACTTTCAATTTCCGACAACTGATAAATAATCGCTCAACGAAATTTATAAGTGTATCACAACGTTCACAACCAAAATTATTGTATTAAATTATCTAAAAAAATAGTTGACTAATAAATATCCAGTAACGCATTGCAATTTAAATTATTTACACATACACTACCTCCACACACCAAAAAAATGTGCGTTCGTACTCTTCCTAAATTTTGTCCTTAATGCACATTTTAAACCTAAGATGATTTTCATATCATCCCCCGGACAGGGGGATTATATGACATTCACTGTCAACTTCTCCATTTACTGAATCACCTACTTTCGTGCTCAGAAGATTTTAGAATTTTAACTTAGCCGGCTGGCATTCTCCAGCACATGTGTTACGTTGGAAACTATATCAACTACAGATATTCAAACAAAACTAACGAGTGACGTCAAATATTTCTCGCAAAAAAATACTTCCTACAAGCGACGGTATGTGCTTTAAAAAAGAAGTGACTGAGCCACCGAATAATTGAAGAAACTGCATCTTATATGCTTTCAGTTCATGACACTTCACCATCTACTGAAATAGAGCTATCGAAGATGGCTGCAAGCAAGCGAGAAGAAAGAGACGCAGCTTCAACATTTTTAAACTGAAAAGTAATTATTCATTTATTTAAACTTACCTTTGTAATTTAGTATTAGGTATCAACATAAAAAGTCCATATTTTATGCGAGAAGTACGAAAAATTGTTATTTAAGAAAATAAATACATACATTTGGAAAAAAATTCGTTTTTAGAAATACACTTTTTATTTGCCACTCCTAGGCATAGTTCATGTGTAGCCGAAAACGCTCTAAAAGTATGTAAATGAAGTCAAAGTCGGAGAGTGAATGAAAACACTCATTTAGCACTGAGCGGACATAGCATCAACTGGCTAATCGGTTGCTGAAGTCAGTCAATTGTCCCATGACTAGAAAGCGGCACAAGCGCTGTGACGTTTTCCGCCGGCTTCTATTCGTGTTTACGCGGCTCCCACAGAGATTGTTGCCGCTTCCTGTATCATTAGTCATGAAACAGCTCCATTAATTTCACCACAACTTGTTTGAAAAATATTTGGCTGACTTACGTTTTTACAGCCACTTTTAATAGTCAATGGAACATTTCGTAACGTAACTCTGTGTGTCTGATTTGCAAATAAATTAGTACATGTTTCTGTTCAATGTGTTAGTTTCCTTAACAAATAAGATCAATGACATAGCCTTAATTCCTGTAATAAAAGGCTGCAGGCAAAAAAATGTAAACAAATTCAAATCTACGAACTGAATACTTGTGTCTCATTTTGTTCAACAGAAACGAAATCACAGCCAAGTAATAAAAGCGAGATCTGAAAACAAATAACTTAGAAGCGAGATCTGAGCAGGGGAACAAAGAAACGAAAACTGAAAAACGTGACCAGAAAACCGAGAACTTTTGGATGGTAATCCTCATAGGAACATTTAAAACACACATTCTTGTTGCACAATGGATTGAATAATGAGGATTTAAGTGAAGGAAGGGATTATATATAAAACAAAATTCAAGCAAAATGGGGATAGAAGTAATGAATGCAGTAACATGGATTAAATTAGAAAATGATAAAACAGGAGAAATTACATTGAAGTTAATAAAATATAATTAAACTTACAAGAATAAAGATTCTAAATGAAAAAAGAACCGGAAGAAAAAATAAGAAAAAGATAAAAAGTTTACGCGCCGATTAAAATGACACAGAAAATGATTGGAAATAAAAAAGGCCTTTAAACCATTTAACTGTATAAAATAATAATCAGTTATTTTCATGAATATTTAAAAATAAAGGTTTGAAAGCGTTTGATGATATTCGAACGCACAACCCGTCAAAAATACAGTCATTTCCAGAATAAAGTGCGCGCCATAATTTTAAATGTAACATCTGCAGCGACATCTCTGGTAGTGGTCTCGAATCTGTAATCAATGCGATTTTGTACATTGTATAGGTAAACAGTATGAGAGTTGAATGTTTTGTTTTGTCCGTTGCAGTTTAAAATGAGTTAAAAATATCTGAAGGGTCACGAAGGGAGTGTTCCTCGTAAATCATCCAAAGGGACCAAAGCTTTCATATGGAGCTGCTGCTAAAATTCTTAGAAAGTCAAAGATATTCGTTGTGAAGTGGGTCAAACGACATTTTGAGGTTGGAACCGTAGATGATTTACCGCAGAGAGGGCTACCGTGAGCCACGTGGCTATTTGCAGTTATTGATAGCCAATTTAAAAGCTGAAAAAGGTGCAATATTTATCAAAAATGCTGTGGTCCGTTAAGAAGCTATTTCTTTCGAACTATAATTCAACAATTCCTTCCGACCAAGGATATAATAAATTAATAGTTACATCTCAATCCATTGTGCTTAAAGAATTCACCCAACCGATTATCAAATATTACTGTACTAATGATGAAACAATACTTCATCGACAAGGAGAGGAGTAATTACCAACGAAGTGGGCCACGAAGAGGAACGCAACAAGCTGCAACAAAGCAATCATTAAGATTACAAAATGATCTTGTGAGAAGTGTTAGAAGTGTTCTGCAGAAAATAACAAAGTAAGATATTGATGAACATAAAAATTGAAGGCAACTCAGTAAATATCTTAATTTTTTGGTGCTTTACTAGGAACATATTCCCTAAACGGAACGACTGAGATTTGTTACATTCAGCGTCATACATATAACACAGCATAATGTACGGACACCAACAGAGGCAAATATGTAATATCAATCAAAAAATAAAGAACCGTGACATACAGTAGAAGATCTCCATACATCGGAGTTTACAGTCAGCCAGTCAGTGATCCTCTCAGTCTCTATGCACGGTATACAGTCTGAAGGTGAATTTAATTTCTGAAACGCGTTGTGCGACTGAAAAAGGTTTCCTTGATTTCTGAAATACAGGTGGTCATGCGTCTTGAGAAGTCCCCCCAATTATTTCACTAAAAATATCTGTGTCATAATCATATTCGTTATCATTTAACAAGGGACGAATCTAAATCAACTGTGAGCCTTCACTCAAAAATGGTTCAAATGGCTCTGAGCACTATGGGACTTAACATCTGAGGTCATCAGTCCCCTAGAACTTAGAACTACTTAAACCTAACTAACCTAAGGACATCACACACATCCATGCCCGAGGCAGGATTCGAACCTACGACCGTAGCGATCGCGCGGTTCCAGACTGAAGCGCCTAGAACCGCTCGGCCACACCGGCCGGCTTGAGCCTTCACTAACGAAAATTCGAAAAGCTAAATTCATTCCAGGCCTACCATACTTTGCAGGAAATCTTTTTACATTGAGGAGAAGAAAAATCGCAAATTCCGTAGTACCTGAAAAAAAAAAAAAGATTGCTTAAAATGTAGTGCTGAATGTCGATTATCTCGTTAATGGGATATCTTTGCACAAGTACACATGCAGTCCAATACTATAAGAAGCCATGTATGAAGAAATTCTTTCACAGTAACGTAAACTTTGTTACTTCTCTGACTAACGTATGAAACACAATGATAGGTATGATTATGAAATCGTTGTCTCTCTTCTATGGTGCTTCTCATATTGTTTTTGTAGGCATGCGAACAGCCGCTTTTTGTTTTAATTCTTCCGATTTGCGTGATAGATTACTCCGATCGCCAATAAAGGACTTAGCAGGGGAGATTTGAATCTCTGTATGAACGGTCAGCTGCCTGTACCACAATTGGAGAAATCTGACAAGCCAGTATCATTATAGCGCTATAATCTTACACCTTTTTACCGACGAACTGGTACAAAATTTGACAGGTACCTCGCAAAACATCATCACATAGAACGGTTACAAAAGGCAGTCCATAGCCGTACGTTTTCATTAACGTTACTTAATCCGACGTCAGCTGTGGCAACAAGAATGCGTACACTACAGTATGTCTCAATACACAAAGAAAAAATTAAATAAAAATGTTTCTAATCTTTCTTAAACTATATGAGAACAAAACGTAATCTTGAGCATCGGTGTTGGAGCAGTCGTGTTTTGCGACGTCAGGTACAAATTTAATCAAATGGTTCAAATGGCTCTGAGCACTATGAGACTTAACATCTGTGGTCATCAGTCCCCTAGAACTTAGAACTACTTAAACCTAACTAACCTAAGGACAATACACACATCCATGCCCGAGGCAGGATTCGAACCTGCGACCGTAGCAGTCGCGCGGTTCCGGACTGAGCGCCTAGTACCGCAAGACCACCGCGGCGGGCACAAATTTAATCAGTTCATTGCGTGGTTAGTGGAATGGAAAGATTTTTTCCAGCGTCATGTGTGTCTTTGTGTCTCCCAGCTGGCCGGCCGAAGTGGCCGTGCGGTTAAAGGCGCTGCAGTCTGGAACCGCAAGACCGCTACGGTCGCAGGTTCGAATCCTGCCTCGGGCATGGATGTTTGTGATGTCCTTAGGTTAGTTAGGTTTAACTAGTTCTAAGTTCTAGGGGACTAATGACCTCAGCAGTTGAGTCCCATAGTGCTCAGAGCCATTTTTTTTGTCTCCCAGCTGTAGCCTCATTAAGTCCCTAATATATCCCTTGGTCTAATTGTTTCCCCATAGGAAGGAAACAACCTCGGCTGAGTCATCTTCCCAGCCGCGCGAAAGTGGATGACGTCCACTGTTTGACTCATAACCAGACAGCTGCGCGCTGAGGGGATCCGTAGAGGTATTTGCTTTGATTTCCGTTGGATATGAGATGCCACTAGGTTTAATGTTCTGTCAGTCAGTGAACACCACGTGAATCGTTTCAGATTATTCCTCTCAGGAGATCGGACTAACTCAGTTAAACTGACTCAGCGAACTGAATTTATCACTTCCTCCAAGAGCCCGAGTTTATGTTTGGCTGTGACATAAATTGAATGACTCTAATCTAACGACGAAGAAATAACACTGATCATGAATTTTTATTTTAACATTGTCATTCACTGTCAGTATAATATCCTTTCTGGGTATCTTCCTGCCAGAATATTCGAAGATAAACAATTTCACATGATTCTAGAGTCTGTGTGTTATGCAAGTCGCTCTAATTACGGACATTCACACGGCACGTTTCCGCAGCAGGAGGATCTGACCTCTCCTGTTAACACTGTAGTTTCCTGTGTGCAGACGACTTTTTTTACTACACTGAAGCGCCAAAGAAACTCGTATAGGTATGCGTATTCAAATACAGAGATACGTAAACAGTCAGAATACGGCGCTGCGGTCGGCAACGCCTATGACTCTGACAGATGACACGTACGTAAGCATCCTGTCTGATCATCATCTTCCATTTATGTCCAGTTGTGCATTCCGAGGGACTTGGGTAATTCCAGTAGGACAATTCGACACACCAAACGTCCAGAATTGCTACAGAGTGGCTCCAGGAGGTTAAACGCTTCCGCTGGCCACCAAACTCCGCAGACATGAACATTATTGAGCATATCTGGGATGCATTGCAACGTGCTGTTCAGAAGAGATCTCTACACCTTCGTACTCTTAAGGATTTATGGACATCCCTGCAGGATTTATGGTATCAGTTTCCTCAGATTGGGTAGTTTAGTTCACAGAGCACTTGCCTGCGAAAAGCAAAGGTCTCAAGTTCGAGTCTCAGTCGGGCATACAGATTTCATCTCTCAGGAAGTTTCACATCAACGCACATTCCACTACAGAGTAAAAATATCATCTTGGAAACGTATACACTCTATGAGTACTCAAATAAGACTTCAAATATGGCATCCAAAGTACAAAAATCTACGACGAAGTGTGCATTAGAATACCTTCGCGAACAACCTAGGATTACAGAAATTGTCCTTTGGTTTCCTAATATCAGGCTTTCAATATGATTTCGTGTCTAACACTTTTTATCTAAAATTCAAGGCCTCGTCTGTAAGCAATGGTAAGGGACTAACTAGTTGTTTTGAGAAATTTCGCTGTAAAGTTTCAATAAAATCTCATAAATAGGATAGTTCAAGTTCATCCGTTGTTATTTTTTATGCAGATAAGTCACTATTTCCAAATATTTCTAAAGACATATTTTATAAGATCGTAAATTACGCCCAAAATTATATTCTTAAAAATGCGTCAGTATGTACTTAAGATTGTTTACTTGCAAACTGAGTACACTTAACGTGAATTACCATTGATTTACCACTGTTTACTTACTGGGCGAGTTAACGAAATATTAATTACTGTGAAACCTCTAAAAAACACTAATTTATAAAGTCCAAACTGTTTCAGTTTATGGCAGAAAGATCTGCATTACCAACTTCTGAAACAGTGAAGTATAAGAACCTCTAAAAATAATCTATGATATTAAGGATGCCTCTTAACATTTCTGCCATCAAACTGTTTGCCCGACCGAGACTCGAACTCGGGAACTTTGCCTTTCGCGGGCAAGTGCTCTACCATCTGAGCTACCGAAGCACGACTCACGCCCGGTACTCACAGCTTTACTTCTGCCAGTATCTCGTCTCCTACCTTCTACTTCCAAACTTTGGAAGGTAGGAGACGAGATACTGGCAGAAGTAAAGCTGTGAGTACCGGGCGTGAGTCGTGCTTCGGTAGCTCAGACGGTAGAGGGCACGGTAGCTCAGCGTGTTCGGTCAGAGGGTTAGCTGCTCTCTGTAATAAAAAAAAAACTGAGTTAATCGATCAACAACGAACTTAAAGGGATGTCTTACGACGTCCGCCCCGAGCAGATGGGAAAAAAAAAAAAAAATGGTAGAGCACTTGCCCGCGAAAGGCAAAGGTCCCGGGTTCGAGTTTCGGTCGGGCACACAGTTTTAATCTGCCAGGAAGCTTCATATCAGCGCACACTCCGCTGCAGAGAGAAAATCTCATTCTGCTTAATGAATTATTCACATTTACCTGATGAGCAACAATTTCTGAAGAGCGTTTGCATTCACGAACATGTTCAGCATCTGTATCTGAGTCGTAGTTACCCACATCGTCCTAGGATTTGTATAAATCGTCCCTGAAAGACATTTTCTTCGCACAGAGGCTGCACACATTACTACTACACACAGCGTGGAGTATGTTTGTTTGCGTACAACAGGCCGTCCCAGGCAAAGAAATGAATTTTTCAAATCAGAATTGGCAAATTAAATAATACAAAATTATATAAAAATTATCATCAGATGCGATTTGAATTATGTATGAAACAGTTTTGACAAAGTACCAGTTTCAATATTTGATAAGAACTCCAGATTTTAACAGATGGAAAATTTAGTGGATATCTGGCTATCCGTTCATGCGAATACCACCTCCTGTACCTATATTGCAGACAGCACCAAAAAAAGATAAGACAACGTACATAAACGACGGTGCCAAACATTGTCATGAATGGAGCAATATGGCCACCGTGATTCTCTGGTCGTTCAGCTTGCCACATCGTACCATGACATGTATAGCAGATGGCGTGGAGTATGTCAGATGAAAAAACACCTCCTAAGCGAATCGGAACATGTTCGCTACGTGTCTGCCATATTTTTCATTGGTTTTTTACTTATCTACGCGCTGGGACACGCAGGTCAATTGATCTTGGCGATGAATTCATTTAACATTCTAATTTTACCCAACAATGTTGTAATTGATAATAGCTTAAGGCCGAAATCATGTTAGTAATATAAAATAAAGAAGTGGTTCAATCAAATGGCTCAAATGTCATTCAATCATTATTACATGACTGTGCTCCAAAATTATGCAAGTATTAAACAGTATCATTCTGTGTACCTCCCCATGAACCATGGACCTTGCCGTTGGTGGGGAGGCTTGCGTGCCTCAGCGATACAGATGGCCGTACCGTAGGTGCAACCACAACGGAGGGGTAGCTGTTGAGAGGCCGGACAAACGTGTGGTTCCTGAAGAGGGGCAGCAGCCTTTTCAGTAGTTGCAGGGGCAACAGTCTGGATGATTGACTGATCTGGGCATGTAACACTAACCAAAACGGCCTTGCTGTGCTGGTACTGCGAACGGCTGAAAGCAAGGGGAAACTACAGCCGTAATTTTTCCCGAGGGCATGCAGCTTTACTATATGGTTAAATGATGATGGAGTACTCTTGGGTAAAATATTCCGGCGGTAAAATAGTCCCCCATTCGGATCTCCGGACGGGGACTACTCAAGAGGACGTCATTATCAGGAAAAATAAAACTGGCGTTCTACGGATCGGAGCGTGGTATGTCAGATCCCTTAATCGGGCAGGTAGGTTAGAAAATTTAAAAAGGGAAATGGATAGGTTAAAGTTAGATATAGTGGGAATTAGTGAAGTTCGATGGCAGGAGGAACAAGACTTTTGGTCAGGTGTATACAGGGTTATAAATACAAAATCAAAAAGGGGTAATGCAGGCTGTAGGTTTAATAATGAATTTAAAAAAATAGGAGTGCGGGTAAGCTACTACAAACAGCATAGTGAACGCATTATTGTTGTCAAGATAGACACGAAGCCCACGCGTACTACAGTAGTACAAATCAAATGGCTCTGAGCAAATGGTTCAAATGGCTCTGAGCACTATGGTACTCAACTGCTGAGGTCATTAGTCCCCTAGAACTTAGAACTAGTTAAACCTAACTAACCTAAGGACATCACAAACATCCATGCCCGAGGCAGGATTCGAACCTGCGACCGTAGCGGTCTTGCGGACAGTAGTACAAGTTTATACGCCAACTAGCTCTGCAGATGATGAAGAAATTGATGAAAGGTATGATGAGAAAAAAGAAATTATTCAGGTAGTGAAGGGAGACGAAAATTTAATAGTGATGGGTGACTGGAATTCGGGAGTAGGAAAAGGGAGAGAAGGAAGCGTAGTAGGTGAATATGAATTGGGGCTAAGAAATGAAAGACGAAGCCGCCTGGTAGAGTTTTGCACAGAGCATAACTTAATCATAGCTGACACTTGGTTCAAGAATCATGAAAGTAGGTTGTATACACGGAAGAATCCTGGAGATACTAGAAAGTATCAGATAGATTATATAATGGTAAGACAGAGATTTAGGAACCAGGTTTTAAATTGTAAGACATTTCTAGGGGCAGATGTGGACTCTGACCACAATCTATTGGTTATGAAATGTAGATTAAAACTGAAGAAACGGCAAAAATGTGGGAATTTAAGAAGATGGGACCTGGATAAACTGACTAAACCAGAGGTTGTAGAGAGTTTCAGGAAGAGCATAAGGGAACGATTGACAGGAATGGGGGAAAGAAGTACAGTAGAAGAAGAATGGGTAGCTACGAGGGATGAAGTAGTGAAGGGAGCAGAGGATCAAGTAGGTAAAAAGACGAGGGCTAGTAGAAATCCTTGGCTAACAGAAGAAATATTGAATTTAATTGATGAAAGGAGAAAATATAAAAATGCAGTAAATGAAGCAGGCAAAAAGGAATACGAACGTCTCAAAAATGAGATCGACAGGAAGTGCAAAATGGCTAAGCAGGGATGGCTACAGGACAAATGTAAGGATGTAGAGGCTTATCTCACTAGGGGTAAGATAGATACTCCCTACAGAAAAATTCGAGACCTTTGGAGAAAAGAGAACCACTTGCATGAATATCAAGAGCTCAGATGGAAACCCAGTTCTAAGCAAAGAAGGGAAGGCGGGAAGGTGGAAGGAGTATATACAGGGTCTATACAAGGGCGATGTACTTGAGGACAATATTATGGAAATGGAAGAGGATGTAGATGAAGATGAAATGGGAGATACGATACTGCGTGAAGAGTTTGACAGAGCACTGAAAGACCTGAGTCGAAACAAGGCTCCAGGAGTAGACAACATTCCATTAGAACTACTGACGGCCTTGGGAGAGTCAGTCCTGACAAAACTCTACCATCTGGTGAGCAGGATGTATGAGACAGGCGAAATACCCACAGACTTCAAGAAGAATATAATAATTCCAATTCCAAAGAAAGCAGGTGTTGACAGATGTGAAAATTACCGAACTATCAGTTTAATAAATCACAGCTGCAAAATACTAACACGAATTCTTTACAGACGAATGGAAAAACTTGTAGTAGCCGATCTCGGGGAAGATCAGTTTGGATTCCGTAGAAATATTGGAACACGTGAGGCAATACTGACCTTACGACTTATCTTAGAAGAAAGATTAAGGAAAGGCAAACCTACATTTCTACCATTTGTAGACTTAGAGAAAGCTTTTGACAATGTTGACTGGAATACTCTCTATCAAATTCTATAGGTGCAGGGGTTAAATACAGGGAGCGAATGGCTATTTACAATTTGTACAGACACCAGATGGCAGTTATAAGAGTCGAGGGACACGAAAGGGAAGCAGTGGTTGGGAAGGGAGTGAGACAGGGTTGTAGCCTCTCCCCGATGTTAGTTAATCTGTATATTGAGCAAGCAGTAAAGAAAACAAAAGAAAAATTCGGTGTAGGTATTAAAGTCCATGGAAAAGAAATAAAAACGTTGAGGTTCGCCGATGACATTGTAATTCTGTCAGAGACAGCAAAGGACTTGGAAGAGCAGTTGAACGGAATGGATGGTGTCTTGAAGGGAGGATATAAGATGAACATCAAGAAAAGCAAAACGAGGATAATGGAATGTAGTCGAATTAAGTCGGGTGATGTTGAGGGTATTAGATTAGGAAATGAGACACTTAAAGTAGTAAAGGAGTTTTGCTATTTGGGGAGCAAAATAACTGATGATGGTCGAAGTAGAGAGGATATAAAATGTAGACTGGCAATGGCAAGGAAATCGTTTCTGAAGAAGAGAAATTAGTTAACATCTAGTATAGATTTAAGTGTCAGGAAGTCGTTTCTGAAAGTATTTGTATGGAGTGTAGCCATGTATGGAAGTGAAACATGGACGATAACCAATTTGGACAAGAAGAGAATAGAAGCTTTCGAAATGTGGTGCTACAGAAGAATGCTGAAGATTAGATGGGTAGATCACATAACTAATGAGGAGGTACTGAATAGGATTGGGGAGAAGAGGAGTTTGTGGCACAACTTGACCAGAAGAAGGGATCGTTTGGTAGGACATGTTCTGAGGCATCAAGGGATCACCAATTTAGTATTGGAGGGCAGCGTGGAGGGTAAAAATCGTAGAGGGAGACCAAGGGATGAATACATTAAGCAGATTCAGAAGGATGTAGGTTGCAGTAAGTACTGGGAGATGAAGAAGCTTGCACAGGATAGGGTAGCATGGAGAGCTGCATCAAACCATTCTCAGGACTGAAGACCACAACTACAACAATCATTCTGTTTGCGAAAAAGGATCCTACTGGTAGAACAAAACACTAGAATATTATTTCAAGCTTTATTCGAGAGTTAGATATGGCGCGTTTGACATACGAAGACAATATAACAAGAATTAAACATATAAATCAAAAATTACCGCCCTTACCACACAGAATATGGAGGGTGCCAGAATCACATCATGCAACCAAAGTGATACAACGAATGAAACGGTTTCCATCTACCGCATCATAAAGGAAACGGGAAGCGCCAAACGAAAGATAATCCACAATTTAACAAACGTACGAGGCAATATGTACGACAGACAGAATTCGATAAGTGACTGTAGTACAACATTACACAGATATGTACGCAAACAAATATGTACACCTAGTAATTTGCTTACCAGACATCACAACGAGCATCATTCGCTAAAACAAGGAAACTACGTTAGAAGGGATAATGCCATCGGAATTGCAAACAATAATTAAGGAGTCACCAAGAATAACGCAGGTTTGAATGGAATACCTGTCCTACTTTGTTTCTATTTATGGTATTTACACGGCTCGCAGTTGACAACAATGTACACCGAAATGTCTTGTGATAAGTCTGCAGTTAGAATAACTGTTGGTGTTAGTTCGAAAACAATCCAACACTATCAAAATCCAAGATTATCGACCTCTACTCAATGTTGATTTTAAATTAGACAGGTCTGATCAACAAAGCAATAACAGGCTTCTCCCCAATATCAAACACCTGCGGTCAGTTTCAAGCAACAGCTATAAAGGAACGCTCCTTGTTGAATAATTTAGGTGAATACCGGGATATTACTCATCTAGCATGAATCACTATAGCAAAGTTACCGCTACCATTTACCGATTTTGTCAAAGCCTACGACAAAGTTCATCAAGATTTTTACTCAGTGTGATTCACAAAATGCGATTGGAAGATAAAGTCGTCCGCATAATATGACAGTGCATTTCAGATAATCACTCAGTTTGCGCAGTGAATGTCAAAACACTCGACCAATACCGGTCAAAAGGGTTTTAGGACAGGATTGCCAATCTTCTGTAACTCTTCTCGCAATCACAGTAGAACCACAGCTGGAAAGTTACATGAAAATCTGCATGGCCTACGAACCTTCAGTACCAAATCCGTATGTTTCACATAAGAGGATGACATCAATATTACCATCTACAACAAAGGTGACCAGCGTACAAGAGGAACCCTACAAGATTATACGAGTGCAACCTGCACTGTTACAAACCATCAAAAATCATAAGCGTTCTTAGGTCAACATAAGGACTACATGCAGGACACATCGTTACAAACATCAGAGAGACAGAAATACCTAGGGATGGTAATATCAGCTAATCCAAAAGGCAGACTGGAAGGGAAATCTGTGTCATAAAAAAAGCGATGAACGAACACAAGGACAGAAAATTAGACAGATAGCAGAACATATCACTTTTAAATACTTACATAAACAATAAGGTACACTATATGGTAACGACATTACCTATATCCAACGACACTGGGCGTAGACTCGCAGGAAGCGCTGGACCATATGTATGGAAAGGCAATATTCCAGACTGCCCATCTGCACTGTAAAAAAAGGATGTGGGCTACTGAACATATGATCACAATGACTGCATTATTCGTTAACACAACATTAAAGATAATTGAAAGCTATCTGAATTTATATAGGGCAAGTTATGAACCTGCTTCGAACTAGAAGGCAAAAAGACAAATAAATGTGGGCCACATAAATAAAAATATGAATGAGCTGAGGAGGTATCACACTGAACTTAGTTATATTAAACCTAAGCTAACTATCCCACGTAATATGAACACCACACTCAGGGAGGGTTATTGCGCGAAACCCATTACCAAAAGATCCCACAAACAACTGGACAAATATCTGGCAAAACATCAATAACTCTATACTTCCAACAAAAATTCGCTGCATCTGGTGCGATGCAGTAAACGACGTCACACCACCCGGCGGAAAACCGCATAAAATAATACTAAGACTAACGCCGATCAGCATAAGCTGCCAAGTAGTGGAAAGTTTAGAGCACTTATTCATGTATAGGAATCAAACAGAAATATGGACCTGGACCAGAAACAATTGGCAGTAATGAACAGATCAGCAGAACATACTTTTAATGTCGGTTAGACCATCAGCGAGAGCAGCGCCATGAGTTCCTGCTACTAATAAGGCGAGTACACCGTTCGCTTGTTACATATTTTTACGAGCTTCAAACAGGAGCGACTGCAGTAATGGATAGGAACTGTGATTGTTGTGTACAGATGCGAGCTGAGTTGGCAACCCTTCGCTCACAGCTCCAGGCTGCTTTGGCTTCCGTCACACAGCTTGAGGCTGCTGCCAAGGGGCGTCACTGTGGGGGATCGGACGCGGTGATGCGAGGGACATCGAGAACGTCCCATGTGTCCTCCGACTGGTCCACTGCTGTGGTCGCCCCGGGTACTGCCTGCACTAAAGTTGACCCCTCACCCGTGGTCATGTGGGTGATCATTCCAAAGTTTGACGAACAGGTTTCGGGTGTTATCTGTGGCTGACGATGTCTCTGAGCCAGATGCAGTCGTCCACCCTGTTCCAGAGGAAGCTTTTTGGCCCGCAAGATCTGGGCATTCACAGAGGGTGGGTTTGCTGGTAGTTGGGAGCTTCAGTGTTAGGAGTGTAATGGGGCCCCTTAGGAACATGGCTGCCAAGGAGACGAAGGAAGCCAGTGTGCACTCCGTGTGCATTCTGGGAGGAGTCATTCCGGATGTGGAAAAGGTGCTTCCGGATGCCATGAAGAGCATAGGGTGTAGCCACCTGCAGGTGGTGGCTCATGTCGGTACCAATGACGTGTGTCACTTTGGATCGGAGCAGATTCTGTCTGGTTTCGGGCGGCTAGCGGAAATGCTAAAGACTGCCAGTCTTGCTTCCGAGATTAAGGCGGAGCTCACCATCTGCAGCATTGTCGATAAAACCGACTGTAGTCCTTTGGTGCAGAGGTGAGTGGAGGGTCTGAATCAGAGGCTCAGGTGGTTCTGTGACCGTGTAGGCTGCAGATTCCTTGACTTGCGCCATCGGGTGGTGGGTTTCCGGGTTCCGTTAATAGGGCAGTCCACCACACACAGGAGGTGACTACACGGGTAGCGGGTGCTGTGTGGAAGGGACTGGGCGGTTTTTTAGGTTAGAGGGTCTCACGGAACCACAGAAGGTACGTCCGTCTAAAAGCGGGCAGGTAAAACACGGTAAGGTAGTTGTAGAAACGATCAGTATTGTAGTTAAAAATTGTCGTAGCTGTGTTGAGAAAGAACCAGAGCTCCAAGCCCTAACAGAAAGCACTGAAGCTCAAATAGTTGTACGTACAGAGAGGTGGCTAGAGCCGGAAATAAGTTCAGCCGAAATTGTTTCAAACGATCTGACAGTGTTCAGAAAGGATAGATTAAATACAATTGGTGGTGGGGTATTTATTGCTGTCAGAGGTAGTTTGCATTGTAGCGAAATTGAAGTAGATAGTTCGTGTGAAATAGTATGGGCAGAGGTTATACCTGACAATCGGACTAAACTATTAATTGGATCGTTTTACCGACCCCCCGACTCAGAAGATATAGTTGCTGAACAGTTCCAAGAAAACTTGAGTCTCATTTCAAATAAGTACCCCGCTCATACAATTATAGTCGGTGGTGAGTTTAATCTACCCTCGATATGCTGGAAAAATTAATCGTTTAAAGCCAGCGGTAGGCACAAAACTTCATCCGAAATTGTACTGAATGCTTTCTCAGAAAATTATTTTGAACAATTAGTTCATGAGCCCACTCGAAGCGTAAATGGTTGCAAAAGCATACTTGACCTTTTAGCAACAAATAATCCTGGACAAATAGCGAGTATTGTGACGAATACAGGGATTAGCGACCACAAGGCAGTTGCTGCTAGGCTGAATACCGTAACACCTACAACCATCAAAAAGAAACGCAAAGTATATCTATCTGGAAAAGCTCATAAAATGCTCTTAACGCCTTTTTAAGAGACAGTCTTCACTCCTTCCGATCTGATCTTGTAAGTGTAGAAAAGTTGTGGAATGTTTTCAAAGAGATAGTATCGACAGAAATTTAGAGATATACACTCCTGGAAATTGAAATAAGAACACCGTGAATTCATTGTCCCAGGAAGGGGAAACTTTATTGACACATTCCTGGGGTCAGATACATCACATGATCACACTGACAGAACCACAGGCACATAGACACAGGCAACAGAGCATGCACAATGTCGGCACTAGTACAGTGTATATCCACCTTTCGCAGCAATGCAGGCTGCTATTCTCCCATGGAGACGATCGTAGAGATGCTGGATGTAGTCCTGTGGAACGGCTTGCCATGCCATTTCCACCTGGCGCCTCAGTTGGACCAGCGTTCGTGCTGGACGTGCAGACCGTGTGAGACGACGCTTCATCCAGTCCCAAACATGCTCAATGGGGGACAGATCCGGAGATCTTGCTGGCCAGGGTAGTTGACTTACACCTTCTAGAGCACGTTGGGTGGCACGGGATACATGCGGACGTGCATTGTCCTCTTGGAACAGCAAGTTCCCTTGCCGGTCTAGGAATGGTAGAACGATGGGTTCGATGACGGTTTGGATGTACCGTGCACTATTCAGTGTCCCTTCGACGATCACCAGTGGTGTACGGCCAGTGTAGGAGATCGCTCCCCACACCATGATGCCGGGTGTTGGCCCTGTGTGCCTCGGTCGTATGCAGTCCTGATTGTGGCGCTCACCTGCACGGCGCCAAACACGCATACGACCATCATTGGCACCAAGGCAGAAGCGACTCTCATCGCTGAAGACGACACGTCTCCATTCGTCCCTCCATGCACGCCTGTCGCGACACCACTGGAGGCGGGCTGCAAGATGTTGGGGCGTGAGCGGAAGACGGCCTAACGGTGTGGGGGACCGTAGCCCAGCTTCATGGAGACGGTTGCGAATGGTCCTCGCCGATACCCCAGGAGCAACAGTGTCCCTAATTTGCTGGGAAGTGGCGGTGCGGTCCCCTACGGCACTGCGTAGGATCCTACGGTCTTGGCGTGCATCCGTGCGTCGCTGCGGTCCGGTCCCAGGTCGACGGGCACGTGCACCTTCCGCCGACCACTGGCGACAACATCGATGTACTGTGGAGACCTCACGCCCCACGTGTTGAGCAATTCGCCGGTACGTCCACCCGGCCTCCCGCATGCCCCATGCCCACTATACGCCCTCGCTCAAAGTCCGTCAACTGCACATACGGTTCACGTCCACGCTGTCGCGGCATGCTACCAGTGTTAAAGACTGCGATGGAGCTCCGTATGACACGGAAAACTGGCTGACACTGACGGCGGCGGTGCACAAATGCTGCGCAGCTAGCGCCATTCGACGGCCAACACCGCGGTTCCTGGTGTGTCCGCTGTGCCGTGCGTGTGATCATTGCTTGTACAGCCCTCTCGCAGTGTCCGGAGCAAGTATGGTGGGTCTGACACACCGGTGTCAATGTGTTCTTTTTTCCATTTCCAGGAGTGTATATCGCATAAATTAATAAGTGATGGTTCTGATCCACCATGGTACACAAAACAGGTCAGATCGTTGTTGCAGAAGCAACGAAAAAAGCATGCCAAATTTAAAAGAACGCAAAATCCCCAAGATTGGCAAAGTTTTACAGACGTTGGCGCGTACTTCAGTGCGAGATGCTTTTAATAGTTTCCACAACGAAATTCTGTCTCGAAATTTGGCAGAAAACCCAAAGAGATTCAGGTCATACATAAAGCACACCAGTGGCAAGACACAATCAATACCTTCAGTCCGCGATGACAATGGTGAAGCCACTGATAACAGTGCCACTAAAGCGGAGTTATTAAACACGGTTTTCCGAAACTCCTTCACCAAAGAAGACGAAGTAAATATTTCTGAATTCCAATCAATAACAACTGCCAAGATGAGAAACATAAAAGTAGATATCCTTGGAGTAATGAAGCAGCTTAAATCACTAAATGAAGGCAAGGCTTCCGGTCGAGATTGTATACCAGTCTGGTTCCTCTCAGAGTATGCTGATAAAATAGCTCGACATTTAGCAATTATATTCAACCACTCACTCACAGAAAGATCCGTACCTAAAGACTTGAAAATTGCTCAAGTCACACCAATACCCAAAAAGGGAAGTAGGAGTAATCCGCTGAATTACATTCCTATATCATAACGTCGATTTGCAGTAGGGTTTTGGAACGTATACTGTATTCGAACATTATGAAGTACCTCGAAGAAAACGATTTATTGACACATAGTCAGCACGGTTTCAGAAAATATCGATCTTGTGAAACACAACTAGCTCTTTGTACTCATGAAGTAATACGTGCTATCGACTGGGGATGTCAAATTGATTCCATATTTCTAGATTTACAGAAGGCTTTCAACACCGTTCCTCACAAGCGTCTTCTAACCAAACTGCGTGCCTACGGAGTATCGCCTCAGTTGTGCGACTGGATTCGTGATTTCCTGTCAGAAAGGTTAACAGTTCGTAGTTATAGACGGAAAGTCATCGAGTAAAACAGAAGCAAATATCCGGCGTTCCCCAAGGAAGTGTTATAGGCTCTCTATTGTTCCTGATCTATGTTAACGACATAGGAGACAATCTGAGTAGCCGTCTTAGATTGTTTGCAGATGATGCTGTCACCTACCGACTTGTAAAGTCATCAGATGATCAAAACGACTTGCAAAACGATTTAGATAAGATATCTGTATGGTGCGAAAAGTGGCAATTGACCCTGAATAAAGAAACGTGTGAAGTTATTCTCATGAGTACTAAAAGAAATCAGCTAAATTTCGATTACGCGATAAGTCACACAAATCTGAAGACTGTAAATTCAACTACATGCTTAGGGATTACAATTACAAATAACCTAAATTGGAACGATCACATAGATAATGTTGTGGGTAGAGCAAACCAAAGACTGCGATTCATTGGCAGAACACTTAGAAGGTGCGACAGATCTACTAAAGAGACTGCTTTTCACCACGCTGGTCCGCCCTATTCTGGAGTATTGCTGTGCGGTGTGGGATCCGCATCAAGTGGGACTGACGGATGACGTCGAAAAAGTACAAAGAAGGGCAGCTCGTTTTGTATTATCGCGAAATAGGGGAAATTGTGTCACAGACATGATAAGTGAATTGGAGTGGCAATCATTAAAACAAAGGTATTTTTCGTTGCGACGGGATCTTCTCATAAAATTTCAATCAACAGTTTTCTCCTCCGATTGCGAAAACATTCTATTGGCACCCACCTACACAGGGAGAAATGATCACCGCGATAAATTAAGAGAAATCAGGGTTCGCACAAAAAAATTTAAGTGCCCATTTTTCCCGTGCGCCGTTCGAGAGTGAACGGTAGAGAGTCAGCTTGAAGGTGGTTCATTGAAACCTCTGCCAGGCACTTTGTTGTGAAAATCAGAGTAATCACGTAGATGTAGATGTAATATAAATCACATATTACAATCATATATCCCAAACACAACAGTTATATCTGGCTTTTGGGAACTGGCTTTATTGCGTTATAATATTGTAACGCCGTCATTAGAAGATTAAAAATTACATATCAGAGAACAAAATTAAAGACTTACCGCAGAAAAAATTACATAAGCCGGTGACAAAACTCACCTGCGAACAGTATTTATCATCTCGAAAATCTGGGAGCTTTATGAAGCATGTCACTCCAAATGAATCTGCAGGTCAGTAACACCAAATAATTGGATCCAGAAGATTCGATTAAGAATAAAAATGTTCATTTGCTAGTGATATAGGCACTTTTTATTTATATCGTCTCCCTGAACTGTATCACAGAAGGGAATTTCTGTTATTTACTATTTATAAATTCCAGATCGCAAGGAAGAAAGCAAAATTAACTAGTACACAGAGAAGACGTACTGAAAGAATATGCCCCCTTTATTGGCAAAAAAGGAATTTCAGTCTGTTGTTGTTGTGGTCTTCAGTCCTGAGACTGGTTTGATGCAGCTCTCCATGCTAATCTATCCTGTGCAAGCTCCTTCATCTCCCAGTACCTACTGCAACCTAAATCCTTCTGAATCTGCTTAGTGTATTCATCTCTTGGTCTCCCTCTACGATTTTTACCCTCCACACTGCCCTCCAATGCTAAATTTGTGATCCCTTGATGCCTCAGGACTTGTGCTACCAACCGATCCCTTCTTCTAGTCAAGTTGTGCCACAAACTTCTCTTCTACCCAATCCTATTCAATACCTCCTCATTAGTTACGTGATCTACCCACCTAATCTTCAACATTCTTCTGTAGCACCACATTTCCAAAGCTTCTATTCTCTTCTTGTCCAAACTATTTATCGTCCATGTGTCGCTTCCATACATGGCTACACTCCATACAAATACTTTCAGAAACGACTTTCTGACACTTAAATTTATACTCGATGTTAACAAATTTCTCTTCTTCAGAAACGCTTTCCTTGCCATTGCCAGTCTACATTTTATATCCTCTCTACTTCGACCATCATCAGTTATTTTGCTCCCCAAATAGCCAAATAGCAAAACTCCTTTACTACTTTAAGTGTCTCATTTCCTAATCTAATTCCCTCAGCATCACCCGACTTAATTCGACTACATTCCATTATCCTCGTTTTGCTTTTGTTGATGTTCATCTTATATCCTCCTTTCAAGACACTGTCCATTCCGTTCAACTGCTCTTCCAAGTCCTTTGCTGCCTCTGACAGAATTACAATGTCATCGGCGAACCTCAAAGTTTTTATTTCTTCTCCCTGGATTTTAATACCTACTCCGAATTTTTCTTTTGTTTCCTTCACTGCTTGCTCAATATACAGATTGAATAACATCGGCGAGAGGTTACAACCCTGTCTCACTCCCTTCCCAACCACTGCTTCCCTTTCGTGTCCCTCGACTCTTATAACTGCCATCTGGTGTCTGTACAAATTGTAAATAGCCTTTCGCTCCCTGTATTTTACCCCTGCCACCTTTAGAATTTGAAAGAGAGTATTCCAGTCAACATTGTCAAAAGCTTTCTCTAAGTCTACAAATGCTAGAAACGTAGGTTTGCCTTTCCTTAATCTTCCTTCTAAGATAAGTCGTAAGGTCAGTATCCTCACGTGTTCCAGCATTTCTATGGAATCCAAACTGATCTTCCCCGAGGTCGGCTTCTACCAGTTTTTCCATTCGTCTGTAAATTTCAGTCTAGCTTACCAAATAATTTTATTTTGGAGCAAGAAGAAGATAATTATCACGGCAGAAGAGGCCTTTAAATTTAATGTCTTAGATTTAGGTTCGGAGAAGCTATGTTTATTTGTAGTCTCATGTCTTTTCTCAAGAAAGAAAGCTTTTCATTTTTGGCAGAGTACCATTCTTTTATTATTATTAAAATAAATGACATTATTTTGGAAGGAGAAAGTGAAAACACAGAGATAACGGCAGCGAAGCAAGGTCAAGGAAGCAAGACTTGGTGAACGAAACGAGGGGTCATAGGAGGAGGACGAACGGCATAAAAAAAGACAAAAAATAATAAAATAACTGAATGGTTAGCTTTGCAGTCTCCGGTGTGGAAGGGCCCGGATTCGATTCCCGGTACCTACTCAGATTTTTTCTGAGGTAGAGAAGGTGAAAGGAGTTCCCCTAAGCCTCGTGAGGCGAAATGACGGCATTCTTGAATAAAGAATAAGTGGTATAATCCACATTCTTTTACTAGCAACGATGGCTGGGGGATGGTCACATGTCCCTCGATCATAGATCGCTCCTCGTACTGCCTTGCAGGCGGCAGAGGGCTGATCGTAATAGGCCTACGGTCTAATCCGTGAGTAGTGTTTACGTTTACGTTTTCTTTTTTTCTTTTACATTGTCACAATTCATGTAACTCTTATAGTACGTTTAGAAGGTTTGTGCATTAGCAATTAATTATATCAATCGAATCCTTATAACAATTAGAGGTATTCACGAAACTACTTATCAAGCAGTGGCATGAGTCCTATTTCGAATTTACTTTCTCACACTGATTACATGCCAAAGATTTAGTTCTTCACACAGCTAATTTCTAAACGTGACTGTGAAAAAGATGTCATTGGAGTACTGGTACATGAATTTATTTCGTATCGCCAATAATTTATCAAAAGAGGTGGACGTAGCGTAATATTAACAACAATTGAGAGAGATGATAATAGAAAGACTGGACAAGCGCGAGGAGGTCTCGTGCTACGAGGGTTCCGTACAAACATTATTACGCATGTAGCTGGTTTATCCATCTAGGAAATCTCTACAATTTCTGTTATCGATATCGACACAGGCAAGATATCAGTCTCGGGAATTTCGATACTTTCGAGAATGTTTTAAGTTCAAATTTTTTGTGTAATTTCCCATTCTCTATTGTAATTTTTCATTTATTGTATTAATTTTAGATTTATATCAACGTGTTATGCTAGTTGGCAACTGCAGATGTGTTGACGTTGTATACTCTTGTCCCTGTTGCGATTACTTGTAAGATTTGAAGGAAGTTTTTCAGAGAGGAAAAAGGGTACAACCAGCCATAGAACTATTGCTGTTACGGAAATGTCTAAATGTTCTGTGGAATATTTCAACGGATAATTTATGGGGAATCGAAACCTCGTTCCAATCAATGGTAGTGTAGTCCTCTATTAATTACCATAATTCACTCTCTAATAATTCAATGATTCAATAGAGCTTGAATTACATGGTTTTTGTTCTCGTAGTTAGGAAAATGCAACTTGACAACCACAAGTAAACACAGAATTGTCAAACTCAAACTAAAGAGAAATCATCATTAACTCGATCAAAAGTTCAAAGAACAAATACGTGTATGTTTAAATCCAGTCAGAAACCTATACTTCCCTCACAGCCCCCCTCCCAGAGCGGTAGAATGCAGCTCGTGGAATGTGCGTATACTTACAGCACACTCACCGACCTGCTCCTTTGCTTCATGAGGACTTGTACTCCGAGTCGAGGGTGACATCGGGGCTGTGTCTCAAGTCCCGCTACTGGTTTCACTGGAAGCCCCTGATGTTGAGTCATTGGCTTCCTGAATGTGTACAGGATCGTCTTTCGTCAGCAAATTTGTCGGTTTGACTCGATACAGCGACACCGTCATTGGCTTGTCGTAGCACATTATCTGCACAGTATGTTCATATTTTTTGTGCCTCGAAAGGTACAAAATATGACGGTTGTAACGGTGGGCACACTGCATCTTCTCTTAATGTGATGTGAGAGCACGTTTTAATGTCCTTGTGCAAAAATACTTTCTGTTCTTCATGGCTGGATGCTGGTGCAGGGCATAGCTTCAAAATTTGGAGTTTGCCTTGCTGTGGAAAATATGGTAGCTCTGTCCCCATTAATGTACGAGCACAAAATAAATGCCGTTTTGGAAGCGGTAACATCCGTCAAGTATCTGGGTGTGACTATTCGAAATGATCTCAAATGGAATGATCAGAGCTCACAAGTAATGGGCAAAGCGAACTCTAGATTGCGGTTTATTGGTAAAATCCTGAAGCGACAAAGGAAACAGCTTACAGTACGTTAGTTCATCCAGTCTTAGAGTATTGTTCGCCGGTATGGGACCCTTACCAGTTGGATCTGATTCAAGAGATTGAGAAGGTCCAAAGAAGAGCGGCGAGACTCGTGACTGGTACATTTAGCCATCGCGAGAGCGTTACAGATCTCATAGAAAGTTTGAAGTGGGACACACTTGCTGATAGAAAGCCCGCTAAGCGGAAGGGTCTGCTCACTAAATTCAGAAATCCGATCTTCGCCGAGGATGTAGAGCATATATTATTACCACCACCTTTCAAATCGCGCAATGATCACCATTCAAAGATAAGGAAAATTAGAGCTCGTACTGAGGCGTTCAGACAGTCGTTATTCCATCGCGCGATCCGCGAGTGGAACAGACGGGAGGGGGGGGGGGGGGGGGGGAATATGACTTTGGCGCGAATTGTGCCCTCCACCACACACCGCTTGGTAGCTAGCGGAGTATATATGTAGATGTAGCTGCTGTGCTGAAAAAACTCCGACTTAGGGCATAATATTTCTCCATAAACCCTCTCTGCTGTCTGTTGTTACGCTGCACAGAGGCCCAGTAAGACGAGCGACACCATTCCGATGCTCGAACAATGGTAGTGGTTGTATTGTGGTTTTGGTATCCACGCAACTTGGACACCTCGAGGAACAGCGTCAACTCCAATTGCCGCCTCTGACCTGCAGTGACGTGAGTTAGACGTCCGAAACGGAAAACCCAGGCCGTTGAGAAGCTCCTTGCTGTTGTTTCTGCTGAGATATCACTGGTTGGAATCGCCTTTTGCCGCCGAGTGCATCTGTCGACAGCGGTTGACATATAACGATACCCCTGTGATGCTGGCAGCCGACCCATAATATCTATATGGACTTGGAAGAAACGCCCTATTGTCTCTGGATATTAAGCCATTGACTTGTGTACATACCTGCCCACTTCTCGCTGCTTACATACTACACACTTTCCTGCCTACTGGCGACAGTTCTTATGCTGGGCCACACAAACCTCTCTGTCGTTGATACTTCAAAGATCCGCCTCAGTTGTGGAAAGTTACTGGTCTTTACCCAGGTTTCAGCTAGAGCAATCTAGCCTTCTTCAGAAGTATAAAATACACTAATACAGGCTTTTTATGTTTGACCGGGCCTTATTCTGGCATGTATTAGTTTATTTTATACTTCTGAAGAAGGCTAGATTACTCTATCTGAAAACTGGGTAAAGACCATTAACTTTTCGCAACTGAGGCGGATCACCGACATATTAATTTACTATAGTTGCTGACAGGGCTGCAACATGTTAAAAATTCTTAAATCTCTATCATTGCTTTAATGCTGCCTTTTGCCCTGGGGTGAGTGGAGGTGTTGAGACTGTCAAAAACTACTCTCCGTAGCGTTTCAGATATGAGCGGTCTGAGTGTGTGTCTGGATACATCAAAATAAGGCCGTTAGCACATAACTTGCATAAGCTGCAGGGCAGTAGACTTGTTTCGAAAATATTCTTGCAACTGTTTCTCTGTAGCTTGTACTGTACCGAATTGACTTTAATTAATGCTAACACTGGCCGTGCATTCGGGAGGACGACGGTACAAACCCGCGTCCGGCCATCCTGCTTTAGGTTTTCCGAGGTTTCGCTAAATCACTTCAGGTAAATACTGGTATGGTTCCAGTGAAACGGCAAGGCCGACTTCCAATGCCACACTTTCCTAATCCGATGGTACCAATGACCTTACTGTATGGTCCCCAATCCCGAATCAACCAATCAACCAATTAATGCTGCACGAGATGGCTCCAGTACTTAAGAATAAATCAGATACTACATTTTCTGCTGCTCTTAGTGGCCTTACACCCGTTGTAAATTGACCAGTAAATTATAACTATCGAAACGGTCGGAGAGAACAGCCCTCCTTAGTTTGTTAAAAGCAACACGTGATTCGTTTGTGATTTGTGTAGACTACGAATACTCTGGTCTCCACATAAAGACGAAAGTACCACACACCTTCGTATTTACTTAATAGCTCTCGGTCACATGCTCTCCAATTGGTCTGGGCGTCCACCAAGTTATGGGGGAAAAAATGTAAAGACTTCCAAATCTTCTCTTCCAACTCTTCTTGACGTACTGGTGGAGAGCTGCGCTGCTCGTCTGTTGGCTGGCACCTACCCCTACAGCTAATGGTGTATTCTGGACTAGGTGGGACAAGAAAACTGTTTTCGTAAGCTTGCCTTTGCCTCTCCTAAGGCGCATGTCATCTCAGGCGTCAATGGCAGGGGGCGACGGCCTGTGGCCTTGTTACCTGACGGTGCCGCTCTCAGCGGTGCACGTACGATATCTCTGCTGTTCCCGGAGGGTGTCGAAGGCGGAAGTTGATGATCCACAGGACTCTTCTTAACCGCTGTAAATCCGTTGGGTGTGGTATGTTCCTAATGACCTCAATGTTCTCTTTTAGCAGACAAATGCCAGCCACCAGGCTACAGTACTGGCCATTAAAATTGCTACACCAAGAAGAAATGCAGATGATAAACGGGTATTCAGTGGACAAATATATTATACTACAACTGACATGTGATTACATTTTCACGCAGTTTGGGTGCATATATCCTGAGAAATCAGTACCAAGAACAACCACCTCTGGCCGTAATAACGGCCTTGATGCACCTGGGCATTGAGTCAAACAGAGCTTGGATGGTGTGTACAGGTACAGCAGCCCATGCAGCTTCAACACGATACCACAGTTCATCAAGAGTAATGACTGCCATATTGTGACGAGCCGTTTATCGGCCACCATTGACCAGACGTTTGCAATTGGTGAGAGATCTGGAGCATGTGCGGGCCAGGGCAGCAGTCGAACATTTTCTGTATCCGGAAAGGCCCCTACAGGACCTGCAACATGCGGTCGTGCATTATCCTGCTGAAGTGTAGGGTTTCGCAGGGATCGAATGAAGGGTAGACCACGGGTCGTAACACATCTGAAATGTAAAAATGTAAATGGCATGTGACGAGGGCCTCCCATCGGGTGACCGTTCGCCTGGTGCAAGTCTTTCTAGTTGACGCCACTTCGGCGATTTGCGCGTCGATGGGGATGAAATGATGATGATTAGGACAACACAACACCCAGTCCCTGAGCGGAGAAAATCTCCGACCCAGCCGGGAATCGAACCCGGGCCCTTTGGATTGACAGTCCGTCGCGCTGACCACTCAGCTACCGGGGGCGGACATCTGAAATGTAGCGTCCACTGTTCACAGTGCCGTCAGTGCGAACAAGAGGTGGCCCAGACGTGTAACCAATGGCACCCCGTACCATCACGCCGGGTGATACGCCATATGGCGATTACGAATACACGCTTCCAATGTGCGTTCACTGCGATGTCGCCAAACATGGATTCGACCATCATGATGCTGTAAACAGCACCTGGATTCATCCGAAAAAATTATGTTTTGCCATTTGTGCACCCAGGTTCGTCGTTGAGTACACCATCACAGGCGCTCCTGTCTGTGATGCAGCGTCAAGGGTAACCACACCCATGGTCTCCGAGCTGATAGTCCATGCTGCTGCAAACGTCGTCGAACTGTTCGTGCAGATTGTTATTGTCTTGCAAACGTCCCCATCTGTTGACTCAGGGATCGAGACGTGGCTGCACGATCCGCTACAGCCATTCGGATAAGATGTATGTCATCTCGACTGCTAGTGATACGTGGGCGTTGGGGTCCAGCACGGCGTTCCGTATTACCCTCCTAAACCCACCTATTCCATATTGTGCTAACAGTCATTGGATCTCGACCAATGCGAGCAGCAATGTCGCGATACGGTAAACCGCAATCGCGATAGGCTACAATCCGACCTTTATCAAAGTGGGATACGTGATGGTACGCATTTTTACACGAGGCATCAAAACAACGTTTCCCTAGGCAACGCCGGTCAGCTGCTGTTTATATATGAGAAATCGGTTGGAAACTTTCCTCATATCAGCACGTTGTAGGTGTCGCCACCGGCGCCAACCTCGTGTGAATGCTCTGATAAGCTAAGCATTTGCATATCACAGCATCTTCTTCCTGTCGGTTAAATTTCGCGTCTGTAGCACGTCATCTTCGTGGTGTAGCAATTTTAATGGCCAGTAGTTTATATGACTGAGGAATTTTCCCAGTGTCTGGCAGAGAACACATTTTGCTGCATTCTCTATTAGACCATTTTTACATATGCTGCTGAACACTGCGCTGAGGTAGTCTTCACCTAGTGCTGCTGTTTGGGAATATATCAGGATATCATCGAGAGAAACAAAACAGAGATTCAGTCCCGTTAGCACCGAATGACATGCATAGATGTTCAGAAAGATCAAATGATGTTACTAACGTAGTCTTGGGGATTTCCTCTTCTGCAACCAGGATTTGATTTAAGTCGTTTCAAGGTTGATTATGGTGAAGATCGTAGCTCCAGCTAGCATGTTCATGAAATCACTTCTATTAGGACCTGGGTAGCAGTCAGAGATAGTACGTATGTTTAATGTACGGCAATCTCCACAGGGCTTCCATGTGCTGTCACTATTTACTAGATGTTATAGTGATGCCCACAAGCAGTCCGATCTGTTTATGATGCCAGTTAGCAACATGTCTGCCTTTGCTGCAAACAAACGGTCAAGTGCTAATCTCCGTGGATGCTGAGAGACCAGCTGTCTTAGTGTTGTCTTAATATGGTGCACTGAGTTATGTAGCATTTCAGTTGCCCAGAGGCTTCCTGTCTGGTTGCTGGTAAATCGAGCTATGAGGGCAGGGGGCGGTATTGGTATTGCCTCTGCCTCCAGTTCCTCTGGTTACCTCACTGTTCGTCGTGATATATGCTGTACTGTGATTTACTTCCAGCTTTTGGTGATGAATAAACTCCAGCACGAACTTCGAACTGATCTCTCTACTGAACCCAGGCAACTATCATCTCCTGATCATGGTGTGTTGCTATGGATGAACTGCTGGCTGCCATAAGATGGAGGGACGTGGGTACCATTGTATTCTCACTCTGTCTGAATGGTAGCGTACTTACGTCTGATCCTGAGTCACTCAGATAGCAACGGTATGCTTTGTTGTCATTTGCATACAAACGACTTGGTACTGTAAGCAAGTATGGCTGGATCATTGCGTGTGTTGTTGTGTAAGTAGGCTGTTTAGGTTTTTATATTGGTAACGCCACGTAGCGCACTGTATGAAAATCACTGGCTGTGCTGTGTGCAGTCTGTGGCTGGGTGGCATTGTTGTCTGCCATTGTAATGTTGGGCAGCTGGATGTTAACAGCGCATAGCGTTGCGCAGTTGGAGGTGAGCTGCCAGCAGTGGTGGATGTGGGGAAGTGAGATGGCGGATTTTTGAGAGCGGATGATCTGGACGTGTATCCATCAGAAACAATACATTTGTAAGAATGGATGTCATGAACTGCTATATATATATATATATATATATATATATATTATGACTTTTGAACACTATTAAGGTAAATACATTGTTTGTTCTCTATCAAAATCTTTCATTTGCTAACTATGCTACTGCCTTCAGTAGTTTGAATCTTTTATTTAGCTGGCAGTAGTGGCGCTCGCTGTATTTCAGTAGTTCGAGTAACGAAGATTTTTGTGAGGTAAGTGATTTATGAAACATATAGATTATTGTTAGTCAGGGCCATTGTAGGGATTTTTGAAAGTCAGATTGCGTTGCAATAAAAAATATTGTGTGTCAGTTTAAGCACAGTCATTTAATGATTTTTATAAGGGGACGTTTCATATGGCGACCCTGCCAGGATACCTCACTGGAATCTTCTGATTTTTTCTTGTAGTTTGTGTAATTAGTGTAGCTTTTGTTTATTGCTAGTGCATAATTATAGAGAGAATTTCCTTTGTAGTCATAGTTTTTCGTTGTTGTACTGTAAAATAATTGTGGCATGCATGTAGATTTGCACCAAGTATTTCGCAGCTGCACTTGCAATGAACTAGATATTATTTTCAGTGCTATGTTAATGTGTTCTCTTAGTTTTGCTCTTCAAATTGTGCTTTTCTGTGATCTCGTGTGAAATATTGTGACAATAATGGCGTGTGAAGAACGTAACACTAGGCTCCAAAGTAAACTGAGAAATAATAGTGACGACGAGCCTAGCTTATCAGCATCACTGTGTAATGAATTAACAGACATTCAAAGTAGTAATTTGGTAATTGTGCATAGGGAAATGGAGCAGGCGGCAAATAATGGTGTAGACAATGAAACAAGTAGTGAACAGGGAAGCATTATCCAGCGATCGGTCGGCAGCAGCTCGCCTGAGGAATCTGAAATGACAGAACAGAATATTGCAAATACTGTAGACTCAGGTTTTGGGTCCTCACCATTTTCTCAAATGAGTCAAGACACATTTTCTGCTGGTCAAAATGTGAATGTTGCTGGTGAAAATGCACTGCCAAAAAGCATAGAGAAACAGATTCCAGACACTAACACATTATTATTGCAATTAATGCAACAAATGGAACAAAATAGAGACAAACACAGCAAAAGCTTCAAAAGTTAGACACAATGGAACAAAATCAGAGACAAACACAGCAAAAGCTTTAAAAGTTAGACACAATGGAACAAAATCTTCGGAAGTTAGACACCACGCTTGAACAAACACGTGAAGATTTAACTACTGAGTTACATAACATTGAATCGAAATGTCAAAAATTCTGTAATGACATAAAAACACAAATGTGTGAGCATTTTCAACCCATTTTTTCGCGGCATGAAAATGCATTACAGAATCACGAAGCAGCCATAAAAGAACTGCAAACTATTGTTCATGAAAATCATGAGACCTTGCAAGCTAAAATTGTCTCAGTAGCATCTACCAATTCGGTTACACAACTTGCAAAAACTCAGGAAAACTTAAAGGACACAGTAGATACTCTGAAAATTGGTTCAGAAAGACACATCGAGGAAATTAGTTCATTATCAGAGAAAGTAGTTGAACTTTCGGATCAGCTAAATAATTTAGCTATGAAGGTAGATGATAATCTGAATGACACAAAACCGGTAGCCTTTAATGACACAGGAGAGTGCAAACAAATTACGAAATTCAAACAAAATCAGAATCACATTAATACGCAACACCAAAGAGAAATCCGGGAAGCACAAGCTCAGTTGACACAGGTAATACAAGAATTACATATTTTAAAGGACACTCGCGCTTCAGTACGGGAAGAGGGATATAGAAATACGGAACAGTCACTAAATAATAACACAGGGCACTTCGGAAATTATGAAAGAAACTGGCAAGGTACACCGAATTTTGAGATGGAACCGCCGAAACGACGTAACGATGACCGACATGCGACTCACCGACATAATGATTTTGACTATAAGCTGTTTAGTACTACACGTAAATTCAAAACGTTTAAGAATTCCGGCAACGAAATTCATCCACAAGCGTGGCTTCATCAATTCTCTCATTGTTTTCCTCCCAACTGGTCATTAGAGCACAGATTAGAATTTATGTGTGGCTATTTAGAGAATCAACCAGCTGTAAGAATGCGATCGGTCATTCACGATTGCCACAGAGAAGGAGAATTTTATCATGCCTTCCTCTCAGCATATTGGTCTCAAGCTACACAAGACCGAGTAAAACATAGCATCATAATGATGAAACATTTCGAACAATCTGAATTTTCCAGTCTTGTGAAATATTTTGAAGACATGTTGCACAAGAATCAGTACCTGTCAAACCCATACAGCCCCTCAGAACTCAACCGCATTTGCTTAATCAAATTACCTGAACATTTACGAAATAGTATTTTGGCAGGACGTTGCAAAGACGACATTGAAGCTTTTCAGGGACTCTTACAAGAATTGGAAATTGACACTGACAATCGCAGAACGCGAAAACAGGAGAACAACAATTACAGGTGACATCCGTCACAATTCCGTGATGACAGAAATAATAAATAGACACGACAAGGCTATTCTTACAACGTAAATCGTGACCAGAACAGACACCACCCGTATGACAACCGTTGGCAGAGTAGTAATAATTACAGGGAAAGATCACCTCTCCGCAGTAGTGACTATCACAAAGACAATCAGAGAAACAGACAATATGGGAACCAAAATAATTATTATCAAGGGAGACAGAATAACTTTAGACGCAACGGTCCAGCCTGCAGTTACGATTCAGGGAGAAATTCTCCACCACGTGACCAACAAGAAAGAAACTATGGAATCTACCGACATGACGACATGATATGATCGTAATGACAGACCTGAATTGCATCAGAACTGGCGGAATTCAAACAGGGCAGGGCCCTCTCGACAAGGTGAATTTGTAGAAGTTAGGTCTCCTAATCCCAATAACGACGCGCGCCAACGAAGAGACAGACAATGACTCGCACCGCAGGCAGCCACGTGCGCTGGCTGGCTCAGAGAAAAATAACATAGACGCTAACCTTGAGAAAAAATTCCAGTATTCTTTACCGATGTATACCGCATGATAATTGCATTCAAGTTGAAACTGCATATTAGGAAGAGTAAAGGTTTACACCACATTTCACATGTAAAACCGTTTATTGAAAGATAATCTGCTTTTTAACTTAGTCTAGGTTATAAAATTTTTCACTTCACGTTACTAGTATGCTTTGTCAGACTTAGAAACTGTTAACATGCAACAATGTTTGAAGTTAAATATCCAGTCAAGAACCAAGAGAACTTATTTAGACAGTAATTACCACTGCATTGTGATAGTGAACAGAGGACACAGTTTTATTGTGTGTGTACATTCTTGATTGTTAGTTGCACGATTACGTAACGACTTTCAGGCTAACATACTTAGAACATATACTGCTAATGAGATTTTAATGCAACATTTTGGTTTACTGGAAAAGATACCCTTTATTTGAAGTACATTCTGTGAGATGAAAGATGACTTAGCATTTGGTTTCTTTGATTATATCACGACGCTACTAATATGTGACACAATTTACATTCTTGCTTTTGCGGTGTATCTTTTTTATATCTGCACAGTTTTTCTGTATTATTCTGGAAAGTGAAACATGTTTTAGTAGTATCTATTGTGGTGTAGCTACAATGAGACAGCATTTTTCGTAGCACAACAATACATTACAGTATAGTACTTTCTTGATCACGGTACTGTACGTAATAACTGCAATATCTATACGCACAGCATTTCGCTTTTGTTTATTACGAGGTAATTACATTGACTTCCAGAGAACTTTGCTTATGGACGACGCTTGGCACATTTTTTACCCTTAAGTAATGACAGAGATTGTCTTACAACAAGACGCACAGTTTAGCGCTACAGTATACGTATTTGAGTGATTAATTTTGTACTTCAAACATTTATTTTTAAAGATTTTTGAATTAGAAAGAAAGCTTTCCGTGATACATTTCATTCCATTGCTGTAATCTGTAACAACTGAGGGTATAATTACATTAATCCTCGGGGGCGGGGGGTGGTACATGCCTTGCCTACTTTGTGTACCGTGTGTTTGGCAAGCACAAGGAGCCCTAGCTAATATGGTATTTGCTTATACAACTTTACACATCGGTACCATATTCCTGTAACACAGAATTACACAGCTATCTGATCATTTAACTGAGAGAGACAAACTTTTTTTACTACATCAATGACAGATGTTTACGTAATTACACAGCTGGATAACTTCACACTTATGAAATTGTATTTTGTCTGTACTTTGTGAACTCTTCATATTTTTTCGGAACCATTGTGATACTATGAGAGCTTTGAATGATGTATTTGATATGGGATCATGATTTTAAAGTACGTTTGAGGTAGATGACACTATTGAAATGAGCAGAGAATTTTTTTAGGTTTTGAAATTATTGGAGGAAGCTACGATGATTTTGAGATTTGACTGTGGTGTTATGATGTTATTATTATGACGACGCTGTGTATTATGCTGTTGAGGTATGTTTATGATCAATAAGCTGATGCTATTTGAGGAATTTGTTTATGCTACATATTTATAATGATGAAATATTGAAGAATGTCGACGAATATGTGTATGTGTAATAAAGTAAGGAATAATGTGTAGTGGTTAGGGACTCTGACTTGTGAAAAAGGATGTTGGAAACCAAGAATCGTACTTTAAGAATTATGAAATGTGTGTACATGCATGAATGTATTACAATGCTGTTGAAAATTTTTTGGACACTGTTATATTTATAGGATTTTGTTTCCACACATTTGTAACGCAAATGTCGACCTGGGAAATTTTATTTGTATCAAACTGTCACTGTAGCAGAAACTGATGTAAATATTTCGGTAAAGAAGGTAGGTCACTGTAAGCACCCAGCTGCGTGACAGTCGCCTGGAAAAAAGCCATTAGTGTGTGCCTTTCAGAGGCACAGGTGGAGAAAAAAAAAGAGGCCATTATCCTCGCTATTGACATTTCTTTGTAGAAAGTATCACAAATACGACTCGCTCAAACTTGAAAACATATGATTACACTGTGGAGCTCTTAATTTATGATATTTACTAAATTGCCTAATGAAATGATGAGAAACTTTTTTACATCTATTGTCTTTCTAGTTGAGAGCTTGCTCATTTTGTTTAATATCCAGTTTCTAGCTGCACTGCAGCATTGGTTAAAATAAAATTTAATAGATGTACTAATATCACTATTTTCTGTCTACAGACCCAGTAAAGAATAATTTTATGATGTACTTTCTTAGAAAAGAGAGCACTAATAGACATTTCCCTTCACAGGAATTGCAAAAATAATTTTTTAACGATTTGGTAACTTGTCTGCTAGAGTAAGTTATCATGATGCATCATTCTAGTGTTAAGATGTGATATAGGTATTAAACATGGCCATTTTTACTGTAATATTTTTTTCTGATTGAGCTTTGTCATGTTTAGGTATAAGTTATAGCATTTGCTGCTGCTGTTTGCCAGGCATAGTGCTACTGAATGTCACTTTGTGTTACTCTGTAAAGCCAGTTTTACTACTGATTTATTTTTCTTGTTGCTGCGCATTGGCTCATATTATGTGTAATGTTGCATTTGCTCTGTTAATTTAGATTTACTGCTGTTTGCTTTGCCACTTTGCATTTTTTGCCATTTGCTGTTTGTTAATTGTTTTGTGCTGCTGCATTGCCTCGTCCCTTAGTTTAGCATCTGAGCTCAGTAGATTTAAGTTAGCTTCAGATGGGGTAGGCTATATAAGAGAACGAGTTGTGATGAATTGGAAGAAATGCATTGAGAAGCTGTAAGAAAATGGTTTGGCCAAAAAAAAAGTATTTTGACATAGGATATGAACAAAAAAGTTGGGTTTAGGGACAACAGGTTTAGGTAAGATTTTCTTGGAAATAAATGATGAGATGAGACAATGGAAAATAAATAATGAGGTAAGAAAAAGGTGAACATATAAATACAGAAAGCATGGTTGGATAGGATTTTTTTGGTGGAAACAAATGCTGAAATAAGAGGAAAGATCTATGGAATGAAGTTTTGGGTTGGACTGCAGTACCAAATGTCACACTGAAAACAAACCCTGTCCTGTCCTTTTGTATCATTCCACTATGTGTTTGTGTACCCTTGTGTATTAGTGTTCTTCCTGTCTTTATGTGTTTATCTGATAAGACTTATGTTGTAGAATTTTTCTAATACTCAGTTACATTCACTATGATGAGGAATACTGTTATCCTCAAATATAATTTGCATTAATAGTATGTTATTTTCTTTGTAAAGATATTTAGACACTATTAATTCTGTTCTGTTTCAATGCTCATATGTGAAATTAATGTTTCGAAAACTATTCTCATTATTTTATATATTTACTTATGTCATAATTCCTGTAACACTGATGTATATGTCTATTTCTATTCTTTTGTAAAGCCTGTACTACTACAAATGTTATGTTCTTTAATTATGTATTTTGCACCTTTGTAATTGTATTCTTATGTTGTAAATTTATAATTGTAATTGACAGTAGTTCATCAAATTAAGTAACTTGTAAGCATGCATTTCACTGCACACGTTTCTGTTGGTCATAGTAATGCACAATATGTGAGAAGTTGGGACTGTTAGTGTTTGCACGTGTGTTAATAATACAGCAAGGGACTGGTTAACAACATTGCTGGTTCTAAGTACATTAAAAAAAATTGTGAGTGCACAAGTGGTGGTTCATGGACTTGCCATATTCTCTGCAAGATTCTTCGATGATGATTGTGCACCTGCACAGTTGCAACAGATGGCTGCTGGCCGTCTCTACAAGGACTACAGTGGGTCTGCATCTTTGATGGCCCGCCAATACCATTATTTCTACAAGGACTACAATGGGTCTGCATCTTTGGTGGCCTACCAATACCATTATTTCTACAAGGACTACAGTGGGTCTGCATCTTTGGTGGCCCACCAATACCATCATTTCTACAAGGACTGCAGTGGGTCACATCTCTGGCGGCCCACCAATACCGTAATCTCTACCAGGACTACAGTGGGTCTGCTCTGTGATGACCTACCTTCCAGTATTCTTCAAAAATTCGACTGACTCCGCTGTGGGTTTGCTCTGTTGTGGCCCATTACCTGTTTGCATGTCAAGAGTCAGTACTGTCTTTCCGTTGGAAGGACAACACTACTTCTTCAAGACTGCATGGAAATCCAATACTTCCATGTGCATTTTCTTTTACTAATGAGACTTTGTGAAAAAAACTGTAATTACGACTGTCATGAATGATCAGGACTGTCTTTATGGACTGTTAGAAAATGTTAGATTTTGACCAGCATTGTATCAATAAGTGTGTGCATTTGATTTCTTTGTTATTGTAATTATGATTATGAAAATTTTTTTCAAATCTGTATTGGCCATTGCCCAAAACAATTTGTAAAATTTTTTGTGGAGAGCATGGGGGCTATGTAAGTAGGCTGTTTAGGTTTTTATATTGGTAACGCCACGTAGCGCACTGTATGAAAATCACTGGCTGTGCTGTGTGCAGTCTGTGGCTGGGTGGCATTGTTGTCTGCCATTGTAGTGTTGGGCAGCTGGATGTTAACAGCGCATAGCGTTGCGCAGTTGGAGGTGAGCCGCCAGCAGTGGTGGATGTGGGGAAGTGAGATGGCGGATTTTTGAGAGCGGATGATCTGGACGTGTATCCATCAGAAACAATACGTTTGTAAGAATGGATGTCATGAACTGCTATATATATATATTATGACTTTTGAACACTATTAAGGTAAATACATTGTTTGTTCTCTATCAAAATCTTTCATTTCCTAACTATGCCTATCAGTAGTTAGTGCCTTCAGTAGTTTGAATCTTTTATTTAGCTGGCAGTAGTGGCGCTCGCTGTATTTCAGTAGTTCGAGTAACGAAGATTTTTGTGAGGTAAGTGATTTATGAAAGGTACAGGTTATTGTTAGTCAGGGCCATTGTAGGGATTTTTGAAAGTCAGATTGCGTTGCGCTAAAAAATATTGTGTGTCAGTTTAAGCACAATCATAAAATAATTTTTCTAAGGGGACGTTTCAGTTGGGCTGTCGTTAAGAACCGGTCCTACCTTGAATACTGTGTCTTAATTAAATTGGTCATAGGCCTCACGCAGCAGTCCATCTTGTGGCCCTATCACTAAAATGTCTGTGATACAAGCACACCAAGTCGTGTTTATTCACTTATGCCATTTGTCCATCTGCTTGATTCGGCTGACAGAAAGGATGCCGATATTCTTCTTTTTCCTAGAGCGGGTCCACTTCTTAACTGTCAGTCCGACAGTTGCTTCTGCTGTGCTTCTGTTTGGCATTTTAAAATTCGAAGCTGTTAGTTAATGTCCACCCGTCGCTCCATCCGTAACGTAGCGGTCTCATCCAAACTGCCGTCGTTTGCTACTTGCGTCCCACCAATGTATTCGCTTGCTCTACACTTGTAGAAGAATTGTTCTTCACTCGTTCTTCAGAACTCCTACCGCTTTCTATTGTCAATATACTTACTCGGTAATACCTACTGCAGTGCTGCTTCAACGATTTGCACATCCATCCGACTGTAGTTTCCTTCAATTCCTTCAAGTGGAGATATTGGTGCTGCGGGGGGGGGGGGGGGGGGGGGACGTCAAGAAACTCGTATAAGCTGCGGTCGGAAAGTCCTGTACGAGTATAAGACAACAAGTGACTGACGCAATTGTTAGATCAGTTACTTCTGCTACAATGACAGGTTATCAAGATTTAAGTGAGTTTGAACGTGATATTATAGTCGGCGCACGAGCGATGGGACATAGCATCTCCGAGGTAGCGATGAAGTGGTGATTTTTCGCTACTACCGTTTCACAAGTGTACCGTGAATATCAGGAATTCAGTAAAACTAAAACATCAAATCTCCTACATCGCTGCTGCCCGAAAAAGTTCCTGCAAGAACTGGACCAACGAAGACTGAAGAGAATCGCTCACCATGACAGAAGTGCAATCCTTCCGCAAATTACTGCAGTTTTCAATGCTGGGCCACCAACAAGGGTCAGCGTGCGAAACATTCAACGGAACATCATTGATGTGGGATTTCGGAGCCGAAGGTGCACTCGTGTATCTTGATGATGCACGACACAAAGCTTTACGCCTCGCATGGGGCCGTTAACACCGATATTGGACTGTTGATGAGTGGAAACATGTTGCCTGGTCGGACGAGTGTCGTTTCAAATTGTATCGAGTGGGTTGTTTGGGAGTATGGAAACAGCCTCATGAATCCATGGACCCTACTTGTCAGCAGGGGACTGTTCAAGCTCGTGGAGGCTCTGTAATGGCGTGGTGCATGTGCAGTTGGAGTGATATGGGACGTCTCATACGTCTAGATACAACTCTGACAGGTGACACGTACGTAAGCATCCTGTCTGATCACCAACTTCCATTCATGTCCATTTTGCAGTCCGACGGACTTGGGCAGTTCCAGCGACTCCCAACACGTCCAGAATTGCTCAATAGTACTCCAGGAACACTCTTCTGAGTTTAAAAACTTCCGCTAGCCACCAGGTTCCTCAGACATGAACATTATTGAGCATATCTGGGATGCATTGTAACGTGATGTTCGGAAGAGACTCCACACCCTCATACTCTTACGAATTTGTGGACTGCCTTGCAGGATTCATGGTGTCAGTTCCTGCAGCACTCATACATTAGTCGAGTCCATGCCACGTCGTGTTGCGGCACTTCTGCGTGCTCGCGGGGGCCCTACACAACATTGAATGTTCAGTATAATACACAAAACCATTGTGACTAATCGGGCACAAAAACCGTTAGTTGCTATAGCAAATTTCGTGTGACTGCGGTTAACGTTGTTTCGCATAAACCGCAAATCCAACAGCGCGAACCAAAGTTCTGGTTTTTCTGGTAGGAACTTCGGAATCTGCATCTTCATTCGCGGAGCAGAAACTGGGTAGATTCCGCGGGCAAACTTTTTCCATGTTTTCAGTTTGTCTCGTCGTTTGCTGGGATGCCTCCACGTCATGATTCAAGTCTGAAGACCGTCAATTTATTTTTGTAGGTTCTCTTGCAGTTGTAAAAGCTGTGTCTCTATCTGAACCCTTTTGTTGCCCGATGCAAAGTCACTGTTTGACTTAGTATCTTTGCTGACCTCGCCTGGGGCCTCTATGGTCTTTCGTATTCAAGGGTAGGCAATTTATGGGATTTATCCAGAGTTTACATGCTAATGATGTCCGCCCCCGGTAGGTGAGTGACAGCCGGCACGGTAGCTCAGCGTGTTCGCTCAGAGGGTTAGCTACCCTCTGTAACAAAATACTGAGTGAACAGATCAACGGAGAACCTAAATGGGTTTCATCGGACGTCCGCCCCGAACAGATTCAACGAACAATATAGAACAAAATGAGATAAAAAAAAGAAAAAAAGAAAGTGGTCAGCGCGACAGAATGTCAATCCTAAGGGCCCGGGTTCAATTCCCGGCTGGGTCGGAGGTTTTCTCCCCATCGACGCACAAGTCGCCGAAGTGGCGTCAAATCGAAAGGCTTGCACCTGGCGAATGGTCTACCCGACGGGAGGCCCCAGTCACACGGCATTTATTTACGCTAATGATTCAATAATAGTTATATTAAATTTTTTTTCTGACCGCTTCGTGAATGCAAATTGACAATAGCAAGTATACACAGAACTGTCAAACTCAAAGCAAAGAGGAAATTAATAACTAAAAGACGAAAGAATCAATATATGCATTTTAAACTCCATCAAAAGTCGATGTTCCCCACAACCAGTAATACTTTAAATTCTCACTCTGCAGTGGAATGTGTGCTGATATGAGACTTCCTGGCTGATTAAAACTGTGTGTCAAACCTTTGCCTTTTGAGGGAATGTGCTCTATGTCCCGGGTTCGAATTTCAGTGTGACACGCAGTTTTAATCTACCAGGAAGTTTTAGTATTGCTTTGCTTTGAAACATTGCAGATGCTATATATGTCGTAGGCATTAACTGCCAGGGAATGTTTGTACACAGAACGGACTGTTCGTGAAGGACACGCAATGCTAATGCTAATGCTTTACGTATCACTGCTAGGTGAGGAGACTTCACTTCATCGTAGCTCAGCCAGTTAGCCACATATATTTGTAAATTACATGCACAAACCTTTCTCGTGTATCACTCTACCTGTTACTGAAAACCAAATCAAAATCACTACAGTCGTTCATGAGAATGTTGACGGATTACGAACGCAGTGTAAGTTTGCAAGCGCAAAGAATAATTTTTATGTGATATATTTGCACAGTAATAATTTTCGGATTTTTTACTTTATTTGTGCTGTGAAACCTTTCCCCTTCCCAAATTTCGTAATTCTAAGTGAACGGTAATTTCACTGTAAGTTCTTACGAGTGATTATGCTAGTATCAAATGGTTCAAATGGCTCTGAGCACTATGGGACTTAACATCTGAGGTCATCAGTCCCCCAGAACTTAGAACTACTTAAACCTAACTAACCTAAGGACATCACACACATCCATGCCCGAGGCAGGATTCGAACCTGCGACCGTAGCGGTCACGCGGCTCCAGACTGAAGCGCCTAGAACCGCACGGCCTCACCGGCCGGCTGCTAGTATAAAAAATGGCCGTATGTTTTGATTAAGTTGACTTAAAAGCTTACATGAATTACAAGATTACATTTCCTGCAACGCCAAGAGAGCGCAGCCCTTAGTAACTGACATACATTTCAACTTAATACCTCTTCTCGTTCCCGATTGGCCGAGGTCTTAACAGTCGGAAGTACATACTGGTATCAAAGTGATACTGTAGCGGTTCCGTTTTTACAGACTGAGATGCGTAGTCCTGAAAACAAAATACAAAAAACAGAAAAAGAAAGAAAAGTCTGTGAAAGACTGAAAGACTTGCCCACCAACGAAAAGTTTCCGATTTCGAGTCCCGACCCAACAGCAAATTTTAATCTGCCAGGAAGTTTCAGAAAACATTTATATTGATTTACTTCGACTGGTACTATTTAGCTGCCCGCCCGGTTAGCCGCACGGTCTAACGCGCTGCTTGCCGAGCAGGATGGCTGAAAGCGTTCCTATCCCCGGCGAATCTCCCCCCCCCCCCCCCCCCCCCCGTTTCCCCGTTTTCACAAAAACGATACCTCCTGCTTGCCAATAAATTGTTTTCTTCGAGGTAACCCATACTGTTTTAACACAGCAGACTTTGTAAACTCATCTTGCAAGTAGATGTTGGCGATATAGTTCTGTATTTCAGTAGATTATTCCTATTTCCTTTCTTGGGTATTGGTGTGACTTGTGCAACTTTCCAGTCTTTAAGTACGGATCTTTCAACACGCGAGCTATTGTATATGACTGCTAAGTATGGAGATATTGTATCAGCATACTCTGAAAGAAACCTGACTGGTGTACAACTTGGATCGGAGGCCTTGCATTTATTATGTGATTTAAGCTGCTTTACTACACCGTGGATATCTACTTCAAAGTTACTCGTGTTGTCAGTTGTTCCTGATTCAAATTTAGCAATATTCACTTCATCTTCTTTGGTGAAGGAATTTCGGAAAACTGTGTTTAGTAACTCTGCTTTCTTGACGCTATTGTCCGTAACATCATCACTATTATCACACAGCAAGGATACTGACTATGTCTTTCCGCAGGTGTACTTTACATGCGACAAGAACCTCTTGGATTTTCTACCGGATTCCGAGACAGAGTTTCGTTGTGGAACTATTAAACGCATTTCGCATTGAAATTCCTGCTAAATTTCGAACTTCTGTAAAACTTAGCCATCTTGGGCGTTTCGCGTCAAAAAAATAGTTCAAATGGCTCTGAGCACTATGGGACTCAACTTCTGAGGTCATTAGTCCCCTAGAACTTAGAACTTGTTAAACCTAACTAACCTAAGGACATCACACACATCCATGCCCAAGGCAGGATTCGAACCTACGACCGGAGCGGTCTCGCGGTTCCAGACTGCTGCGCCTAGAACCGCACGGCCAGGTTTCGCGTCCTTTGAAATTTGGCATGCTTCTTTCATTGGTTCTGCAACAGTGTTCTGACCTGTTTCGTGTAATATGGAGGATCAGTGATATCTCTTATTAGTTTAAGTGGTATATATCTATAAATGCCGTCAAAACTCTTTGTTTGAATCCAAACGAAATCTGATCCACACTCGTGTCGGATTGGGAAGAGTAGAGACACTCTCTTAGAAAGGCGTCAAGCGAATTTTTTCTGCTTTTTTAAAACAGATGTAGTTTGCGTTTATTTTTGGTGGGTTTGGATATCATGGTAATTAGTCTGACTATAACAACAGTGTTTGTATCTTTTTTTATATTCTTTTCCTCATCTATAGAGCATTCCAGTATTTGAAAATTATTAAGATATGCAAGTTACCAATGTAGTCTCTATACCGTATTACGAGTACTATGCTGTCATTTTTAACTCTTCTGCAATTTTAGAACTCAGTGAAAAACACTAGTCGGTTCCCTTTTTCCATCTTCGATAAATAAATAATAGAAATCCTGAAACGAATCCGAAGGAAGTTATTTAAACACTTAAACAGGATTGTGATGTAAAAAACAGATGTATCGGCCATAAACGTCGCCTTTTTTTTACAAGCTGAACAGTTCAGCTGATACATGTAACATGAATGTGTGGCTTAGCTGACTTGTTTACCATAAAACCTTTGTTCCAGAGTCAGTGAGCTTCATTTTACTTCGACAGAAGCGGATGAAAGCTTAAGCATTTTCTCTAGCAACATTGTCAACAGAAATTTTTGTATCGTATATAGTCCAGCGTTTCATTCAATATGGCCAATCACAAGAACTGCTGAAATAGCTGTCAGTATTGTTCCTCCCTTTTCATGTTAAACTGATTGCGAGTATGGGCGAACAAGAATAATGCATTGACTGTAATTTTTGTCTGTGTTACCAAGAAATTCAATTGCCAGTGACGCACAGTATTTCAGAATGTTCCCATATATCATCGTTTATCTCTCTTTCTCGCATCCTGCCGGCCGCGGTGGTCTAGCGGTTCTGGCGCTGCAGTCCGGAACCGCGGGACTGCTACGGTCGCAGGTTCGAATCCTGCCTCGGGCATGGGTGTGTGTGATGTCCTTAGATTAGTTAGGTTTAAGTAGTTCTAAGTTCTAGGGGACTTATGACCTAAGATGTTGAGTCCCATAGTGCTCAGAGCCATTTGAACCATTTTTTTCTCGCATCCTGCTCCCTCTGTAGCCCTCCCCCTCAACACTCCCTCTCTTCCATCTCTCTCTCTCTTTCCGTTTCTCTCTGTTAGCTTCACCCTTCTGATAGGGACATTTCAGAGAAAAATTTTTAGATTTATAAACGAAGAGTATATTGCAGCAAATTATTTGTTCCTATTGAAAGGTCTCCGAACATATCGGATTTGAAAAAAGTAATGTTCATCTTTATGTAGTGCATATTTTTAGTATCTATATGCGACGTAGTGACACTCTTATGCATCCCTGGAAAATATACTGCATCATTTTTTTTTTAAAAGTGAAGCAATGTTATTTCTCTGAAAGGTCGATGCTCCTCCCAGTTTATTATTCTTGACATTTTAGGCACTGGCAGAAAATAGTACGGTGGTTGGATCTTCTATAACTTAAATGTAACCACAAGAGATAGTTCAATGACAGAGCTACTAAATGCATTAAAAACTCTTTATTTGGCTTTTGCTGCAACCTGTCGTAGACTGTCACAATAAGATGTGGGCTGCCGATTGTCGATACAAAGGCTACTGACAGAAATTCTCACGTCGTCACTGATCGAAAAGAGAGAACTGTTACTTCTTCATCAGCGTATTCTCTCACCGAGATACTACCGCACTTGTGAAGATCGTGAGGAAACCGCAAAAAATAGCCTTGACCAAAGTGCACCAAATTACATAACAATCCAGAGCCCTTAGTTTTAGCTAATCAAGTCGCCATGGCAGGTATGATCTGTAAGTAACATTAGCGCAGTAGCAGGTCCTCAGTCGTTCGTTAACAGTAAAGCTAGCAAGTGTGGCGGGCTCCAGCCTGATCCACTCACGCCGCATCTTACAGTGGAGAAAGTGGAAGACTGTGGTGCCCGTGGACGAGGCTAATACGCCGTTCGTGGAGCTTTATTTCAGTATACTGTTTTTCTACAACATATTTTCCTACTTTGTAGCGTGTTCAGAATTTACTGGAGGTATTCGTTTACAGCCCAAGCAACACTTCGTTTTGTGGACGTAGTGATATCTCGTCCATCACAGGGATTGTCTCGGCAGAGAAACTACGCAACATTTTTGTTCCAGCCTGTATCATTCCGTCTAGGAGTTACAGAATTTTTTCTCTTTGAGTCAACAGTCTTCTGACATGTTTGATGTCTTATTTCTGCTACTTCTTATTACTTTCTTCTTTCTTCGATTACTCTCAATCCATATTATGTACTCATAAGTTTGTTCATTCGATTCAGCGTATCGTGGAATTTTTCATTTTCACTCAGGACAGCAATGTCATCAGCGAATCGTATCGTTGATATCTTTTCACCTTGAATTTTAATCCCACTACTGAATCTTTCCTTTATTTCCATCATTGCTTCTTCGATGTACAGATTTAACAGTAGCGGGAAAAGACTACATACCTGTCTTACACCCTATTTAATACGAGCGCTTCGTTCTTGGTCGTCGAGTCTTATTACTTCCTCTTGACTCTTGTACATATTGTATATTACTCATCTCTCCCTATAGCTTACCCCTGTTTTTCTCAGAATTTTAGCATCTTGCACCATTTCACATTGTCGAACACTTTTTCCTGGTCGACAAATCCTATGAACATGTCTTGATTTTTCTTTAGTCTTGCTTCCATTATCAACCGCAAAGTCATAACTCCCTCTCTGGTGCCTTTATCTTCTCTAAAGCCAAACTGATCGTCATCTAGTAGATCCTCAATTTCCTTTTCCATTCTTATGTATATTATTCTTGTCAGCAACTTGGATTCATGAGGTGTTAAGCTGATTGTGCGCTAATTCTCGCAGTTGTCAGATCTTGCAGTCTTCGGAATTGGGCGGATGACATTTTCCCGAAAGTCAGACGGTATGTCACCAGACTATACATTCTACACAGAAACGTAAATAGTCGATTTGTTGCCACTTCCCCCGGTGATTTTAGAAATTCTGATGGAATGTTATCTATCTTTCCTGGCTTATTTGATCTTAAATACCCCAAAGTTCTTTTAAATTCTGATTCTAAGACTGGACGCCTATCTCTTCTAAATCGACTCCTGTTTCTTCTTCTGTCACATCAGACAAATCTCACGCCTGAAGAGGCCTTCAATGTACTCCTTCCACCTATCCACCCTCTCCTCTGCATTTAACAGTTGAATTCCCGTTGCACTCTTAATGTTACCACCCTTGCTTTTAATGTCACCGAAGGTTGTTTTGACTTTATTGCGTGCTGAGTCAGTCCTTCCGACAATCATTTTTTTACGATTTCTTCACAATTTTCATTCACCCATTTCGTCTTAGCACCTCCTACTTATTTCATTCTTCAGTAACCTGTATTTTTATGTTGCTGAATTTCCTTTAACATTTTTGTACTTCCTTCTTTCATCGATCAACTGAAGCATTTCTTCTGTTACTCATGGTTTCTTCACAGTTACCTTCTTTGTGCCTATGTTTTTCTTTCCAACTTCTGCGATTGCCCTTTTTGGAAATGCCTATTCCTCTTCCACTGTACTGCCTACTGAGCTATTACGTACTGCAGTATCTATAGCCTTAGAGAACTTCAAGAGTGTCACGCCATTCCTTAGTACTTCTGTATCCCACTCTTTTGCGTATTGATTCTTCCTGACTAATCTCTTAAACTTCAGCCTACTCTTCTTCACAACTGCCTTGTGATCTGAGTCTAGATCTGTTCCTGGGTACGCCTTACAACCCAGTAACCAATTTCGGAATCTCTGTCTGACGATGATGTAATCTAACTGAAATATTCCCGTATCACCCGGTCTTTTCCAAGTATACCTCCTCCTTTTGTGATTCTTGAACAGAGTTTTCCCTATTACTAGCTGAAATTTAGTACGGAACTCAATTAATCTTTCTCATCTCTCATTTCTTGTCCCAAGCCCACATTCTCCGGTAACCCTTTCTTCTACTCCTTCCCCTACAATTGCATTTCATTCCCCCATGACTATTAGATTTTCATCTTTCTTTATGTGCCGTATTACCCTTTCAATATCCTCATATACTTATTCTATATTTTCATCTTCAGCTTGCGACGTCAGCACGTATACCTGAACTATCGTTGTTGATGTTGGTTTGCTGTTGATTCTGACAAGAACAGCCCAATCACTGAACTGTTCACTGTAACAAACTCTTTGCCCTACCTAGTCTGCCATGACATACCTCAATTGCAGACCGACAGCGTGGGATTCACCTACCATCTACAACGACATCGGTGTGATACTCAGTTTTTATAAGAATGAGGTGGCAGTGATCAGGAACTGTCATCAGGAACAAGAAGCGAATATTAGAAAAGTGGTAAGACAAAGATGTGATCTCTCTCATCTTATATTCAGTGCTTACATCCAGGAAGCACCTATAGACCAAGTTCGAGAAACTACTGAGGTGTGGATCAAAATTAATGGACAGAAGATGGACATGCTACGTTATGCAGATGATATTGCTACAGACCCCCCCCCCCCCCAATGAACCATGGACCTTGCCGTTGGTGGGGAGGCTTGCGTGCCTCAGCGATACAGATGGCCGTACCGTAGGTGCAACCACAACGGAGGGGTATCTGTTGAGAGGCCAGACAAACATGTGGTTCCTGAAGAGGGGCAGCAGCCTTTTCAGTAGTTGCAGGGGCAACAGTCTGGATGATTGACTGATCTGGCCTTGTAACATTAACCAAAACGGCCTTGCTGTGCTGGTACTGCGAACGGCTGAAAGCAAGGGGAAAATACGGCCGTAATTTTTCCCGAGGGCATGCAGCTTTACTATATGGTTAAATGATGATGGCGTCCTCTTGGGTAAAATATTCCGGAGGTAAAATAGTCCCCCATTCGGATCTCCGGGAGGGGACTACTCAAGAGGACGTCGTTATCAGGAGAAAGAAAACTGGCGTTCTACGGATCGGAGCGTGGAATGTCAGATCCCTTAATCGGGCAGGTAGGTTAGAAAATTTAAAAAGGGATATGGATAGGTTAAAGTTAGGTATAGTGGGAATTAGTGAAGTTCGGTGGCAGGAGGAACAAGACTTTTGGTCGGGTGATTTCAGGGTTATAAATACAAAATCAAATAGAGGTAATGCAGGAGTAGGTTTAATAATGAATAAAAAAATAGGAGTGCGGGTTAGCTACTACAAACAGCATAGTGAACGCATTATTATGGCCAAGATAGACACAAAGCCCATGCCTACTACAGTAGTACAAGTTTATATGCCAACTAGCTCTGCAGATGATGAAGAAATTGATGAAATGTATGACGACATAAAAGAAATTATTCAGATAGGGAAGGGAGACGAAAATTTTATAGTCATGGGTGACTGGAATTCGTCAGTAGGAAAAGGGAGAGAAGGAAACATAGTAGGTGATTATAGATTGGGGGGAAGACATGAAAGAGGAAGCCGCCTTGTAGAATTTTGAACAGAGCATAACTTAATCATAGCTAACACTTGGTTCAAGAATCATAAAAGAAGGTTGTATACCTGGAAGAATCCTGGAGATACTAAAAGGTATCAGATAGATTATATAATGGTAAGACAGAGATTTAGGAACCAGGTTTTAAATTGTAAGACATTTCCGGGGGCAGATATGGATTCTGACCACAATCTCTTGGTTATGAACTGCAGATTGAAACTGAAGAAACTGCAAAAAGGTGGGAATTTAAGGAGATGGGACCCGGATAAACTGAAAGAACGAGAGGTTCTAGAGAGTTTCAGGGAGAGCATAAGGGAACAATTGACAGGAATGGGGGAAAGAAATACAGTAGAAGATGAATGGGTAGCTCTGAGGGATGAAGTAGTGAAAGCAGCAGACGATCATGTAGGTAAAAAGACGAGGGCTAATAGAAATCCCTGGGTAGCAGAAGAAATATTGAATTTAATTGATGAAAGGAGAAAATACAAAAATGCAGTAAATGAAGCAGGCAAAAAGGAATACAAACGTCTCAAAAATGAGATCGACAGGAAGTGCAAAATGGCTAAGCAGGGATGGCTAGAGGACAAATGTAAGGATCTAGAGGCTTGTCTCACTAGGGGTAAGATAGATACTGCCTACAGGAAAATTAAAGAGACCTTTGGAGAACAGAGAACCACTTGTATGAATATCAAGAGCTCAGATGGCAACCCAGTTCTAAGCAAAGAAGGGAAGGCAGAAAGGTGGAAGGAGTATATAGAGGGTTTATACAAGGGCGATGTACTTGAGGACAATATTATGGAAATGGAAGAGGATGTAGATGAAGATGAAATGGGAGATACGATACTGCGTGAAGAGTTTGACAGAGCACTGAAAGACCTGAGTCGAAACAAGGCCCCGGGAGTAGACAACATTCCATTAGAACTACTGACGGCCTTGGGAGAGCCAGTCCTGACAAAACTCTACCATCTGGTGAGCAAGATGTATGAGACAGGTGAAATACCCTCAGACTTCAAGAAGAATATAATAATTCCAATCCCAAAGAAAGCAGGTGTTGACAGATGTGAAAATTACCGAACTATCAGTTTAATAAGTCACAGCTGCAAAATACTAACGCGAATTCTTTACAGACGAATGGAAAAACTGGTAGAAGCTGACCTCGGGGAAGATCGGTTTGGATTCCGTAGAAATGTTGGAACACGTGAGGCAATACTAACCTTACGACTTATCTTAGAAGAAAGATTAAGAACAGGCAAACCTACGTTTCTAGCATTTGTAGACTTAGAGAAAGCTTTTGACAATGTTGACTGGAATACTCTCTTTCACATTCTAGAGGTGGCAGGGGTAAAATACGGGGAGCGAATGGCTATTTACAATTTGTACGGAAACCAGATGGCAGTTATAAGAGTCGAGGGGCATGAAAGGGAAGCAGTGGTTGGGAAGGGAGTGAGACAGGGTTGTAGCATCTCCCCGATGTTATTCAATCTGTATATTGAGCAAGCAGTAAAGGAAACAAAAGAAAAATTCGGAGTAGGTATTAAAATTCATGGAGAAGAAGTAAAAACTTTGAGGTTCGCCGATGACTTTGTAATTCTATCAGAGACAGCAAAGGACTTGGAAGAGCAGATGAATGGAATGGATAGAGTCTTGAAAGGAGGATATAAGATGAACATCAACAAAAGCAAAACAAATATAATGGAATGTAGTCGAATGAAGTCGGGTGATGCTGAGGGAATTAGATTAGGAAATGAGACACTTAAAGTAGTAAAGGAGTTTTGCTATTTAGGGAGTAAAATAACTGTTGATGGTCGAAGTAGAGAGGATATAAAATGTAGACTGGCAATGGCAAGGAAATCGTTTCTGAAGAAGAGAAATTTGTTAACATCGAGTATAGATTTAAGTGTCAGGAAGTCGTTTCTGAAAGTATTTGTATGGAGTGTAGCCATGTATAAAAGTGAAACATGGACGATAACTATTATGGACAAGAAGAGAATAGAAGCTTTCGAAATGTGGTGCTACAGAAGAATGCTGAAGATAAGGTGGGTAGATCACGTAACTAATGAGGAGGTATTGAATAGGATTGGGGAGAAGAGAAGTTTGTGGCACAACTTGACTAGAAGAAGGGATCGGTTGGTAGGACATGTTTTGAGGCATCAAGGGATCACAAATTTAGCATTGGAGGGCAGCGTGGAGGGTAAAAATCGTAGAGGGAGACCAAGAGATGAATACACTAAGCAGATTCAGAAGGATGTAGGTTGCAGTAGGTACTGGGAGATGAAGAAGCTTGCACAGGATAGAGTAGCATGGAGAGCTGCATCAAACCAGTCTCAGGACTGAAGACCACAGCAGCAGCATTGCTATAGAGACGGAGACAAAAGAAGATCCAGAGGAAGTCCCCAGAACAATGGAAAAAATTCTCTGCGATCAGTATGGCATGAGAATAAACAAGAAAAAACTAAAGTGATGGTATGCAGTACAGCAGCAGAATACGAACCTCTGAGAAAGAGAATTGGAAGAGAGGAGCTGGAAGTGATAGAGGAATTTACTTACCTGGGAAGCAAAATCACAAGGGATGGTAGAAGCCGGAAAGAAATTCCGAGCAGAATGCAAAAAGCCAAAATTGCATTTAATTGGAGAAGGAAGTTACTCACCAGCAACAACATCAGTCACACAATAAGGAAACTTATCACGAAAGGTTTCGTTTGGAGTGTGGCCCTATACGGATGTGAAACTTGGATAATTGGAAGAGAAGGGAGAAGACGGCTAGAGGCCCTGGAGATGTGGTGCTATAGAAGGATGATGAAGATCAGCTGGAGAGACAAATTAATAAATGAAGAGGTGCTTAGAGGAGTACAAGAAACCAGATCTCTGTGGAAGCACATCCAAACAAGAAGAGACAAACATGTAGGGCACATCCTACGACACAACAACATCATTGGAACAATAGCAGGAGGAGCTATTGAGGGAAGGAATCGGCGGGGGCGACCAAGGATGAGGAATGGCGCTCTGCTGCAAACCAACCTTAGTGTTGAACACTAAAAGAAGAAGACACTGGATAAGACGATGAGGGAAACATGTAACAGCATAAAGTGGTGAGGACTTTTGACATTGCTAACCTGTGTAATTTCCTGTTACATGAACCAATCAAAAGCGATAGACAACAACATCTATTTAAGAAAAAACCTTCGAATATTGCCTAAAAGCTTACGATGGCTAACGGAAATACTACAGTGAAAAACTGGAATGCTGCGTATCGAGACATTGCATCAGTTGAACAATGTCCACAGAAAATTAATTCAGAAACAGTCCATTGAAGATCGTGAATAAAGGAAACAAAGGCAGCTACTACAGGTGCTATAATCAGTGCCCGCTCCTGTAATCTCCAACGTCATAGTAAAGTCTACTTTAATTCCATTATACATCGTCTGATATGTATCCCCATGCAACAACCTGGTCTTGTAGCGTACGTCTGTGGAGACATCGTCAGTTAGCTGGTAAGCGAGTGGCCTCATATGCAAGGAGCATAGGCTGGCCGTTGTCCTCTTGTGGTCCAGCTGTCGTTCTGGCAGCAGAAGAACCCGTGGAGGCTGGAAGCGTACCCCTAACGAGACAAGTGGTGATTGGCTGCTGGCAACCTGTGATATCGCCCCTGTATATATGAAGGATGGGGCTTTTGCTATCTTTGGAATAATGTGTTGTGGAGGTACGGAATAGGACAGACTCGTAGAGGTGCCTGAAGAGCCGGCGGGTGCTAGGCGCGCGGTTTTACGAGCGTGCATTTCGAAGGACTAGTGGTAGGGGACATCAGGTGTTGTTTTGATCTCAGAAAGTCTGTTCACTTTGTTATAAAATATTATTTAGTTGTTGCGAACTGTAATTCTTTGACTTGGCCTAGTGTAAATTAATTCGTTTGTCTTTAGTAGATCATTATTGATGTAGTCCTTTTGTTCTCTAGATCCTGTCTCCTTTCTTTTTGGGTTTTAATTATTCACAGATTGATTCTTGTTAGTCTATATTATTTGGTAAGGCTTTAACGCTGTTCTTGAATATACAGTTTGAATTTTGCCATATCTGTGTGTTGTGTAAAGGTTCATTTTAAGGATCTGTGTTTATAGAATACTTTACCACTTGTTACAAATTTTTTATGATACTATAATGAAACGCTAATTTTATCGCACCTCTCCAACTGAAAATTATTTGACGGTACAGAATATACATAAAAAACATTGTGTGTGTCTTGTGTATGGAACCGGGAACAAGAAACGACGGAGAGGCATCGTCCCCGCCGTAGCCCTCCTCAGTGGTACACAACCCCACAACAGGCTACAGCAGTCCACTCACCCCACCCCCGCCCCACACCGAACCCAGGGGTTATTGTGCGGTTCGTCACTCACTGGACCCCCCCCCCCCCCCCCCACACACACACACGCCCGGGAACGTCTCATACCAGACGAGTGTAACCGCAAATGTTTACGTGGTAGAGTAATTATCGTGTACGCGTACGTGGAGAGAGTGTTTGCGCAGCAATCGCCGACATAGTGTTATAAGAAACATTGCTTTTATTTGTCCATGACGCATCTCTTTTCCATTGACTTGTGTGCATTAGAAAAGAAACTCAAACTTCGTTGTCGAACAACGCCAACTGAATTTTCGGTTTGTCGGACGTCTTGCTGCCATCAGGTGTGCAACTCTCTTCACCGCTGCTAATTTCTGAGGAAGGGCTCCTGCTTAAAGAGAAGGTTTTAGTACTGAGCACTTCTCACATTCCAGTAGTAAAATAAATCCCCGCTGAGTGTGGCCGCAGCCAAAGAAATATGCTCTGAAGTGAAATAGGGATGTGTAAATAGAAGCTCCCAGCGTCAGTGCAAAAATGATGCAATGAAAATTAGGTAAGGGTAGTACCGAAGCGAGCTGTGTCCAATCCTACGTGATGGCAGTGAAGTAATGGGGCCACCGTGGGACGGCGTCGCCAATCCCTTAAGCCCACGTGGCACAACTTCCGTTCGCCACCCGTCCCTGGTTTCAGACGGGTAAGGACTAAGGTGGCTGCAAACGTCAAGATAGGGCGGGAAATTACGGCAAAGGCCACCTACGTGGTAGCTGCAGAAGGCAGGGTTACAGGGCAGCGGCTGGTAGGAAGCAACGCTACCTGATCAATGGCGAGTGAGACTCACGAGCCACACAAGCGTAGTTCAGCCAAGCATACAGAGTGCAGAATGCAGAATGCCGAAAGGAAGACGACAGCTTGTTTGTCGTGGTTCTCAAATTTTTTCCCCCGCGGTACAAATGTTTTTGATATAGTAATATCTGGACGAACCCCTATATAAGTCAAACCTGTTTTATGTTTCTTGTTTAATTAGACTATAATCATTTAATGAAAATCATATAAAAATACGTACATTATACACTATGTCTTCTATAACAATATACAGGGTGGGGAAAATAAAGGTGGGCTGGAGAACACAATTCCAGGGTACAAAGAAAGACATCAGAGGAAACGAAATGCAGTACTAACCCCCTGTGCAAAGACTTATACAAAAGCAAAAGCCTGTCTTTAAACCTAAAACAATGTCATTATAACACCGTAATTAGACCGTCAGCTTTGTGTGCATCAGACTGTTTAAACATGACCAAGAAAGGACCGCTACGAAAACTTGAAATAAAAGACCGGACCGAGCGAGGTGGCGCAGTGGTTAGCACACTGGACTCGCATTCGGGAGGACGACGGTTCAATCCCGTCTCCAGCCATCCTGATTTAGGTTTTCCGTGATTTCCCTAAATCGTTTCAGGCAAATGCCGGGATGGTTCCTTTGAAAGGGCACGGCGGATTTCCTTCCCAACCCTCCCTAACCCGAGCTTGCGCTCCGTCTCTAATGACCTCATTGTCGACGGGACGTTAAACAACACTAACCTAACCTAACCTAACCTAAAAGACCGGAAAATTTTGAGGAAAATCCTTGGCCCTATAAATAAACGGATAATTCCGCCGAATACGCAACTGTGAATTATACGAACATACAGATGGCATTGTTACCAGCATGAGGAAACGGATAATGATGTTTTTTTGGTCATCTGGAAAGAATGAACCCGCAAAGACTTACTCATCGCATACATTCATCAATTTCAAAAACAAAATAGTATTCAAAATGGGCAAGCAAAGTTAAAAAGGATTTACAGGAAGCTGAAATTTCATTTGATGACATTCAGGCTCGAGAAGTTTTCATAGAAAAAGTCAAAATTACTAAACAGATCATGTCGCTTACTACGCCAGTTCCAAGTACTGCCTTCAAATGGTCAAAACAGAAAAGAAGCGCAGTCAGCGAAAATGAAAATCTACTGGCAAAAGAGGAAAACACAATCAGGGAAGAGATAAGAATCTTCGTAGTCCATAGCAGGCCGAAACGACAGGAAAAAAAAAACTAACACCTTGTAGCATACGTTCAAAGTGACCATGATTGATTTCTTAGCCCTTTGGGGCCTGGTCATCAATTTGCTGAAGGCGGATCGAAGCTGGGCTGCTGAATTTGCTGCAGTCGCATCCGAGATACTCTGCTGCAGTTCTTGAAGACTATGAGGGTTGTTGGAATACACATTAGACTTGCGGGCTCCCCACACAAAATACTCGCACACTGACAGATCAGGTGGCTTTGGTGGCCAGCTAGGGCCGCTGTCAGACTGACCTCTGCTGACAACTCTTGTCAGCAGTGAAGACTGTGTAAACGTTCTCCAAGGTTCGGCCAGCTGTATGGGAAGTTGCTCCATCCTCTTGGTAGTAACCGTACATCTTTACCTTCTCCTTTAATGCTCCCACAAATGTTGACAATATAACGCGACGAAGTGAGCGTCTGATGAAAGAAGATTGTATCAATTATGCGCCGTACAAACACTGCAGACCAAACCCACAACCTTCTGACCATGAAATGGTATTCTGTGAAAGTTAGGCGGATTCATCGCTGCCAAAAAGCTGTGATTCTGTGAGCTGACATAACTTAGCCTTCGTCAGCCAAAGAACAGATCCATGTTCGAGCCATTCGTTGTTATCTCAGCCACTCACAAAACTGGAGGCGCTGAGGAGCATCTGCTGATTTCAATGCATAAACAACAGGCACTCGGTAGGGATGCATGTGCAGGTCCACGTGGAGCATTCGTCCGCATCGTCGACGTGATACACGACTCACTTGCAACAGGCATCTTGTTGATTTGGTAGGACTCTGAAGCATTTTCTGGTGAACTGCAGACACATTTTTTGGTGTGTCGGCATGTTTCAGAATGTTTTTGACTTGTTGAAAACAGATCCTGTCTGACGCGATTTTCGGACTAAGCGCTGCATGACCCAACTTTGCTGTCAGTTAACTTTCCACAACGAACACCAGCTGCTCCACTGAGAGAACCATCACCCCCTCTGCACTGCTCCGTTCACTCTGACGCAGCCTCCACTACGCTCTGAAACGGCGTCGATTACGTGGCGGGCGTGCACGTGGTGTGCTCGTCACCAGTTGTGGTTTTGTGCATACATTTGCGTCTAATCGTATCTACTCGTCCGGGCCACTTTTATTTTCACCTCACTGTATAAAACAACACACAATAATATAACGCACAAAATAACACTAAATTGCTACCATTATTTTTGACGAACTGTTTAATGTCAGGTTTGACAGAAGATATGTGTCAGGTTGAGCATCCAGTCTATTGCGGTATTTTATCTTTGTAGCTGCCTGCGCTAAGATTTCCATTTCACGCTGGCATGTTGTTATGAATGGGAGAAGAACAGTCAGAGCCTGTGTGACAATTTGTAGATATTCCGACAAACCCGCCACCAAAAATCAAGTGACGTCGTTTTGAACGATGATTCCATCCTTGAATCTGACGCCATTTCTAAAAAGAATTCATATGTTTCGTTTGATACATTTTCCAGTTTCTGCAAGTTCGGCACATTCATTTTTAGTTTTTTGTTCTGTTCATCAAGGAAAAACGTCTCAAAAGATATGCGCATGCCATGGATACATTGGACCAATTCTTTCAATATTTCATCTGGTAATTCTGTTGTCTCACCAACAAACACATTCAGTGTTAAAAAGTTTTCTAGTTCTCTTGCCAACAAAAAAAAAAAATCCAGAAATCTGATTCTTAAGGCGGTTATTTTGTCATTAGAATTGAAAACTATTGTCTGTTTTCGTTGTAAAATTAGATCTGATTCATTCATTTTTCAAGTACATCTGCCAAAAAAGCTAGCCTGAACAACCAAGTCACGTCGCTCATACGGTATTTTAATTTAAATGAAATTTCAGTCATAAAAGCTTGTAATTCAGCTCTTAGTTCAAGTAATCTTGCTAATGTCTTACCATGAGATAACCATCTAACTTCAGTGTGGAACAGTAATGTTTTACGTCTGTTCCCATAATCTTCACGCAATACTGAAAGTAAGTAGCAGGATACAATGGCCGGAGCTATAGTTTGAGGCTTTACTGCTGTTCTACCAGTATTTGCCTGGGACACTTCTGTAAAAATAGGCATCGCTACAATTTTTCATGTCGAAATCGTTTATTTCGAAAAAACTGGTAATCTTGTTAACAATTTCTTTCCCGTAAAGATTAGTTGGTAACGATGCACACATAAGCAAGTCTTCTACGAGTGAATAGTTGTGTGGATATCGTAGAACTATCGCGAAGATGGCCCTTCGTAGAGTCAATTTTCTTTTGTGAATAATTCTACACGAACAGTGGTAAAGGTATACACGAACATCACATTTTCTTTTGTGATAAAAAGAGACTTACACACTGTGCAAGCTTAAAATACTGATATGTCTGGGAATGTGTTGTTGTTGTTGTGGTTGAAGACCACAACAACAACACAGTCCCAGACATATCAGTATTTTAAGTTTGCACAGTGTGTAAGTCTCTTTTTATCACAAAAGAAAATGGGACTGGTTTGATGCAGCTCTCCATGGTACTCTATCCTGTGCAAGCTTCTACATCTCCCAGTACCTACTGCAACCTACATCTTTCTGAATCTGTTTAGTGTACTCATCCCTTGGTCTCCCTCTACGGTTTTTACCCTCCAAGCTGCCCTTCAATGCTAAATTGGTGATCCTTTGATGCCTCAGAATATGCCCTACCAACTTCTAATGAAGTTGTGCCACAAATTTCTCTTGTCTCCATTTCTATTCAGTACCTCCTTATTAGTTATGTGATCTAATCTTCAGAATTCTTCTGTAGCACCAGATTTCGAAAGCTTCTATTCTCTTCTTGTCTAAACTATTTATCGTCCACGTTTCACTTCCATACATGGCTACACTCCATACAAATACTTTCAGAAACGACTTCCTGACATTTAAATCTAAACTCGATGTTAACAAATTTCTCCTCTTCAGAAACGCTTTCCTTGCCATTGCCAGTCTACATTTTATATCCTCTTTACTTCGACCATCATCAGTTATTTTGTTCCCCAAATAGCAAAACTCCCTTACTACTTTAAGTGTCTAATTTCCTAATCTAATTCCGGCAGCATGACCCGATTTAATTCGACTACATTCCATTATCCTCGTTTTGCTTTTGTTGATGTTCATCTTATATCCTCCTTTCAAGACATTATCCATTACCTCACGTGTTCCAACATTTCTAGGGAATCCAAACTGATCTTGCCCGAGGTCGGCTTCTACCAGTTTTTCCATTCGTCTGTAAAGAATTCGTGTTGGTATTTTGCACCCGTGGCTTATTAAACTGATAGTTCGGTTATTTTCACATCTGTCAACACCTGCTTTCTTTGGGATTGGAATAATTATATTCTTCTTGAAGTCTGAGGGTATTTCGCCTGTCTCATACATCCAGCTCACTAGATGGTAGAGTTTTGTTAGGCATGGCTCTCCCAAGGCTGTCAGCAGTTCTAATGGGATGTTGTCTACTCCCGGAGTCTTGTTTCGACTTAGATCTTTCAGTGCTCTGTCAGTCTGGGAGGAAGAATATATTTGTCTGGGAATATCTCTGACAAATATATTCTTCTTTTGTCTGGTTATTTTCTCTTGTCAATCCGTTCTTTAGCTGTTCTCGTGACCTCTGTCTGTACAGACATTTACAATAATAAAAGTTAATCTTGGTAATAATAATTACTAAAGAAACAGTTAATTGCATTGTATCTCCATTTTTTTCTGCCATTAACGCTGTATATCTATTTTTAACAGCCCATCCTTTGGATGTGCTGGTGAGTTTGTTTCATGTTTAATAGCTAGCCGGCTTGGACGTGATCTGTTTGGTCACCATTACGGCTATATCACTGAAATAACTATTAATTGTAGTAATTGTATAGAACCTGCTTGTTTTTGTAATCACACAGCATGATATGCCGGTGCCAACAGGAATGGTGCAGTTGAGATATTTAAAATTCTCGGTCGCAGAATAATTAACCAAGCCAGCTACTTTAACACACACTATTTCGTATTTTTCTTTCAACACTTGATCTGGGCAGTCACTGTAAAATTTCGTTACACTGGCGACCGAGAGCAGGAGCGCAAAAAAAATTTATTACTATGCTGTCTATGTAATGTTGTTGAAAATTGTGTATATTTCATAACTATTTTTCCATGTAGTCATACGTCAGGCATGAGAACAAAACACACGAAGTGAACGAAGGAAGAAAATTTTTGATAATTTTGAAGAAATAATTAAACAGCTTCGTAAAATACAATGGGACTAAAATTGATAAAATACGGAAGAAAGAAAATTGTTAAAATTGCGATATTGTCATCTACAACAAAAAAGGTATGGTATTGCTTCCCTCGTTCCATAATAAATGGTAGTGTCGCTTTTTTATTTATAAAATTTGAAATTGTCATGTAATTATCTTACATTTTGCAAGACAGCCATAAGATATATTCATGGTTAAGCTCACTCAGTTTGCAGTAGTGTCATCTGCAACTGGTTTCAAAAATATGTTTTTCGTCGATAACGTAGTGGTGCATGCGAATACGAAGTGTGACTTGTTTATGTGTTCGTTTGGATGCAATCAGGAATAGTTTTATCAAATATTTCTTATACACTAATATCGTTATGAACAGAAATCAGTTTACTATGACGGATTCGTTAAATGCAGAAAATGTATCACATCAAGTACCCGAGGATGAATTCGCCCGTGAAAAAAAAAAAAAAAGATGATTTTTCCGCTTCAGCAAGTGAGGTAATCTCACCCATTGCCAGATGAGCTATTGTTGAGTCTGTTACGACAACCAATTATGTTATGCAGATGTGAGAAGTATTAGAAGCTGCAGTAGGTACTATGAATCAAAAGCAAGAAAGTGTGGCTTATGATTCTACTACTACTAAGCGAAATCAAAACTATTAGCCTAGTTAGGTTGCAGAAATTAGTGAACAGGTCAAAATCAAACTCGACGATTAAAACCGGAGTTGCCAGTCACGTAACCGAGATGTTACGGACTAACCAAGAGAGCATAACAAACGAAATTTCAGGGTTACGAAACAATATTAAATATACCCCTGAAAAGGTAGAAATATTAACTGAGAACTTTGATGCGATACAGCTAGAACAAGAACTATAAAACCCACACTTCAGCAAGTAGCGATACAGACGATCTTTCTACCAAACAAGAATAAAAAATGGAGAACTTCTTAAAAGAAAAGGATGATCAGTTCACAGAAACGTGAGAGTCAGAATTAACAAAGCCGGTACAGCAAACTGTTGCTGAATTATATGTAGAAGAAATCACTTCAGTATAGATACAGAAGAACAAGTTAGGGCAACACGCTAACAAAAGATTTACCTCATTGGCAAGACAATGTACAATCTCAGCTTGGTGCTCAAATAGATGACATAGAAAAGAAATGGAATGCTGTTGAGGAACAAGTAAGAAATGGTACATTCCATGTTGTTGAGACTAATTGTGTTTGTCACATTCCAGTATCTCCTGGAAACACATCTACAGAGGAAGTGGCTCTGAGCACTATGGGACTTAACTTCTGAGGTCATCAGTCCCCTGGAACTTAGGACTTCTTAAACCTAACTATTCTAAGGACATCACACACATCCATGCCCGAGGCAGGATTCGAACCTGCGACCGTAGCGGCCGCGCGGTTCCAGACTGTAGCGCCTAGAACCTCTCGGCCACACTGGCCGGCTACAGAGGAAGTACACAGTAGTAATCAGTCACCACAAAACCTTACAGCCAGGAGTATGAGGGCACAGTGCACTCTTTCTTCATGTTTGTTCGGCAAAAATGTAGTAAAACACGAGCAGTTTCTGAAATTCACATCTACAACAAATAACAGGAATGACAAAAACTGCAACAACAGTTGCGGCACGGGTCATTTCTTGCGGCTGTACATGAAGTTTTGTCTTATACAAAAGCGTTCATCCGTAACGCGATATAAGGAGCTGCCGCTGTGTTACGCAGAAAGCGGACCACCTTGTGTTAATAAAATGAGATGTAACGGAAATTCAATGTCACTGCCCTACCGATCCAGGACAGTACACTGAACGTTGCATAATCCCAATATATGACGTATTACACATACTAGGTGGGGAGGATGAGAGCCTTTTAATTTCAGATGCTAAGAATTCCCCATGAGAGGAGTTACTCATAAGTTTATCCCTCTAGTTGACTAGTAAGAAAATTAAACGCCTATATTCCCGCAGGAACATAAACATACTTTTTCTAGTGCTTGAAAATAATTAATAGAGCTGGAAGAACCACCCAAGCCTCATGAACAATAATTCCTTACACGATATCATAATTATCATTTACACATTTATTATTAATAATTAAGTAGGTTACATTAGTAATTAGTTGCTGTACATCGATAGGAATGCACTTGTTTTGGTGAATGAAGAATGGTGTTACGACTGCTGTAATACTAAGTTTATTAAAAGAAATCGGAATCGATTGGCATGGCCCTAATAGTTAAGTGCCGTTTAGTGGGATGATGGGATCTTGATAGGGACATATGTATCGGCCTTCCATCAGGTACGGAATTTATGTAATGGATAAGTAACAAGTGTTCAAGATTTTTTGTAAAATATGTAAATGTTAAAACAAGTACTGTCTCATAAGAAGCAAGTAATTTGTTTACATGGAAGTGATATAACTGCACTATTATCTGGTAAATCATTTGGGGATTTTTTTTTTTTGGTGTAGAGGTGACCACCTCATGTAATGTGATGTAAGCTATAGAGATACTGACAATGCGCAATGACTAATGTTGCCGGCCGCGGTGGTCAAGCGGTTCTAGGCGCTCAGTCCGGAGCCGCGTGACTGCTACGGTCGCAGGTTCGAATCCTGCCTCGGGCATGGATGTGTGTGATGTCCTTAGGTTAGTTAGGTTTAAGTAGTTCTAAGTTCTAGGGGACTGATGACCACAGATGTTAAGTCCCATAGTGCTCAGAGCCATTTGAACCATTTGACTAATGTTGTGTCTTAATATTTACCTTCTGCTACCGAGAATTAATTATGTCGGCAGTAAATGTAAGTTTTAATACAGGAATTAATGATCAAAATGTGAAAAGGATATTAGCCACCGAGATCACTGAAAATGAGATGTTTCCTAATCACTGAAGGGAGACCGTAAGGAGGTAGTAGGAAACTAAAATGACAATATAGTAAAGCAAAATAATAGCTCTTTAATGATCTAATAGAGCAACATTTACACAGAGTGACTTATCTAGCAAGTAGTGTTATAAGTAATGTGCTATTAAGAATTTGGTTCGTTACTGTTAATTAGCGAATGTCAACATGATTCCTTATGAGCTAAAGACGTTCCATTAGCTGGAATTTTTGTTACTTACTTGATAAAGTCCTAATAATACTGATCCAGAAATTTTGAAGGAAGTGAACAATTAGAGAAGTACATGATATTTAAATTTCTCTTGTGAATAGTATCACATCTGAACAGCTACTAATTTTAAAGGTCTCAAATGGATTTTACTCAGTAAATCTCTCAGTGAAGATTATTTTTTGTCTCCTTTGATTCAGGTGTGAATCTGCACGCATTGGTGCTTGTAATATGTTGTTTCGCGTGTTGAAAGCTGTCGAGTTACCCCCTGGCAAATGAATGAGTAGCTGTAGATAGCTGGTGAGGACACTATATGCTGAACTGTGTTCCCATCCAAATAACCCAAAAACACGGAATATTACAACTTTGTTAATTGTACGTTCTCACCGCACAGGAAAATAAAATAATAAATGTGTGAATAATTGTAATTTGATATAAAGAACTATACAGATCTTTTTAGTTGATTATGAAAGGTCTCTGTTGGATTCTTTTAATGTTAATTTTTTAAAACTGTTGTCATTTATGGCTTACATTCCATTTCTAAATTTACTGTGGTGTTTCTGACTATCTGGGAGGAGACTGAGCAGTGGAACGTGTTACTTTTACACATAATCAAGAACGATCTGTCACACTACTACACTTTAAAACACAGTTTATATGCAATTCATGTTAGACAGTCTCATACGGCCCTACAACCACTTTCTTTTATATACTGTATATGATAAGATACTGTCATCCCCCTTCCCTTCTGTGTGAGGATGAATGAGCAAATGAATTTCTAGTTGCATGCTTAATAGTTGGAGGCAAGCCTGTCTGCTAGAGATCAGTAGGACCATCGTCGGAACAGGTAGTTACGCTTTCTAAAAGCAGAGAGGTTTCTATTTTTAGTATGGTCCCATCCGTCCCTTGTCATGTTGGTATAGGAAGCTGCCTCTCTGGTCACTTCTGTTTGTATCTGTTAAGCACCCTTGGTAGGGGCCCAGGGCAGTCGGTCTGCGGCGAGCGTCTGAAGTGATAAGATCTCCGGCTAAGCGCGTCTCTGCTAAGTCCGTAGGACAATGGATTTCTTAAGTTCAGCCTAACTGAAAATTTAATCACCTTTATTTCAGGTTTAGATCTAAAATATCTAATGCTATCTTAAATTCCAATGCAGTGTAATTCGAGTGTGAAGTTCAGAATATCTTCCAGTAGTTGCTTTGTCACTACTTTGTGAGTAAAGTGGAACCACTTGTGGATGATCCGTAACTCTAACTAAGATCATCAATCTTAAATGCGAATGTGCGTGAGATTATAACGTCTCGTCTTTACAATATTTTTCAACATAGCAACTTTTCTCTATGTTCAACCCACGTGGGGTGTACTTTGTGAGACCAGTACCACGTGCTTATACAATTGTTTGACCCATCAGGTTAATAGTAAGACGATAGTAACCAGTTCGAGGTTTTTCTTTTGTAGTTGGTGTTCCGATGTAATTTATTTTAATTGTCAAAATTATTGTGGAGCTATACTCTTTGTGTAAACCAAGTTGACCACGTGAAGCATCTAGTGCAATCATCAAAGCAGCCCTCAATTATTTTTTCGGGATGATTTCACAGAGAGTTAGTATGAATTTAGTATACCAGTGTGTGGTAATTTCATGACGGACATGATTGTGCTACGAACGTAACTTCTTTGGGTGAAAATTGAATCGGTTGGTTGTGTTTAATTTCCTCTTACATATGTTTCAACGTTCTTCATGTGTTATTTTATGAATGCTGTGTTCTATGCAGTCTCCCAATCTTGGCTCCATATTTTATGTGTTCCGTAAGATTACAAACTAACATTTTCGCAATCCTAGATAAGGCACCAGTTTAGTTATGAATCAAGTTTAATATGCTGAAATTTTAACGGAACAATGATCAATGTTAAAATAAATGTCCAAATATAAACTGATTTATTTCTTTTTATTTAAATTGTCTTAGTGTGTATCACTGGTTAATGTAAGATGACTACTAAAAGATTATAATTAATGTTAGTCTAGTTGGGAATTTGGTAAGCTAGACTGGATACCTGGTGAAACAGTTGCTCAGTAATGCAAGGTTAACTTCCCCAGATAGCTCACAGCTTTTAACCCCCTTTTATTGTCTTGAATATCAGCACCGCAATCAGAACAAATTAATTCATGATCATTACAATTATAGCAATTAAATTACATGGATTGATTAAAGCGAGGAGGAGAGCCAATCTAAATAATTACTTGTGATATGTACGTCACTAACTCTAAATGAAAGTGAATAAGAGGTGAAACAGCGGTCGGCAGTGACGCGAAGTAACTGTGTCACCAACAGGAAAGGCTAGTGGACAATGGATGTATATTGTACGTATATATCAGTACTGAAATTTTGCGGGATGGATTGCAATTGAAGTTGCAAAAGGTCTTCGCTTCTTCTGTGGGTAACACCAAATGATGTGAAATCGCTGATCACCGACACACAGACACAGACACAGACACAGACACACACACACACACACACACACACACACACACACACACACGTCCAGAATGTTAGGAAAATCAATACTGAATATGTAAGTGACGGTCGGTGTGGTGTCATGGCGCAACGTGGACAATGATCTGCATCATGTGGTGGTTTAAATTCAATTGTTGTCGCCATTCTGATGAAATCTCCTGCATTAGTAACGTTCAATGAACAAATAAAAGGAGTTAAAAGTCCGACAAGATCAAACACAGTCACACTGTATGCTGTGCCAGTGATTAGTTGTCTCTAGGCTGGTCATTAACTAATAAAGACGATTTGAAAGCGTCAACGGGTTTCCCGTAAAGAAGTTTTGCTCAAGTTACAACTGTCATGGTTATGGTTGTTATCCGTGTCGTGAGCATCATCGGCATCACAATCATCACCAGTTCCTTCCAGATGAAACTTCGATTAAAAATGACATAAATGAAAGAATTTACTATTTTATCCAAAACTTTTTTAAGAAAAGAAACTATCGTATAATTTGTGTTATGTAATGAGTGATCATATAAACTGAATGGTTGCAAAAAGTTTTACTTGTGGTAATGATGTGACTGACGCAAGTCTTGAAAATTAAAAACTTTAGTGTAAATTGAAAGTTAAATGTGGTATAAACTTTATTTAGTGAGTAGGATTAACGAAGGGCACCGTAAAAGACTTGGTTTCAACACACAATTGAATATTTGTATGAAATAAATGTCGGAAGGTCCCACTGAAATTCTATTTCTCGGGTTTTCTTCTGCTGGCTTTGTTCTGGTGGGGCAATAATCAGTTAATCGCCTGAAGTTGATATGTTGATCCAGGCCTCAAGTGGAAGTATTTAAGATTTGTACTGAACAGGCTTTTGGGAATCGTCCATCCTACAAAGTACCTGTAATCCAAGGACACTAATTTACTGAAAAGTTGATTTTGCCATGAAAATGTAATCATTTTCATGCTTCAGTCAAGGGGGCATTGTAGAGACACAATTGTTTCGTGAGTTATTTTACGTGGACCGTTGTAAAGGTTTACACGAACATCATATTCTTTAGTGATAAGAATTGTCTTAAACGCTACGCAAGCTTGAAGTATTGATAGCCCTGGAAATATATCTCTCTGGCTACCTTCAGTTGTCATTTCGTTACCTGTTCTTAACTCTATTTGTAAATACGCTTGTTATTAGAATAATAACAGTTACTAAAGAAACAAATATTGCATCGTATCCGTTCATTTTTTCTGACACTAATGTATTTGTGTTCTTTTAACTCCCTATTCTTTGGTAGTCTCGGCGAATTTGTTTCATAATTAGAATTAGCAGTCTTGGACGTGATCTCTTTAACCGCCATTTTCCTTGCTGTATGCTTACCATAGATTCGGCTATATTTACGCCTTGTTCGTATGCTCCAATGTGTGTGAATTCCTAAGCGGCCGAACTGCTGAGGTCATCGATCCCTAGACTTACACACTACTTAAACTAACTTACGCTAAGAGCGTAAGTGGCCGGAGGGAGTGGCCGCGCAATCCGTGACATGGCGTCCCTAACCGCGCGGCCACTCGGAGCAGCCATAAACGACTTACATAACTTCTTGTTTAGAAACAATCATCTCTCTTTCGTTACTGGGCTCCGACCCAGAGAGAGAAACAACTGGTCCCTGTAGCCTATTCTCGTGTACCTTTCTGGTGCCACGCTATCTTGTCTTAAAGGTACTCAGCACTCTTCGCGTCACGATTTGTTTTTGATCTGCATACTTCCTTCATCATCCTGAGATGTATACTGTTTTGTTGTATTTATATTTCCTGTGGGGCCTGCCCTCCTATTTTGTATAAGGAGCAGTCAAACCAAAACGAGACAGATGGAAAAACTAAGTTAAGTCTTCATTATTTCAAAAGAAATCGCCGTAACCGTTAATAAATTTATCCCACTGTAAAACAAGACGGACAATGTCTTCATGGAAAAATTGTTCACGGTTTCCTACGGAACCATGATTTCACCTAGGCGTACAATCCTTCGTCCGACTGCTATGAAATGGAATGTCACCCCAGACCATCACTCCTGAATCTCGCTGTTCATTGGGGCTCAATTCGAAGAGGGATTCATCACTGAAGACAGTTCTGCTGCAGTCAATAAGACCCCATGCCGAAGATGTGTCTGTGGGATATAAAGCAGACTGTCGCCCACCGTACGGTCCAAAAACCAGGTGATGGTCTGGGGTGTTGCTTATTTTCATAGCAAGACCCCTTTAGTTGTCATCCCGGCACCCTTACAGTACAGCGGTAGGTCGACGATATTTTTCACCCCCTTTTGTTGCCTTTCATGGCAAGCCATTGAGCTTATATCTCAGCAAGAATGTCCACCCCCACACCGAGAGAGTTTTTGCTGCGTGTTTTGGTGCTTGTCAAACCCAATCCTGGCCAGCAAGGTCAACAGATCTCTCCCATATAGAGAACGTGTGGAGCAATATGGTGAGGGCCCTCCAACCAGCTCGCGATTTTAACGATCTAACGCTCCAGTTGGACAGAATCTGGCACAATATACCTCAGGGGGACATCCAAAAACTCTGTCAATCAATGCCAAGCCAAATCACTCCTTGCATAAGGTCCAGAAGCGGACCACTGCGTTACTGACTTGCTCAATTTGTGAACTTCATTTTTTTCCTGAATTTTTAATCATATACATCACATCTACAGATTTCCGTCGGATTCGGATAATTACTTCGTGGTGCTTCGGTTTTTTATTTTAGAATGTATTATCCCATCTTGTACTGAACTGAATTCCACAAATAATTGAAAAGAAGTAAAAAACATGGCACACCCAAAGAATCACCGATGAAATTAAATGTTGTGTTGGACAAGTAATTCTAAAGCAGACAGAAAATATATTAAATGGTCATGTTTCAACGTGCCAACGGCCTTGCCGCAGTGATAACACCGGTTCCTGTCAGATAACAGAAGTTAAGTGCAGTCGGGCTGGGCTACAACTTGGATGGGTGACCATTGGGTCTACCGGGCACTTTTGGAAAGCGGGGTGCGCTCAGCCCTTGTGAAGCAAACTGAGGAGCTACTTGACTGAGAAGTAGCGGCTCCGGTCTCGTAAACTGACATACGGCTGGGAGAGCCGTGTGGTGCCCACGTGCCCCTCCATATCGGCATCCAGTGACGCCTGTGGACTGATGATGACACGGCGGCCGGTCGGTTACCGTTGGGCTTTCATAGCCTGTTCGGGCGGGGATCAGTTTAGTTTTATTTCAACGTGAACAGAGTGCTGGCGAAGAGAAGAAACGAAGTCAGGCAAGAAAAATTGAGCTTGGAGGCAGGATATTGGAGCGCCTCGCAGTGGCGCAAGAAGATGAATACATGTGGCTCCGGATTCCCCAAGTTTCGTTTGACTTCTCGTAAGGGGCGAAGGTAGTAATGGCTCTTCTATTGACACCAGTCTGCTATCCCACAACACACGAGTGTTAGTGTGCTCTCACCCTGGCATAGTGGAAGGGTAGACTGAAGGCAGCGTTGTTTCGTGAGCGCAGGCGACATTAATCCGCGGCCTTGTTAGGCTGCGTGTGCGGCGGAGTGCCGGCTAGAGCTGCCTGCAGCCTGCAGCCTTCCCGGCCTGGCGTGGTGCGGTCCAACGTAAAGAGGCAGCAGCCGAGTTACGACTGCGGGGGCGGCGCCCCCCTCCGACCGCTGCGCGAGTCTGCTTTACGGCCAGAGCGGAAATTGCCGCCGCACTCAAGCGGACTGCGATGGGGGCTGGCAGTGGGACACGTCCGCGAAGAGTCTCGTAAGACTTCTTCTCTCTAAGGCTCGGAAATTTTGGACGTACTTCCCTGCGCAAAACTACGTGCGGTGGAAAAATTATGGACACAGTAGAAGTACAGCTCATTATCATGGCTAATGTGGTGTAGCAAAACCGTTGGCATTCAAAAGCAGCTTCTAGACATCTCGGAATAGATAAATACGGGTTTCAAAAGTATCTGCTGTAGCCCAATTTATCAGCGCAGCTGGCAAGAATAGTAAACAGGAGACATACTGATACCAGGACATTAAAGGCTTTGCGAATTTCATTCCGAGTACTCAGTTGGACAGTAAGCATGCCTCCCAGATAGGCGCGTCACAGATGTCAACATCTGAGAGAGGACGGATAGCTGAGCTGAAAGAAGTCTGTTGGAGTAATCGGCGAATGGCTCGACATCTGAATAAGAGTGATGCCATCATTCGAAGATGTTGGCGGGAATGGGTGAACAGTGTCAAGAAGGAAGCAGTCGACACAGAGAGACGATTGAGAGGACCGAGCTGTCATCAGATAGGTACTCAGAGCCTCGGATTCATCACTATCATCGGTCCGACGAGCTTCAGTGACCACGACACCAATGGCAGGCGGTTCACATAAAACAGGCTGAGCTCACGACGCTCCTTCTGTCGACTGCCATTGACCTCTATGCACCAAAAAGCTCGTTTGCAGTGGTGTCTGGAACATTCGGCCTGGAATCTGTTTGAATGGAGCACAGTTGTCTTCAGCGATAGGTCCCTGTTCGAAGTGAGCCCTGATGACCAGCGAAGACGTGTCTCGAGACGTCCTGGCCTGACAACTGGGGTGATGTTCTGGGGTGCGATTTCATATAGCAGGACCCCTTTGATTGTCATCGCTGAACCCTTGCAGCAAAAAGGTACGTAGACGATATTCTAAGCGACGTTATGTTGCCTGTCGTGGCAAATAATCCTGGGCTTACATTTCTGCAAGACAATGTCCGTCGGCACATCGCGAGAGTTTTACTGCTGGTCTTCGTTCTTAACAAACGCTACCTTAGCCAGCTAGGTGGCCGGAGCTTCCTCCAATTGAGAGCGTCGGGAGCGTTATAGACAGGGTCCTGCAACCAGCTTGTAATTTTGACGACATAACACCCAGTTCGACAGAATCAGGCACGATATCCTTCAGGAGGACATCCCCAATTCTATCAATCAGTGCCAAGCCGAATAACTGCTTGCGTAAGGGTCAGTGGTGGATCAAAGTGTTATTGACTTGCTCAATTTGCGAAGCTCTTTCTCTTGAATATATCATCCAACTTTTCTAAAATTATAATCAGTGTTTGTCTGTACATGTACGTCACACGTACCGGTATCCGTCCCACTCGGATAATTCCTTCTTTGTGTCATTTTGATGTTGTTGTTGTTGTTACCATCTTCAGACTGGTTCGACGCAGCTCTCCGCGCTACTCTGTCCTGTGCAAGACTCTTCACCTGCGAATAACTACTGCAACCTACATCCACTTGTACCTCTTAACTAACTGAATAACATCGGGGATGTTAACTACTACTTCCCTTTCATGTTGTTCGACTCTTTTCAAGTACAGTCAGGTTTCTGTACAAGCTCCCTGTACTGTACTGTACTGTATCCTCGATATCTTCGGAATTTCAGAGTGTATACCGGTCAGCATTGCCAGTGTTTCCTTTAAATCTACAAATGCTATGAACATATTTGTCTTTCTTCCGTCTATCTTCTATGACAAGTGGTAACGTTAGTTTTACCTCAAATGTCCCTACGTTTCTCTGGAACCCAAACTCATCGTCCTAGAGGTCTACTTCTACCAACTTTTATCATTCTTCAATAAACAATTCGTGTCAGTATTTTGCAACTTTGATTCATTAAACTAATGGTTTGGTAATATCACATCTGTCAGCACCTGCCTCCCTTGGAAGTAGAATTACATTCATCTCAAAGCCTGAGGGTACATCGATTGTTTCATATGTCTAGCATACCTGATGGAATAGTCTTGCCTGACTCTCTCAAGGATCTCAATAATTCTGCAGGAAAGTTGTCTACTCCAGGGGCCCCGTTTAGACTTAGGTTTCTGAGTGCGCATGCAAATTCTCCTCACAGTATGATAACTCCCGTTCATCTTCTTCTGCAACCTCCTCTCCTTCTGTAATATTGTCCTAAAGTTGGTTTCCCTTGTACATACCCTCTAAATATTCATTTCACCCTTCAGCCTTCTCTTCTCTGCTTAGTGCAGGCTTGCATCTGAGCTCTTAATATTCATACAGGTTCTTTTTTTCTCGAAAGGAGACTTTAATTTGACTATAGTCTACATCTACCCCTCCTCTACTCATTTATGCCTCTGCTTCTACAGCCTTGCATTTTTCCTACACCCATTCCTATTCAGTCATCTTGTACTTTCTGTTGCTCTCATGTTTGGACATCTGTATTAACTTTCACTTGCAGTATTTGCTGCAGTTTTCTATTTTCTACATTCATCAGTTAAATCCAATACCAAATGTGTCATCTATGGACTTTTGCCTGTTTTATGTATCTGAAAGCTAGTCATTAGTCTTCTGTTGTATATTTTTAGATATTGTATTTAGTCTAGCCTTCTATTGCACTCCTTTATCCCGTTTCAGTCTGATGCTACTCTCAAGAATCTCTAAGCTTTTTCCGTCTATCCAGGCCGCACCTCCTCAGTTTTCTTCCTTTATGCTACTTCTTTCGTTTTAATATGTAGTTAATAACCAATAAATTGTGATCAGAGCCTACATCTTCCCCTGGAACTGATACACAGTTTAATATATGGTTTCGAAATACATATAACCTGTCCGTCTGTGCAAGATCTGAAACAGGCGGCTTCCCTTTTCATTCGTTTTCCCCATTCGATTTTGTCCTATTTTTTCCTTCCCTTCCTTTTCCTATTATCGAATTACAGTCCCCCATTACAATTAATTTTCCGTCTGTCTTAAGTATTCCAATATTTTTTTTATATCATCATACATTCTTTCAATCCCTTCATCTATGTTGGCGTATAAGCTTTTTGGGCGGTTGTTTCAAGTGTAGGTTCCATGTCCATCTTGGCCTTTATAATGCGTACGCTAAGCTATTCATAGTAGTTTTCCCGCTTTCCATTTTTTTATTTTTTGGTGTACCTACTTTCGCATTACTAGAAGTCCTGTCCTGTCTTTCCTCTCGTCGCACTTCACTAATTCCCACTGTATCTAACTTCAACCGTACGCGTTTTCCTTTTTAAATTCTTTGACCTACCTACCTGACTAAGGGATTTAACATTCCACGCTACGACCCTCAGAACGCCAGGTTTCTTTTTCCTGATGACGATATCTTCGACATCTTCATGTCGTTCAATGTTTGGCGTTGACACTCTGCGGCGGCGCGGTTCTTTCCGTCCCTTTACAACGGACCTGCACCTACCTGTGAACATTGTCTCAGCATATCATCAGTAGGGAAGCCGAGCGAAACCTACTGTATTTCGACGTGAACCAGGCTGCAATTAAAGTCACTAGTCTACGTTTCGGAAGAAAGTTTTCACACGAAATGAAAGGTTGGAAATTTTGTCCTCAGTTAATATATTCTGAAACTTAGTGAACAAGTATCACTGCCAAGCCCGTGGTAGTCTTAACACAGTCACTCACAATCCCTTTCACTCACGGTAGCAAATTTATGGTGTTGCATTTCCCGAAAACGTAATAGCTACAAAATACTGACTGTTTTTGATTGATAATGCTCGCCCAATATTAAGTCTGTCGGTACCAAATGCAGTCACAGTTTTTAGCCACCGACCTGCTCAATACGCCACGCGGAATTAATGTCTTTTCTCGTTACAAAATTCACTTAGAAATTCCGAAATTTCTACACACCCATCGGAATAATTATGCCGTAACTTTACAACACTTTTGATGTATGGAACACTGCTAGATCGGGCAACTTATCGTTTCCATCGGAACTACTACGACACACGTTCGAACTGTTTCATGGCTAGGCTCCCACTCTTCGTTAGATTACTCTAAGTATTCTCTACCATCCGAGAAAGGCCCGCGAAGAATATTGCTTTATCATTGGTCAGTTTACTCAAGAGCCAATAGCAAAACAACACTCTCCCGCGTCAATCCGCGCTTTTCATCAATAACCAATCGCAAAATAGTAACCCTAACGACTGCACTTTTTACCGACGTAATTGTCTAATATGCTGACTTTTGTTTATGCATAAAGTTATTTATTATTGTTATTTATACCTGAATTAACTTTCCCTTTACCATAAACTTACTTTACAAATCTATTCTACAAAAATCCCCTTTGTCCATAGCCATACTTCTTCGAAATGTTCCCACACTAAATCCTACTACAGAACTCGTTAAACAATTATCTTCATATTAACCTTAAACCACACCCACGCGTCAGTCATACTGCTAAAACACATTTGTAACACTTTACATACACAAAAAGACATAACACTTTATGAAAATACTGGAACAGTTTATGAAAAACATTCTATTACTTTAGTGCACTCTAGTGGGCACAATCGAAACTAAAATCTCAGTCCCCCTATCCAATATTGTCCTCTATCGGCTGATAAACTACGTGCGCGTCCAGTCTCGCGTCACCATCTGTCACTATCCAGCTCTGAGACACATCTTCCAGTTAACTGCCTCCAAGGCAGGATCGTTATACGGCGCTACGCCTCAACTCTTAATTTCTGCTAGTGTTATCAATAAATTCAAAGACGTTGTATAACACATCCGTCTGGAATATACCCATATACTAATTGAGACCTGCTGTCAATACAGTGGTCAATGAAAACAGTCAACAATCTGATGCAAAAATACTGTTACACGCTCCTTTTACTACGGAATAACCCCAATATCAATTTTTCATCCGCAAAATAAAACAAGGCGTTACTCTTGACTAGTAATGAGAACAACCGAATAAAAACAATCGATTCAGTCGGTTGTTCGAAAACAATAGAGTCATTCGGTTGTAGTTTTGGGTTTCGGTTGAATTATTCACTCATTATTTTGAGTGAAATATGTCTGAGGGAGCAACCGAATGAACACAGTCACCTGACACCGGCGCATTCGGTTCAAAGCGGCAACATTCGATCGCGTTGGCATTGTTTAATCATTTCTGTTGACTCCATTCTGTTATCACTTGTCGTCACTGTCACTGTTGTTGCAATGTCTGCTTTTCATTTGGTGCCAATGAGTAATTTTCAGTTCAGCTTTTCGTCCATGTTCATGATTAGGCCTTTACTTAAATGTGAATATGGATCGAAATACCGAAGCGCTCTGTGCTGTGGGAGTGAAAGAAATTATATGACTATGTAAAAAGTGTTCCTCAAAGTAAATTCATTGTGATGTACAGTATGTTCAGGGATGATTCGCATTCAAGAACTATGTTAACTAAAGAAACTCAAAGAAAAGTAACGAATGATGGCAAATATTTCTCTCGAAGAAAATTATACCGACAAGTGACAGTATATGCTTAAAAACAAGTGATTTAATCATGAAACAGTTGAAAGAAATGTATACTATATGCTTTCTCTTTGCCATATCAGCATTTACCGAAAGAGACGTATTGGTGATGGGTATGAACTAGCGGAAAGAGCGAGAAAAGCTTATCAAATTGAAACAAGTAAGTAATTGCACATTAAATTATTGAAACGTAAACGTATAACGTAGAACCTGTTAGGTACTATTAAAACTAACCAAAAATCCATATTTAATCCCAGAAGTACTAAAAATTCGTATTTAATGTAATAAATACATACATTTTGTATACTTCCTTTCCATTTCTCCTTCAAATACGTTAGTGTCTTTAAACATAAATGGCAACCCTAGTCATGCGTGATGTATAAGCGAAAGACAATAAGTATTTAACTGAAATCACTCAAACCCAGAGACAACGTAAGTGGAAATATTCACAAGGCTGGTGCAACCGTCGTAAATTTGTCAAACCCGGTGTGTGAGTGAAAAACATTCATGTAGATCACGTGGCCTCAAAGACGTGTTTCATTCGGTTGATAGATTCATTCGGTTGATTGATAGTTTCATTCGGTTGTTAAAAGCAGTAGGTTGTCCCATCACTACTATTGACAACAGGCGAGAAAGGTCTGAGGTTCTTTGACGTTATCTGGCGATATTCTTAAATTCTGAATACGTAACATTCGTGTTATCCAGGCAGATTTATCTAAGCGTTAGATTTTCGGAATTGAAGAACTCAAAAAAAGTGTGTTTACTAAAAGTAAACATTTACGACATTACCTAGTATTGAGATGACATTACCTAGCTTTAAGAGCCAATGATTCAGATTATTCGCGAGGACAGAGCGATACCTTGTGTTGTCTCTGCGTCTTAGACACTAGAACTCCGCCCAGCAGGGACAACATGCGTCACTCCAGAGGCAATAGCACGCACTGCACTGTTTCACTACTCAGCCTTAATCGACGTCTTAATGGCTCCCCAAATTCCTCAGAAATCAGTTTGTATTGGGGGAAAGGAAACCTAATTTCTACCATTCTTACTTGTCACTCTTAATTTACTAGAAGCGTCACGACCGCAGTCTTCAGTCTTTATTTTTTATATGGATGTATATTAGTATTCATTTTGAGAAAGGTCTTTATTTTACTCTTTCTATGATTGCCATGCTGCCACGTTGACATCTAATAATAATGTGCAATTATATGTAAAGAAAGGCATCACAAAACCATTAAAAACAGCCCTGAGGACTACTTATTCACGGACTACACGTTTCGGTAAAGTGAACACCTTCATCCCACTTTGAGCTTTGTTTGGCGTAAGTAGTTGATACTGCCAGGTACAGGCATTTCTTATTAATCTTGATGCTCTCTATTCACTTTTGAACTTTAAGTTCTTCCGTTGATATCTTAGGATTGCTTATATCAACAAAAGAAATTAAACATCTAAATACGCTAAAGCAAAAATCAAAGGGACTTGAAGATAGTCTCTTGACCGAAACGTGTTGTTCGTAAGTAGGAACTCATCGCTGCTGCTTTTGGTGGTCATGTGATGCCGTCCTTTAAACAAATTGAAGCTGTGTGGCACTGTTTCCAGAAAATATTTTCAGTTGCCGTACACAACATTTTAACGAAGCGATGGTTTACAGTTTTTCATCTTCGAAAAATCAGGTTGTATGTCACTTATAGGTCGTCTGTTAAATTTTATGGATCTATCTAACACACGTAATTTCGTTCAAAAATGAATAGCGTCCAAACGTCCAAACAACAAAATGTAATCTGACTTTCCTCACTGGTGTTTACACGGACACCTATACTTACATAGACCAAATGGACATCTTGTTTCATTTAACACCTCCAAGATTAGGGAGACAGACTTAGATTCATCTGTCCATTTATAAAGTCGTTATATTTCGTCGAAATGAGCTCGAAACGTGACAACACCACAAAACAAGGCAATAAAATATCTAGTAACCGCCGTCTCGAAGCGCTCGACGTGGCTTACGTTATCTAGAAATAATTTTCTAATTAAAACACTTGTTCTTTGTGAGCACTTACTACATCAGAAATGACTTTTTCACTGAAAAAAAACTGACTGTAATTTGGCATGGGAATATTTAGGTATTTCCATTTAGGTATTACGTTATGCCTCATGCTTGCTTCTTCTGCTTTCTGTTAAAATTGATACTTCAGCTAATTAAATTTACGAATGATGCACATCTGAAATAAAGACGTGAGATTTGTACTTACTTTATAATTATTATTGTACTCTACTTCAGAATTTTCAAAAAGCCTTACTCAGTTGAACGGATGTACCAACACCTGCACTCAGCGTAATTATGAATAGATCGATTCCTTAGCACACATCTGAAAATGGATTCAAAAGTTTAAGACCTATTTGGTAAAAGAAATACCGATTCACTACACCGTATCACGAGTTAAATTCAGTTCATCAACAGGCCAAGATACGTTGATTGCCACTGTTAGTGACAATCTGCTACATTTTCGACAAGAAGACCTAAGCAACCACACTGCTCCCACGTAACTTGTCAGATCGTAAAGAAAAGTATACATCGCCTTGTGTTTCTGAGTGACAAACAGAGAAGAGAGGTATATGATTTTTAACTCCTCTCGTCCTCAATGCAAACTCATTACTGCATTCAGACATAGCTCTCTCTCTCCCTTTCAGTGCATCTTAATGTAACGATGCTCAGTAACATTTCATACGAATGTCACGACTTCTATCCACAGCAGTGTCAAAATACAGGGTTGTTCTAAATGATGGACTCATTTTCAAAAATTCTTATGTATTCAAGTAGAGATCCAAAATGAAAAAACTTTATACCAATCAAAAGAGGAAGTTTCAAAGTTTTTGGCGGGCGGCGGGCGGGCGGTGGTGACTTCAGAAGCGCCCGGTAGAGTTCGCACAGCAATAGGGCCGTCATTCCGTTGCACTGTCAGTTGTGAGATGACGACTGTGGAGAACAAGGTTTTCTGCGTTCTTGAGTTCGCAAAAAGTGTGTCGTAAATTGCATTGCAGCGGGAATTTCGTACCAAATTCGGTATTCAACCACCAACACGCAAAACATTAGCCTTTGGTTCAAGCAATTTAAACAAACTGGGAGTGTGTGCAGAAGAAAAAGCACAGGCCGACCGCTTGTGTCAGAGGATGATGTCTGACTGATTCAAGAAAGTTCTGTGCGCTGTCTCAGTAAGTCTACCAATAGAGCCAGTCGAGAACTTGGAATACCCCAACCAACTGTATGGAAAGTTCTGAACGGCGTTTGCTATACAAGCCCTACCGATTACAGCTTGTGAAGGCTCTCAACCCCAATGACGAAGAGAAGCGTGGCGCATTTTGTCGTTACGTGCTAGCAAAGTTGGAGGATGACGCATTTCTACAGCGCGTAATTTTTTGCGATGAAAAATCAACAGATACAATGCTCGCATATGGGGTTTGGAAACTCCACATTCGCCAGCGCAACACGAAAGAGACTCACTGAAGATCAATGTGCTCTGTGCCGTATACCGTACAAAGGTTTATGGACAATTTTTGTTTGCGGAAAGAACTGTGACGGGAATCACGTACCTGGACATGTGGGAACAATGGCTGTTCCCTCAAGTTATGGAAGATTCCCAGGACATCACTTTCCAACAGGATGGCGGCGCCCCATTCACACCGTGATGTACGAGGGTTTCTGAATGCCTCCATTACTCAGCGTTGGGTCAGTGGCAGGGAACTTGAGGACGTGGCTCTGCAATTCTGGCCACCGAGATCTCCTTATGTGAAGGCAGCTGTTTACGTCCCGCCTCTACCAACCACTCTGAACAATCTGCGGAACCGGATCACTGCTGCCGTGCACTCAGTAACGCTTTCGAGTGTACGGGACGAGTTTGGCTACCGTGTAGGTGTTTGCCGTGCAGCCAACGGTGGCCACATTGAACACTTATAACTTATATCACGTTTATAATTATTATATTAATTATTATATAATTATTAAAAACTAATTAATTAAAAATTATTAAATTTATTAAATTGACATCAAACATTATGAAAAAAACTTAGGAACTTCCTCTCTTCGTTGGTATCAAGCTTGTTCATTTTGGATTTGTACTTGAATAAATACGATTTTTGAAAATGGGTCCATTATTTAGAATAAGCCTGTAGAACGTATCACACAACTGTCTGATCGTCACATACAATTTATAGCAAACCATTTCCCGTCCAGCACTGCCTAGATGCTGGCAACCACAGCAACTGCAACACTCCAACTGACTGCTAGAATCCGTCACTTCCTCGTTTCGAAAAACTAGCATCCCCATGCAAAGCGACCACGCTCTCGCTGTTCATTAGTTGAGCCAAACTCGCTCGAAAGACCACAGGCAAAAACCAAAGTGTAGTAGCAGTAGCAGGGAAAATGCGGAAATCGATCAATGTGCTACCGATACAAAAGCAGAATTACCTGCCAGTAATACAGAAATCGACAAGTAAATAAATGGAACATGTGACAGATAGCTGATTAAAGCAGACACTTTATTAATATTACCAGTTTTAGTCAGACAACAGACCATCGTTACGTATATGAAATTAATTTTTTTTCGTGTCTGATTTCGTCGCATTGCGTTCAGCGATGGATCTCAGATCTGCCCTACCGCAGATGACCATTGTGGGAGAGTTTGGTGGCGACCTTGGGAGAGGCACTATTCTTCCATTGTTTTGCAGAGGTACGGCAGCTTATTCATGGTTTGCTCTTGGCGCCTTGGGTAGCCATTTGGTATGGCTTTAGGTCACAGTTGGTAGTGATAAACCCTAGCAAAACCAACTCTGAGGGGAGCAGTACTTTATCAACACCACAAAAAATTTTAAAAATTGAAATTTCGTTAATTGTCGTTGATTTTCATTCACAGTACACTTTTCAAGGATATATAGATGTGTAAGAAGGATCCTGATCCTGGAAATATGAAAATGACGTTTCTTGTGAAAAGTCACATTCACTAATTAAATTAAAATTTTTGGGTTGAATTTTACTGAAAAATTTAAAACAATTACTAAATCTTATACAGTAAGTCATTAAAAAACAATATATTTTTTCAAAATTTTAAAATACAAATTGCATGACTTTGTTGCAAGATTTCAAAAGTGGGCATAAAGAACATCCTCCCCCCTCCTTTCCGCTCTTGATATTGCGAGAGTCACGGGAACTACGATTGCATAAAGGAACCCCAAGAATATCTTCTACATTTTCATCTTTGTACACACTCCGAAAACCACCATACCGTTCACAGCGGAGAATACCTCATACCAGTACTAGGCATTTCCTTTGCCATTCCACTCGCAAATAGAGGAAAGGAGAAAGACTAAAAGCCTCCGTTCGAGTCCTCATTTCTTGCATCTTATTGCGTAACGTACTTTGGCGGGAAGAGAATCGTTCTGCAGTCGTCCTCATGTGCCGGTTCTCTGAATTTGCATAGTAGTGCCTTGCGGAAAGAGGATTGTCTTGCCCCCAGGGATTCTCGCGTCTTCGTTTGTTACCTCTGGTGCAACAGTAGCGTGGTGTGATTATTGAACACGACAATGATCGTCCACACGCAAGACGTATCCCTATGAAGTGTGATCGTGATGTTAAGAAACTCCCATCGTCAGAAAGATCTCCAGATTTCTCTCCTTACTACTTTGGCGGGAAGAGAATCGTTCTGCAGTCGTCCTCATGTGCCGGTTCTCTGAATTTGCATAGTAGTGCCTTGCGGAAAGAGAATTGTCTTGCCCCCAGGGATTCTCGCGTCTTCGTTTGTTACCTCTGGTGCAACAGTAGCGTGGTGTGATTATTGAACACGACAATGATCGTCCACACGCAAGACGTATCCCTATGAAGTGTGATCGTGATGTTAAGAAACTCCCATCGTCAGAAAGATCTCCAGATTTCTCTCCTTACTACTTTGGCGGGAAGAGAATCGTTCTGCAGTCGTCCTCATGTGCCGGTTCTCTGAATTTGCATAGTAGTGCCTTGCGGAAAGAGGATTGTCTTGCCCCCAGGGATTCTCGCGTCTTCGTTTGTTACCTCTGGTGCAACAGTAGCGTGGTGTGATTATTGAACACGACAATGATCGTCCACACGCAAGACGTATCCCTATGAAGTGTGATCGTGATGTTAAGAAACTCCCATCGTCAGAAAGATCTCCAGATTTCTCTCCTTACTACTTTGGCGGGAAGAGAATCGTTCTGCAGTCGTCCTCATGTGCCGGTTCTCTGAATTTGCATAGTAGTGCCTTGCGGAAAGAGGATTGTCTTGCCCCCAGGGATTCTCGCGTCTTCGTTTGTTACCTCTGGTGCAACAGTAGCGTGGTGTGATTATTGAACACGACAATGATCGTCCACACGCAAGACGTATCCCTATGAAGTGTGATCGTGATGTTAAGAAACTCCCATCGTCAGAAAGATCTCCAGATTTCTCTCCTTACTACTTTGGCGGGAAGAGAATCGTTCTGCGGTCGTCCTCATGTGCCGGTTCTCTGAATTTGCATAGTAGTGCCTTGCGGAAAGAGGATTGTCTTGCCCCCAGGGATTCTCGCGTCTTCGTTTGTTACCTCTGGTGCAACAGTAGCGTGGTGTGATTATTGAACACGACAATGATCGTCCACACGCAAGACGTATCCCTATGAAGTGTGATCGTGATGTTAAGAAACTCCCATCGTCAGAAAGATCTCCAGATTTCTCTCCTTACTACTTTGGCGGGAAGAGAATCGTTCTGCAGTCGTCCTCATGTGCCGGTTCTCTGAATTTGCATAGTAGTGCCTTGCGGAAAGAGGATTGTCTTGCCCCCAGGGATTCTCGCGCCTTCGTTTGTTACCTCTGGTGCAACAGTAGCGTGGTGTGATTATTGAACACGACAATGATCGTCCACACGCAAGACGTATCCCTATGAAGTGTGATCGTGATGTTAAGAAACTCCCATCGTCAGAAAGATCTCCAGATTTCTCTCCTTACTACTTTGGCGGGAAGAGAATCGTTCTGCAGTCGTCCTCATGTGCCGGTTCTCTGAATTTGCATAGTAGTGCCTTGCGGAAAGAGGATTGTCTTGCCCCCAGGGATTCTCGCGTCTTCGTTTGTTACCTCTGGTGCAACAGTAGCGTGGTGTGATTATTGAACACGACAATGATCGTCCACACGCAAGACGTATCCCTATGAAGTGTGATCGTGATGTTAAGAAACTCCCATCGTCAGAAAGATCTCCAGATTTCTCTCCTTACTACTTTGGCTGGAAGAGAATCGTTCTGCAGTCGTCCTCATGTGCCGGTTCTCTGAATTTGCATAGTAGTGCCTTGCGGAAAGAGGATTGTCTTGCCCCCAGGGATTCTCGCGTCTTCGTTTGTTACCTCTGGTGCAACAGTAGCGTGGTGTGATTATTGAACACGACAATGATCGTCCACACGCAAGACGTATCCCTATGAAGTGTGATCGTGATGTTAAGAAACTCCCATCGTCAGAAAGATCTACAGATTTCTCTCCTTACTACTTTGGCGGGAAGAGAATCGTTCTGCAGTCGTCCTCATGTGCCGGTTCTCTGAATTTGCATAGTAGTGCCTTGCGGAAAGAGGATTGTCTTGCCCCCAGGGATTCTCGCGTCTTCGTTTGTTACCTCTGGTGCAACAGTAGCGTGGTGTGATTATTGAACACGACAATGATCGTCCACACGCAAGACGTATCCCTATGAAGTGTGATCGTGATGTTAAGAAACTCCCATCGTCAGAAAGATCTCCAGATTTCTCTCCTTACTACTTTGGCGGGAAGAGAATCGTTCTGCAGGCGTCCTCATGTGCCGGTTCTCTGAATTTGCATAGTAGTGCCTTGCGGAAAGAGGATTGTCTTGCCCCCAGGGATTCTCGCGTCTTCGTTTGTTACCTCTGGTGCAACAGTAGCGTGGTGTGATTATTGAACACGACAATGATCGTCCACACGCAAGACGTATCCCTATGAAGTGTGATCGTGATGTTAAGAAACTCCCATCGTCAGAAAGATCTCCAGATTTCTCTCCTTACTACTTTGGCGGGAAGAGAATCGTTCTGCAGTCGTCCTCATGTGCCGGTTCTCTGAATTTGCATAGTAGTGCCTTGCGGAAAGAGGATTGTCTTGCCCCCAGGGATTCTCGCGTCTTCGTTTGTTACCTCTGGTGCAACAGTAGCGTGGTGTGATTATTGAACACGACAATGATCGTCCACACGCAAGACGTATCCCTATGAAGTGTGATCGTGATGTTAAGAAACTCCCATCGTCAGAAAGATCTCCAGATTTCTCTCCTTACTACTTTGGCGGGAAGAGAATCGTTCTGCAGTCGTCCTCATGTGCCGGTTCTCTGAATTTGCATAGTAGTGCCTTGCGGAAAGAGGATTGTCTTGCCCCCAGGGATTCTCGCGTCTTCGTTTGTTACCTCTGGTGCAACAGTAGCGTGGTGTGATTATTGAACACGACAATGATCGTCCACACGCAAGACGTATCCCTATGAAGTGTGATCGTGATGTTAAGAAACTCCCATCGTCAGAAAGATCTCCAGATTTCTCTCCTTACTACTTTGGCGGGAAGAGAATCGTTCTGCAGTCGTCCTCATGTGCCGGTTCTCTGAATTTGCATAGTAGTGCCTTGCGGAAAGAGGATTGTCTTGCCCCCAGGGATTCTCGCGTCTTCGTTTGTTACCTCTGGTGCAACAGTAGCGTGGTGTGATTATTGAACACGACAATGATCGTCCACACGCAAGACGTATCCCTATGAAGTGTGATCGTGATGTTAAGAAACTCCCATCGTCAGAAAGATCTACAGATTTCTCTCCTTACTACTTTGGCGGGAAGAGAATCGTTCTGCAGTCGTCCTCATGTGCCGGTTCTCTGAATTTGCATAGTAGTGCCTTGCGGAAAGAGGATTGTCTTGCCCCCAGGGATTCTCGCGTCTTCGTTTGTTACCTCTGGTGCAACAGTAGCGTGGTGTGATTATTGAACACGACAATGATCGTCCACACGCAAGACGTATCCCTATGAAGTGTGATCGTGATGTTAAGAAACTCCCATCGTCAGAAAGATCTCCAGATTTCTCTCCTTACTACTTTGGCGGGATGAGAATCGTTCTGCAGGCGTCCTCATGTGCCGGTTCTCTGAATTTGCATAGTAGTGCCTTGCGGAAAGAGGATTGTCTTGCCCCCAGGGATTCTCGCGTCTTCGTTTGTTACCTCTGGTGCAACAGTAGCGTGGTGTGATTATTGAACACGACAATGATCGTCCACACGCAAGACGTATCCCTATGAAGTGTGATCGTGATGTTAAGAAACTCCCATCGTCAGAAAGATCTCCAGATTTCTCTCCTTACTACTTTGGCGGGAAGAGAATCGTTCTGCAGTCGTCCTCATGTGCCGGTTCTCTGAATTTGCATAGTAGTGCCTTGCGGAAAGAGGATTGTCTTGCCCCCAGGGATTCTCGCGTCTTCGTTTGTTACCTCTGGTGCAACAGTAGCGTGGTGTGATTATTGAACACGACAATGATCGTCGACACGCAAGACGTATCCCTATGAAGTGTGATCGTGATGTTAAGAAACTCCCATCGTCAGAAAGATCTCCAGATTTCTCTCCTTACTACTTTGGCGGGAAGAGAATCGTTCTGCAGTCGTCCTCATGTGCCGGTTCTCTGAATTTGCATAGTAGTGCCTTGCGGAAAGAGGATTGTCTTGCCCCCAGGGATTCTCGCGTCTTCGTTTGTTACCTCTGGTGCAACAGTAGCGTGGTGTGATTATTGAACACGACAATGATCGTCCACACGCAAGACGTATCCCTATGAAGTGTGATCGTGATGTTAAGAAACTCCCATCGTCAGAAAGATCTCCAGATTTCTCTCCTTACTACTTTGGCGGGAAGAGAATCGTTCTGCAGTCGTCCTCATGTGCCGGTTCTCTGAATTTGCATAGTAGTGCCTTGCGGAAAGAGGATTGTCTTGCCCCCAGGGATTCTCGCGTCTTCGTTTGTTACCTCTGGTGCAACAGTAGCGTGGTGTGATTATTGAACACGACAATGATCGTCCACACGCAAGACGTATCCCTATGAAGTGTGATCGTGATGTTAAGAAACTCCCATCGTCAGAAAGATCTCCAGATTTCTCTCCTTACTACTTTGGCGCGAAGAGAATCGTTCTGCAGTCGTCCTCATGTGCCGGTTCTCTGAATTTGCATAGTTGTGCCTTGCGGAAAGAGGATTGTCTTGCCCCCAGGGATTCTCGCATCTTCGTTTGTTACCTCTGGTGCAACAGTAGCGTGGTGTGATTATTGAACACGACAATGATCGTCCACACGCAAGACGTATCCCTATGAAGTGTGATCGTGATGTTAAGAAACTCCCATCGTCAGAAAGATCTCCAGAGTTCTCTCCTTACTACTTTGGCGGGAAGAGAATCGTTCTGCAGTCGTCCTCATGTGCCGGTTCTCTGAATTTGCATAGTAGTGCCTTGCGGAAAGAGGATTGTCTTGCCCCCAGGGATTCTCGCGTCTTCGTTTGTTACCTCTGGTGCAACAGTAGCGTGGTGTGATTATTGAACACGACAATGATCGTCCACACGCAAGACGTATCCCTATGAAGAGTGATCGTGATGTTAAGAAACTCCCATCGTCAGAAAGATCTCCATATTTCTCTCCTTACTACTTTGGCGGGAAGAGAATCGTTCTGCAGTCGTCCTCATGTGCCGGTTCTCTGAATTTGCATAGTAGTGCCTTGCGGAAAGAGGATTGTCTTGCCCCCAGGGATTCTCGCGTCTTCATTTGTTACCTCTGGTGCAACAGTAGCGTGGTGTGATTATTGAACACGACAATGATCGTCCACACGCAAGACGTATCCCTATGAAGTGTGATCGTGATGTTAAGAAACTCCCATCGTCAGAAAGATCTCCAGATTTCTCTCCTTACTACTTTGGCGCGAAGAGAATCGTTCTGCAGTCGTCCTCATGTGCCGGTTCTCTGAATTTGCATAGTAGTGCCTTGCGGAAAGAGGATTGTCTTACCCCCAGGGATTCTCGCGTCTTCGTTTGTTACCTCTGGTGCAACAGTAGCGTGGTGTGATTATTGAACACGACAATGATCGTCCACACGCAAGACGTATCCCTATGAAGTGTGATCGTGATGTTAAGAAACTCCCATCGTCAGAAAGATCTCCAGAGTTCTCTCCTTACTACTTTGGCGGGAAGAGAATCGTTCTGCAGTCGTCCTCATGTGCCGGTTCTCTGAATTTGCATAGTAGTGCCTTGCGGAAAGAGGATTGTCTTGCCCCCAGGGATTCTCACGTCTTCGTTTGTTACCTCTGGTGCAACAGTAGCGTGGTGTGATTATTGAACACGACAATGATCGTCCACACGCAAGACGTATCCCTATGAAGTGTGATCGTGATGTTAAGAAACTCCCATCGTCAGAAAGATCTCCAGATTTCTCTCCTTACTACTTTGGCGGGAAGAGAATCGTTCTGCAGTCGTCCTCATGTGCCGGTTCTCTGAATTTGCATAGTAGTGCCTTGCGGAAAGAGGATTGTCTTGCCCCCAGGGATTCTCGCGTCTTCGTTTGTTACCTCTGGTGCAACAGTAGCGTGGTGTGATTATTGAACACGACAATGATCGTCCACACGCAAGACGTATCCCTATGAAGTGTGATCGTGATGTTAAGAAACTCCCATCGTCAGAAAGATCTCCAGATTTCTCTCCTTACTACTTTGGCGGGAAGAGAATCGTTCTGCAGTCGTCCTCATGTGCCGGTTCTCTGAATTTGCATAGTAGTGCCTTGCGGAAAGAGGATTGTCTTGCCCCCAGGGATTCTCGCGTCTTCGTTTGTTACCTCTGGTGCAACAGTAGCGTGGTGTGATTATTGAACACGACAATGATCGTCCACACGCAAGACGTATCCCTATGAAGTGTGATCGTGATGTTAAGAAACTCCCATCGTCAGAAAGATCTCCAGATTTCTCTCCTTACTACTTTGGCGGGAAGAGAATCGTTCTGCAGTCGTCCTCATGTGCCGGTTCTCTGAATTTGCATAGTAGTGCCTTGCGGAAAGAGGATTGTCTTGCCCCCAGGGATTCTCGCGTCTTCGTTTGTTACCTCTGGTGCAACAGTAGCGTGGTGTGATTATTGAACACGACAATGATCGTCCACACGCAAGACGTATCCCTATGAAGTGTGATCGTGATGTTAAGAAACTCCCATCGTCAGAAAGATCTCCAGATTTCTCTCCTTACTACTTTGGCGGGAAGAGAATCGTTCTGCAGTCGTCCTCAAGTGCCGGTTCTCTGAATTTGCATAGTAGTGCCTTGCGGAAAGAGGATTGTCTTACCCCCAGGGATTCTCGCGTCTTCGTTTGTTACCTCTGGTGCAACAGTAGCGTGGTGTGATTATTGAACACGACAATGATCGTCCACACGCAAGACGTATCCCTATGAAGTGTGATCGTGATGTTAAGAAACTCCCATCGTCAGAAAGATCTCCAGATTTCTCTCCTTACTACTTTGGCGGGAAGAGAATCGTACTGCAGTCGTCCTCATGTGCCGGTTCTCTGAATTTGCATAGTAGTGCCTTGCGGAAAGAGGATTGTCTTGCCCCCAGGGATTCTCGCGTCTTCGTTTGTTACCTCTGGTGCAACAGTAGCGTGGTGTGATTATTGAACACGACAATGATCGTCCACACGCAAGACGTATCCCTATGAAGTGTGATCGTGATGTTAAGAAACTCCCATCGTCAGAAAGATCTCCAGATTTCTCTCCTTACTACTTTGGCGCGAAGAGAATCGTACTGCAGTCGTCCTCATGTGCCGGTTCTCTGAATTTGCATAGTAGTGCCTTGCGGAAAGAGGATTGTCTTGCCCCCAGGGATTCTCGCGTCTTCGTTTGTTACCTCTGGTGCAACAGTAGCGTGGTGTGATTATTGAACACGACAATGATCGTCCACACGCAAGACGTATCCCTATGAAGTGTGATCGTGATGTTAAGAAACTCCCATCGTCAGAAAGATCTCCAGATTTCTCTCCTTACTACTTTGGCGGGAAGAGAATCGTTCTGCAGTCGTCCTCATGTGCCGGTTCTCTGAATTTGCATAGTAGTGCCTTGCGGAAAGAGGATTGTCTTGCCCCCAGGGATTCTCGCGTCTTCGTTTGTTACCTCTGGTGCAACAGTAGCGTGGTGTGATTATTGAACACGACAATGATCGTCCACACGCAAGACGTATCCCTATGAAGTGTGATCGTGATGTTAAGAAACTCCCATCGTCAGAAAGATCTCCAGATTTCTCTCCTTACTACTTTGGCGGGAAGAGAATCGTTCTGCAGTCGTCCTCATGTGCCGGTTCTCTGAATTTGCATAGTAGTGCCTTGCGGAAAGAGGATTGTCTTGCCCCCAGGGATTCTCGCGTCTTCGTTTGTTACCTCTGGTGCAACAGTAGCGTGGTGTGATTATTGAACACGACAATGATCGTCCACACGCAAGACGTATCCCTATGAAGTGTGATCGTGATGTTAAGAAACTCCCATCGTCAGAAAGATCTCCAGATTTCTCTCCTTACTACTTTGGCGGGAAGAGAATCGTTCTGCAGTCGTCCTCATGTGCCGGTTCTCTGAATTTGCATAGTAGTGCCTTGCGGAAAGAGGATTGTCTTGCCCCCAGGGATTCTCGCGTCTTCGTTTGTTACCTCTGGTGCAACAGTAGCGTGGTGTGGTTATTGAACACGACAATGATCGTCCACACGCAAGACGTATCCCTATGAAGTGTGATTGTGATGTTAAGAAACTCCCATCGTCAGAAAGATCTCCAGAGTTCTCTCCTTACTACTTTGGCGGGAAGAGAATCGTTCTGCAGTCGTCCTCATGTGGCGGTTCTCTGAATTTGCATAGTAGTGCCTTGCGGAAAGAGGATTGTCTTGCCCCCAGGGATTCTCGCGTCTTCGTTTGTTACCTCTGGTGCAACAGTAGCGTGGTGTGATTATTGAACACGACAATGATCGTCCACACGCAAGACGTATCCCTATGAAGTGTGATCGTGATGTTAAGAAACTCCCATCGTCAGAAAGATCTCCAGATTTCTCTCCTTACTACTTTGGCGGGAAGAGAATCGTTCTGCAGTCGTCCTCATGTGCTGGTTCTCTGAATTTGCATAGTAGTGCCTTGCGGAAAGAGGATTGTCTTGCCCCCAGGGATTCTCGCGTCTTCGTTTGTTACCTCTGGTGCAACAGTAGCGTGGTGTGATTATTGAACACGACAATGATCGTCCACACGCAAGACGTATCCCTATGAAGTGTGATCGTGATGTTAAGAAACTCCCATCGTCAGAAAGATCTCCAGATTTCTCTCCTTACTACTTTGGCGGGAAGAGAATCGTTCTGCAGTCGTCCTCATGTGCCGGTTCTCTGAATTTGCATAGTAGTGCCTTGCGGAAAGAGGATTGTCTTGCCCCCAGGGATTCTCGCGTCTTCGTTTGTTACCTCTGGTGCAACAGTAGCGTGGTGTGATTATTGAACACGACAATGATCGTCCACACGCAAGACGTATCCCTATGAAGTGTGATCGTGATGTTAAGAAACTCCCATCGTCAGAAAGATCTCCAGATTTCTCTCCTTACTACTTTGGCGGGAAGAGAATCGTTCTGCAGTCGTCCTCATGTGCCGGTTCTCTGAATTTGCATAGTAGTGCCTTGCGGAAAGAGGATTGTCTTGCCCCCAGGGATTCTCGCGTCTTCGTTTGTTACCTCTGGTGCAACAGTAGCGTGGTGTGATTATTGAACACGACAATGATCGTCGACACGCAAGACGTATCCCTATGAAGTGTGATCGTGATGTTAAGAAACTCCCATCGTCAGAAAGATCTCCAGATTTCTCTCCAATAGAACACGTGCGGGACTTGTTCGGACGTCAACTCCGTCCCAGTGCCAATATCCAGGATATCAAGGACCAGTTATAACAGTTGCGGGTTTTAGGCCAGTGTGCTTCAGGAGAGAATGAAACGGCCTTATGATAGCCTTCCCAACCGAATCATTGTTCACATCTAGGCCAGAAAATCTCCAACATCATGCTGATAAGTGGGTTCATATTAGACTAGGATATTAACTACTGCTTCCCAATATATTTTTTCTTTAATGAAATTTGTAATTGAAGTTTGTCTGTTTTCACAGTAATAGCTCAGATCAGGGACTCAGTGTTAGAAACAAGAACGATCTTCTTAAGGGGCTCCGGAAAGGCTCAAAATCATGAAAAGTTCAATTTTTACTTTTTTGCGTTTTCTGAATCTGCAGACTATTACCTTTTAATAGATATATAATTTATTCAATTCCGAAGACTACAACTATTTTTAAATTTTTTTTGAGATGTGTTCTACATGGGCGTGACCCACTGTGCGCTGTTAAACTGCTGTCAAATGGTGTTATTATTAACGTCCGTGTTCATCAGGTACATTTTAGTGATGTGAGATAAAGTATGTGTTGTGGCTAACCTGTGATGGTTCAATATATATCGCTGGTGTGACTGTCGATTGTTTCATGTTTATTTACTCTGTCGTTATCTCGAAAATATTCGTAATTAATTCTGTTTCTTGAGTCTCTGTTTTGTTGAAGTATAATAATGAGTAAAAGTAAAGTTATTAGAAATCCTCTGAAGGCTTTTAAGAAAAGGAGAAATGTTGGAAAGCCAAAGGTACGTGTTATTACTGTAAACAATAAAGACGATAACCAAGTGAGTGAACCTAACCTCTCAAGTACACCTGCCCATAGCAGTCAAAGTGGGAAAGAAAATACTTCACAGAAGAAGCTTGGTTCAATGAGTGAAAACTATGAATGTTTTATGGGCGAATCGGATGTGAATGAAATATTTGATATGTCGGTTCTCAAAGGAATTTTTTCAAACTGTGTAAGATGTATTCATTGTAGTGAAGTTGGTCTGGAACTCTCCATAATAAAGCACGTAGGACTTGCTAGTGAAATACAACTGAAATGTGATAAGTGTTCATACATGACCACCTTTTGGAACAGTGTTGCAGTAACTGCAACTGAAGAAAATGGTAGCAAAATCTACGAACACAACAACGAGCGATGCTTGCTTTAGACAAGGAACGCCTTCGGGCTGCAGACAGGGCTGTAAAGAGTCCAGAAATACAAGCAAGAGTAAACAGGAGGAGGAACAAGAGGAAGCTGGAGGAGGAGTTTCCAGAGGATGAAGATAATCCATCCTATGGACCTGGAATGCACTAAAAAGTTAATCCAATCTTTGTCGCTCGATTCCCAAAACTTTTATTTTCTCATACTAATTACATGTTTTCTAAGGATCTTCCAAACATATTTGTTTCAAACTTTCAGTAAATGTTACACAGTACCTTCTGCATAATTTAACACAGCCTTTTTCCAAAAAACTGTATATTTTTGAATATATAAATAAAAAATTGCAAAAAAGTGTTGTGAATTTTCATTACAATTGAAAAAAAATCATCTTTAATAACTGAACTAAAATTTTGTAAAATCCCTGTGTTAAGTTGTAGCCCATATTCCAATAAATAATCTGTAAAAAGGTCAACTTCCTACCTCAAATACTTTGTGAGGAAAGATGTAATTTATAAGCGTTATTTTAACATTGCAAGTATAGGGCGTTCCGGAGCCCCTTAAAGTCATTTAAGGTGTACATTACTCAGAAACACATTTTCAACAACCTGCCAGGAGCCTTAAAAAGTTTAACAAAGTTCAGTTAAGAGGAGCCGAAGAGATTTGTTGGTGGCAAACTTCTCCTAATCCATTTCTCAGTAGAATCGACTGACAAATAAAATAAAGCGAGTGTTAGTACAATCTGACTTCTGTACAAATTCAGTGCAGTAATGCGATCATTGTAAATCAGTACTGTAAAATGATTTTTCTATTTGATGATGCATGGTGTAATATTTCTGGCTTATTCAACCATCATATTAGGCTCCAGGAAGCTATTCCCAGTGCAGTGGAGATGCAAGAAGCATAGAGATGACGCAATGTGGGATAAGGTACCGGTGACAGATGTTAGATTCGGCACCATTCCCGTGAGAAAGACTGCCTGCGTGATGCTGCTGCTCTGTGATTGGCTGCTGTGTTCGGTGGTAGGGCGCCAAAACGTTAAACTTTAGTTGCTATTATTAATTAAACCTGTCATCCAAATTACTTCATTTTCTTAAATAAACATCTCTCAACAGCCAGCTATCGATCAGTCATTTCAAAATTATTAAAATCAAAGTATTACTAAAACAAAAGACTGGCGATATTACTGCCGATGCACTTCGGTGGCGTTCGGGTCACGCCTTGCTGGCTTGGCGCGCGAAGTGTCTCGGGCAGTCCGGCTCTCCAGTTCTGACCGTTCCAGTAGAAAGACATGTTGTCTGTTATAGCAGTATTTGTTTCATGCAGTTTGATTTACTACAGTTCCGACCGTCGCTAGGTACAGACATGTTGTCTGTAATAGTAGTATTTGATTCATGTAATTTTATTCTCCAGTTCTGGCGATTCCAGTAGACAGACATGTTGTCTGTGGCAGGATGAATTTCATGCTATTTTAGCCAGATATAATGACTGTGGAAAGATATGTTCAATACGTTGTGATCAATAATAGTTTCTCGTGTCTGTATCAATAAAAACGCGAGTGGCATCCCAGCAGTGCCTTGCGAAGTTAATTTCAGCCTCAAGAAAAAGAATCCACGATCTGCTTGCTATTTTCTGCGCTTGGCTTTCTGGACATCATCATGATGAAGACAGCAAGTTTGTGAAGTGTACAAGAACTTATGTATTCCACATAGGGCAATGGAAACAACTAGGCACCTCACGTGTACTGCATGTACACTACAAATGTGCTCAATGACACGTCAGCTGCAGTAATGCAGAGCAGGTAAAGAAGGTTGAAAGTATTAACGCTATCTGACTTTTATTCCTTTTTTCTTGCCGTAATGGCTACAATAGCCTAATAATTATAGTATACACCTGAGTGTATTGAACATTTATCTGTTTTGTGGCAAGTTATTTATTGCCCTTTAAATGAAAATATGTTTAAGATTTTTTCCCTTCTTCCACATGCATAACAAACATTTCACTTGGGATCTGTGGAAGGTACATTGGTATATTTGTTTTTATTCGTAAGCATGTATTGTGTATTATCGTTCTGTTGCCATGTTATACGTTCTGGAGGACATCTGCATCACGAATCTATTGGAACGAAAACCTAATCTAATGTAGTCTAAGACAACCTTCTCAACTAAATCAGCACATGCATCCAGGTTAGAGGGTGTACAGCGCCATACTCATAAGTGGTTTCATACTACTAAATCTAGATCACGGGGGATTTTCTCCACCCGACAATGGGTGTTTGTGTTGTCCTCATCATTTCGTAATCATCATCATCATTATTATTCGTGCAAGTGTCTAGATTGGACTGTGAAAAAATGGGACTGTGTAAAAATTGGAACTTTGTACGGGCGCTGATGACCACGCAGTTGAGCGCCCCACAAACCAAACATCATCATCATCATCATACACTGCTGGCCACCGTAAATGCAACACCAAGAAAGACAAGAGGTAGCACAACACAATTTATTTTGTAGATAACATGTTGACCAAGTATCAAATGATTACGTTTACAGACGTCTGTGACATGTGGTTCCTGCCAGAATCAGTAGCCAGAGTAGCCGCCATTGTTGGAGATCACCGCTGCCACACGTCTCGGCATTGAGTCAAAGAGACGTTGGATGTGTTCCTGGGGTACAGCAGCCCAAGCAGCTTCCACACGTTGCCAAAGATCATCTGGTGTGGCAGCTGGGGATGTAATCTGGGTCACTCGTTGAGCAACCATGGACCACATGTTTTCTATCGGCGAAAGATCCGGAGAGCGAGCCGGCCAGGGAAGCAATTCAATCTGGTTATTTACGAAGAACCTTTGGACAATGCGTGCCACGTGTGGTCGAGCATTATCCTGTTGAAATATGGCTGTGGCCGAGCCCTGAAGGTAAGGAAGGACAACTGGCTCCAGCACCTCGGATATGTAGCGCCGGCTATTTAAAGTACCGGCAATGCGTACTAGAGGCATGCGAGAGTAATATCCAATACCGCCCCATACCATAATACCCGGTGCAAGACCAGTGTGGCGGTGCATAATGCAGCTGTCCAGCATCCTCTCTCCACGGTGTCTCCACACTCGAATCCGACCATCGTGGTGCTGCAGACAGAAGCGTGCCTCGTCAGTAAAGACAACGTCATTCCATTCTGCCGTCCACATCCGTCTGTCATCACACCATTGGCGACGGAGACGTCTGTGGTTCTGCGTCAATGGTAGACGAAGCAATGGACGTCTTGCGGACAGACCACTATGCTGTAAACGGCGTCGAATGGTACGCGCAGACACTGGATGATGCGTTACAGACGAAATGTGCTGTGCTATGGTTCGGGATGTCACTGAGCGATCCGTCTCTGCCATGCGCACAATTTGCCTATCAGCACGTGCAGTGGTGCACCGAGGTGAATGCGATCGACCACGTCGGTCCGTCGTACCCTCCTGCATCCAACGGTCACATATCCGCATTATAGTTGTTTGGTTTCGTCCAACACGACCAGCGATTGCTCTGTATGATAATCCACAATCTCGGTAAGCCACTATCCATCCTCTGTCCAACTCGGATACTTGATCAAACGATGTTTGCTGTTGTCTACGAGGCATAACTGATCGTCTTGTGAAACAACCACAAGGTAAACACACGTGCCGAACGTACACTCGTCGAAATCGCCAAGCCTTAAATGGCGCTATGAGGTGGCGCCTCAGGCGCGCGTGATGTGCGTCTGCGCTGAAATTCTAATCAGTTGCATATCTCATCGCTGCAAACTCATGGTGTAAATTTCACTTGATTCGGATGCTTCCTTCAGGGTGTTGCATTTACGGTGGCCAGCAGTGTACTAATAAGTCCTTTGTAGATATGAGTCGATGCTGTAGTCTCTGCGCTAACATCTCATACCCTCGCAGCCCGTTAAGTTTCATTTCTTTTCCTCCTCTCTTTGTTAGTGCTTCTCTTTTTTTGTCAGGCTGTGTAGGCTATAAGTTGAGAAACACAGTGAGACAGTTTGCCGACAGAATGGCTGTTCAAAAAGACAAAATCCAACATGTATTGCAGGAAAAACACGTCCAGCCGAGGGAACATGAAGAAATAGAAGCAGCCACCGTACTTTGGCGGCATTTCCTAAGTTTCGGAGGAGTTCTCAGCTGAAACAACATTAGATGTGGCGTTCGCCTCATCAAGCCGATATCATTCTCAGGAAATAAGGTGTACACACGATTCCTTGTCGGTATGAAATAAATATTGGCTAGACCGATATGATGAACAATTCTGGCCCAACCGGATATATCTGCAACAGCAGACAATTGCCTTAGTACATGACACCACATAATGCACGAAAAGACAAAGATTATATCCTCAGTTTCATCTTTGGAGTGCTGTGTGAAAAGGAGGTAAGTAAGGACTCAGGATAAATCTTGTCTTCAAGAATAAATAGGGACACAGAGTGTCTTGACTACAAGGCTAGGTGCATGGCAGCTATCGTAGGAGGTCACTGGCTGGCGGAGAACGTCAACTAGGTATCAGTGAGTGTCTACGAACTAAAAGGTGATTGTATTTCAGTCTAACGAATTTCAGCCCAACGACGGAACCTCTTTCAAATTCTTCTGCTCTACCAAATTCTGTTTGTGACGTAATGTGCATTTCAGATAATACTTTAGGGTTGATAGACCGAAGTCAATATACAGGGTGTGAACAATAGTTGTTTGCATCGTACCACAGTGGTGTAGGGGAAGTCGAGACGAACAGTTTGATACGGGGCACTTGAGGTCGGGAAATTACCACAAATTGGCCTACAATCACCATATAAGCTGCAACTCATCAGCGGTGCTAGAGATTTTCAATATTCTCTCCATCTCTGCGAGCAAACTATTATTCCCAGAGAAAAGAATAGGTTCTTTTTTTAGGAAATTTATTAAAGTTTAATTTTGTATAAGGATGCGTTTTTGCTAGTCGCCATGGTTTTCTAGTTATTCAAGAAATAAAGAGCTCCACCCCTCCCCATCCATTCCCCTTCATAGTTATGATTTTTAGTTGGCTCTGAGCACTATGGGAACATCTGAGGTCATCAGTTCCCTAGAACTTAGATCTACTTAAACCTAACTAACCTAAAGACAGCATACACATCCATGCCCGAGGCAGGATTCGAACCTGCGACCGTAGCGGTCGCGCGGTTCCAGACTGAAGCACCTAGAACCGCTCGGCCACGCCGGCTGGCTATGATTTTTAGTTGTTCAGGGAACTCCCACAATACCAAAATTAGCGCCAACCGAAATTATTTTACCTATTTAACCTGCTTAGGTCTTCATTGACTGGGGTATTACGTCACCCGCTTAGTTGGCTATTTCGTTAAAATTATTAATTTAAAATTTTCCGTGAGGGCATTGAAAGAAAAAAGACTTTTGTAAACGTTATCCATAAACTAATTACATTTTCAATGCATAAACTAATTACATTTTCATTTACAAGCACAGTAGTTTCTTAATAAGATGGGCAGACAAACAAATAGATTTAAGTGTTAGTTTCATCGTTACAAAACCAAGAAAATTGTGAGGTAGAATTTACATTAACGTCAGTTTTACCATTTGTAAATGCACAATTAAGCAGGTGACTCGATAGCAGTGTAAATGGAGACAAGAATGTCGAATATTGGAAACTGTGCAGTCGCAAATTGTTTTACGATGATAGAAGGGAGTGTCCTGAACAATATTCTAAAACCCTAATCGTTGGGTGGGTGAATGTGGGGGCTGGGGTTAGTTTAAGGCCACTTCTGTACGTTTTTCTTGAATAAATCGAAATCCGGGGGATGTAGCGAAAACGTATCCCGGAACAAACTCAAAACTACTACTTTTTCCCAGACAAAAGAGCTATTCATTTCTTTCTGTGAGAGCTTGTGCGCAGAGATAGAGAGAATATTGAAAATGTCACGCACCACGAACGAGCTGTAGTTTAGGTAGTGTTTGTTAGCCAGTTTGCGGTAATTTTTCCGCTTGTTGGACCACAAGTGTCCCGTATCAAATTGATCGTCTCGACGTCCTTACACCACGGTGGTACGCTGTGAACTGTTGGCGCTTAAACGTTGTATAAAACTACTCCCTGACTTTCGTCTCCGACTGCGGGAGACTTTTTCGGATATAAAGCGGCAACTGCAACCATGAATCGAGCTTCAACCCCCCTCATGCCCTTGATTTCAGTTGCCACTTTTCTTCCGAAGATGTCTCTCGCAGTCGGAGACGAAACTTCAAACAATAGTTTTAATACATCGACCACGGCGTGTCTGTCCGGAGGTTTTAACTGAAGTAGACACCGGCGGTGAAAGCCTGCATCGTATGATTATACTGTGCATTTACCAGTCTCCATACCATGCTCATACGCGAACCTTATCAAGAGTCTCACACAGATTTATGTAACGGAGTCTGAATAATTCAGACTCTCTTGGCGGCTATTCAATTCTATATACAGCTTGGAGCGACAGTTCTGCATGTGTTTCTTATCTACTACTGCGATCTGACCTTCTGACATGCCTTCGCAACTGGGTATGGGATATGCAACATAATTCTGCAGCCAGGTACTCATTGGTCAAGCACAGCAACCTGCAATGCTGTGTTCTGTCAGTGAGTGACTGAGTTAGCTACAAGGTGTGTTCTATAAGAAATGTAGCACATTTTTTCTCGACTGATTTCGTTGAAAAATGCGGAATTTGTTGTGGAACATCGTGGAATATTCCTGCTTTAGCCTCTATAATTTCCTGAAGTTCCGATTGGTGGCGGCGCTGTACGTAGCCTTCAAAATGGCGACTGTAACGGAGATGCGTTATAAGCAGAGAGCTCTCATTGAGTTCCTTTCGATGGAAAACCACAGTATCGGTGATATTCACAAGCGCTTGCGTAATGTTCAAAGAGACGTGAGTGTGAACAAAAGGTTCTGTCATCATCGCAACAAGGTCGCCAAAACCTGTCGGATGTCCCGCATGCCACCTGGCCGCACACAGCTTGACTTCTGACATGCTGGAACGTGCAGACACTCTCATTCGAGGGGATCGACGGATCACAACCAAACACTTAGTTGCGTAACTGGTCGTCTCTGTTGGTAGTGTTGGCACACTCGTCCACCAATTGTGGTACTCAAATATGTGTGCACTCTGGGCTCCTAGCCTCCTAACAGAAGAAGATAAAGAGCAATGAAGAACCGTGTGTGAACTTAAATATTTTCAGCATTTCGCGGCCTGTCAGCAACTGTATAAATATTAATTTTAAAAACCAACAGCTTCAGTTGCAAAGATGACCTAGATTTACTTTTATTCTGAAGAAGGTTGGGTTATCCCGACTGAAACCTAGGTAAATGTAGGTAATCTTTGGAACTGAAGCTGTTGGTTTTTAAAGTTAAAATTAAAATCATATGGTAGGAATTGCTTGCGCCCTAGGAGCCTTATCGTGACAATTTTTTGTCAAACATCGTCACAAGTGATGAAACATGAGTTCATGACTTCTAACCGGAAACAAAACGACAATCCATGGGATGGCGATACACCACCTCTCCTCCGAAGAAAAAGTTCATACCCTCACCCTCAGCTTTAAAATCATGGTGACGGTCTTCTGGGACTCTGAAGGAGTTATTCTGCTTGGTATCCTCCCTAATGGTGCAAGTATCGACTCTAAAGTGTATCGTGCTATACTCAGAAAATAGAAAAAAAGACTTCAGCGTATTCGTTGGCACAAAAATGTAAAAGAACCTCTCCTTCTCCATGACAACTCAAGGCCTCGCGAAAGTCTGAGCAACAGAGAGGAGCTCAGAAAACTTCATTGGACAATATTTTCTCATTCGCCCTACAACTTGGATCTCGCACCTTCTTGCTTCCATCTGTCTAATCCAATGAAAGATGCACTCCGCGGGAAGCAGTACGTGAGTGAAGGGGAGGTTATTGACGCAGCAAGACGTTGGCTCAAACATCGACCAGTAGGGTGTTATAATGCGAGCATACATGTCCTCGAGTAAGATGGCGTAAGGCTGTCGCACTGAACGGAGATTATGTTGAAAAATAGGGTTCCAAAAAGTGGAGAATAATATCGTGTATTCCAATCCTGAATAAAAGCAACCTCTTTCAGAAACAAAATGTATTGCTTCACTTATTGATCAGCCCTCGTACAAAGAATAGAACAATATGCCATTTCCAGGAGTTGAGTACTTGATGGGCGTGTACCACGTGGCCTAACACACTCGGTTGGATGGAGTAGAAATGCTCTGAGTTCAGCAATAGCACTCTTTCAGTCTCGAGCTTTCAAACGCGCCGTCTCCGCGCCAGTCATCAGTCGCATAGCCTACTCTCCCCTCACCGAGCAGCATCAACAACTAGGAATAGTCACTGATATGCGAACCATCAGCTAACCCCAATGTTCAGGGCTTCCATCGCGACTCGCCAGGTCGGGACCACTAAGTAGCTGCCATCTCCTGACATGCCAGGCGGTCTCTGAGGGTGCTAACTCAGGGCACCTTCCACAAGCAGCAGACGCCGGCCACCGACCTTGTCGCACTGTGGAACACTACGACGTCAGCAAAGGTGCTCTCGCTGACAGCTGCTGTCGTGCTGCCTCAGCATCCCACTGCCGACGTCACCTGCTGCCTGACAGCTACAATCGGCTGCTGGGATGCCGTTGTCGAAGTATGGTAGGCATAAAGTAATAAAGAATGCTCCTGTTGAGTCAGTATTCTTTGTGTTAGCTGCAGTACTGCAGAACCCATACCACAGCTGCCCTCACACGCAGCTCTGCAGCCAGAACTGGCAACCTGTAACGATACTGAGGGAAGTAACTACCGCATCTGGAAGCTGTTGGAGTCTCATTTCAATGCACCAAACACACATGCGAAACTTACCTTTACTTTAGTTTTTCACTGAAATTATTAGAAGGTAGGTTTACATATTATATCTACGCAATCTTCTTTCTACCCCCCCCCCCCCCCAAGCTTATGTAAGGTTTTTAATTTTTTTTAAATAAACACAACCGCCAAATTTCGGCATTTTATGGCATTTTCAAGTGACTGAGTTTATGTCACTCACATAAGAGCAGAATATGGCGGTGTGTTCATTTTGAAATTATTGTATGACTGTTGCTCAGCAACCTAAGAAACCTGTGTATGGTCTCCACTCATCTGTATTTTACATTTCTACTGTCTCTTCTCTCTTTTGCTTCCACTGCTTCTCTTATTCTTTTACTACCAGTCTCTCTCTCTATCAGTATCTCCCCTCTCTTTGACTCTCAATGTTTTTGTCTTCATCCATCTCTCTTTCTCCTTCATTGTCACTTTCTCTCTCCCACCACAACCGTCTCTTTCTGTTTCACTCCCATTGGTACTGTCTCCTCTCTCTTCCAACTTCGCTGTCTATCAGTTGTTCTCTTTCAGCACAAAAAAGTACGAATATTTTCAAATGCCAAAATTTTTGGTGTGGAAGGCTGAATGGGGATTGGAGGCACCTGGTTCACTACTTTTCTGTCAGGCTCTGAAGGAGCTATACCAGGCTGTGTTGCTTATACGAGCGGTGTTCAGTAAGTAATGCAACTCATTTTTTGCTGAAAACATGTTGGTTTTATTCGGGATTCAAATGCGCCATATTATTCCCCACTCTTTTGGCTACAAAACAATAATTTTCAACATAATATCCGTTCAGTTATACATCCTTACGCCGCGTTACTAGGAGGGCCTGTATGCCCGCATGGCACCGCTCTACTTGTCGATGTCGGAGCCAATGTCTTGCTGCATCAATAACTTCCCCATCATCCAAGTACAGCTTCCAACGGAGTGCAACCGTCATTGGGCCAAGCAGATGGAAGTCGGAATATGATGGATCCGGACTATAGGTTGGATGAGGAAGAATAGTCCACTGAAGTTTTGTGGGCTCCTCTCTTGTGCGCAGACTTGTGTGAGACCTTGTGTTGACATGGAGAAGGTCATTTGCATTTTTGTGGTGACGAACGCGAGAGATGGGGCAGGTTTGAGCGACCTTGTTGCGATGACGACAGGCGGCTCGCCCAACGACTCACCGTGCTTTTGTTCACAGCCAGGTCTCCGCAGGCATTCTGCAAGTGCCTTTGAATATCTGCGATGCTCTCGTTTTCCGCCGAAAGAAACTCAATGACAGCTCTCTGCTTGGAAGAACTCCGTTAGAGACACCATTCTGAAATTTGCGTATAGCTCAGCCATCCATGGGAACTTCGTAACTTCATGAAACTATAAGGGCTGAAGCAGAAATATTCCATGATGTCCCACAACAAATTCCGGATTTTTTCTTCCGAAATTGGCCGAGAAAAAGTGTGTTGAATTACCTTTTGAACGCCCGTCGTATAAAACGAATTCTATAGATGAGTAAAGTTTTGACAATTTATTTGCATAGTTTCATACATATGAACAACAAAAAATACGCAAAATATAAGGTTAACATAAAATCGTTTGTGTTACATTTCTTTCGGGATATTTTGCTCATCTATCGCAATTCATCGAATACGTCCGGCTTATGATTTCTATTTCCAAAAACTTTTATTACAAATATTTTACTGAATTTGCAATTTTCCACTTTTATATAATATTTGGCAGTCGTTTTAAGTGCTTTTCAGGCATATACTCCATATTTTATCACTGCAGTACCACATTGACCGTATTTACACAGGCGTGAAGTTTTATTGGTGAAAAATTGCTTGTTAGACCTGAGAACCCTTGCGATGACCCTAGAACCCTTGCAATGTGTTCACTATGTTGGTTAAAACTATACTTACGCGTCAGACCGGATATTACGTGCATAAGTACAATAACTTTGAACCTCTGGTTCTCAGTAACGGATATTTATATCGCAAAAATTTCGAGGTAGCCCGAGGACATCATCTTAAGAATATATGGTAAAAATTTCGACAATCTACCACGAATAGAAATTATAGAAGTGACTGTCTCCACAACTGGTACTTTTGGGTCCCAAAAAATCATGGTTCTTCGGGTCTATCTCAATAACGGATACAGATTTTCAAAACCGGGCTCAAAAATGGCTCTGAGCACTATGGGACTTAACTTCTGAGGTCATCAGTCCCCTAGAACTCAGAACTACTTAATCCCAACTAACCTAAGGACGTCACACACAATCATGCCCGAGGCAGGTTTCGAACCTACGACAGTAGCGGTCGCGCGGTTCCAGACTTTAGTGCCTAGAACCGCTCGGCCACCGCGGCCGGCTCAAAACCGGGAAAATGGGGTTTCTAGATCAATGTTTAAATAATGTTCAGTTGAAAATTGAGTCATTTGTATAGTTATTTATTTAGTTAGCAGCAGTTCACATTGCAAATATGGCCAAAAACCGAATTTTGGGGTTTTTTGAACACGTTAGATAACTTTGAACCTCTCAATATAGGTAACGGGTAATGATATCGAAAAAAGTTTCGTAGTTTCCCGAGAAATCACCTTGAGAACAGGTGGTAAAAGTTTCGACGATTGCCATGAATATAAATTACGAAAATGGTCATCCCTACAAGTTGTACTTTTTGGACGCAAAAATAAAAGTTTTCCCAGGAAACGCCCATGAACAAATGGTGCTTTTGTGTGCCACCTAAGGTCCATCCTAGACCTCACCTAATAACAAAGAACATACCGATTTGTTCAGTTTCACCTAGGTAGAGGAACCGTGCAATGTTTAAATTTGGACCCTTTACTGTAGGATTCCAATGTACATGCGAATGGTCGCTAGGCCAAGAACTATCTAAAATAGTTGACCCCTTATCTATGTGAGCAAGAAAAGCCGAGATGTGACTCCTCACCTCTGTGGTCAAGAGAAGCCGAGATATGACCCCCTGAAAAATCCCATTTACGTGCACATCTTTTTGGAACATTTTGGTACTGTGCACTGTCGTGCACGGTCCAACGTAGTAGGTGAAAGAGCACATCCTTGTCTTAATCTTTATTTGTTCTCTGTTCTCTTTCCCTGTATTCATTACAATTTCTGTGTAATGTACCCCCTGTATTAAATGTCTCGAATGCCCTCTTTTTTCCATTATATTCCAAAGCTTACTTCTGTTCATACTGTCGAAAGCCTTTTTATAATCTATGAATGATTTGTGAATTTCCAGGTTTTATAATTCGTCTTTTTCAGATAGCTGGTGAGCAATAGCCACATTTTCATTACACGGTCGTCTCTTTCCAAAATAATTTAGTTCCTCCATTAGGAGGTCATCAACTGTCTTTCTCATTCTGTTGTTAATAGTTCTTTCGTAGCGTTTGTAAGAAGCTTAAAGAAGCAGGCTTATTCCTCTATAGTTTCACAAATATTCCTTCCTTCTTTCTTCTATAGTGGCATCACTTCCGCTGTCTTCTAAGATTCATTGTCCATCTTTGTCTTGCAGCATTCATAAACGATGTGTAGGAGCCTCAGTTGTAACTGTAATCCTCGGTATTTATGGATTTCTGAAGTTATTCCATTAGGCCCTGTAGCGTTCTTGTTTTCATCTGTTTCAGATCCTCTTGCATTCATCTTGTGTGATATCATCTGCTTGATACTTCATCGTCTGAAACTGCTGTTTCTTCCATTTTGTCATCTTCTTAGATCTACAGTTCTTGATGGTGTTTCATCCAAGTCTCTTTATCTGTGAAGTTTACTCTTGCAGCATCTCTTCCTTGCAGGTTGTTTCATGAATTTAAAGGCCACCACCTCTTCTCTGCCAAGTAAGCCATTTTTTGTAGTTGATAAAAATGTATCCCACGGTTCTTGATGAGCTTTTCGTGTTACTGTTTTGGCCAAGTCCTGGAATTTCTTCTTTCTCTCTACAGTTTCCATTGTTGTTCTCTTAATGTAGGACCTGACATTTCCTATTCTGCCCTCACATTATTCTGTGTAATATTGTTCTGGAGATTTTGTGCGAACCGTTGTTAGCAGCCTTCTTTTGTACTGCCTGCTTATAACACATAAATTTTAAATATTTCTTATTTGGACATTGCATGGAGCTGTCTGATTCTCCGATGTTTTACACCACGCAGCTCCCGAGAGGGGGTTAAATGAGTCTTCACTATTCAGTTCCGTTGCATGATCTTAGACCCAGAAACACGTTGAAAAAGTTATTGGCTCGATGCGTTCGTCTACCTCGGTATCTGACAGACGCACTGAACAACGCAAATAAGAGACATATTGCCCTTCATACTTTAAAGTATTCCAAGTCAGATAAATACAGGAAGGAAAAACCAGTAAGTCGTTTTCGAACATTTTTGTATGTCAATAATTCTCATCAGTACCTCTACACCTGGGGTTACAAATGGGTACCTTACTCCCGCAGTATTTTTATACAAATAGTGAATCATGCATAGCGCCAAATTTAGTTGAAATTGCTCCAGGCTTTCCTAAGTTACGCTTTTATGCCACTCCTTATCATCTTCCCCTTCCCTCCGTATCAACCATAGGGTTACTATGGGTATCTTACTGTCACAATAGACAGTTATTTTCTTCAGACAGTAAATGGTAAGTTCCGTAGAAATAGGTTTACAGAGATAGGGTGAAACGTCACTGTTCCCGCTCCCCCCCCCCCCCCCCCTCCGTCCGTCCATCCCCTCTAAGGATGAAACGTCAGCAGGACTGTCACTAATGTGCCTAGCGATACCGAAAACTGTAGATAGGTACCAATGTCGATGGTTATCGAAGATTTTCAAATGTCACAACTTCTCGACCCCATCCCCTTCTCAAGGGTTGGTAGTGGTATATTACCCGATTACATCCGCAGTTGGAATAAACATAGAATCAATAAAACCAGTTCCTATGGTTGTGTAAGATCAGTTGGTTCAATGGTGTAATACGGGTTCTGCAAGACATCAGGGACTAATGGCATGAAAAAAATTAATCATTACTTCAATGTATAAGAAGGGGAGCACGCTCAACTGTGGAAATAAGTGTGATACAGTCACCAGCGCGAAGACGCGGCAAAATCTTAAAAGAAAGAATGGAGAATGAAGCTACAGTATCTGGAGAACAGATTGGCTTTACACGAGGGCGCTCATGTATTGATGGAATATTCAAATTACGGAATGTAATAGTGAAGAGAATAGCCAGACAGACAGAGACACATTCAGTGGAGGAAGCACTCGCAGCCTGGAGGAGGAAATGAGGAGGCATGGCTGTCCTTGGGGGTGTGAAATCTTGTACACACTTCTCTTCGCTGGTGACCAGTTCATCGTAGCAGGAGGCCAGGATGATGCTGAGTACATGCTTCGGAAGTTAAAAGAGGAGTAAAGATGAGGCTTTAAACAAGCATGACAAAAATCGAATATCTGATTGTTGGCGATAATACCGTAGAAGATTTAGAGGTTGGAGCCAACAAGATCAAGGGACGTATGTTTTTTGAGTGTCTGTGGGTTATGATGTCATCAAACGGAAAAAGTGATGACCTAAACAATAAAATAGGGCACGGCAGTAGGGCCGTACGACAGCTGAACTCGGTCTTTCTTAATAACGAAAAGGACCAAACAGGCGAGATATCTTTCATTTTTTGAAAACTCCGTTACGTACCGAGCAAAAACGAGGGTAAGAAACAAGGGTCATAGGAACAATTTGCTTCCAATAGAGATGAGCTGTTGGCTGGAACGTGTATCAAATACCCACATACTAGAGGCAACGGGTGTCGATAAATCAATAACAGACACCACACACATGAAACTCCTAAAACGGTATGGACAACTGGGAAGGAGGCTCTGGAGTCAAGAGGTCCGTGATGCGATGCATGCCAATGGAGTAGAAGGAAACTGGAATGAGTGGAAGAAGAGAAAACCTGTAAACAAGAAACGGCAGCAGCCGTAGGATATTCTCAAGATGATGATGATGATGACATCGACAGTATTTTCATACAAATAATGAGTGATTCACGTAAAAAATTTGACTGAAAATTTTCCAGACATTGTTGAATTATGCTTCTATGTCATCCCCCTCCAGTAGCGATTCGTTCCAGACAGTACATGACATGTGTTCGAATCGATCCAGTGGCTTAGAAAGAGGTGTGAAACGTACAAGTACACGCATACATACAATGATTTGTATAAATGTGTAGATAGTGTAATACAACATTTAAAATTCCAACCGCATGATATGGCAGCGCCAAATTACCCATATAATAACAGACTTGAGGATAACATTCGAAACAAAAAATGGTTCAAATGGCTCTGAGCACTATGGGACCTAACTTCTGAGGTCACCAGTCCTCTAGAACTTAGAACTACTTAAACCTAACTAACCTAAGGACATCACACACATCCATGCCCGAGGCAGAATTCGAACCTGCGACCGTAGCGGTCGCGCGGCTCCAGACTGTAGCGCCTAGAACCGCTCGGCCACACCGGCCGGCCATTCGAAACAAGTTCTTCTATTAAAAGAAACCATGACAGTGACGTGGTGAGGGTTGTACTGAGAAACAGGCTGTGAGCTATGCTAAAGCCAGCTTGATCGACAGAAGCTTAGCGAGGCGCGCATTTCTAGGGAGAGAGAGCGGCTACCCATCGAGTGACGGCGTGCCCGGCCGTTCCCTGCTGCAGCGCCGGTGCTTAGCATAACGAGGCCCAGAGACTAATTACGGCGGCTGTTTTCGTTTTAACTGGGAGGGATTCTCGGAAGGACGAGGGGAACTTAATACCCCGCCAGCCCTTGCTCATCAGCAGTGTACCGCAACGAGCAAGTCGCCACGACTATCGCACGATATCGCGACTAACATAAAACTGCAGGACAACCAGCAACCAAAGTTTCAGAAAAGTGTTGTACTGACTGCTGCAGCGAACTTAAACGAGCTCTTGGAACATTAAAGTTGACAGACCTCATCTCGTCTCACCAGGTCGCTTGTCGTAACTCCTAATGGATAATCCCGTTTGCTGTGTTATGCTGAGTACTGGAATGCAAATGGACTCATCTCCGGAGGAGCCATATCCAAACTCTAGTCTGTTACATCCCTATAAATGTGTCGTTTTCGGCCTACTTGATTTCTACAGCCAGTAAAGGAAGATTCACTCTAAGTATACTTGTCCAGCTGTGCCACCTGAGCCGTGTTGCAGCTCGCGTTGGTGCCGTTGGTAGGTTGGCATCGTATAATAGGGATAGTTTTCTTCTCGTGTTTACTGGCACGTTTGCTTGCGTTGTCTGTCCGCGAGTGGCAGCAGCAGCGGTTATCGAAATCTAGTACCCTAGTACTATGTTTGGAAGGGGCGTCAAGTGTTTTTCGGGTCTGAGTGTGTCAGGTTCTTCGGTTGGGACGGAGCAGCAGTGAGGTCCGGCAGCGTGAGCACATGCCGGGACTGCTGGCGGCACGCAGGCACTGACGGATCGAAGGGCTGTAGTTGCGAGTGCCTCAACCTCGTTATCCACCGGACCCAGGACGTTAGAGTTGAGTGAAAATTAACCCAGTAGTGAAACCTCCACTATTCTGAGATCACACCGTTTGTTCGCGCATTGCTGCTCGCACCGTCACTGAGATGAAGAGCAACGAGTGGAGTGTTTGGAGTTGGCGAAATTAATTAGCCGTCCTCCACCTTTTAGTATTAATCATTGAATTACTTGTGTTTGTTGATGAAGTTCAACCAGCATAGTGGCCGCTAACGCCCCAGTTTCCTGCCCTGGAGGTTAGAGTATTTTTGCAGCAGTGTACCTTTCCTCCCCTTGCCCCGCTGTCTGATAAGATGTGTAGTTCAACAGTCTCCCTGATTGCGGTTCGGATATTTGTTTCTTTTGGACTACTTTCGTCGTAGTGGGTCCTTCTACTTCTGGATGTTCTAAACACCGGATTCTGGAGACTCAGTGCTGTCCGCTGGTTTCGCCTTGCCTGGGTTATTCCATAATTGTGTTGTTTATCAAATGTTAGGTAGATCTTGTAAGAGTGTTGGCCTGCTTTTAAGCTGTTACTAGTTTGAGTTGCCATCTGGTTAAGAAAATACAATTATTGGCTGCCTGTCTCATCGTTTATGAAGTTGCGCGACATTCCCGGGTCGATCCTTGGAGCACTGTCTGAGACCCACTTCTCTCTTGATTTGGTCAGATTGTGATGATTGTCAATAAGGCCCTCAGCCATGAATGCGATTTGTCTTGAGAATTTTTAATTAGATATTGTCTCTTAATAGTGAAAATTTGATGAGTGTCCTTTTCTTATAATATTTTAGTATCTCTTGGAGAAATTTAATTCGTTCTTAAGAATTTACTATCCAGGCCTTCAGCCGTCAAATTGTTATTACTATTGGGGCCTTCAGACGACTAATAAGTTGAATTTCTAGTCAATAAGGCCTTTAGCCGTGAGTGCAATTTGCTTAAGAAATGTTTTATTAGATATTGTGTCTTAACAGCAAAATTTGATAATTGTTTGTTATTGTCAACCTTATTAGCAATTGTCTTCAAATAAAGTGATTTATGTGATTAAAACAAACTGAGCAACCAACGGTGACTGAGTACGGCCCCATCCACACTGAATCCCGCCTTTCCCTAAGTACCACGACTCACTATCTCTTTGCCAGAAGTGACTCGCAATACAGGAGACGCCAAACCCACACAGACGAATTTAAAATTTGCTCTTAATTGGCTTCACACCTCCATATTGTGCAACAACAGCGCACAGTAGTGCGGTGGCGCTCGAAGTGGTCGTTGGATGCTCGAATCCCGGTGATGAGAGAAATTTTGATCACATTAATTATCTGACAGTATCATACTCTTTTGATGTGAGAGAAATACGTTATAGCTTTGTGTCATGATCATCCGAATATTCTTTCTAATTTGCTGTTTGAAAACTAAATATTCTTCTGCAGGACACTTATCTCAATTTTAGTGCAGCAAAAACATGGAGACCAGTCGATGTTGTATTTTTTGTATGCTACTGAACTTGGAATGTGCTTAACGCCAGGATTGACAAAACACGGCTCTGAGTTGTACTATTTCTGCCACACTCCATTGTTAAAGGAGTATTGTAGTTTAGCATCATAAATCAGCATGAAGCTATTCCGTGAGCCCATAGTTCAGAGCAACTTTCGTTGGTATTAGTAGTTTCGCAGCCCCAGTCTGTGCTCTGGCTATTAAAATCTCTGATTAAGAATTTAATTTTTCTAAGGTTTTGAACTCAGAATTTCTTCCTGTTCGTTTGTATACTTATGTAATAGAACAGTTGTCTGCTTGTATGGTTGTATGGTTATTATTTCAGTTGCAAATTCGATGTTGCATCAGCTTAGATAACATTAGTTCCAGATCTTACATATACTGCACTTCCACACTTGGGGCGGGGCGGGCCTTCCACAAAATCTATACCAGATACTATTGTTACTATTTTTTAGGTTTCTCATCTTTGTGTGTTTCCTGAACACATCGCTTCAGTTCTTTGTGCATATAACTGAGCAAATGTGTACCTCAGTCATCGTATACTCTGTATATTTATACTGAGAACAATCAATGTTGGTTCTGAAAATGGCTGTTTGATGTGATTTTGGCAGTTCATGTTGTTCTTATCTTCACCTAGTAGTGGAAGGATATGCCGCTCACAAGACAGTCTCGTCCAGGGTACGCCCGCCGAAAACAAATTTTCTGGGAGGTTTCTTGTTACCGTCTGATTAGCCGCACCGAATAACAACTATTATTAATTACTTAAAGAGAGATATTAAAACATATACGTAGTCACAGCGTACCACCACGCTCATTAGTTATAAAATAAGTAGCAACAATCTAAAGCTCATTAAGCCAAATGCACCTCCTGTGAAAAAATAAGTAGTTCTACGTTTAGGTGGTTTCAAATGGAATGAAATTTATGTTAGAAGTAACCGATGTCAGTGATGGGAAATGAATACAATATTTAGTATACAATATACCATTGACCAGCAGACTTTGTATTAACAGCTGGATCTTTAGACGTATCTGATAGTATCCAGAATAATTGATGCCATGATTCTGGAACCATTGTGCACAACTGTAGAACATGGCGTGAGAGCAATTTACGAATGCTTCTTCACGACGTAGAACCTCGATACGGCAATCTTGAGCATTTTAGCACTTCCTTGCATGTACACATACTCTCTAAGGTGCTTGAAACGAATGCTAGATGTGTTTTGGAGTTACAATCGTGCCGCACTTCAGTGCTTTGAAACCAGTAATTAACTGTTCCGTTCAGCGCAGGCCTAATATTCACTGAACATAGCCACACAGAAAGAAAGACCGACCACATAACGTGACAAGACGCCAGTTTTCGCCTATTTATGATACCCCGTACTTTTCCAAATTCTTCAGGGGTTAATGTGCAACGCCGGCCGGTCAGCATGTAATTCGTCGTAGTAAATCATAGTGGATTCTTGGCTCAACTGCTCTCGAGTTATGTGACAAGACCAATACTTCACTGAGAACCAGTTGGAGAAGAATCCATGTGTTGCAATGTGACGTCTATGAGACTGATTAGAACCCTTTCCGTCGATGAGCAACCTGTATTTTGTCGAATCGACGGATATGATGCATCCAGGTGTTTGTATTCGACACATTTTATGTATTTCTTTATACCACCAAAGCTGATACAGAATTAGGTGTGTAACACATATAGATTCATCGATACGGCCAAATAACTGGAAAACATGTATGAAGTTAAGGATTCCGAAGTTGTTCCTCCAATATCAAGTAGTTCAGATATGTCCTTCGCTGCTTATTGTCTTCTTTTTTACTCACTTTTCTTAGCTGCAGTCGCCTTCAACAGGTTCCAGCAGGCTTCACTGGAAAATAGAGCCGAGACTTTGTAGTCGGTCCCTCAGAGCCCGTGTCTTGGGGATCTATGAGCAGTGTGTTTTACACATTGTTACAATGCGCCTTTGAGCAGTAGGTGGTAGCTACTTGGTGCAGCACCGTTTACTAGTGTGATTCTTAGCTGTGTTTCAGCATAGGTCGGCTCCAGGAACGGCCTGATAACTACGCCATTGAGCGCCCCTAAGTTCCTCCTCCTAGAACGCCGGTGCGTATCCTCTCTGACCTAGCGCAGACATGGTGAAGCAGGAGGTTAAATGTAAACCGACAGGGAGCATTTGTTTATTTGAAGAAAAGTAAAGCAGGACATCGACCACAGCTAATTAGAAATACTCTTCTAGCATTCGCTTGAAAATATTGAGAGAAACCTCGGGATAACAAGTCAAATGGCCACGCGGGGCTTGAACCTGAGTCTTCCTAACTACGAGTCCAAAGTCTTAGCTACTGTTCCGTCCCACTTGACACGTATGCGATACATATCAAGCCGCGGGAACAGTCACTGGAATAAAGGAATTACTACGCGTCTTCAGAAAATACCTCATATTCGAAGGTAATACTAACTCGTGGGGCTCCGAAACTTGGTAGAATGCGAATAAAGTTCCTGGGCAACGGCTAGAAAGTAGACGAAGTAAAATTGAAATTATGGAAGGATACAGAGATTGATGAGAAAATACTGAGAATAATAAGAATAAAATCTATTGGAAATACTTCTAGAGGGGAAGCATTGTGGGACATAACACACGAAGATGTGAAAGATGTGAACAGTTATCTTAGCACTGGAAGCGACAGTAGAGTAAAGAAAAGGCAATATAAGGGCAGCCAAAGTTAAGACTATGTATAATACAAGGCTTATTCGGTAAATAAGGAAACCACAGTGAAAATCCGATGAAGCTTCTTTGATTGTGTCGGGTATTGTCTCTAGTATGCCCTTAGATAGCGTCACGTCGTTCTTCTCAGTTCTGAGCGGACAGTGAACGCGTAAAGGTGCCTAGAAAATAGTGTCTCCCTACCGAGAGATTTTGCCTGATTTTATACAACCCCACATAACGTAACTGTCATGCATTTCCCTTTTCATGACAGTTGACCACCGCACACTGCAGGAGGAATGAGAAACTCCTGCAGCGTTTTCGATGGGAAGGGCTTGATCACCCATCATACAGCCTGGATTTGCTCCCTCTGATTTTCATCTCTTCTCCTGTGAATCGCTGGCTACGAGGACAACATTTTGGCATCGACTACGAGCTGCAGTCCGGAGCAGAAAATTATCAGAAAGCGCAGGGGAGGGTGTTGCAAAGTTGGTACAACGCTACGACAGATGGCTAAGTCAGAGCGGCGACTACGCAGAGAAGTAACTGGAAAGTGTAGCTAACTGTTGCAAACAACACAATTTTGATTTTCACTATGGTTTCCGTTTCGCGACCGATCGTTCCTTACTTTTAATAGCCCGCGTAGATGACCGAGACTGAGGGAAAGATCGTAAGCTAAGCCACAAAGATTAACTGCAGATGAATGCAAATAACTACGATGTTGCTGTATAATTTATTATAATGCATGTTCACGGATTCAAAGGTCCTAATTCAGCGGGAACAGAGAACTGAAGCAGCAAATTCAAGTCGGAAGGAATGCAAACTCGGCGGCTACGTGTGCTGGGATCTGCAGTATGCGGGAGTCCTTTTGCTGGCTCCCTCGAAGCGCAACGTGCGAGCGCTGTCAGCACGTGTCACAGAGGCGAGGACTGCCGGTTCTTGCCGTGACCTCGCTGTGGGAGAGCTGCCACTCCAGCCAGTCCGCGGGCGACGTGAATGACAATTAGGAAGCGTGCTGCAGCCAGCCCACCGCACTGCATATGGCTGCAGCAGGTGCATCGAAGGTCGATGATTAGTGGCTCTGCAGAGCTCAGAATTGTTAACTGGTACCGAAAACACGACAGCAGTTAGAGGAGTATACAGTCTCAACTTAAAAAAAAAAAAAAAAAAAAAAAAAAAAAACCTAAGGTTCGTGAATTCTTCCATCGCTTTCTGAAGCAATTGGAGTCAAGAGAATTATGTAAAGCACGGCGTCTCACTGACACCAGGGAATGTTTATGTTTCCCAGGTGCCCGTTGTTAGCATTCGTTTCTGAGTGATGCTGGAAGCCATGACGAACTGGCTGTGTAGTGTGTAGTGTGTAGGAATCGATTGGAGTCGAATTCACTCACTTCAGAGCAACTAATTGGGATGTTAGAAGTATTATGCAGTTATTAGTCGTAGTACTTAAGCATTGACGCTTAAAAGGAGGACTGTGGCTAAAGAGATCCTGAAATGTGAATTTTGCAGAATAGTGCCAATTTTAATATTACCTTCGTTACCCAGTAGGGGACACCATCAAAGCTACCATGTTCTTCAGACACTACTTAGTTTGTCACGTTCACTAGATAAATATCTACTAGAAGGATAATCAGAGCTATTTGAAATTTAACACTCGCACAAAACAAATTATATACACTCGAAATTGACTGATTTTTTTCTCTTTGGTCTTTCGATATTTGAAGAAACTCTATTGATGGAAAAGAACTAGATTTCTCTTTCTCTATGTAAATATTAATTTATCAGATAGGTTCCTTTTTGTGAGCTTACAAATTTTATTGTTACCTTTAGTAAATTAAATTATTAAATCCGTCTAATTCAAATGATGATTTTCATTACACTGTTATTTGCATTTTATAGACCAACGTTAATGTAAGACATTTAAATGCAGCACTGATGCATACTGGCGGAAAAAAGTTAGTACACCTAGAAAGACGACATCGATTTTGAACCTACGACGGCGTATGCCACCTACAGGATAGTAGGTGTACTGATAATGGTTTCAACGTCGCCTGCCAATAGATAGCATAGTAGCATAGGTAGCAGTGCGCCATCTGTGTCTATCCTTTAATAGGTAATGCTCACAGCCAGAAGGCTCAGTGTGGTGCAAACGAGAGGGGCAAGCAGGCAAAAATGCCACTGAAGCGCAATCGTGCTTCCTACAACCAACTGAGAGAGTTTGAAAGGGGCCAAATTATGGCCTTCCGAGTGGCGGGATAGCCCTTTCGGAGAAGTGCCACATGCGTTGGAGGTGCTGCATCAGTTGTGCAACGATGATGGTATCAGTGGCCACGTGAACATTCTCACGAGTTTCGGCACTTCCATGCAGGACAGACACAAGCCAAGATCGTAGTATTATAAGGGCAGCAGTGGCCGATCTTACAGATACCTCAGACAGATAAGAGGAAGTGTGAGCCCAGGTGAATTGTTGCGAACCAGTTATTAGCAGTGAGAAAAGGGGCACGCACCCCTGTAGCCCTTTTTTCTCTCACGCCACAGCACTGACGTGCACGCCACGACTGATGCTGTCAGCGGATCACTTGGAAGATGTATTGGCACGCCGTGGTCTTCGCCAACGGAAACAGATTCTGCCTGTACGCAAGTGATGGTCGTATGCCCCAACGACATAGACCTGGTGAGTGCTGTCTTGCAGAGTGCATTCGTCCTAGACACACTGACCTTGTGGTCTGGGGTACGATAAACCTCAACTCTCGTTCATCTTTGGTGTTTCCGGAGGGCCACTAACCAGCGCTTGGTACGTGGAGAATGTTGTTATTCCATTTCTTTTGCCGTTTTTGCAACAGGAAGGTGATGTGTTGTTCCAACAGGATACGCCTAATTTTCGTCCACACACTTCCCATGAAACTCAATGTGCTCTGCACGAAATGCAGCAACTTCCCTGGCGTGCACGATCTCCGCACTTGTCTCCAATCGAGAAAGTGTGTGTAATTGGACGAGAAGTCACTCGTGCGACTTGTCAACCAACAACTCTTACAGAATTACGTCAACAGGTCAAGCAAGTGTGGAACAACGTATGCCAGGACAGTGTTCATCATCCGTACGATCGACTTGGTGCCAGTCAGCGCCAGTGGAGGCTAAACAACGTAATAATTTGGGTGTTCCAGCATGGGTCGATATGTGGTACCTCATAACCGCTTCTGGTGTTGATCTGTAAATGCAATCATTTTATGTACTCCATATGCAACAATAAATCTTGCCTGAATTGGAAATCTCTAAATGGCTGTACCAATTCTTTTCCGGCAATGTATATTACAGAGCTCTTTATCATAGGAAAAAAAAGGAAAGTTGATGTGCAGAAGTAAATATTTTCGAACCATTATACCCCTTACCTACTTCCTTCGTCGCTTGTTTTGTAGTCGTCTGTTGTTTGGCCTATACTTCACTCTCCATTTCTAAATACTGGTATCTACTACATGCAATATCTTCGATAACCCGATTTTAAAATAATAGTTTTTACTCTGCTTTTATACTTATCACTTTTCAATCCTTTCCAAAACAAGCTTCTTTCCGAGCTCTCTTTTCCGTAAATTTATGTTCTCTGCTATTTATTATCTGTCACTTATCACTTATGTCACCTCCAGCAATATTTGTTCATGTGAAAAATTCCAGGCTGCACTGTTGTTGGGAGCCCACGTTAAATTGTAGATTCTCCTATAACTCGTGGGTAAGTCAGTTCAAAGGAAGGTAACGGCATAGCACGTACAACAGAACCCTGCTTAGTAAAGAAGTGTGGTATCCAAAACTATCTTCGGATTGGTTATTGGTTTAGTTTTACTTGTTTATTCTAATGTCTTTCCACATATTAACATTCTTCGGTTACACTGCTTTTCTCAACGAGTAGAGTTTCTCCTCTGTTGATTTACTCGATATACATGTTTCGCATCCACATAGTGTTGTTATCCAACAAACAGATTTTTGAGTTTTACCTTGGTATTTGATACTAGCGGATCGTTTTTTTTTTTTTTTTCAGACAAAGCTATCACATCTTGCACAAGAAAATTCATTGCTTTTATTGCTGTTTTACTTGTGAAAAGGTCATGTATTCAACTATAAGTCTAACAATCATGTAGGTGTACTGCATTGTCTGTGAAAAAATACTCAGCGTGATAAAGAGAGTCTAACCTACATTTCGTAAGTTAATGTCGTGAACTGCACGTATGTTTCGATTTTACACTAAAAATATGTCTCTCTCATGAACTGAAATGCTTCAAAATATTCACCTCTTGAGGCCAGTTATGAAAATAAAGGCATTTGAAGGTGTCACTGGAGAGAACGGCCTTGTCGCAGTGGTAACACCGGTTCCCGACATATCAACGAAGTCAAGCGCCGTCGGGCTTGGCTAGCGTTCGGATGGGTGACCGTCCGGGTCTGCAGAGGCTGTTGGTAAGCCCGATGCACTCAGCGCTTGTGAGGCCAATTTAAGAGCTACTTGACTGAGAAGTAGCGCCCCTCCACATCCTCATCCTGTGACGCCTCTCGGTTGAGGATGACACAGCGTTCGGTCGTACAGTTGACCCTTCCGAGGCCTGTTCGTGCAATGTTCAGGGCATCACTGTTGGCAGCTGTGAAGTGTAAGGGATCATGAATATAAAATTATGTCTTCCACAAACGATACTAAGAACAGTGTTTGTGGTAAGTTCAGCTTCCAGTGTTTGTCAGGATCCGTGCTGAGATACAAATATACCGATATAATTGCGTAGGCTTCCGCGGCCAAAGCCAGTCGACATAAAAGCTTTACCGATGTTCCGCACAAAGACTGCTGTCATGTAGAATTTATTTTCAGAACATAATTGAGGACTTTTACACAGTTTGCAGTTGGTAGGAAAACATTCAGCCACATTAACGTCGCCGTATATTAAATGGAATTTTCGAATCCTCGACAACACTTTGAAGAATAAAAGAAATAAAAAATTAAAATTGAAACTTGAGTTTTTTAGGCGTTTCAAAAGTTTAAAAAACTTACTGGAACACGGACGCCGACTTTTACACAGATGAACATCCAGCCAATTTCAAAGAGCAAGGTTAAATAAGTTGGTGGTAGATGGTTTACTGCTGTCAGAAGTAGTTTACCTTTTATATAGTTTCTGTGAATTAGTATGGGTAGAGGTTATACTTGACAACCGAAATAAATTAGTAATTGGTTCCTTTTACCGACCCCCCCCCCCCCCCTACTCAGATGATACAGTTGCTGAACAGTTCAAACAAAAACCAGAGTTTTTCATTCATATAATTATAGTTGCAGTGATTTCAATCTATCCTCGATATGCTGGCGAAAATACACTCCTGGAAATTGAAATAAGAACACCGTGAATTCATTGTCCCAGGAAGGGGAAACTTTATTGACACATTCCTGGGGTCAGATACATCACATGATCACACTGAGAGAACCACAGGCACATAGACACAGGCAACAGAGCATGCACAATGTCGGCACAGTACAGTGTATATCCACCTTTCGCAGCAATGCAGGCTGCTATTCTCCCATGGAGACGATCGTAGAGATGCTGGATGTAGTCGTGTGGAACGGCTTGCCATGCCATTTCCACCTGGCGCCTCAGTTGGACCAGCGTTCGTGCTGGACGTGCAGACCGCGTGAGACGACGCTTCATCCAGTCCCAAACATGCTCAATGGCGGACAGATCCGGAGATCTTGCTGGCCAGGGTAGTTGACTTACACCTTCTAGAGCACGTTGGGTGGCACGGGATACATGCGGACGTGCATTGTCCTGTTGGAACAGCAAGTTCCCTTGCCGGTCTAGGAATGGTAGAACGATGGGTTCGATGACGGTTTGGATGTACCGTGCACTATTCAGTGTCCCCTCGACGATCACCAGTGGTGTACGACCAGTGTAGGAGATCGCTCCCCACACCATGATGCCGGGTGTTGGCCCTGTGTGCCTCGGTCGTATGCAGTCCTGATTGTGGCGCTCACCTGCACGGCGCCAAACACGCATACGACCATCATTGGCACCAAGGCAGAAGCGACTCTCATCGCTGAAGACGACACGTCTCCATTCGTCCCTCCATTCACGCCTGTCGCGACACCACTGGAGGCGGGCTGCACGATGTTGGGGCGTGAGCGGAAGACGGCCTAACGGTGTGCGGGACCGTAGCCCAGCTTCATGGAGACGGTTGCGAATGGTCCTCGCCGATACCCCAGGAGCAACAGTGTCCCTAATTTGCTGGGAAGTGGCGGTGCGGTCCCCTACGGCACTGCGTAGGATCCTACGGTCTTGGCGTGCATCCGTGCGTCGCTGCGGTCCGGTCCCAGGTCGACGGGCACGTGCACCTTCCGCCGACCACTGGCGACAACATCGATGTACTGTGGAGACCTCACGCCCCACGTGTTGAGCAATTCGGCGGTACGTCCACCCAGCCTCCCGCATGCCCACTATACGCCCTCGCTCAAAGTCCGTCAACTGCACATACGGTTCACGTCCACGCTGTCGCGGCATGCTACCAGTGTAAAGACTGCGATGGAGCTCCGTATGCCACGGCAAACTGGCTGACACTGACGGCGGCGGTGCACAAATGCTGCGCAGCTAGCGCCATTCGACGGCCAACACCGCGGTTCCTGGTATGTCCGCTGTGCCGTGCGTGTGATCATTGCTTGTACAGCCCTCTCGCAGTGTCCGGAGCAAGTATGGTGGGTCTGACACACCGGTGTCAATGTGTTCTTTTTTCCATTTCCAGGAGTGTATATTTTTAAGCTCGGTGGTGGACATAAAACGTCTTCCGAAATCGTGCTGAATGCCTTCTCAGAAAATTGTTTTGAACAACAGGAGCCCATTCGAAGTGTAAATGGTTGCGAAAACATGCTTGACCTCTCAGCAACAAATAATTCCGACCAAATAAGGAGTATCATAACAGATAAAAAGATTAGTGAACACAAGTTGTTTTAGCTAGACTAAATACTGTTGCCGGCCGGAATGGCCGTGTGGTTCTAGGCGCTACAGTCTGGAACCGAGCGACCGCTACGGTCGCAGGTTCGAATCCTGCCTCGGGCATGGATGTGTGTGATGTCCTTAGGTTAGTTAGGTTTAATTAGTTCTAAGTTCTAGGCGACTGATGACCTCAGAAGTTAAGTCGCATAGTGCTCAGAGCCATTTGAACCAATTTTTTTAATACTGTTAACACCAAAACCCACCAAAAATGAACTCAAAAGATATCTATTCACAAAAGCAGAAAAAAATTTCTTGCCGCTTTCTTAAGACAGTCTTCAGTCCTTCCAGTCTGAATATATAAAAGTAGACTAGATGTGATTTAGTTTCAAAGAACTGGTATGGATGGCAGTTGAGAGATATATACGAAGTATTAATAAGAGGTGGTACTGATTCCCCATGGTACACAAAACAAGTCAAAACACTATTGCAGAAGCAAAGAAAAATGCATGCCACATTTCAAAGAATGCAAAACTCCCAAGATTGGTGAAGTTTTACAGAAGCTCGAAATTTAGCGCCGACTTCAATACGAGACGCCTTTCATAGTTTCCACAACGAAGCTCTGTCTCTAAATCTGCCAGCAAACACCAGCGGAAAGACATAATCAATATCTTCACTGCGCAGTAACAATGCTGTCATAGATGAGAACGCTGCTGAAGCAGAGTTCCTAAACACGGTTTTTCGCAATTCCTTCACAAAAAAGTGAAGAAAATATTCTAGAATTCAAATCAAGGACAACTGCCAACATCAGTATCTTAGAAATAGATATCCTTGGTGTAGCGAAGTAGGTTAAAAAACTTAAGAAAGGCAAGGCTTCCGGTCCAGATTGTGTACTAGTTAGGTTCCTTTTGGAAATTGGAAATTTGTGGTAACGTCTTATTGGACCAAACTGCTGAGTCATCGGTCCGTAAGCCTACACACTACTTAATCTAACTTAAACTAACTTACGCTATGGACAACAACACACACACCCATGCCCGAGGGAGGATTCGAACCTCCGCCGACGGTGGGGGGGGGGGGGGGGGAGGGGAGGCAGGGGGGGGGGGCGCACGGACCGTGCGGCTATGTTCCTTCAGAGTATGCTAATACAACAGTTCTATACTTATCAACATATACAACGCTCCCACGCAGAAAGATCCATACCCAGAGACTGGAGAGTTGCACAAATCACACCAGTACCCAAGAAAGGAAATAGGGGTAATCCGCTGAATTACAGACCCATATCATTAACGTTGATTTGCAGTAGGATTTTGGAACACATACTGTGCTCGAACACAGTGAAGGAAAAGATTTACTGACAAATAGCCATCATGGATCCTGAAAATATCGCTCATGTGAAACACAACTAGCTCTTTATTCTCACGAAGTAAAGAGTGCAGTCAACAGGGAACGTCAAACTGATTCCATGTTTTTAGATTTCCAAGTTTTTGACACCGTTCCTCACAGGTGACTTCCAATTAAATTGCATGCGTATGAAGCGTCTTCTCAGCTGTGCGACTAGATTCGCGATTCCCTGGCAGAAAAAGGTCACAGTTTGTAATAACTGACTGAAAGTCATCGAGTAAAACCGAAATAATATCTGGAGTACCCCAAGGAAGTGTCATAGGCCCTCTGTTGCTCCTGTTCTACATAAACGACTTATGAAACAATCTGTAAAGTCCTCTTAGGTTGTTTGGTGACGATTCTGTCAGTTACCGTGATCAAAATGAATTGCAAAATTATTAGTAAAACCATCAGAAGATCAAAACCAATTGCAAAACGATTTAGATAAGATATCTGTATGGTGCAAAAAGTGGCAATTGACTCTAAATCATGAAAAGTGGGAAGTCATCCACATGAGCACTAAAAATAACCCGTTAAATTTTAGTTACAGGATAAATCACACAAATCTAAAAGCTATAAACTCAGTTAAATACTTAGGGTGCACAATTATAAACAAATTAAAGTGGAATGATCACATACATAATGTTGCGGGGAAAGCAAACCAGAGACTGCGATTTACTGACAGAACGTTTAGAAAGTGTAACAGGTCAACTAAAGAGACCGCTTACACTACGCTTGTCCGTCCTCTTCTGGAGTACTGCTGTGTGTGTGGCATCCGCATCAGATAGGACTGATAGAAGACATCGAAAAAGTTCAAAGAAGGGCACCTCGTTTCGTATTGCGAAATAGGGGAAAGAGTGCCACGGATATGAAACACAAATCATCAAAAAATCATTAAAACAAAGGTGTTTTACGCTGCCGCAGAACCTTCTCAGATTGTGAAAATATTTTGTTTGCACCTATCTTCATAGGGAGATATGATCATCATAATAAAATAAGAGAGATCAGAGCTCGCCGGGGAAGATTTCTATGTTTGTTTTTCCCGCTCGCTGTTCGAGAGTGGAACAGTAGAGAAGTAGCTTAAAGAGGTTCGGTGAACCTCTGCCAGCCACTTAATTATTAATTTCAGAGTAGTCATGTAGATGTAGATGTATTTGTAACCACTACGTCATCATCTTTGCTGGCTCTTAGGTCTCAGAAAAGGAGATAAACGACAATGAGGCATCGAACCGGCGACAAATGGAATAAGTGGTTCATCTACATCTACATGGATACTCTGAAAATCACATTTAAGTGCCTGGCAGAGGGTTCATCGAACCACCTTCACAATTCTCTATTATTACAATCTCGTATAACGCGCGGAAAGAATGAACACCTATATCTTTCCGTAAGAGCTCTGATTTCCCTTATTTTATCTTGGTGATCGTTCCTCCCTATGTAGGTCGGTGTCAACAAAATATTTTCGCATTCGGAGGAGAAAGTTGGTGATTGGAATTTCGTGAGAAGATTCCGTCGCAACGAAAAACGCCTTTCTTTTAATTATGTCCAGCCCAAATCCTGTATAGTTTCTATGGCACTCTTTCCCACATTTCGCGATAATACAAAACGTGCTGCCTTTCTTTGAACTTTTTCGATGTACTCCGTCAGTCCTATCTGGTAAGGATCCCACACCGCGCAGCAGTATTGTAAAAGAGGACGGACAAGCGTAGTGTAGGCAGTCTCCTTAGTAGGTCTGTTACATTTTCTAAGTGTCCTGCCAATAAAACGCAGTCTTTGGTTAGTCTTCCCCCCACAACATTTTCTGTGTGTTCCTTCCAATTTAAGTTGTTCGTAATTGTAATACCTAGGTATTTAGTTGAATTTACTGGTTTTAGATTAGACTGATTTATCGTGTAACCGAAATTTAACGAGTTCCTTTTAGCATTCATGTGGATGACCTCACACTTTTCGTTATTTAGGGTCAACCGCCACTTTTTGGACCATTCAGATGTTTATTCTAAATCGTTTTACAGTTTGTTTTGGTCTTCTGACGACTTTATTAGTAGATAAACGACAGCGTCATCTGCCTATAACACTACCTTGGGGAACGCCAGAAATTACTTCTGTTTTACTCGATGACTTTCCGTCAGTTACTACGAACTGTAACCTCTCTGACAGGAAATCACAAATCCAGTCACATAACTGAGACGATATTCCATAAGCACGCAATTTCACTACGAGGCGCTTGTGTGGTACAGTGTCAAAAGCCTTCCGGAAATCCAGAAACACGGAATCGATCTGAAATCCCTTGTCAATAGCACCCAACACTTGAAGTGAATAAAGAGCTAGTTGTGTTTCACAGGAACAATGTTTTGAAAACCCAAGTTAACTGTGTGTCAATAGACCGTTTTCTTCGAGGTAATTCATAATGTTCGAACGCAATATATTTTCTAAAATCCTGCTGCATATCGACGTTAACGATATGGGCCAGCAATTTAGTGGATTACTCCCATTACCTTTCTGGAATATTGGTGTGACCTGTGCAACTTTCCAGTCTTTTGGTACGGATCTGCCGTCGAGCGAACGGTTGTATATGATAAGCATGGAGCTTATGCATCAGCATACTCCGAAAGGAACCTAATTGGTATACAGTCTGGACCAGAAGACTTGTTTTTATTAAGTGATTTAAGTTGCTTCACGACTCCTAGGATATTTACTTCTACGTTACTCGTGTTGACAGCTGTTCTCGATTCGAATTCTGGAATATTTACTTCGTCTTCTTTTGTGAAGGCATTACGGAAAACTGTGTTTAGTAACTCTGCTTTGGCAGCACTGTCTTCGATAGTATCTCCATTTCTATCGTGCAGAGAAGACATTGATTGTTTCTTGTCGCTAACATACTTCACATACGACCAGAATCTCTTTGGATTTTCTGCCAGGTTTCGAGACAAAGTTTCGTTGCGGAAACGGTTATAGGCATCTCGCATTGAAGTCCACGCTAAATTTCGAGCTACTGTAAAAGATCGCCAATCTTGGGGATTTTGCGTCTGTTTAGATTTGGCATGTTTGTTTCATTGTTTCTGCAACAGTGTTCTAACCCGCTTTGTGTACCAAGGAGGATCGGCTCCGTCATTTATTAATTTATTTGGTACAATTGCTGCCGATACTATTTCTTTGAATTTAAGCCACATCTGGTCTACACTTACATTATTAATTTGGAATGAGTGGAGATTGTCTCTTAGGAAGGCGTCAAGTGAATTTTTATCTGCTTTTTTGAATAGGTATATTTTTCGCTTATTTTTCGAGGATTTGGGGATTACAGTATTCAATCTCGCTACGACAATCCTGTGTTCACTAATCCCTGAATCAGTATTGATGCTTGTTATTAACTCAGGATTATTTGTTGCTAAGAGGTCAAGTGTGTTTTTACAACCGTTTACTATTCGCGTGGGCTCATGAACTAACTGCTCGAAATAATTTTCAGCACAATTTCAGATGATATTTCATGCGTACCTCCGGAATTAAACATGTATTTTCGCCAACATATCGAGGGTAAATTAAAGTCACCACCAACTATTATCATATGAGTCGAGTACGTGTTTGAAATCAGACTCAAGTTTTCTTTGAACCTTTCAGCAACTGTATCATCTGAATTGGGAGGTCGGTAAAAGGATTCAGTTATTATTTTATTCCGGTTGCCAGCAATGACCTCTGCCTATACTAACTCACAGGAAGTATCTACTTCAATTTCGCTACAAGTTAAACTACTTCTTACAGCAATAAATACGCCACCGCCAACCGTGTTTAGCCTATCCTTTCGGAACACCGTTAGGTACTTCGCAAAAATTTCGATTAGGGGCTTTTAATATGTCACAAAATCGGTTTACTTTCCGACGCAAACGAAAACGCGACAACTGTGTTTATTAGATATTAAATTTACACGCAGAAACACAAGAAACTGAACTATTAAAGCACACAGATGATATAATAAAATTCGCTCCTGATTAGGAACTCGAAAATGACAAAAGCCGTTTACTTCCCTGTTGCTGCGTCTGTCTCGGTCGGCTACTGCTGCCTGACTAAGAAAATACATTTCTTCGTTTTTATCTCGAAATAAAATTTAGCTTTTTCCACAGATCTGTTGCCTGGTTTCTTTCACAACTGATTCAACCAGCTTGCGTTGCTTGCAACCTACTCACTAAATTTTGTAGATGGACAAGATGGGTGCAAAGACAGTTTCCTTCTAGACCCACTGCAGTTGAAGGACAATATTTCAGCGACAGAGAAGACTCTGATGCCTGACACACGGGGTCTAATGGAGCGGCAGGAACTACTGCTCAGCCAAGAGACCAGTAGGGCACTCTGTGAATAGTTTCAAAGACTCCTACCAGCCGATGTAAACGGAAAGGAGCGGGATGCACGCGCTTGTGTGACGCTTGGATGGTGCAAGTGCTTCACTGCTGAGATGCGACGGCGCCAAGACTTTTGGCGTTTCCGCTTCAGTTTGTCTAGAAGAGTTCGTAGCATCGCCGTAGCTCCTGAAGACTAGAGCTTAACGGCGAAGGACGCGAGAAAAAATATTGTGCTGCAGTGCGACTGACAGAGACACGTGTGACAACTCAGACGAACGGTGACAGAAAGCTCATAGAACAAACTTCTACAAGTTTCCAGAGTTTCGTCTATCACCAATATGGAGACGAATTTTTTTTCTTACACTGTATGTTGCTTTTCTTTCGATATCACAATAGCATTTCTCAGATAAATTTACTGTATAACTATTTTCTAGATACGACAAAAAATTACTGAATAAAAATACACTGAGAAAGGAGATAATTGTGCAGTTCTTGTGGTTCTTTGAGTGCCGTCGTCCCTGAAGCAAACGTTTCTATTCTGAACTTAAGACCGAGCGACGTGGCGTAGTGGTTAGCACACACAATTCGCATTCGGGAGGACGACAGTTCAGCCATTCAGATTTAAGTTTTCCGTGATTTTCCTATATCTCTTAAGGCAAATTCCGGAATAGTTTATTTGAAATGCTGATGTCCGATTTCCTTACCCATCTTTCCCAATTCGAATTCGTGCTCCATATGCAATGTCCTCGTTGTCGACGGGTCGTTAAATTCTAATCTTCCTTATTTATTGAAATTACAGAAAATTATCCGATACAGTAGGTATCAGTTGCGAATATCTCTTTGGAAGTTTTCACTGAAGTGCAGTGCCTACGAAGACTTGGTTTCGTATGAGGACTACCTCAATTCAGTTAAGTAAATGTAAACATCGCCAATCTCATCTTGTACTTAAAACAGTAGAGCCAATTTTTTTCATTTTTTTGAAAGATTTCGAAAGATATAAATGCCATTTGATTGTACAACAGGTTTTATTCCACAGTCTAGGTTTCGGCCTTAGCCCATAATTAAGTGTTACAAGTATCAAAAATCATTCGACTTGAGTAGGGCTACGTAATAAAGAGTCGTCTGTACAGAAGCTATGGCCCTGCATGCGTCTTTCGAACGCACTAATTATAATTACACTAAACTCTAAGATGTCCATATCGCTTTGAACAGGCCATTAAACAAATCCACTGTTAATATTTGTCCAAGCAAGTAAAATGCTCTTATCATGAAAAAGTAAAGCGCGGTCATTATGCTGTACGAGGGATGTTCAATAAGTGATGCAACATATTGTTTTCTGAAAGAAGGTTGGTTTTATTCAGGATTCCAGTAAATCATGTTATTCCCACTCTTTTGGCTAGAAAATCCTATTATGCAACATAGTTTCCGTTCTATGCGAAGGCCTCACTCCACCTTGTTGGAAGGCCAGTATATCCGCATGGTACCACTCTATTGGTCGACGTCGGAGCAAACGCTTGCTCGATCAATAACCTCCCCATCATCCACGCACTGCTATGCTCTCAATTGAGTGTATCCTTCATCGGGGTAAACAGATGGAAGTAGGAAAGTGCGAGATACGTACTTTAGGATGGATGAGTAAGAACAGTCCAATGAAGTTTTGTGAGCTCCTCGCGGGTGCGCAGACTTATGCGAGACCTTGCGTCGACAAGGGAAAGGAGAAGTTCGTTTGCATTTTTGTGGCAAGGAACACACTGAAGTAGTTCCTGAGGCTGTGTGCGGCCGGCCGGCAAGCGGGAGATACATGTCTGCGCGACCATGTTACTATTATGACAGCGCCTCACGCAACGACTCACTGTGCTCTTGTTCACTGTCAGGTCTCCTTTTTTGAGTCATCGATCTTCTGACTGGTTTGATGTGGCCCTCCACGAACTCCTCACCTGTGCCAGCCTCTTCATCTAAGAGTAGCACCTGCAACCTACGTCCTCAGTTATTTGCTGGATGTATTCCAGTCTCGGCCTTCCTCTACAGTTTTTGCCCTCTACAGTTCCCTCTAGTACTATGGAAGTCATTCCCTCATGTCTTAACAGATATCATCCTGTCCCTTCTTCTTGTCAATGTTTTCCATGTACTCTTTTCCTCTCCGATCCTGCGCAGAACCTCCTCTTTCCTTACCTTATCAGTCCACCTAATTTTCAACATTCGTCTGTAGCACCACATGTTAAATGCTTCGATTCTCTTCTGTTCTTGTTTTCCCATTATGTTTCACTACCATACAATTCTGTGCTCCACACGTACATTCTCAGACATTTCTTGCTCAAATTAAGGTCTGTGTTTGGCACTACTAGACATCTCTTGGCCAGGAATTCCCTTTTTGCCAGTGCTAGTCTGCTTTTGCTGTCCTCCTTGCTCCGTCCGTCGTAGGTTATTTTGCTGCCTAAGTAGCGGAATTCCTTAACTTCATCTATTTCGTGTCCATCAGTCCCGATGTTAAGTTTCACTCTGTTCTCATTTCTGCTACTTCTCATTACTTTCGTCTTTGTTCGATTTACTCTCAATTCATATTATGTGCTCATTAGACTGTTTATGCCATTGAGCAGATCGTTTAATTCTTCTTCACTATCACTCAGGATAACAATGCCATCAGCCAATCGTATCATTGATATTCTTTCACTTGAATTTTAATACCACTCCTGAGCCTTTCTTTTATTTCCATCTTTACTTGTTCGATGTACAGATTGAACAATTTGGACGGAAGACAACATCCTTTTAGTCCGAGTACCTCGTGCTTGTTCGTCCGCCCTTATTATTCCCTCTTGGCTCTCGTACATATTGTATATTACCCATCTCTCCTTATAGCTTACTCCTATTTTTCTGAGAATTTCGAATATCTTGCACCTCTTTCCACTGTCGAACGCTTTTTCCAGGTCGAGAAATCCTATGAATGTGTCTTGATTTTTCTTTAGTCTTGCTTCCATTCTCAACCGCATGGTCGGAATTGTCTCTCTGGTGCCCTTACCTTTCCTAAAGCCAAACTCATCGTCATTTAATACATCCTCTACTTCCTTCTCCATTCTTCTTTATATTATTCTTGTCAGCGGGCTGTTCAACTGAATGTGCTATATTTCTCGCACTTGTCAGCTCTTGCAATCTTCTAAATTGTGTGGATGATATTTTTCCGAAAATCAGATGGTATGTCGCCAAACTCATGCATTCTACGCACCAACATGCATAGTCGTTTTGTTACCACTTCCCCCAATGATTTTAGAAATTCTGATGGAATGGTATCTATCTTTTCTGCCTTATTTGATCTTAAGTCCTCCAAAGGTCTCTTAAATTCTGATTCTAATACTGGATTCTCTATCTCTTCTAAATCGACTGCTGTTTCTCCTTCTATAACATCAGACAAATCTTCCCCTGGATAGAGGCCTTCAATGTACTCTTTCCAACTATCCGCTCTCTCCTCTGCATTTAACAGTTGAATTCCCGTTGCACTCTTGTTACCACTCTTGCTTTTAATTTCACCGAATGATTATTTTGGCTTTCCTATATGCTGAGTCAGTCCTTCATACAATCATTTCTTTTTCGATTTTTTTCACATTTTTAATGTAGTCATTTCGTTTTAGCTTGTCATTCCTTGGTACTTCCGTGTCCCACTTCTTTGCGGATAAACTTCAGCCTAACCTTCATTACTACTACATTGTGATCTGAGTCTATATCTGCTCCTTCGCCTTACAATCCAGTGACTGATTTCGGAATCTCTGTATGACCGTGATGTAATCTGGGTTCTTCCCGTATCGCCCGGCGTTTTCCAAGTATACTTCCTCCTATTGTGATTATTGAACATAGTATTCGCTATTACTAGTTGAAATTTATTGCAGAACTCAATTAGTCTCTCTCCTCTCTCATTCCACCTGTAACCTTTTCTTCTATTCCTTCCCCTACAACTGCCTTCGAAACCCCCATGACTATTAGATCTTCATCTCCTTTACGTACAGTATTAATCTTTCAAAATTCTCATGCACTTTCTCTATCTCTTCATCTTTAGCCTTCGACGTTGGCATGTGTACCTGAACTATCGTTGTGGTGTTGGTTTGCTGTCGATTCTGATAAGAACAACCCTATCACTGAACTGTTCACAATAACACTCTCTCTGACCTACCTTCCCATTTATAGCGAATCCTACTCCTGTTATACCATTTCCTGCTGCTGTTGATATTACCCTATATTCATCTGACCAGAAATCCTTGTCCTCTTTCCATTTCACTTCACTGGCCCCTACTATACCTACATTGAGCCTTTGCATTTCCATTTTGAGATTTTCTAGCTTCCCTACCACGTTCATACTTCGGGATTGCCGAAGAATGGAATACAGCCCGTCGACTTTGACCAATGACGTCAGAAGTTTCTACAGATTATGTATTGTACTTATTTAACAGCATAGACGAATGCTGGGAAACTAAAGAATGCAGGACAGAGAAAATAGGTGATAGACTTATATCACTTACATTCATATTTCGATCGTAATATTACGTTATCGCCTCTTTGAGTCCTAGTATCCTATTCTTCAGTTGACATATGTGGGTCAGCTGAAGTACAAGATACAAATTTTACATTACAATTTTACATTATATTCTTTAGTTGATACTAGTACTAGCAAAGGTGAAAATACCGACATACGTAAAATTTGTATCCCATAGTCAACTGAAGAATAGGATACTAATGCTAGCGAAGATACTAATGATAGAGAAGACGAAAAAATCGAGGTATGTGACATTGGGTTCCTCTTCCTCAGTTGAACTACGCGAAGGCGAAACAAAAGCGACACATTAAATTAGTTTCCCATACTTCAGTTGACCGACATAGGTCTACTGAAGTATACTAATAGTATATTGACAGTATCCACTCAAAATTATCACAGTACTATTAGCGACGGCGAGAAACTCTACAACAGTAAAATTACTATCCCGCACTTCGGGCTGACCTATGTAGATTAACTGAAGAATAGGATACTAGTGCCAGCGAAGGTGAAAAATAGCGACATACGTAAGATTTGTGTCCCACACTTCAGTTGACCTATATAGATCAACAGGATACTACCTTCGTAATTAAACTGAGGTACAGGATGCCAAAGTTACGTATGTCGCTTTTCTCGCCTTTGCTGGCACTAGTATTCTGTTCTTGAGTTGATCTTTGTGGCTCGACTGAAGTACGGGATTCAAACTTTGCATATGTCAGTCTTTTCGCCTTCGATAGTACTAGTATCGATGAGAAATGTCGTAGCAATAGCGAAGGCAAAGAAAAAAGCGACAACTGTAAAATTTGTATTCCGTTCTGCAGTTGACGAACCCTGCTTCAGGCCTTCCATGTTCATAGGAATAAATAAATCCATACCTACAAACGAAAACCAAAAAATAAAAATTGTCCAGAATGAAAAACAATCCTTCCAAATTATCTCAAACTCACTAAGAATGAAAATAAGTACCGAAAGAATTGGAACGAACAAATGATTTAATACAAGCGACAAAAATAGTACACAATGTCTAGCCCCGTCTTTTAAAAACACATTCATTTATTTCAATTTACAATGACGATGCTATGCCACAGAAGATAACCGATCTATTATCTACGGCTCAAAAATATGGACATTAACATCTATGAGTAAACCATGACGTTATTGGTCAAAGCTGACGGGTTGTATCCACTCCGTCAGTTGACCCCAAACTTCCGACATTCCACGCTCCGACTCGTACAACGTTATCCTTTCGTTGGTTATTCAATCTCTTTCCCGTGGCCGCCTCCCCTTTGGCAGTTCCCTTCCGGATATCCGAATGGGGGACTATTTCGGAATATTTTGACACTGGAGAGACCATCATGACACTTTTTCAGTTATAGGCCACATGTCCTTTGGATACATATGTGTCTTTAATGCAGTGGTTTCCATTGCCTACTGCATCCTCATGCTGTTGATTATTGCTGATTCTTCCGCGTTTAGAGGCAGTTTCCCATCCCAAGGCAAGAGAGTGCCCTGAACCTCTGTTCGCTCCTCCATCCTTTTTGACAAGGCCGTTGACAGAATCAGGTTGACGTCTTATGCCGGAATGTTAATGGCGATTATTAATCAAAATTCAAGCTGTGCCGGGTTTCAAAATAGGGACCGAGCTTTTTTTAATTACTAATCAAAGTCTCTAGCCCTAGACTATGGTGCGGTCCCCAAGCGTTTTGTAAGTGGCTATGAATATCTGTGATGCTCTGATTTTCCGCCAAAAGGAGCTCTTTGCTGGGGAAGCACCTCCGTTAAAGACGCCATTTTGAAGGAACTTATAGTACCGCCATCTATGGGAATTTCATGAAACTATAGGGGCTGAAGTGGGTATATTCCACGATATCCCAAATTCAATCTCACATTTTTTCTACTGAAAATGGTCGAGAAAAAATGTGTTGCATTATTAGTAAACGCCACTCGTATTTATGTTCAGTTTAACAAGGCTAGCTGATTCGTAGTTGCGTAGCAGTTCGTATTTCCGAGGATAAGTTGCCTGTCCACTGAATTTAATGTAGCCAGTAGGAAACATTGAGTTTTTCGACATTTGTATTCTTTCACCACCAGTTACAAAGTTTTAATTACCACCTCGAACATATAAATAAATAATCAATAAATAATAAATGTGAACCAAGACAACAGATATGTACCTGCTAAAATAGAAAAAAGAATTAAGTGATATTGAAAGACTTATGAGTTCCTGTTCTAAAGGGCTTTTTCCTGAAAAAAGAAACGTAAAGGTTTTCGCTACATGCAACAAAACTACTGCAGAAGCTCCAGCAGGAACATTGACGTCATATGTGAGTCAGACAGAAAATGCTGTATGATTCATTTCAGATAGCAACGAGTTCCTATTTGCTTACTGAGAAGCAGAAGGTCAGATGAGGAGCCGACAAGATAATCAGAGGACTGTGACTGGCAGTTGTTTGACTGCAGAGAGCCTCCGCCTGTAACAGGCTGCGATGATTTCATTTGTTTCCTGTCCTGCATCCGATGCTGCTGTCTGTAAGGTTTGATTACACAAAGTTCTCTGCTTGTGGTACGAGATCTGCACTATTACTCCAAGGCAGTGACTCACCGCAGGGAAGTGTAGTTTTCTTGTTTCCTTAAAGTCTTCGCGAAATCTGTTCTCTTAGAAATGACATTTTTATTTTCAAATATACACATTAGAGTGCTCACAGCTACAAAGGTGGTATACATTTGGTAGAAACATTGCCACGTCCATGAACGTATTAAACGGCGTTACATCTATCCAACATAAGAAACTTATGAAGTTACAGTATTTCAAAAAAATTCATTTTCGAACGACTTGACAACAAGCAGAAAAACTCCAGTCCCTTAAATTAAAGATATTACACACGCGATAATATGATATACTAATTGATATCTTCATGTTGCGTCAGAAATTTGGGAAACGATCAATTTTAGGGGTTGTTTTCTGACTAGCTATAACGCAATGACAGCTTTTGTTTTTTGCTTGTTTTACGATTCTCCTGGAAGTCTTTTAAATCGCCAGTGAATCTTTGATCTTAATGACGTTGCAATGATCTATGATTATGTCGGACGTCGTAGACTCGACAAAGTATCGTTGATCTAGTACATGTGTAGCAAAATTGGAAAGACGTACGTATCACGTCACATATATTTGTGACTCTGGCATCAAATAAACACGAACGTTCAGGTTCTGGCTTTTGGGTCACATGCCAGAAATAATGCTATTAAACTAGAACAGTTCTGTGCAAAGGATAGCCGCGCGGGATTAGCCGAGCGGTCTTAGGGGCTACAGTCATGGACTGTGCGGCTGATCCCGGCGGAGGTTCGAGTCCTCCCTCGGGCATGGGTGTGTGAATGTGTCCTTAGGATAATTTAGGTTAAGTAGCGTGTAAGCTTAGGGACTGATGACCTTAGCAGTTAAGTCCCATAGGATTTCACACACATTTGAACATTTTGTTGCAAAGGATTCAGCAAACTGCAAAACGAAGTTGTTTTCTTGCCTCAATGACTACCTGTTCGGAACTCGGAACTGCATTTACGAACAAAGACAGAACAAATATAATAATTGTATCTTTACAAAATATTTCTTCATTTAACAAACGAAGACCTGAAAGCTACGCCTTCAACTAGATTAAGGCGAGACAATGTAAATTCTCCGATTTAAAGAAATAGACATAGTGTATTGAAGCACACATTTATATATCTCCAGTCTCTATCTTTAGTTTTTGACGTAATAGTTCATGCCTAATAATTAAAAGCGACATTACTAAATTTTTTGGTCGTCAGTAATGATCTGCGAGAGTAAAAAAGTTGGTGCTTCCTTTCTGGAATCGCTTTAGTGTTGGAGGGATAGAAGAAGATTGCACATACAGTGAGAATCTGATTGGAGTGACCCAGTATCAAGGACACTGCAGAGGCAGACTTGCTTTTCACGATTTTCATCAGGCTGCTGATCACTTCTTACATTCCTCCGCCTCATGCAAAACTCGTAATTTGGGTTCATTGTTCCATCTCTCTTGTGCTCTACTAGTAATCTAGTATGAAATACTGAAACTCAGTGAAGCCAGTGAAATGAAAAGCTCCGAAAACAACCGAAAATAATCTGGATGAAGTTCAAAATTATTCTAGTTTCTGGAATACTTCGAAAGCAGGTCCTAAACTAAATTCGAGTAACGCTCATTAGCATTTAAGATAAACTCACACAGGATCGCGAGACAGCTGGACGCGTTTCAAAGTAGGAACGATTAGCTGTTCATTACGTTCTGTCATTTTTGCCCGGGTATTTAAAATACACTGGCGTGCAAAAACACCCTGAATATACACTGTTGGGCAAAGCTTAAGGACGAAGGTAACTTTCGCATGATGTGTCACTACCGAGTAACATAGTTCAATGAAACTTGGATCACACGTAGAAATAACTGCTCCAGTAAGGCACGTGAAAAAAGCGCAACGAACAGAACGAAAATAAAACTTTTATTCAAAGACAATAGTTACTATGAAGTCACTGCGATTTGTGGTAGTAACCTGGACATTACAAAAGACAGGACATGGTTCTTAATAGGATGTGTGATCACCACAGACGGCAGTGTGTGCTCAGCGACATGATCCCACGCTGGCCACATGAGTGGAAGCAGTTCTTGTGGAAGGGGGTTCAGTTTCTCCACCAGCGTGGTTGACAATTGTTGGATGGCCACTGGTGTTTGTGGACGTTCTTCAGGATGTCTTTCCAACGCAACCCACACGTGCATGATGAGATTTTAAGTCGAAGAACGGGCAGGCCAATCCACTCACCCAAAATGCTCTCGTTCCAAGAGCTCGTCAATCTACGCTCTTCACTGGGGTCGCTCATTGTCATCCCTAAAAATAGCTCCAGGGAGTGTCGCAATAACACTGACTGTAACGTGTTCAAAGATTTGGAAGTCAGTATGCCCATGCAACTTTGTCTACCCGCACCATAACACCTGGACGACCAAAACGATTATGTTCGACATGATTTTCGATGTAGCCTCAACGGCGAGAGATTGGATTAGGGACATCTAATGTACCTACGAACATTGTCGAACATGATCGTTTTTGTCGTCCAGGTGTTTTGTTGTGAGGAAGTATACTGTTTCATGGGAGTACTGACCTCCAAATGTTTGAACACGGTACCCTCACTGCTCAATTTTTTGTGACACTATACTGCTACCCCAAGTGCGTGTTCTCAGGCGTGAATTCGGTGCTAACCTCATTTTTATGGACGATGATACACGACAGCATCGAAGAGCTCAGATGGAGGAGAACATAGAACGAAAGGATGTTCAGCAAGCGTACTGGCCTGCCCATTACTCCGCCTTAAATTCCATGCCGCAAGTGTCGGACGCGTTGGGAGGCGTATTTCAGCACTCCTATATGTGCCAAGGACCATTCAGTGGTCGTCAACTGCGCTGGTGGAGGAATGGAATGCCGTACCACAAGAACTCCTTAGCAAGTTTATGGCCAGCATGGGAGCACGTTTCAGAACATACACTGCCATCTGTGGTGATCACACACGCTATTAGTAACCATGTTGCCCCCTTTCTAATATCCTGGGGATCGACATAAATACGAGTGATTTCAGTGCAATTATTTTTTTGAATAGAAGTGTCAGTTCTGTTGATTTAATTGCGTTCAGTTATCTTCTGTACTATAGTGTAGCAATTCTTTCTATGTATGGCCAAAATTTCATGGAACTATGTTACTTGCCAGTCACATATCACACTACAGTTACTTTTGTCCAAAATCTTTACACAGAAGTACATATTCAGAGGATCATCAATAAAATATCCACAATAGACGTGTACACACTGCATGAAAAAGTGAACCACCCGAAAGGCAAAGAGGAAGTGAAATGAAACTCCACAGGTTGAGGGTATACATTATGTCATTTCAGTGATTACAGAATCGAATCAAATTTATATAAAATTTTGCAGTATGAACCCACTTATACTTATCAGTATGACGTTGCATTCCTCCGGCCTGGACGAGTACATCGATTTGGTTAGGTAGGGTGTCGTAAGACCTAGGTATCCTCACCTAAGGCACTCCCCCCACAGCTGTTGTAACTGATCGTTAATATACTGGGGTATTGGGGCGGAGATTAAATCCTAGCTGGGCTCACTTATGTTCTATTTGGGAGGGATATGGCGATCTTATTGGCTACGGTAGTACGTTAACATTCGGGGACAGTTCACAGAGTCACGTGGCAGGAGTAGATTTTCCTCTTGAAAAATGATATCATGGTATTGGTGTATTAGAGGTAACGCATGAGGGCTTATGATGCCCGTGGCGTACCTTTGTGCCATCGGAGTTTCCTCAATCACTACCAGCCCTGACTAGAAGCTATAGCCATTGGCTCTCCACATGATGACGCCATGAGTAAGCCGCTTTACTTCTTGAAAGCTTTGGAAGAACGGGACCTCCCCCAGGTCGCCGGCGATGGTCATCCTGGGTAGTGGAGAATATCGATTTACTCTCGAATACAATGCAGTGTCATTCATCACCGGCCCATGCTTCCCGATTACGGGATCACTCCAAACGCAGCCGTTGTTGTTGTAGTATTAACGGCAGTCTACGTATGGGGTAGTAAGTAGCTACTCCGGCTGCGGCCAGTCCCCGACCAATGGTGCGATGACGCAGACTGTTGCAGGCCGTCCATTACTTTTTCACGAACGGCAGGCGTGGATGTGAAGGGATTAAGATGTTCTTGGTGCGTAACACGACGATCATCGCTTGCGGTGGTCAGACGCAGTCGACCGGTAGCTTGAATACTAGAACGCCTGTCCTCATGCTCCCAATGCAGTCCACCATCGGGTCACTGTCACATACGAATGCTCCTCAAATCAGGATATTTTACGATTCGACCAACCAGCCAAATCCACAATGAGACTCCTTTGAAACAACGTCAGGTGCTGCTCATGTCTTCACATCAGTACACGACACATCCGTATTATTTATAGTGATCACTCAATATATGACGCTATTCACGCGCCTTTGTTACCCCTCCAGACGTGATGACAACGCTAAACATGAACACCAATGGACTCTTGTGTCCGTCGTAGCCTACCTGTCACAGAGAATTGCAAATCTAATCGTTTTATAAATGGAGTGTACATGGACCACGTTAGATTGATATTCGACCATGTCTGCTGTGCTATTTACTTCTTTTGTCAGGTAGTAAGTACTACGTATTTTGTAATCCGAAACTTGTGATACCCTCGTATGTTGGTGACCTGACGTGCTTGTTTCGTTAAAATTAACAATTTAACCATTTACCTGCTGAGCTAAATATTACATTAGTCGTGATATTTCATTATGACGTTGCATCGTATCTTAAAAACCCATACATAAAAGGATCGCTGAATAGGTAATGTATCACTTTTTTCTCGGCTAGTTTCAATTGAAGAAATGAGGAATTTGTTGTGGAACATCATGAACTAACTCCCGCTTCAAGATATATAGCTCCATGAAGTTCTAATAGGATATCGTCCGATACACATAGCCGTGAAAATTGCCTATAACTCGGTCATCGACTCTAACTGTACCTAAGTATGTGAACATCATTCCGTGGTGCTTCAATTCTGCCAGAGCTCTAACAACTGTAGTGACTGGTAAGTGGTGGCGTACCAGTCTCTCAGAAACCTATGACCAGATGCTTTAATGGGTGAGAGATCTGGAGAGCGTGCTGGCCACGCCAACAGTCGGGCACCCTCTGTATCGAGGCATGTCATCACAGACAACATGCAGTCTAATGTCATCTTGTTGAAAGACTCCGAGGCCTTAACGCATCATAAATGTAACGGTCACTGTCCAAATAACTCGATGTGCGAACCAGGGGTGATCATGTTGTGTTCTGAGTGGCATCCCATACCATCTCGCCGATAAACGATAAATCACTACTCAGCATCCTTCCATTCGAAAGCTAGTATTGTTGAACTACTGAAAGAAAGATCAAAAGCCGGATTTAAATACAATTTAATCCTCAATGGGAGTACAAATGCCTGAAGATCCTACCACAAATCATTGACGTTTTCTGACTGTCGGCACCATCTAGTCTAGGTTTTGTATACTGTGCGGGTGGGATTTGCTTCAGTCCATGACCGGGCACTCTGCAGTGAACGTCGGTTGCGACTTAGCTGTTGGTTTACCTTTCTACCATTCTGTGGTGAAACTTGTGCAGGTAAGTGCATTTGTTTTGAGTTTATCATTCTTTATCTATAAAATAATTATTTTCAGCCTAGTTACATACAAATTTTGTTTTTATAAACATGACTCAAAACATACGTGAATGTAAGAAGAAATTATTTCCTGTTTCAAGTAAATTTGTAATAAGTATAAATTAAAATGCGGATCCTTCGTTTTGTCTTTGTTATCTTTGTTCACTGCTTCCTTTGCAGAAATATCTAATGTTCGACATCATAATTTTATTATAGAATTTTCACTACATGTTCAGTAAATTATTTTCTCAGTGAAACATTCTGTGACTGTCTGACAAGCAATGTATGCAATGTTCTCAACATTATTTGTTATCCACTTCGTCTCAGACAATTAGTACTTTTTTTTTCAATTGAATGGGAGAATGAAATTTCTTGTGATTTAGCAGGACCTTCTCATTCTATTGGCCGACTGAAAATGAAGGTAAAATATGAATCTCGGCTATTTTTTGTCCGGTGTTCACTGCAGAGTGCCCGGGCACAGACTGAGGCAAATCCAACTCGCACAGTGAACAAAACATAGGCTAGAAGGCGCCGATAATAAGAACACGCTAGGTGTGGCGCCGACCACCTGCCGTTCCCCGAGCTGGCGGGGCGGAGCGGAGGCACCGAACGTGTTAAGATGGTGGCTCCATGCAATCAGAAGTTCAACGTAGGTGATTTGGTGCGTATTTCGAAATTCAAAGCGGCATTTGAGAAGTCAACGTAAATATTTACAGTTTCCAAAGTGGAGAACACAAACATGAGAACATACGTCTTAAAAGACAGATGGTGAAGAAATCGCAGGGAGTTTTTGTAAATAGTGAGCCATGTGTCGGCTCTCAACATATATCGCGCTGTTAAGATTGTTCCGAGTCCTTACATTCCATCGTTAATTGATTCTTTCATGTTTATTGTTATGCTGCGTACGATTCTGTTGAGATTACCCTGTGGCGGCGTGTCGGGTCTTATCGATCTTCGAGTCGTTGCTTCCTGTTAGCCTTCTGTAAGGGAATAAGATCTTTGGGTGGGGGGTGGGGGGGGGGGGGTGGGGGGGATGGCCGGTTGGTTGCCTAGCCGTGACGAGTCGGTCGGTCGGTTTTTAAAATCGGGAATTAGAGAATGTCGCACGATGAGACCGCGACGTGGCGTGGCGGTGGAGAGTTGGCTGTTGTTCCGAGAAGCCGCGTGGTCTATCCTGGCGGTGCGAAACGTGTGGGAAAAGTTGACGGGACAAGGCTGTAAGTTCTCGCTGTGGACACCCGGGGGCCACGGCTGTGGTTCCGAGTCACTACTTGGTAGGAGCGGCAACGGATGTCTAAATTTTCCGTCTGGAGGCGGGAATGGTGGACTAGTAACTCGCCTAACCTGAGGAGTGGTAATTCGCCGCCGTGGGTGCAGAGAAGACGAAGGCTCCGGTGAGAGAGCGCGTGGCTGCGTGACTGTGCCCAGTTGGGTACGATGGCGACGTGGACACGGTCAGGTGTGAGGAACCTTTGCATCGGTGTTCACCTGCTGTTTCTCTGATGAACTGCAAGTTAAGTTGGTTGAAGGTTTAGATGTTAATTGAAGAATTTTGGTTTGTGCAACCAGCGTCTTTTCTGCCTTGTGGCCTCCTGCATTCGGGTTTCCTGTCCCTGTCGCCGGTGCATTTATAGACAGTGATCTTTTCCGCTCCTTATTAGTACTGCCGGGTAGGAAGTTATTTTTGGGCAGGGATTATTGTTTTAGATTACATTTTTTCTGCCTTGTGGCCTCCTGCGTTCGGATTTCCTGTCCCAGTCGCCGGTGTAATTATAGACTGTGATCTTTTGGCTTCTTATTAGTACTGCCTGGGAGGAAGTGTATTTGTGGGCAGGGATTATGGTTCCTGATTTGATTCTTCCTCCTCCCCTGGCCTCGCGTGAGGTCGATGTGATTGCTGAATGTGAGGCGTTGTGTTAGTCCGCTTCTGGCCTGAGCATCCTTCGAGAGAGGTAATTGTGGCCGCCCTTACACCCAGTCGGTTAATTATTTCTATCCCAGGACATTTTGGTGGCAGGACATGATATTAAAGTTGTTAGTTATTGTAAAATGTGAAATGGTTGTATTTTACTCTGATTGTTTTTGGCCACTGTTTAAAAAGGTTAAGTTTGCCTTTCATTGATGTTTTTTTTTTTAAATTACATGGCTTTAAAATTGTTAGTTATTGTAAAAGGTGAAAGACTGTATCTTTACTTTGGTTGTTTTAATCTACTTGGCATCCTTTGAAAATGCTAGTTCTGCCTCCCTGTTAGCGAGTCCTAATTTAATATCTTGTTGTGCCAAAATTTAAAAGAAGTGGCTCCCTACATGTTCGGTAGCGAAATTGTATGCAAATTGGTGTTTTGTTTCATTACTTGGAAAGTTTTAATTTTGTTATTAAATGCTTTATCAAAGTCTGTTTTAAGTGAAATGGCTTGGCTATTGACGGTAAAGCAAAGTTTTTAATTTCATTACTTGGAAAATTTTGATTTGTTATCAAATCTTTTATCAAAGCCGGTTGTAAGTAAAATGGTTTGGCCGTTAACTGTAAAGTAAATTGTTTTGAAAAGGCACTCATACCTGCTAGCTTTTTGGATCTGTTCCTGGTTAAGTGGTAAAGAAATGACTTAATGGTTGAAGTAATCAATAAAGAAATTGTAAATTGCAACTCGACAGTAACCAACAAATTTTGGCGCCGTTTCCCAACTGGAGGTTTTCAACACCCGTCTCAAATAGGAATTACAGAAAAGCTATGAACCGAACATGTTCCTTGTAGTGAGGGTCATAAGACGTCGAGGGAACAGGGTACTGGTGAAATGGCTTCTGATCAAAGTACAACAGTTGGATGAACACTTGCAATTTGGTATATAATATGACACTTAGGACACGCAAACTTCAAACCACAAAGTAGAGTGACGTCGGTGCTAGGAAACAGAGACAGAGGTGATGTTCTCGAGAAGCTACCATTCGAACTTCATATTCCTGGATATAATTTTTGTGGATCTGGAACGAAATTGAAACAGTGACTAGCTCATGGTGATAGAAATAATGCCCTAGACAATGCATGCAAGGACCATAACATCACTTAAGCTACAAATAAAGATCATCACATTGGAGATCCAATCTTAGCTGATGAGGCTAGACAGGTATGTCGAAGAAAAATAATGGTATAGGACAACGCATACGTATTCGATCAGGTAAAGCGTGCCAAACTTAAATAACCTTGAAGCAAATAATGAATGCAGCTTGTAAACAATACAGAAGAAAAAAACCTACGGAATGTTTAAAAAATTGCGTCTAATCAGCAGTGACAGTGGCAGAAGGTGCCTTGAACTAGAAAGTAAGAAGGAAAAGACGTTGAAACACCTAGGGTCCTAACAGTACCAAAGACATCTGGCGGAATAATTGCGCTTGGAATCCATGTATTTGCTGGGCTATCAGATACAGGTTCATTAGCCGAGGGAGCCGTTGTTCAAATGCTTCAAATGGCTCTGAGCACTATGGGACTCAACTGCTGTGGTCATAAGTCCCCTAGAACTTAGAACTACTTAAACCTAACTAACCTAAGGACAGCACACAACACCCAGCCATCACGAAGCAGAGAAAATCCCTGACCCCGCCGGGAATCGAACCCGGGAACCCGGGCGTGGGAAGCGAGAACGCTACCGCACGACCACGAGATGCGGGCGGAGCCGTTGTCAAAACGCAATCAGTAGAGAATGTACGAAACGCGGAGTAACTATAAGATTCTAAAATGCATAATATGGCCATGGAGCCCATCGCTATCGGTAAAGGACTATACTTAAAACCATACAGGAAAGGGCTTGGATTGTAAGAAAAAGAAAAAAAATAGCCATAGCTATACTACAACACAGACCGCTTATAAACATAGATCTGCTTAAACACGTCAGAAAACTTTAAATCCCGTCGAGAATTCGCAGCTTCTTCATGTGATATACACTCCTGGAAATTGAAATAAGAACACCGTGAATTCATTGTCCCAGGAAGGGGAAACTTTATTGACACATTCCTGGGGTCAGATACATCACATGATCACACTGACAGAACCACAGGCACATAGACACAGGCAACAGAGCATGCACAATGTCGGCACTAGTACAGTGTATATCCACCTTTCGCAGCAATGCAGGCTGCTATTCTCCCATGGAGGCGATCGTAGAGATGCTGGATGTAGTCCTGTGGAACGGCTTGCCATGCCATTTCCACCTGGCGCCTCAGTTGGACCAGCGTTCGTGCTGGACGTGCAGACCGCGTGAGACGACGCTTCATCCAGTCCCAAACATGCTCAATGGGGGACAGATCCGGAGATCCTGCTGGCCAGGGTAGTTGACTTACACCTTCTAGAGCACGTTGGGTGGCACGGGATACATGCGGACGTGAATTGACCTGTTGGAACAGCAAGTTCCCTTGCCGGTCTAGGAATGGTAGAACGATGGGTTCGATGACGGTTTGGATGTACCGTGCACTATTCAGTGTCCCCTCGACGATCACCAGTGGTGTACGGCCAGTGTAGGAGATCGCTCCCCACACCATGATGCCGGGTGTTGGCCCTGTGTGCCTCGGTCGTATGCAGTCCTGATTGTGGCGCTCACCTGCACGGCGCCAAACACGCATACGACCATCATTGGCACCACAGCAGAAGCGACTCTCATCGCTGAAGACGACACGTCTCCATTCGTCCCTCCATTCACGCCTGTCGCGACACCACTGGAGGCGGGCTGCACGATGTTGGGGCGTGAGCGGAAGACGGCCTAACGGTGTGCGGGACCGTAGCCCAGCTTCATGGAGACGGTTGCGAATGGTCCTCGCCGATACCCCAGGAGCAACAGTGTCCCTAATTTGCTGGGAAGTGGCGGTGTGGTCCCCTACGGCACTGCGTAGGATCCTACGGTCTTGGCGTGCATCCGTGCGTCGCTGCGGTCCGGTCCCAGGTCGACGGGCACGTGCACCTTCCGCCGACCACTGGCGACAACATCGATGTACTGTGGAGACCTCACGCCCCACGTGTTGAGCAATTCGGCGGTACGTCCACCCGGCCTCCCGCATGCCCACTATACGCCCTCGCTCAAAGTCCGTCAACTGCACATACGGTTCACGTCCACGCTGTCGCGGCATGCTACCAGTGTTAAAGACTGCGATGGAGCTCCGTATGCCACGGCAAACTGGCTGACACTGACGGCGGCGGTGCACAAATGCTGCGCAGCTAGCGCCATTCGACGGCCAACACCGCGGTCCCTGGTGTGTCCGCTGTGCCGTGCGTGTGATCATTGCTTGTACAGCCCTCTCGCAGTGCCCGGAGCAAGTATGGTGGGTCTGACACACCGGTGTCAATGTGTTCTTTTTTCCATTTACAGGAGTGTACATTGCCAGAGGCGACGTAGAAATCCAAAGAATGTGAGATTGTCAGTTCAGACGTTGTGGGGGGATAAAGAACTCACTGGGTTAGGTACTTAAAAAAAACGTAATACCATCTACTGCGTTGTCTCTGTCGGCGATTTAAGACCGACTGAAGAATTATGTCGTTACGTTACTGACGGGGATCAGATTTCTCAAAATTTTAGATGCTACCAAGAATTCAATTAAAACCTCTGCGGACATTTCTGTCTAATGTTTCTCGTGAAAAGTATGCATGTCACCGTATCATTCGAGATCGAGATGCGATGTAATTCACTCTCACTTTCAAAGAACATTTGTCTACTTTAAAAGTGGACTACTTTTCTCTAATAGATTTGAGGAAGGGGAGGCGCAGCATAGCCCTGATCGGTCTGGAAACATACAACAGCATAGCTAATGTGACTGACGTAAATATTAAATTGCATCTAGGGAGTGGGGAAGTTGTAATACTTCCTGGCCGCTACAACACTGTCGATTTAAATGCATGTACACAAGTGAAACGATCTTTAAAAGGATCTGAGTTACATGAAAACGTTAAGACATTTAAAACAGAGATAAAAACAACTGAAGAGACAGGGCTTTAATCACAAAGGTTCAGTAATATCGCTGTTACGTTTCTCAAGAGGACAAATGCTGGAGCATAATACTGATAAAATTTACGAGTCGAATCAGCCATTGGACATAGTCGTACTGCCAGTCAGTATAATTCATGTAGAGCGTAATACCGCGATGAATTCATACTATGTATGCATTTTTTCCTACAGTGGGTCCTGGTTCTAAAATAGCGGAGGTTTCCAGTAATCTGGTACATCTCCGTGTGACTGTTCAGACATTAAACTATCTGGAATTGAGCGTCGTATATCATAGGGTGAACCTAGTCACTTTTCGTGGTGAGGGAATTATAGTACGTCTTCAACTGAACCAGAATTATGGCTATTAAGTATAAATGCACATATCAAGCCATGAGAACACTACTTTGCAGCGGAAGCAGAACTTGATAACAAGAGAGACTTACGAGCTTCTTAAATCCATTACATCGAAATCTTGCAATGATGTTACTCGATGTAACAACATCAGTTCAGTATGACGAGCGTACTACAGCCAGGAATATCATTCACACCGACTATTTCCTTCACAAGATGGATAGTCACTTCCAAACAAGAGCTTCCCATATTTGTAGGGGGTATTTACAACTAAGAACGGCTCGACACCATCAGTAACATGGTTGCTTGCAAATAATACATTCGCCGTTGTTTCTAGAAATGAGATATGAAGTTAATGGGGTGGAAATCGACTTCATCAGAAACGTTGGGATCACATCGACGCCTAAGATATACACGTTTCTGCATCAACATCGCACCTGAATGTCGTACAAAATTCAGAATGGTTCATGGATGGATCGATAGATACGTCCTTCAGTGTGTCCATTCCACTAAAAATGTTTATGAGCTTCTTTGAAGATAGTAATCGTATTATTACGAACGATAAACAGGAGCTCATTCTAGTTCTTTGTACTCAATAACTCACACACTCCAGGAGAAGGAGGAGAAAAAGAGCATACAAATGGGTCAAATGGCTCTGAGCACTATGGGACTCAACTGCTGTGGTTATAAGTCCCCTAGAACTTAGAACTACTTAAACCTAACTAACGACAGCACACAACACCCAGCCATCACGAGGCAGAGAAAATCCCTGACCCCGCCGGGAATCGAACCCGGGAACCCGGGCGTGGGAAGCGAGAACGCTACCGCACGACCACGAGATGCGGGCAAGAGCATACAACTGAACTAGATACATTGATATGGAAAGTACCGCACCTATCTGTATCACACGAAAAGAATCTGAAACTTTTAGGTGTTCTGAAGTCGGGAGTGCAACTGCCCTTGACATGCCATGCATGAGAGTTGTTTGAATACCCGATCCTCCTACAATTATCTCGCCGAGCATGGAATCTTAAAGACTTGTATCTAGTTATAAACGCCTCGCTTTATTATTCTGGCACTGTATACAGACATGCAGAGGAATCTTGAGAAGGATTCAAGTGTATTTGACAACTGTAAACCAACGAGTGATACAGTTTACCTAAACTCCAATTTTTTCTATGCGATCATTTATAATCTGACTGAAACACAAATGGATTCGGGCTGTTGTATGACATGTACGCAAAACTTTACACTTCTTATTACAAGGCTGATGACAACTACGGATGCATAGTGGTGCTTTGTAAAATGTGAGGTGGGGAAGACTGTAACTGTGAAGATATGTACTACTGAATTCGAACAATCCCAAAACTTCCCTATACGAAGTACAGTCTATGTGTTAATACCACACGATCATCTTGCAAACTACTGGCTGCTGCTAACACAATTGTACAACGTGTAGTATAAATGTAGAGGCATTGCACAACATACAATGCATTATACAACGAGGCCTCAAAGAGCAAAGATTGTCACAAACACACGAGAGTTTTATGAGTGCAGGAAATTTGTTTTTAAAGATGTCGCGTCCTTACATTATGCGACGCCGGACAAGTAGAGGGAGTGGCGTAAATTTTGACTACCATTTAATTTTTAAGATATAACCAATGTTCTATTGCAAATACACTACCAGGAAAGAAATTAGTACACATTTGCTGTTGCAACAGTGCATATGGTGTACATGAAATGATAACATTTATGGATCAAGAACAGAAGCGGTTCTGAGGTACCTAGTATCGACCCGTACTGAAACACCCATATTAGTACGTGGCGTAGCCTCCAAGGGCGGCAATGCGGCTGCAGATTCTGGCATCCAGACGGTAATACAGATGGCGAACACTGTCCTGGGATACGTTGTGCCATGCCTGCTCGACCTGCCCACATAGTTCTGTAAGAGTTGTTAGCTGACGAGTTGCAAAAATCACTTCTTATCCCATTATATCCCATACGTGCTTGATTGGAGACAAGAGCGGCAAAAACTCGTCTAACAACATTCTACAGTACTGAGTGCTGGTAGCGTCCCCTGCAGAATCACAAAACGTAAACAAGTGTTGTAGCTAAGCCCATAAGGCCTGGGACGGGGCTAGTGTGTCTTGCATGAATGTACTTTATGAGGCAGTGCTGGCCAGATTTACATGGTACATGCAAACGACTGTCACTAGCGTGCAGGCAGAATCTGCTTTCATCGCTGAAGACCACCGCGCATCATTCCATCTTGAAAGTGATCCTCTGACAGGTCCGCCGGCCAAAGTGGCCGTGCGGTTCTAGGCGCTACAGTTTGGAGCCGAGCGACCGCTACGGTCGCAGGTTCGAATCCTGCCTCGGGGGTTGGATGTGTGTGATTTTGACGGGTCCGCCGGCCAGAGTGGCCGTGCGGCTCTAGGCGCTACAGTTTGGAGCCGAGCGACTGCTACGGTCGAAGGTTCGAATCCTGCCTCGGGGGTTGGATGTGTGTGATGTCCTTAGGTTAGTTAGGTTTAATTAGTTCTAAGTTCTAGGCGACTAATGACATCAGAAGTTAAGTCGCATAGTGCTCAGAGCAATTTGAACCAACCTCTGACAGGTCCAATCGAGCCGCGTACTTCGATGTTGTGGCGTGAGTGTGCGTGCGCAGAGTCCCACGCCTAATAACCAGTTTCCAACACTTCGTTTTGACACATCTGAGCTAACAAGGCCTCTTGCATGTGCTGTGGTTGCTGTACAATCTGCCACTCCTTTTTCAGTACGATGATACTTGCGGGCGTCTGTGCTGTGTGGGCGTCCAGAATCTCGTCTACAGGTGTGAGAACGTTCACGTGACCACTGATACCACCAGCGTTGAACAACTTATGCAGTATGTCCAAGTTGTGTGGCAATTCTCCGAAGTTACCATTCCGCCTCTCGGAAGGCCACAATTCGATCCCTTTCAAACTCGTTTAGTTGGCTGTAGGAAGCACGATTGAGTCTCTGTGGCATTGGTGCCTGCTTGCTTCACACATTAGCACCACAGTAAGCCTTCTGGCCATAAGCATTCCCTATTAAATAGTAGACACAGATGACTCTCTTGTAGCTGTGGTACTAAGATGTCTACTGGCGGAAGACGTTGAAACCATTATAACTACATCTACTATGCCACAGGTGGCATATGCCGTCATCAGATCAAAATCGACGTCGTCTCTCCAGGTATAATAATTTTTTCCCGGCAGTGTAAATCTAAAGATGTTGCAGTAACCAACACTTTGAAATGTTCTGCTTTAAATCATTATGATAAAATGTAACACACTCTCACTATTTCTTCTTATTTTTCGTTTCAAAAATATTGATTAGATGAAATAACTTCGAGCTGTGTTTAAAATTAGGGCTAGTCAAAAAATTATTGAGATATCATTGAGAAAAATTCAGTAAAACCAATGAAAACGATTTATTTAAAGAATACAGTAGTAGAAAAATTTTATAAAGTAGTTGAAAAATAATATAAATTATTTCTACTTTTAAATCACAGTTGTTCCTCAAAAAATGTGGTCACCTAATGTAAAACATTCTAACCAACCGACAAAAGCCACAAATAGAGAAATCTTTGTCAGCTTCTGCACATTCGTTGTGTGCTTACATATTACACTTGATGCACATAACCCATAGAACTCTTTACACGTCATCAGAAAAATTTCCTTAAAAAATTGCATTCAGCAACTTCAGTATCAAGCTTGTTTTTCCAGCTGCTAAGTCTAAATCAGTCAAATCGTCATCAATGAGTGCTGTGGCTGGTTCATCTATCTGTTACTCATCTGAACTATCTTACTTTTTTGTACATTTCCGCTTATATTTTTTCTTTTTCTTTTATTTATGTCTGTCTTGACCTTCTTGGATGAGATTTCACACACTTTTTGAAACTCTTGTTTCTTTTTCGCAGCGTTTCCTATAGGAGTATTGGTAGACTTTTTTCATCGGTGTTTTGTAAGGAGTGCCAGTTAACAGAGCAGATCCTACGGCTTTACGTCCTTCGTGGCTTTTCACTTTGTTTACGGTACGGACAGGAGCAATTTCGTCAGGATCAACAACCGATGAAGCAGACCTGTTTGGTTGAGGCTGCTGGATTAAAGAGGTTGACACGTGTGAGTTTCCCGGCTTAGCATTATTCGAAATGGATGCGAATTTCTGAGAAGATTGTTCTTAGTCGTTTTGCTGTGGTATTATCAACAGGCTACAGTTTTTCGCTGCGTCAGTAGATGGACTCCAAGTAGTCAGCCTCAATAAAGATACGTTTGTTAAGAGGATACATCCCTGTGACTATGAAGCCACTGGTTGCTATTTATCCTGTTTGTACTTTCAGATATGCTATTTCATACAATTCCATCATTTTGTAAATAGTTAGTGGACTATTTGAATGGTGAAACCATTACCTCACCTCTTCACTGCAGTAAAGTTTCAGGGATCCCAAGAAAATTTGTCTAGTAGCGGCTGTTTGAGTGTGCATTGTGGGGGAAGTGACACAATAATCAAGTGATTACTTGTTACACTATCAATGAGATCGACATTACTTTTGAGTGCAAAACGCCCACTTAGTATGAGTGAAACTGGAGATTCCTTTCAGGACTTCACTTTTTCTACAAAAGGGTTGAACCACTTTCGTCTGCATCCAGCCTGACGGGTGTGCAACACCGTTTGTCCCTGGAGGAGCTCCTCTCATTAGTTGGTTGTTTATCGTCTTACGAGGGAATATGGCCAATAATATAAGGAATTCTACTTTGTACAGTTGTTAATCCCACCTAATCTACATTGTAGATCTTGTCAGCTGGAAAATTGTGTTTCAGATAAGCCTCCTGCAATAGATTAAAGAAAATTTCAACATTTTCTTTGTTAAATTCCAGAGAACGTGGAAAAGACATTTCACAGGGCTTACGTAATGACATTTTTCTTATACCATTGCAAAATAGATCCACCCAAGCTCTTCCAGCTTCTCCATTTTGCGAGCCATTCCTTGTCTCTAATCGGTAAGTCACTCGACGTTGGGTCACAAAGTGTAAAGCCGTAAATTATCTCTTCTATGTGTAGTAGGTAAGACACTAGCTCCTTTTCCACTTCTGCACCTAATACAGATTTTCTTCCTATTTCCTGTGAAATTAATCCTGAAGAAGAAATTTCAGCCTTCTAAATTGCTTGTAACGTCGATCGTGGTACACTGAATGCACGTAATACAGATTTTCTTCCTATTTTCCGTGAAATTATTTCTGAAGAAGAAATTTAAGCCTTGTAAAATGCTTTGGACGTCGATCATGGTACACTAAAAATTTTAGCAGCCATAAGTGACCCCACAGTTTTTCTCTGGCTGCACGAATCGCCTTGGTCATATCTGATTCATTCCATTCCTCGCTCTTTGCCTGCGGGCTGTATTTTGGATTTGCTCTCGGAATTCCAGAACGGAAACGGCACACGTTATTCACACAGACTAAATAGTCCAAAATCTGGCTTTAGCCCAAATTTAGGCAATAAATACTAGCTCGAATGCAGCCCATTCCTATACCTAACTTTTACGTTAGTCACAGAACAACGGAAAATAGTAGCTACTACAACTGAAAATATTCTAAAAGCTAAGATTATTCTTAACATGAGGTTCGAGAGAGGAGACAATTCGTAAGCACAGACACTGTACGAAAAACTAATGAATGCTTACCTGCAACAATTTTAAAATAGTCGCACTGAGTTTGTGTTGGCTACAATCGAATGCGACAATGAACTGAGGTGGCGGTTCCCCAGAACAACTGACGTGGCCTGAAGCCCTGCTTTGCATTTCCTCCGCTACGTTAAGGCACTCCCAGTACGAAATATCGAGCTAGCCCAAATTTAGAGTCTAGCCGAAATTTTGATCACTTCCCCTACTAACGAGGTACTCTACAATCGTCGCTTCGGCCAAACCGTTTAGTTCAGTGCCACTGCGCTAAAACTCGAAAAACGGCGCCGTGGTTGACACGATTTAGCCATGCAAATCGCTGGGACGATGACGAGCTAGCATATGAAGATTTGGTGTCATAGCTCCCAATGTATGATCACAGACACAGGATAGCTTATGTCAAAGGGCGTGAGAAGATTTCCTGGTTTCAAGAAATTTATAAATGTGCGTCTATCCAGAATCTGGAAAGAGAAGGACGTGCTACCCTCAAGAACTTGAAGAATTGAGGCAGATAACTTGGCTTTATGAACGCTTCAGAAAATGCAAAACTACTGTTCCGTTGGCTTACCGATAAATAAATTGTTTCTTTAAGAAAACTTTGTCTTTATTTATTCACTTCCCATTTTCCGCCTCCTCACTTAAAGCCTTCAGCGAGTAACTTTCTGCTAAACTCCTCTTGAAGAAGACGATCGGAGCTCCAAGGGCCCCTGCGAGCAGATGCGATCCGGAGTGTAGTAACACGCACATGCGCGTTGGATTTCAAGTATCATGAATGCGCGTGTCGTACCAGTCAGCAGTACTCACAGCTTGTTTTATTTCATATGCGTACTTGTGTGGCCTAAAGATAATCCTCGTTCTCACGAAAAGCGCGAACATAGTCGTACGTGCAGACAGGTGCTATACATGCTGTGAAGGTACATACGTCTTCGCTGGCTCGATTCACAAGAACGCAAACATCTGCCTGAGGATCTCTCTCTCTCTCTCTCTCTCTCTCTCTCTCTCTCTCTCTCTCTCTCCCCCCATCTCACTTCACTTGTACCTGCCCCCAGCTGCATGTGCCACTCACACATAAATTATCACCACTGAGGAGCCCCTATTCAAAAAATGGTTCAAATGGCTCTGAGCACTATGGGACTTAACATCTATGGTCATCAGTCCCCTAGAACTTAGAACTACTTAAACCTAACTAACCTAAGGACATCACACAACACCCAGTCATCACGAGGCAGAGAAAATCCCTGACCCCGCCGGGAATCGAACCCGGGAACCCGGGCGTGGGAAGCGAGAACGCTACCGCACGACCACGAGCCGCGGGCGGTCCATCCTCGGTGTTTCATTTCACCAGTACCACCGATGTACCCATATATGGGAGGCTTTCTCATGTCCGACACCTGAGGAGGCACCCGATGGGGGATCTAACAACCCGATATGGGAGTGGTGGTACATAATATAATTAACAATTAAGCAAGTAAAAATCAGGGGTTTATGTAGAGGAGGCGAGGCAAGCAGCAGTGTAATGTCCACGGCAATTACATGGGGAAACTGACATGACAAGTCTAAAATTTGCGTAATTGTTATAGGACAACTGCAAGACACTAATCAACTGTCAGATATGCGCTCGGAGTAATTTCTGATAAGATATCCTCTGAACGTGGGGTAACAAATTTAGCAGGCTGTAAATGACTCTGCCCACTTGGTCCCTGCGGACCTGAATAAGTTCCAACACCAAGCATTAATCAAATTCAAATGTTACCCCTTTGGCACGGAACAAACAAATCCACATGTCAGCCCGTGGGACAGAACTCAGCTTGCATGCATAAATAGTACCGAAAGGTTGACTCGAGAACTATCTCTGGACTGTGGCGGAAGGCTTTTATCTGCAGAGGGCAGTAATTAATGCTTCACGAAAATTACTATAGAAAACTGCAAAACTTAAATTTCAAGACACATGTCATCGCTGACTGAGCATCTGCACAACACTTCAGTAACAATAATAATAATAATAATAATAATAATATAGAACGTAAGAAAACAGGAAAGGAATAAAGTTTAACAAACTTCACCACAATAACTCATTAAAATTTAAGGTAAATTCAACACAAGTGTGACCCACTAGGAGGCAGTTAGAAGTGAGGAGGATGTTACGTTCAAATTTGAAGACAATGCGCGGGAGACAACCACGTAACCCTAAATCAGAAGGCTGAGCTGAAGCACAAACTGGGAGGCAACACACCTCGCTAAGTTAAGTCAGAGATTAATACACCGAAACAGAGGTTCCTACTCTATGAGAGGGACACTAAGAACACCAAACGCTGAGACATGGCCAGCGCTCAGAAATGGACCTTGCTCAATTAAAATTGGACCCGAGAACTGTGGGAGTTTCCAAACGTGCTCACCAGGAAGATTAAGTGAGGTGTTACCGGAAGAAAACTTTCAGTGTTGTCCGAAGCTCACACTGTACAGCAAACGGCTTCCTCCCACTTTCTCCCCTCATATTTTGTCCGTGTCGATCCGGTGAGTTGCCTTTTACACGTCCTCCATGGAAACATGCCCAGCATCGTCAGGAGACAAATCGGCAATGATATGCAACACGGGGTCCCTTGGCTAGTACGCACGCCGAACTGAAAACTAACGTTTGCTGTGCGACTCATTGGGACCTCTCCTAGCCACTGCTCATGTCTTGTGCTCGATATCTATTCCCTGCATCATCACTTCTCAAACTGCGAGCCCCTTTCTTCAGAGATAAGCTCATATGGGGTGTGGGGTGACCTATCGATTCGCGTAGTGTCTCAGAAGGGTTTCAACGGCTGGCCACAAATGAAACACTCGGACTGAAGGATAGCATCCTCGATGTGGCTGCTATGCTGTTGGCGGATATGTTCTGGAGGCAGACCTGGAATATTACACCAATTTGTAGGACTTGTGCAGAGAATTGCTGCTGTGTCCAAAGTGCCTAGCTCTGCTAAATGGTTCTGTCCCCAAGCCGATGAGAACGCTGGGGAATAAGCCGAGACATGCATTATAGAAACCTCTTGCAGTGTCTCAGGTTGGGGATGCGGTTTCTTAGAATCATGCAAAGCATCTCCTCCAAGCAGCATCCAGGGCTGAAGAAGCTTTTTTTTCTCTTCATCTCACATTAGCACTTATAACCTACGTACCCAATTATTTGATGGATGTATTCCAATCTCGGTGTTCGCTACAATTTTTACGCTCTATAGCTTCCTCTAGTACCATGCACGTTATTCCGTGATGTCTTAACAGATGTCCTACCAACATGTCCCTTCTTCATGTTAGTGTTTTCCACACATTCCTTCCTTGCCAAAGGAGTACATTGATTGAAACACTGAACAGAGGGCTGTCGCAATATGTGATTTTGAAAAATACTTTTTTATTAATTAATGAATTACTCAGCTTTCGACAAAAGCATGGAGAATGTCAACAACAGTTGTGAAATTCATTTAGTTTGCCATGGAGACGGGCGTTGTGTTTCGATAAATTACATCATAGGCCAAATTATATTTGGGCTACAGTCTTCAATGGAGGATTAGTCACTGTGGAGACGGCTAAGATTACAGTGCAGTCATGAAACCTTTCAGTATCAACATGTGAATTCTGAAACTCTCCAAACTCCACATGTACCATTTCTACTCCAAGTTTTCAAAACTTTGCTGATGTCAGGTGACTTCGTAGAGTTAGAGAAAGTTTGATCTACTGGCTGAAAGGCTGTGATTCATATGAAGCAAACAGAAGCGACCCTGACGAATTCGACACGTCTGCACCAGCACCCGATGAACGTTATGGCATAACACCTCAGAAGAAGTTATCAGCCTGACGAAAGACGAGACGCAGATTGTGGAGGTTGTAGGGCTCAGATCAACATGTGTGCATACTGTGTAGATGCATGTGCCACCCAGAGACAGGCTAAGGATGAGCACTGTGCAGCCTCACAGGAGCTCACGATCAGAGACTATAAAGAGTGTTTCTTTGCTGATGACGAATTTCTTCATAGGGTGTAGCAAGTAGTCTATCGGTCACGGGGCCACGAGGTGCATGCTGCACTGCAACTGAAAATCGGTCTGTTGTGTCATGATGACCAGTTCTTCATCTGTGCATATTCGACTGGGACCTTCCCAATCTCACACTATTCACTTGAATGATGTCCGTGCGTGCGTGCGTGCGCGCGTGCGTGCCACAGCAATGCCTCTGCGACGTGCATGGCGTCGTCGCTGGCGGCGCAGCGTACCTGTGTATCGCAGTTTGAAGGCGATTGATATTGACTTGGATGGGCAGTTTAATAAACAGCAACTGGTAGGAGGTCCAAATGTTTCTCGTGGACTGCATCTGAACTTCACTTCTGATGTTCAGGCTGTGTTTGGAGGTAGTACATGGCTGACACTGGCTGTTGTATGGGGCAACCAAGCAGATTATGGTGGCCTTGAAGCTTTTCCAGATGCTAACATATTGGCTTGGAAAACATGGAGTATAGCAGAGACCACAAGACTGTTGGCTAAACAGCCTTATGGTACGCTTGTTCGTGCGCGCGTGCGTGCGCATGCTTGAGTGTTGTATATCATTATATGTATCACGTACATGTGTGCAGACTGTGTGAGTGTAATATAATATTGTAAACAGATTTTATATATGGTTCTTCACCTCCTGCTGCTAGTCCCTATACATTGTAAATATTGTAAATAATTAAAATCATTTTTCTCCTCTCTTAGCTTCATGCATTTCCACCTGCAGTAAATATTATAAAGTTGATATTTTCTGTTATATAGATAAAATTATTTTCAATTTATGCAATCCCTGTTTGAGAATGTACTGTTTCTGATTTTAAAAAACCATGAGTTAATTAGCTACATCTGTGTTACTGTTATTTGATCCTTTCACCATTAAAGTTATAATAGGGTGAAAGTAAATAAGAGCAATTCAGTTTTATAAAATATTTTTTTCTTTGTACACAATCACTCAGCTTTACAGAAGTATCAAAATAATTGGTTTTTACATGCTTTGAAATCAGCCTGAATTGTATTCAGGCCTGTAGGTGGAATTACATACATGCGCATTCCTTCAGTTAATTCAGCCTCCACTAATTTTATAGTTACAGGCCCAACACTTACACATTTTGATACGGGGAAAGTACAAGCACTGATGCACTTGATCGATATTTACGCTGTTATTTGTGCAAATACTTAAAAAATTTATAGTACGCATCTCATACATATGAGCGCCAGTGACACAACCTAACTTTGACAATTGATAATGCACAATACAGATCGTTTAGTTTAACAACACCTGGGTGTTTTGGATATATAGTCGTGTCTCATGAGGTTAATTCAGCCTTGTCTCACCATGCGTATCTATCATAGACGCTTTACTACCAAGTAAGTGTCTGTCAGTAGGGGTGTGAGATGTATCATACTCCTCTACCATTTTTCTGTGCCTATATATTGTATCATACTGCGTAGGTAATCCCACTGAAGTTTAACACCAGCAGTGATGTAAATGCCTGTAGCAGGAAAACATCGTGCCGAAGTTGTGAAACCTGGACTATGGAGCAATGGGAGAAAGTCATTTTGTCAGATGAGTCTTGCTTCACACTTTTCACACCTTCGGGCCGAGTTTACGCCCCAAGAGAGAAACTCGGCGGGAGTCTGATGATGCTAGAGGCAGCCACGTCGTATTCTGTGAGCCCGGTGGTAAACCGGCAAGGTCGCATTACTGTAAAGGACTATTTGACCATTTTAGCTGATCAGGTCCATCTCATGGTACAATGTTTTTTTTTTCCTCAATGCTGATACTGTGTTCAAAGACGGCAGCGCCCCTGCTCATACAGCTCGCATCGCTGAAGACTGTTTTTGTGAGCACTGGGTGGCTTTTCGTAGCTACCCTGGCCACCACAGTCACTAGATCTCCCTACTATTAATCCTTTGCGGCCTACTTTGGAGAAAAGGGTGTGTGATTGCTATCCACCTCAATCATCGTTTCCTGAACTTGCCACTATTTTGCAGAAGAATGGTGTAAGATACCCTTTAAAACCATGTGGGACCTGTATTTATCCATTCCGACACGCCTGGAAGCTGTTTTGAACGTCAACAGGTTTCCTGCACCGTATTTGACACAGTAATAAATTGTAGATTTTGGTGCTTCCATATTTTTATACAACCCTGTATGTTTTGTTGTGCGGTAGTTAAATTCCGCGTAGTGTAGAGTTTGGCCCTCCAGAAACCCACGGATTTCATATTCGCATGCCATTCTTGGGATCCCGACCAACATCAAACACCATTGCGGAATGATAAACGGCGCTCTCTATATGCTACGATCCTGCAGCTGTGAAATTCCAAGTGGTGCTGGTAGACCATTCTGCTTCCTGCGCGAGGCAAAAAACTATTTTCTCGTAAACAACCAGTATTAAAATGTGTTTTCTGACAGAAACATTTGGCATAATCGTTCCTTATATGTGATGCTGTTACTCGTATCTAATTTATTCGGCTGGACTGAAATGATAATTCAGACAATTTACGGGAATGCACCCGGGTGTCGTTGTCGACAACCGCTGATATTTCGACATGAGCACACATTGCCATTTTCAAGCCAAAAATGCAGCAAATACTGTGTGAGGGAATTTAAAACCTCGGTTTGCATAGAAACTTCGGAAAAGGTAACACACATATTCACACTCAACACACACACACACACACACACACACACACACACACACACACACACACACACACACTGTAAACTAGTGCCTCCACAAACCAAAGACGACCGACGTCAGAAGTTATCACTAGTGAAATTAATAATGACCGGATGAGGTAGCATGAACGGATGAGGTAGCATGACACGGGAGAATTTAAATAAAAACTACTTCCTTAATAAGACTATCGCAATAGCTGGAAGTGCATGCCAGAATCTACGTGTTATTTTCCGCAGCATGACGAGTACCGAGACAATATACTGCAATGGTGGATTTGCTCGGCTGTTGTATCCTGTTTCGACATGTGTTGATTTCCATTTACTTTTTATTCAATGACAAGTGCTACGAGTAGACAGATGAAGTTGCGACGGCAAGCCGTTGTTACCTATTATTGCTAATTTGTTTATGGAAGATTTCGAGAAACATATCTTGGAGTCGGTTGCCTCGGAACCTGCGTGGAATTTTTTTTTTCAGATATGTAGACAATACTTTCGTTGTTTGGCCTCATGGTAGCGATAATTTTAATGATCTTTTAGAACACCGAATTCAATCCACCCAAATGTTAGTTTCACGATACGGGTGGGAGAGGATGGTGCCATCCGTTCCTCGGTGTGTTGGTCAGAGGGAAGGTTGATGGTACAGTGGGATATACTATCTGTAGCAAGCCTAAGCCCAATGACTTGTACCTGCGGACGATAGTTGTTACCACCCGGTTCAATGTGAAGAGATTCATAGGCCTATGTCATCTCGGACACTGAGAATTTGTTAGCTGAGGTAGCCTGTTCCGTTATCAAATTTTGTCACAACGGTAATGGTGAAAGAACAGCCGCGCTTTGCGCTATCGACGAACTGCGTATCATACTAGTGATGATAATACCTCAGTCTACGGCCTTTTTACGTTACGCAAGGAGCATTCGAAGGAGACTGATCGCATTTTGCGGAAATATAATGTGAAATGTCTTTTACTGCTACAGTCTAAGATCAGGGTCTTTTTACGTTCCTTAAAGGATTATCGTGGATTTAAGTAGGGAGGGTGTGTACCGCATTCATAGCAGTTGGCGTCATGTCATATGTTCATATATTGGTCACACCATCAGGACTGTGGAGGACCAGCGTACTGAGTATAAGCGGCACACACGCTTACAACAATCAATCAAATTCGCCATTGCAAAACATTGTCTTGGCACAGTTCATCAACGGGATATAACAAGACAGAGATTCTGGCATGTACACTACTTGCCATTAAAATTGCTACACCAAAAAGAAATGCAGATGATAAACGTATTCATTGGACAAATATATTATACTAGAACTGACATGTGATTATATTTTCACGCAATTTGGGTACATAGATCCTGAGAAATCAGTACCCAGAACAACCACACCTGGCCGTAATAATGGCCTTGATACGCCTGGGAATTCAGTCAAACAGAGCTTGGATGACGTGTACAGCTACAGCTGCCCATGCGGCTTTAACACGATACAACAGTTCATCAAGAGTAGTGACTGGCGTACTGTGACGAGCCAGTTGCTCTGCCACCATTGACCAGACGTTTTCAATTGGGGAGAGATCTGGAGAATGTGCTGGCCAGGGCAGCAGTTTAACATTTTCTGTATCCAGAAAGGCCCATACAGGACCTGCAACATGCGATCGTGCATTATCCTGCTGAAATGTAGGGTTTCGCAGGGGTCGAATGAAGGGTAGAGCCACGGGTCGTAACACATATGAAATATAACGTACACTGTTCAAAGTGCCGTCAATGCCAACAAGAAGTGACCGAGACGTGTAACCCCATACCATCACGCCGGGTGATACGCCATATGGCGATTACGAATACACGCTTCCAATGCGTGTTCACTGCGATGTCGCCAAACACGGATTCGACCATCATTATGCTGTAAACAGAACCTGGATTCATCCGAAAAGTGACGGTTTGCCATTCGTGCACCCAGGTTCGTCGTTGAGTACACCATCGCAGGCGCTCCTGTCTGTGATGCAGCGTCAAGGGTAACCGCAGCCATGGTCTCCGAGCTAATAGTCCATGCTGCTGCAAACGTCGTCGAACTGTTCGTGCAGATGGTTTTTGTCTTGCAAATGTCCCCATCTGTTGACTCAGGGATCCAGACGTGGCTGCACGATTCATTACAGCCATGGGGATAAGATGCCTGTCATCTGGACTGCTAGTGATACGAGACCGTTGGGATACAGCACGGCGTTCCGTAATACCCTCCATAGTCTGCTAACAGTCATTGGATCTCGACCAACGCGAGCAGCAATGTCGCGATACGATAAACCGCAATCGCGACAGGCTACAATCCGACCTATATCAAAGTCGGAAACGTGATGGTACGCATTTCTCCTCCTTACGCGAGGCATCACAACAACGTTTCACAAGGCAACGCCGGTCAACTGCTGTTTGTGTATGAGAAATCGGTTGGAAACTTTCCTCATGTCAGCACGTTGTAGGTGTCGCCACCGGCGCCAACCTTGTGTGATTGCTCTGATAGCGCTAATCATTTGCATATCACAGCATCATCTTCCTGTCGGTTAAATTTCGCGTGTGTAGCAATTTTAATGGCCAGTAGTCTACTTCCAGCTATTGTAATAGCACTACTAAGGTAACAGTTGAAATGAAAGCTTCCTTATAAATAGAGCTGTGAGTTTTCTTTAAATTCTACATAAAATTCTGGTGTTTCCCTTGTCAGAAAACAGACGGGCAGAGTTAATTTTACCTCACTCATCCTTTTATTATTAATTTCACTATCGATAACTTCTAACATAGGTTATGTTTGGTTTGTAGTGACACTAGTGTTTACAGTATATATATATATATATATATATATATATATATATATATGTGTGTGTGTGTGTGTGTGTGTGTGTGTGTGTGTGTGTGTGTGTGTGTGCGTGTGCGTGTGTGGGTGTGGGTGTGTGTGTGTGTGTGCACGAGCGCTATCTTTCCGCAGTTTATCTGAGAACTGAGGTTTTAAATTCCCTTGCACAGAGCTTACTTGCTGCAATTTTGTCTTGAAAATTGCACGGCGTGCTTCTGTCGAAATATCAGCTGTTGAGGACGACGTCACCCGGCTGCATACCTGTGAGTTATCTGAACACTGTATACGCCTGGAGAAACTCCACTGCCGAACGTGGTTGCCGAGCGGTTCTAGGCGCTTCAGTCCGGATCCGCGCTACTGCTACGGTCGCAGGTTCGAATCCTGCCTCGGGCATGGTTGTGTGAGATGTCCTTAGGTTAGTTAGGTTTAAGTAGTTCTGTTCTAGGGGACTGATGACGTTAGATGTTAAGTCCCCATAGTGCTCAGAGCCATTTGAACCAGAAACTCCACTTTGAAATTTGTTGTGTGTTATCATCGTGGTGTTGCAGTTTTGACGAGTAGCAGTGTATAATTATGTTGGTTTCCCAGCCTTAGTTTCCTACAGCTGTGGATGATATAGACGGGCGTGGGGGGTCACCATAGTTAATTAATTAGTCTCAGTCAGAAGCTTTGTCATCTCTGACACGTTCAGCGAGGCAGAGTGTTCCTGCAGAGCGCCCCGCGGTGACCTGGCACCGCACGAGGTGGCCGCGGGGCTGCTGAGCCAGTTAACGTCACCTCGGAGACCGGGGCGCTTATCTGGCCGCCGCGCTGCGCCAGCACAGAACGCAGCCATTCCCGCCGCTATACGTTCTAACGGTACGGGCCCTGGGGGCACCTTCACACTGACGCACACATATACGCCACCTCTTTCCGGAAGAGAGACTGTTTTCCAAAGAAATACATGTTTCCTCGGGTGAAATACAAGGTGAGTTTTAAATGTTCATTGAATGTTTCGATACCTAAACAGCAACGCATATTAAGGTCAACTAGATTCCGAGAAGCGACGCGCAGCATCCGACACAATAAGCCATAAGAAGAATTGCTGCGGGCAGTACGAGATATTGAGTCTAAATACTCTTGTCGTAATGGATTGAAGGAGCGTGTAAACATGAAATTTTGTTAAAAATATAGTAAAAGCTGCAACCCAGACATATACGATATTGACACAAACCTACGCAACAAAAATTGTGAGCAGGAAATGCGTTTTTGGTGAAACGCTTTCACGACAGAAAGGAATCTATCGTTTGCATGGCACATTCGCGTTGATCGTCTGAAAGCTCAATGGTAGCCGGCAGAGCAATGTATGTCAGAAGGCGGAACACATTTTGCGAATATCTCTGATGCTTCACAAAGATGTTAATCGAATTCAAAAGTGGTTCAAATGGCTCTGAGCCCTATGGGACTTAACTGCTGAGGTCATCAGTCCCCTAGAACTTAGAACTACTTAAACCTAACTAACCTAATGACATGACAAACATCCATGCCCGAGGCAGGATTCGAAACTGCGACCATAGCGGTCGCGCGGTTCCGGACTGTAGCGCCTAGAACCGCATGGTCACCCGGCCGGCTAATCGAATTCTGTGGCATTTCAAGCCATTGGTACTATTGACCCTACCAGTCGCAGTGTGCCATCCCGAATGTCACAGCGGTCGCTTCCGATAAAGAATTTTTGAGGTGGGGGTGAGAGGAAAGTTAGGGGAAATGAATGCATAAGTAACTGCAGCCAGAGACGGTCATTTCCTATTTATCATTAGGAAATAAAACACTACTGCTCCAAGCCCCTCGAACGAGCCCCACAACACGATTCTGCAGTGTCCGAAGATGTTAGGTAGCGAATCTCGTACATCGCAGCAGAGAGAATGGGACAGTGATTTCATGCCTTTTATGTTGTCTGAGAGGCGTTCAATAAGTAATGCAACACATTTTTTCTGAAATCAGGTTGGTTTTATTCAGGATTCCAATATATCATATTAATCCCCACTGTTTTTGCTATAAAACCTGTTTTTCAACATAATCTCCGATCAATGCGACGGCCCTTACGCCATGTTACTGGGAGGGCCTGCATGCCCGTATGGTACCATTCTATTGGCCGACGTCGGAGCCAACGTCTTGCTGCATCAGTAACCTCCCGATCATAGAAGCACTGCTTCGCGCAGAGTGCATCCTTCATTGAGCCAAACAGATGGAAGCCGGAAGGCGAGGAACCCGGTGGGCACAAATCTATGAGTACTTAAAGTGCTGGATGAGTGTGTCATCAGTACCAACAGTTGTGCAGTGAGGTGTTTGATTGTGGTCAGTCGATCACCTCAAATGAGAATATCAGCACGTTCCAACACTGCAGGAGTCATAGCTGCGTGCAGCTGGCCGGCACGAGGCAGTTCGGTCGCCTTCGAGCGACCTCTTACGATGATGACAGACCATCTCGCCCACCGACTCACCGTGATTTTGTTCACTTCCGGGTCTCCGTAGACATTCTGCAAGCGCCTATGAATATCTGCTATACTCTGGTTTCCTGCCAAAAGAAACTCAGTGAAGCTCCCTGCTTGCAACGCATCTACTTTATACATTTTGAAGGCTACGTATAGCTTCATCATACAACGGAAATTCATTAGGAATTACGAACAACTTAAATTGGAAAGAACACATAGAAAATGTTGTGGGGAGGGCTAACCAAAGGCTGCCTTTTTTTGGCAGGACACTTCGAAAATATAACAGACCTACTAAGGAGACTGCCTACACTACGCTTGTCCGTCCTCTTTTAGACTACTGCTGCGCGGTGTGGGATCCTTACAAGGTAGGACTGGCGGAGTACATCGAAAAAGTTCAAAGAAAGGTAACACGTTTTGCATTATTGCGAAATATGGGAGAGAGTGTCACAGAAATGATACAGGATTTGGGCTGGAAATCATTAAAAGTAAGGCGTTTTTCTTTGCGACGGAAACTTCTCATGAAATTCCAATCACCAACTTTCTCCTCCGAATGCGAAAATATTTTGTTGACACCGACTTACATAGGGCGGAACGATCACCACGATAAAATAAGGGAAATCAGAGCTAGTACGGAAAGATGTAGGGGTTCATTCTTTCCGCGCGCTATACGAGATTGGAATAATGCAGAATTGTGAAGGTGGTTAGATGAACCCTCTGCTAGGCACCTAAATGTGATTTGCAGAGTACCCATGTAGATGTAGATGTTCATGAAATTACAGGGGCCAAAGCGGGAATAATCGACGATGTGTCTCAACAAATTTAGCATTTTTTGAACCGAAATCGCAGAGAAAAAGCATGTGTTGTGCTGCTTACTAAACCCCCTCGTAGGTAAGACTAAGTTTTATTCGTCCTTTTCGGTTGAAAAAGACGAGTAAGAGTCTTACCTACACGAAGAAAGAGCTTCGAAATACATTGGTCGCCGTTTAAATTGCAACACCAAGAAGACGTTATGCAACAAGAGATAAATCTCCACGAAGTGCTCCACAGATAGACGCGCAGATAATCAGCACTTCAGCTCAGCCACACAAAGAAGGCAGGATAACGCAATGTACATTATCCAAACAGGGAAGGCTAAGGCTATGGCTGTCTCGTTCTGAGATCTCATATAATGTCGGTTATTCGTGAGAGAGAATCGTCTATCAGCGCGTGTCGGAATTGAACAGCGGCCGATCCGTGGTCCATTGTTGTTACAATCATTCCGTGCTAGTGCTGCTGTCGTTGGTGAGGAACCCACGCTTGCCACACGAACGCGGCTTTAATGGTTACATGGAGGTCGTACTCAGTGTCATGTTGGACTACTGGGGACCAGTGCACTTAGCGTCCGCGAGGACGGACGTATTGTTGGTTGGCAATGCAAGATCGATGGTCACTCACGTACCTCGAATCTGGAATTGGGTTTGTTCGTAATAAAACAAGCATTCATACGGACAGCACGACGGGGTGTGGAGTACCACAGAGTGTCAGCACGGTGACAACTGCTGCGGCTGTATCCGACAGGGCTTCAGGGACAGATGCGACGATAGTGCGGAGCGGCCAGCGATAGCACTGGGAACAGGAGTTGATCCCGTCACTTTTTCAGTCGGGTGTCGGCCTGCGTATAGCATCACTGCGGATGCATCCATGCCGGGGAGGGTGGGTGGGGGTGGGGGAAGGGGGGGGGAGGAGAAGGCCAGTATTAATTCGTCATCTTCGTACGGGCGTGATAGCATAGGGTGTATCTGGGTGCAAAACACCACCACCTCTGCTTTGCATAATTGGTAAATTGGATAGCAGCCGTTACCCGGTGACTCTGCCATTTATTCGACATCTTATCGTATACACAGAAAACAGCCCCGTCTTGAAGGAAAATAGTAACAAGTAGAGAGAAACGGTAAATATTAGAAGTCATAGGGCATGGCATGGTAAAGTCACAGGGCAGCCAGCGGACCAGCTATGCGCCAGCGTGTCGGGCGGCCACGTATACCGATAAAGGTATAAGCTTTGAACACGCAGTGCCATCGGTAGGCATAGCTCCAAGTATACCAAGTACACATATCAAAAGTAATTGCGAAGCCAATATTTCATGTCTAGACAAAGTGCCTGGGACGAGAGAATTAAAGAGAAAGAGTTTTTGGGTGCGGACACCAATAATTCATGAAAATTAAAGCACGCTTTGGACCAGTGTGCGGCCATATAGGGAGAGACACCTCGCTCCCTCCATTTCTCTACTGAGACTCTGGGAAACTACTGAAGAGCTGTGAACACTTAGAGACAACGTGGTGGGGAGAGACCTTCGGCTTTCCATCGTGTCAGAAACAGAGGGGAGGGGGGGGGGGGGAGGTAAAGCCGAAAAAACTCGTGTGCAGGACGTTCAGAGGAGGTGGAAGTCAGGGAAGGAAGTCAGAGAGGGAAGAGGGAGAGTGGCCAGACAGTAGCGGCAGTAGTCTCAGCGCAGTTGATGAAATCATAGGGGAATAGGTCGGGAGCTCTGTCTGTCGTACAACGAGTGGTCACCCATTTAATACTGACAGTATGATATCAAAGCAGACGGAACGGAGCTAGCAAGTCTTCATCTCTACACTAAGACTTGGCCTCTTCCTGAGTACAACTCCTTTAAGGCAAGAAGAGAAAAAGTTGAAACAGTTTTCTGTATAAATTTAGAAATTGCAAAATACTTCTAGTTGTTAAGGTGTAGAATAATAACCGCCACAATTATCGATAAAATTCACTTCTAGATCCGCTTCTTTCAAGTCACTTTCCAGTACTTAACTCCGGCTATTCCCCTTCTCAAGAATCTTGTCGCCCAATCTCAGGCTATACTCATGTTTGGGACGCGACAGTCTTTCAACAATATAACGCATAACCACATATTGCCAGGTCAGGATTGACCTGCCTCGACACAGTGGGTGTTCAATTGTTATCTTGGCCGATGCAATCACCAGGACTATCAAGCACTGTAACAATCCGTATATGGGTTTCCGACGGACTGGCGCGCCACCATTTTTCAACCACTACGATTGATGAGCAGTGGTACAGATCTTGAGCAGCATGGAATGACCTGCCACCTAATAAATGTATGTGTGTGTGTGTGTGTGTGTGTGTGTGTGTGTGTGTGTGTGTGTGTGTGTGTGTGAATACCTAAGGGACCAAACTGCTGAGGTCATCGGTACCTAGACTTACAAACTACTTAAACTAACTTAACCTAACTTATGCTAAGAACAATACACAAACCAATGCCCGAGGGAGGACTCGAACCTCCGGTGGGAGGGGCAGCGCAATCCGTGACATGGTGCCGCAAACCGCGCGTCCACTCCGCGCAGCCACACCTAATAACAGTTCGTCTCGATGCCCAGCCGCACCCAGCCGTAAATGACAGCTATGTATACTAAATTCGAACCCTGTAAACCTCAAATCACCTACAGACTTAATCACGTGTTCTTTCTATAGCACTGTATACTCACAATCGGTAAAATTTCGTTAACTGATATTCTTACTTGTATTGAAATTTGGTGACCAGCAATGTAGGGAAAGACGAGAAATAACTGGAAATACTAACTTCAAATACAACGGATTATTCTCTTAAGAACTGAGTTTAACGATCTATATTCAGAAATGTGTAAATGTCGATGGAATAAAGGAAGATTAGGGTTTAAAGTCCCATCGACAAGGATGTTGTTGGGTAAGAAACACAAACTCGGAATGTTTCAAGGATTGTAAGGAAATAGGCAGTGCCCTTTCAAAGGAACCATCCCACGATTTGCTTGCAGCGATTTAGGGAAATCACCGAGAAAGCTACACCTGGGTCGTCGGACCCGGATTTGAACCGGTGTCCCAAATGCGAGTCCAATGTGTCACAGTTTTCATTCAAAGACTAGAAAACTTTAGAGCTGAATTATTAAAGTAATAGAACAGTTAGATATTAAAAGATCGTTCACTTGGAATCTGCGCCCCGTCGTTCGGTGATATCTGTCAAGCTTGTGTATACTTAATGGATGTGGAACACCAAACAAATGCAATTTCTTGCGTGAAACATGTGAATATCGTGTTCAGAAACTGTTTTACGGGCAGGACTGAACATACCTGTGTCTAAAGATCTTCATACAATCCGAGACGGCTGTTGGAGAGGTCACAGATAGGGAGATAATCTCTGTTGATCCATCGTGGATACGGACAGCGGATCGGGTGGGCATCCGGGGTGTTTTTCCTACACGTAAAATGAGAAATGCCAGGATTCAGACAAAAATGTGCTTTATTCCCAAGAACTACTGCTAAGGGATACAATGTTCATGAAAACTGGCTACGCACATGACACGGGAAGAGCATTCAGCCCTCAATAGGATACGTCCAGAGGGTAAGGAAGCTGGCAGGCAAGAGCGCAACCCGCTGTTGCGGCCGCAACCTCGCCGACCCTCTCGCGTACTTCACGTGACGGCACCTGGTCCTCCAATTGGCGGGTTTGTGGCGTCTCTCACTCAGCAATAGCGTAGTGGCGTCCCTAGCTCAGCGTTATAGCGTGGGAGCCAACCACAAGTACTGCGGAGTAGTTTACGTAACTGCTCACACCACTCCCTGAGGCGGCGTTAGAACGACGGAAACACAATAAAATTTTTTTCACCATTATTAACCGTTACCACGTACAATATTTACGAATGATAAATCTCAAATGGCCATATGTTTTCAGAACTTATTTTATTTAGACGAGCAATTTCGGTATCTCATAAATTGTAACTTCAGGCCGCTATGCACTCCATGAATAGACCATCAGATATATCGATACATGCATAACTGGAGCCATCACTATCTGGAGACAGTGAATTCGGTTTTGTACTGTTTACTTCTAAGACTTGACAACAACTCCAAAAACGAATTAACGAAATCCAGATATTGTTGGCTCCAACTATGCAAGTATCGATGTATCTCATTGTCTATACGTGGAGTGCATAGGGGTCAGAAGATGGCATTAATGAGAAGCCGAAACTGGTCGTCTAAATAAAATAACTTCTTAAAGTATACGACTCTTTGGTGATTTTTCTTTGGTGAGTATGGAGAGATGCACCAAGCAACAGTTCGGCCGCGCGTTGTTGAAATCGGCATATACATCGTTTCCACAGTAGAGGACCAGCAAAAAGGTGAAGAAGTCCGTAATCAGCAGGCAGTTCGAACGTGAGCTGTGCCGAAAATATCTCTGATTCTTTTCGTAGCTCAGCTATGCCCTTTACTTCCAAAGAGTGTCACAGAATACCCCCTTTTCTGGACTGGGACTATCAAATTCCAGAATACAGGGGTGGACAAGAATATTAAAACACCGAGAGAAATGCATGCTTAAACGTAAATTCAGATGCTAGTCAAGCCTGCAGGTTGCGTTGTTGTATTCAACCATGAACGGTATGTGTGAATGTCCTCAATGCTTTGCAAGTTGTAGTGGTTCTTCATGTATTGGTTTTTATGTATTAAGAAAAGTTGGAGTTAATGTTATTGTGTCTGCTTCACAACTGGAAAATTATTTACGTCAATGACTCAGTTGTGGTTATTCTCGCAGTTAGTTTGCCCGACACGATGTTTTTACATTAAAAGACACGTAATTGTTTTTTAATATTTTGAAAATGTAATGCTGCGGAACTTTTCGCGATTTCGTTAAGCGGGGATCGAAAAAAATTGCTGAACTCCGTTTACTCAAATATGATTCAATATTGGAAATACTGATTACTTTTATTGTTTCAAAGGAAGAACCGCTAATCAAGAGAAATCTCCTACAGTTATGTTAGTGTTATTTGTCAAAATTAGCGAATACAAGACATTTATTACGACTCTGGGGCGTTATCATTTAGAACAATGGCGCTGACCTCTGCACCAATGTTCCCCTATAAAATTTGCATAAAAAATTTAAATCTACCACTTCATGAGTGTAGGATCTGGTACAGGTAAACATGAGCAACACTTTAAGTAATATTTGATTATATTTAAGCTAAATATTACATGAAACTTACACGTTTTCGTGCCTCGTCCCAAAGTTATTTTTCTGAGATAATATTTATGGTTCATTACGACGTCAGTTTTGGTATATTTTCGGAGTTATTTAATATCATTTTTATCACGTTATGTGGCGTACCGCCACGAAGTGTCGGCCGTGTTTATAACAGTGTTATGAGTAGCTGTGAGCGCTTATGTCGGGCTAAGTGAATTCGAACATGGGCGTGTTGATGACGCTCGCATTGTGGTTGCTACCGTAACCAAGGTATCCGAAGCGTTTCGTGCTTCAAGAGGCACCATACTGAAAATTTATACCGCGTACGGGGAAAGCGGAATAACACCATTCGCTAAGTCACAACGCGGACTGAAGTGAGTGTTGAGTGAATGTTGCGGACGGTCATTGAGAACAAGTATGACGAGAAATAAGAGAATGACAGCTGCAAAAGTCACTGCAGAACTAAATGTCGCACTCGCGAACCCCGCCAGCACAAAAACAAAAGAATGGAGCTACAGAAGCAGTGATTTGCAGGGCGAGCTGTAATTCTAAAACCACTTGTCAGGAATGCAAATGCACATAACAAGAAAACGTGGCTTCGAAAGTCATAAAATCATGGCTGTGGAGTAATGGAAGTAAATCATTTGGTCGGATGAGTCTTGTTGCACACTGTTTTCGACTTCTGAACGAGTTTACGTCCCAAGAGTAGAACATAAGTCACTGCAGAACTAAATGTCGCACTCGCGAACCCCGCCAGCACAAAAAAAAAGAATGGAGCTGCAGAAGCAGTGATTTGCAGGGCGAGCTGTAATTCTAAAACCACTTGTCAGGAATGCAAATGCACATAACAAGAAAACGTGGCTTCGAATGTCATAAAATCATGGCTGTGGAGTAATGGAAGCAAATCATTTGGTCGGATGAGTCTTGTTGCACACTGTTTTCGACTTCTGAACGAGTTTACGTCCCAAGAGTAGAACATGGCGAGGGTTCGATGATGATTATGGCAGCGATATCATGGCATTCCACAGGGCTCATGGATACCCTCCAAGTTCACATTACTGCCAAGAATTATGCGATCATTTTGGCTGATCAGATCCACCCCATGGTACAATGTTTGTTTCCCAATGGTGGTGATGTGCTCCCACGCGACAGGACACCTGTTGACACAACTCGTATCGTCCAGGACTGGTTTTGTGAGCACGAGGTTCACTTATCGCGTCTTTCTGACTGCCTCAGTCACCAGATCTCCGTATTACTGAGCATCCGTACTCTACTTTGAGAGAATGGCGCGTGATTGCTGTCCATGTTCATCATCTTTATTTGAGCTTGCAACTATTTTGTTTGCAGAATGGTGTAAGATACCCTTTAAAACCATACAGGAACTGTATTTATCCATTTACGAAACAACTGGACACTATTTTGAATGCCAGTGGTTTTTTTCTATACCGTTTTAGGCAAGATAATGTGTTGTGTTTATGGTGTTTTCCATAGTTTTGTCCATCCCTTTGTAAGTAGGCTGTTTAGGTTTTTATGCTGGTAACGCCACGTGGCGCTCTGTATGAAAATCACTGGCTGTGCTGTGTGCAGTCTGTGGCTGGTTGGCATTGTTGGAATATTCGCCACTGTAGTGTTGGGCAGTTGGATGTGAACAGCGCGTAGCTGGCAGTTGGAGGTGAGCTTCCAGCAGTGGTGGATGTGGGGAGAGATATGGCAGACTTTTGGGAGCGGACGATCTGGACGTGTGTCCATCAGAAAGTGTAAATTTATAATACTGGATATCATGAACTGATATATATATATATATATATATATATATATATATATATATATATATATATATATATATATATATATCCAAAGTCATCATATATATATATATATATATATATATATATATATATGATGACTTTGGAACATTATTAAGCTAAATTCATTGTTTGTTCTCTATCAAAACCTTTCATTTGCTGACTATGCGTATCAGTAGTTAGTGGCTTCAGTAGTTAGAATCTTATTTAGCTGGCAGTAGTGGCGCTCGCTGTATTGCAGTAATTGGAGTAACGAAGAATTTTGTAAGGTAAATGATTTGTGGTTCAAATGGTTCAAATGGCTCTGAGCACTATGGGACTTAACATCTATGGTCATCAGTCCCCTAGAACTTAGAACTACTTAAATCTAACTATCCTAAGCACATCACACAACACCCGGTCATCACGAGGCAGAGAAAATCCCTAACCCAGCCGGGAATCTAACCCGGGAAAAGTGATTTGTGAAAGGTATAGGTTAATGTTAGTCAGGGCCATTCTTTTGTAGGGATTTCTGAAAGTCAGACTGCGTTGAGCTAAAAATATTGTTTGTCAGTTTAGTGTTGATCAGAATAAGTAAAGAGCGAAATGTCTGAGTACGTTTAGTCCTGTTCAGCTGTTTGAAAATCAAATAATGTAAGAGGTTTATCAGCACAGTAATTCATAAATTTTTCTAAGGGGACGTTTCACCTTCTACAAACCTCGTTAACCTGTACCGCTTAAATGCCATTTGAAGTTCATCGTTCTCAGCTTATTTACTTCACTAGTGGCAGTGATTATGGTTGTTTCGCCAGTTTCTGTACTGCTCAGATATATGAATTAACGATTAGCTTCTGCTCCTGAAGACACAATAATAGTTTGACACTGAAAATGGTAGTGAGGAACATTTATTAACACATTGCCCAATGATCATTACGTATTTGGAAAACATGTCACCTCCTTCAATGATTTCGACACTTTTCAGCAATCAAAAAGGTCGCTGCCATATATGCAAGACTGCAGAACATAGCGTGCAGGATCGAATATCGACGTGCAGTTCTCTCTCAGGTACTGGTGATGGCCTGTCATTGCTTCCAGGAATCTTACGATGCTGCCACAAAGCAGGGTGCGTCGCACCAGAGCGTTTGGATAGATCAACACTGAGTGTACACACAACACACACGTTGCTGGCCTTTAGATGTAGATGGAAAGCTTATGGCAAAAAAGAACAAACATTATACACCTTCCGATGTAATGCGAGAATGTTTGCAGTAGTATCCAACTAATTTGAATCATTTTCATTTGAGGTACACATGTGCCCAGAACCTGCAAGAGTTGTTAGAGATAATATTTACAAATGTTCGTTTTTCTCATTACGAAACATATCCAACATGGAATTCCCCATTGGCAAACGAATAATTGTTCTTCAGTTTTAATTTACTTTTGGTAGTGGCCGTTTGTTTAAGGGAAGTAGATAAGTCTTTTTCATCAGCTTTCTGACGCAGACGCAGTGCATTGTTTGTAATTACATCATTTGAGACACGAACAGCAACCACATGTCATGTAAACACAAAATATTTCTTTTCTGTAATTATCATATTTCATAATGTATGGATCGCCCGCACTAAGGACTTTCTCTTTTGAACTTCACGAATAATAAATATAAAAATTTACAAAAGTTCGATTGTCGTGGGGTCACCTTGTTAGACAAAAAGAGGCAGTGTGGTCACATGCGGGGGCACGATTTATTGGGAATTTGTAGTTTAATGGGAATTTGCAGTTTAATGGGAATTTGTATTTCTGCAGTTTTTCTACCGTGCAACCGTCGCTTTCGTAACAATCTCTCTCGGAAAATTTGGAAATTTGTGGTAAGTTCTATGGGACCAAACTGCGGAGGTCATCGGTCCCTAGTCTTACACACTACTTAATCTAACTTAAACTAACTTACGCTAAGGACAACACACACACCCATGCCCGAGTGGGGACTTCCCCCTCCGACGGAGGGAGCCGAGCGAACCATGGCAGGGCGCCAAGACCGCAGGGCTACCCCGCGCGGCAATCTATCTCGAAAAGCCTACGCGAATGAAGCCTATAGTAGGATGCGCAGCAGCAGGGAGGAATGTATATTTTACAATGATGACGATCGCTGACACTACCTCTCAAAAGCGGTGAACGTTGCCGTCGATGGTGTTAGTCTGCATGCTGTTTATTAATTTCATTCATTCTTGTCTGGTCTTTGCGAGTAGATCTGTTCAACGGATTAGACGCCGTCACGGATAATATGATTACATTTAAAAACAATACCTAAAATCTTCGCCGTCATACGCAAATGCCACACAGACGTGACACGACGGATATTGGCTTCAGGTTCCAAAAGTAAAGAATACCTGTATCATTGACATCTGTCCGGAATATTTGATGTGGATACTTTTTATAACGTAAATTCGACCAATAGTACCACTAGAGTTTAAAAAATGCTCATAGACGAAACGTAGTAAAAATACCGTAATAACGAAAGAAATACAGTATCTCTGAAAGAATACTCCATAGAATCAGCAGGGGAAACCACATAGTACATCTAGATAATAAAATGTTATCCTGAGGAATTAATTACTAACCTCCTGGACATAAAGTTTTTGTCCGCAGCTCGTGGTCGTGCGGTAGCGTTCTCGCTTCCCACGCCCGGGTTCCCGGATTCGATTCCCGGCGGGGTCAGGGATTTTCTCTGCCTCGTGATGACTGGGTGTTGTGTGATGTCCTTAGGTTAGTTAGGTTTAAGTAGTTCTAAGTTCTAGGGAACTGATGACCATAGATGTTAAGTCCCATAGTGCTCAGAGCCATAACAAAGTTAATATTTACAATTTAATATTTGCAGGTACTGAGTAACCTAGGTAACAACGCGTCATGAGGAAGGTAAAAGTTTGCAGAGTAAAAAATATTACTTTTGATTCCTAAACTAATAGCACAGTTATGTATTTAAAAAATAGTTCACCTGATGCATCAACATCAAATAACCACTCGTAATGATCCCAAGAACGTACACTGATTAAAAGTGAGACAGCAATCCCAAGGTGCAATGTTTGAGCTCCTATTGTCGCTGATGCCGCAATTCACTTTCTCAAAGCATTTTGTAGATAAATATGCAAGAAAAACGAATGAGGAAAGCTCTGTATTGCACTATAAATTTGCAATATACACTGACGGAAAAATCTCAACATCAAAAAATGATTAATGTAGAATAATGACTTTTCGGAAATAAATTTGTGAAGGTAACATACTTAAGTGCTTAACATTGCAAGATCACAGGTTAATATAAGCGCGAGATAAGACATTACAAATGTGAAATAGTGATACACTAATAACCTATTCAACCGCCAGGCAGTTCAATACAAAGATGCAGACTTGCATGCATTGTGTTGTATAGGTGTCAGATGTCAGTTTGAGGAACGGAGTTCGATGTCTGTTGCACCTGACCGATCAATACGGGGACCGTTAATGCTGGTTGTGGGTAACTCTGGAGTTACCACCCGATGATGTTCCGTATGTGCTCGATTGGAGACAGATCTGGTGATGTAGCAGGTCAAAGCAATCTGTCGATACTCTGAAGGCATGTTGGGTTAGAACAATGGTATGTGGGCGAGCACTATTCTGCTGGAAAACACCCCCTGGAATGATGTCTATGAAAGACATCACAACAGGTCGAATCATCGGACTGACGAATAAATTTGCAGTCAGGATGCGTGGGATAATCACGAGAGTGCTCCTGCTGTCATACGAAATCGCATCCCAGACCATAACTGTAGGTGAAGGTCCAGTGGGCCGAGCACACAGGTTGATCGCAGGCTCTCAGCTGGCCTCCTCCTAACCAACACACGGCTATCACTAGCACCGAGGCAGAACCAGCTTCCGTCAGAAAACACAACAGGCCTCCATCCTGTTCTCCAATGAGCTCTCTCGTGATGCTACGAAGTCGCAAGTGGCGGTGTTTTGGGATCAATGGAAAGATGTAGGGCGTCTGGCTCGGAGCTGTGATAGAAGTAACCGATTTGTAACAGTTGGTTGTGTCACTGTGGTGCCAACTGCTGCTCATATTACTGCTGCAGATGCTCAGCACGATGCGCCAGAGCCATACGCCGAACACGATGGTCATGGCCCTTCCTTGCCATATGGCCATCCAGAGCCCGATCTTGTTGCGAATGTGCATTCTCGTGTCTACCGCTACCACTAATCTTGTACAGTGGCTACATTCCTGCCAAGTCATTCTGCAATATCAGAAGCAACATCTTGTAGCCCTTTTACACGACCTCGTTGAAACTCAGTAGGGTGTTGATAATGGCGGCTTTGTCGTCTTAAAGACATCCTTGACTAACATCAACTGACGACGGCCAGTCTCTAATATAACTAACGCTCACGATCACTACAGCGCGTATTTAGAGCAAACATTCATCTCTTGGTCTCCCTCTACGATTTTTACCCTCCAGGCTGCCCTTCAATACTAAATTGGTGATCCCTCGATGTCTCAGAACATGTCCTACCAACCGATCCCTTCTTCTAGTCAAGTTGTGTCACAAGCTCCTCTTCTCCCCAATTCTATTCAGTACCTCCTCATTAGTTATATGATCTACCCATCTAATCTTCAGCATTCTTCTGTAGCACCACATTTCGAAAGCTTCTATTCTCTTCTTGTCTAAACTATTTATCGTCCACGTTTCACTTCCATACATGGCTACACTCCATACAAATACTTTCAGAAACGACTTCCTGACACTTAAATCTACACTCGATGTTAACAAATTTTTCTTCTTCAGAAACGCTTTCCTTGCCATTGCCAGTTTACATTTTATATCCTCTCTATTTCGACCATCATCAGTTATTTTGCTCCCCAAATAGCAAAACTCCTTTATAAAATTTTTTGAACTCCAGGCCTGAAGGGCCGCTGAACATTCACAACTGTAATGTCAGAATGACAACCTTAAGATTCAATGATTAATTATTGACCAATACAATAAGTTACTGAAAGGAATGACTTTAATCATTCGGCCAGAAGGGCCAATCAAATATAACCAAAAATGCTGTTTTGATAATACTACAAGAATGCAAAACCAACAGTTAATTTACCTCGTCCAAAGGAGCAGTAAAGACCAAAAGACAAATTACCAAAGTTTTTTTTTTTAATGAAACAAGCTAACAAGATAAAATTAATAACCAAAAAGGGGTAGTGATGTCGCCACTCGGCCTGAATATCAGTAGTAATAAATATTTGAGAATGGTTGAAGTTATTGAGTTAGCACTTAAAACCAGCCCGTGCTCCTCACCGCTAGGAAAAATTTACAATCAGCTGTGCTAGGACCGCCTGCTTTAGCAATATGGCACAGACCAGCACAACTAGAAACTTCACCAACGTGGCGAATCGTCCTCATAGGGCATGACAGCAACTCTCTATAACACATAAAATGAAAATTACTAAACATTGAAACACATGGTTTAAAATATAACGCCTATCTACGCAGGAACTGTTAATGGCGCCCACTGGCCTTCGTAAATCTTCGACTTACTAAAATTCATAATAATATCATAATAATACCACTCAACAAATAGTAAAATACAAGATCGTTATTGCACTTAGGTCAGAATAAAATTTCAACCACAGATAAAATTTTAGGTTCAGTTATTAAGGCACAGAGAGTTAACACTCTTTTCTAGTGATAGTTGCAATTGACAATATATCAGCAGATCACTGAATCGGGATTTCGGGCACGCCTGAGCCTACTAAAATTGCGAAACACCATGGCACACGATCTTAGAGCAAAACACACCCGACGACACGGGCCTGAGTGAGACACACCCAGTCAAGAAAATTCTCACCGTTAATCCAGAAGGCAGACAAGCATTCGGCGATTGGTTGCAACCAGCATCAACTCGAGTTATGTCCATCGCCCCAGTTCCGCCATAGCAACGCGGACACGCCGCGTCAACAGTTGCCACTCCGAGCTTCCTTATCACACAGCCCGTCCAGAACGACTGCCGCCGCCCCGAGTACACACGCTAGTAGCAATCACGTGCGTTCACAGGAAGTTATACCACCTTTACCGCAGCATTGCGCTGCCACACAACCGGAAACTAAACTCCCCGTCTCACTCCGGCAGCAGCACTCGATACTCTCGTCGTCAGTAGGTCTCTCCCCAGAACGCAGCGCCCTCCGAAATTTAAAAGTAAACGGACCAATGGCGGCAGAGCAAAGCCAAGGCTCCGGAAGACGACACACCACATCTAGGCAAAGATGAAGATGATACGGGTCAGTAAGGACTGGTGAAAGTAGCGTGATAATCGTAAGATTTTCTGTCCCTCATTAACACAAATAATCAGCTGCTGCCGGCCGCGGTGGTCTCGCGGTTAAGGCGCTCAGTCCGGAACCGCGCGACTGCGACGGTCGCAGGTTCGAATCCTGCCTCGGGCATGGATGTGTGTGATGTCCTCAGGTTAGTTAGGTTCAAGTAGTTCTAAGTTCTAGGGGACTGATGACCACAGATGTTAAGTCCCATAGTGCTCAGAGCCATTTGAACCATTTTGAATCAGCTGCTATCATTTGTACTGCTCATCATTTCGTAACAAATAGTGCTTTGAAGTTGCTTACAGGCAGGACATGAAGAAAGGAGTGATTCGAGCTAATTAGCACCTAAACTAGTTTCATTTAATTTGATGTTTTTTATTATTTCAAAGAAAAATCAAACTTGATATGCTACGAGCTTACGCCCTCTTAATTAATATTCAAATCACAAAAATAATATTTATGATTAATGTGATCCCTTAAGCTGAATTCAAACGAACAGACTTTCATTCATTTAACCTTGGACAGTACTGGTAGGTGGTGAGTAGCGATAATTATGTATGGGTTCCAAAAGGAGACTTTCACCGGTAGATTCCCACTAAATTACTGAACTTAAGCGTGCAGCAGATCCTGGGACGCAGGGACTGATGGCAGGATCTCAGTGTTTATACTCAAATACCCGTATACTATATCTACAGATCCAATCTCGGTAGAGACAGTAAAAGAAATGTACGTATGGCGGTTACTAAAAAAATGAACTTCCCATTGATGTAGTGCTGAAATTAAATCCTAGCAGCTATTTGTTCAAGCTCCAAAACAAAGAACTGTAATTTAAATACCACGTTGTTGGATCGTGTTCCAAAATTAAAGTTTTATTCACAAAGAAATCGATTAAAAAATACGAGATTTCACAAGCCAGATGTATATCATTGTGCATATTATAACACACGCTGTCATTTTATTAAGGTTCTTCCGTAATAAGGAACAGAATGAGGACTACGTGCTTAGCTGAAGGCCACTGTAGCAAAAATACTATTCACAAAGAAAACTAGTTAAAGATACGAAATTTCACACACAAATTGTAAATCTATTATTGTCCTACCGCAGTGAGAGACAAAGGGTCGCGTCCTTGTCTGAAGGCTACAATAACGAAGTACAGTTCATAAAGCAAACAAGTTAAAGTATGAGTATTCACACACGTTTCCACAAGAAAAAAAACAAGGGAGCGCTTACCACAGTCCATGACACCTTACGTACATAGCCGCTACAAAATGTATGCTCCACGCTGCTCTCTATATTCTGACGTGATATACACAAAGCCATCCTGATAAGAAGAAATTTACACTTAGCAGTAATGAAAGAGTTTCAAGAGCACTCTTTCAGTGTTTATACGGGGCCACACTATTTCCACAAAATGAGCGAACCCGAGCTAGTGGAACTGAGTGCCGCTTTCTTGCTTTTACATCACACTAGGTATAAAGTTAGAAGGAAGGAAACAAACTGGGTTTTGTGGAAGCGTTCTTTTTCGAGTAAACGGGATGCTTCAGAAAATTTAAGTCGTGGGATGATGCAGGATACATACCTTTTCTAGAATTCTACGAGTGTCGAAACGCGATTTCGAATATATCGTACAAACAATTGGTCCGAGACCCGCTGAGAGAATATATACCTATTACAACCCGACTGGCGATCACTCTTCGTTTGTTAGCTACTGGTGATTCGTACAGAAGTTTATTGTAGACCTTTAAAGTGCGCTGCTTTGACAGAAAGATTGAGAGATATCACTAATGTAAGTTTGAAGTAAGGATAAATTCATATTTATATTTTATTTTTGTTCAGGAGCACACGAAAATACAATTTCTGTTTCGAGCACCTCTCCACATAGTATGAAATTCATGGCATTAGACGCAAACCATTTAGATGAAGAGCCATCTGCGCATACACTCTTCCTGTACAATTTTCTGCCTCCCATTTGGCTTAGCATCAAAGATTTCAGAGTTTTTTTGTATGCTTCACAAGAGTGGGATAACATCGGCTACAACTTCCCAACTCTCCTTTATGAGAATGCGATTTTTGTATACATTACTTCATTCCACAGCTCTCGTCGAAGATGAATGGCGCTTATGAAGTTCACACTTCTCTAATTTGGCCAGCTCTCCACTGCTGTACACAACTAACTCAAAAAGCAAGCAACTAACAAAACAGGTGAATATACTCGTACTTTTACGCGTGCAAACTTTCGATCAAAAGCCAATTTTTTTTTCGGTCGGACTGTATTCTTTCGTTATTTACTCCTTATTACAAAGCAGAACCACCCTGAGAAAGAGGAAACAGAAGAAAAGGGAAGAATTTATGGTGCCGTAGCGTGGAACGTCCTGAGCGGTCCTCGCAGTGGTTAGAGTTATATGGTAAGTGCACCAGTTGAGTGTAGGTGAAGGTGATGGATAATATGTGGTCATAATTACGTTATATGATGGTACGAGAAGGAGAAAGAGAAAACTCAATGCCTGCACATGTCCTCGAACTTCCAAGAACCGGAATTAACTGAATAATCTAGGAATATACAACAATACGTAATGTGATCGTGAACAAGATCAGACTAAAAACAGCGTGCACAGATGCACTGAAGAAATCATTAAATAGTAAGAAAACAGTCTCGATCACGCAACCGTTTATTAAAAATATGACCGTTTTCGGCCTATAATAGCAGGTCATCTTCAGATAATGCATCATCCAGCTGTTCCAAGTGTCAACGTCAGCCGGATGGTACATTATTTGAAGATGACTTATTACTAGAGGCCGAAAGCGGTCATATTTTTAATACATGACTGTACGTTCGAGGCTGTTCTTCACTAGTTTTACTTAACAGACAGATCGCTGTATCCCAATAATGTTACCTAAAATGATGTAGTAAATCATTGTTCCCCCGTTTTATATTCGAGTCAACAATGTCACATGTCCTCACTCCGTGATACTCTGCAGAGACTTTTGGAATCTGGTGAGAGACATCGCCTCCTAGTCTTGTGATCAGGAACTTCAATCTAGCACGTCTATTCTGCTAGTCAGCCAAATATTGGCGAAAATTTTTTCCACCATGTGGATTCGAACCGGCTGTCTACGAGTGAGCACCGAGCACCACCGCACAGTCACCTCGACCTCGGCTGACGAGACGGTTATGGGGAGAGGGAGAGGGAGAGGGCGAGGACTAAGAGTAGTCTGAAGTGAAAGGACAGAGCTTCGAGAGTCTCTCGCGATACAGCTGATGTGGCAGCGTTATAATTTACAGTAGATTTGATCGTAACCTTTCATCAACAGTGTTTGGTCGACGAGGGGAACGGAAGTTACTGCATCCAGGTACTGAGACCTGACGCGGCGCCAATATGAGCCGCTAAGCCCCAACCCAAACCTCCCAGCAGCGTTTCATGGAGAGCGAGCTGCGACGGTTGATGGAAAACGAAGCGGGATGGTGATATTAAGCTCGGCCCTCTCCTCCGCCCTCCTCCCCCCCCCACCCCCACCCCGCCCCCCTGGAGAGACGTAAGGCGTATGCCAACACTCGTGTTTACACTCTCGTTCAGTTTATTCTGCATGCATCCTGAGTAAAACACAGACTAGTCAGCACGAGCAATCATCTCCATCATCCACACGCTACGGTGATTTGTATGATACTTCATTAACAGATTGGAGAAACGAAATGCATGCTATGTTCACTAGGTACTTGCACAGTACAGCGATATGCTCTGTTTCCCACTGTTTCCTGCGCCCATTTGCGAATAACATTGTTTTTAGATGTCCCATATGAAAAAGAATGCGAAGAGGTAGTGGGAAAACAATGGAACAAATAATTCGGTGACACATTTCATTGACAGTTTCGGTGACAGATTGATTTTCCTACTCCGGCGGTACAGGAAAGCAGCACACTGATAGATAACGTTTTCATAGACCAAGATACATTCAATCAAATAAAAAGTTTTCCTGTTCAGAATGGTCTGTCTGATCACGATGCACAGCTAGTTACAGTATATGATATAGCTCCATACAGTAACGCAAAACAATCCTCCATAATAGTGGGTTCCATTAACGATTTAACACTTGAAAATTTTAGGGAAAGCTTGCAACAATTAGACTGGGGTGAGGTGTACAGGGAACATATTGCTAATTTAAAATATAACCTATTTCATGATACCTTTGTGAGTATATTTGAAAACAATATAATTGTAAGAAACCATATACGAACCATGGCTTACTAAATGGATAAAAATATCTTGTAAACAGAAAAGGGAAACGTATCTTATAGCTAGGAGGAATAATGATCCTGTACAATGAAACATTATAAAAACTACTGCACTGTATTAACAAAAGTTATTAAAAATCCAGAAGTATGTGCATTATGTCTGAGATTAGCACATCTGATAATAAATTTAAAACAATTTGGAATATAGTGAAAAGGGAAACAGGGCATCTGAGAGAACAGGAAGACTGTATTTCTATCAAACACAATGAAAAGTTTGTTGACAACAAGTCAGAAGTAGAAAACATTCTGAATAATCATTTCTTAAAAGTTGTAGAGAAAATAGGTTCCTATTCATTAGAAAATGCAAGGCAGTATATGGAATTTCAATTTGATAAAATTTAAATTCAACCCACCTCTCCTGCTGAAATTAGGAAAATAATAAATTCACTCAAAAGTAAAAGCTCACATGGAATAGATGGCCATTCCAACAGTGTACTAAAAGCTTGTTCCCAACAAATAAGTTGGATTCTCAGCCACATATGTAGTAGCTCACTGAAACAGGAAATTTTTCCAGGTACGCTGAAATGTGCTATTGTTAAACAAAAAAGGGAATAGATCTGATGCTAACAACTACCGCCAAATCTCACTTCTGACAGCATAAACAAGTTCCTTCATATGGCCCCAAAAGTAAAAATCCAGTGTATTTAAATCAGGGCTGCGTGCTGGCCATCGACGTGGACCCGAACGCCCGACCCATCGTCCTGGAAATCGACTATCCAAATATCTGCGTACTCTGTGACCAATGTGGGGTGGAGCACCATCGTGGAGGAACCACTTGTTATGACGTATGCCTAACGGAATGTCTTCTAACAACGTTGGTAACAATGTTTCTAGAAACGTTCGGTAATAGTTAGCAGTAAAACGTGCAGGTAAAACATAGGGCCCAATAATGTAATTATCGAGCATAGCCGCCCACACATTTACGGAAAATCGTCGCTGAAAATGTGTTGCCACTACGTGATGAGGATTGTGTACACTCCACGTGTGCATGTTATGGAAATTAGTTATTCCGTCGCGAGTGAAACACGCTTCATCTGTGACGAGTATTTTGTTGACAAAATCATGCTGCGCACTGTGTAACAAAAACCAAGCTGAGAATTCACGTCGTGGAGGGAAATCTTGTTCTTCCAATGCTTGTACGCGTTGAATGTGGTAAGGCCGCAGACGCTCCTCTTGCAAAGTGCGATGAATGACAGTGTGCGATGTACCCACGTGGCGGCCGATGCTTCTAGTACTCTGAGAAGGATCCTCCTGGATGCGGTCGAGAATTCTTTCCTCAGCTTCCAATGCACGATCGGCGCGTTGTGGGCCTCTGCCTTCCGCGCGGGGCAGTAAAGAGCCAGTATCTCTCAGTCTAAGGAAATTAAATACGTACTCGTCGGTTGTATTCTGTCATGATGTAACAAAAATGGAAAGCATATCAGAACAGAAGATATGTTTTGCATACGGACGAAAATTTACAAAGGTGCAGATAACTACTGTACTATATTAAGATGTAAATGCATAATAATCGCATACAAGTAGAGAATCACAATGACACAAACCTTTGCTGCACAGCACCAAATGTCTTTCGTGCAGGAAGTCGTCATTGTGGGAAGCGTTCTCGATAAATTCGTACAGTTGCCCTCGCAACACCTTTTGCCTCGCCATAAATTAAATGCATATCGCATAGTTCAGCTATAGTAAATCTCCTTTCCATCCTAACAGTTAACAGAGTTGCAGTAACATCTGCACAGGTTACTGCCTACTGTCGTCGCTCGGTGTATTACAATGACGCAGCCACTCAGGCCGTAGTTGCCTATGTGTTTACCATTTATGCTCACGATGTCAATACCCGCAGCGGGCAATAACAGGAACCGATTGCTTACGTCCGTGCACGGCCAAGTATCTACTTTTCCAGAATCATTATTCTGAGACGAACTGTTTTTTTCTGGGACAACCGTAGGAAATACGCAAACATGTTACTAGACATTTTTGTCAAGCATTGCGAGATGTGCCATCTGTATAATTTTGGCGTCTTATACCGTTTACACCCTGTATATCAAATACATTTACCAGTGTCATTCCTAGTAGTGGAAAAGAAGGTATTATCTCAGTATGCAGACGGTGATACTACATTAAGAGTCATGCATGTTCCTTGCAGTACTATCATGCTTTTGTACCTTGCGACAATGTCAATCTTTGCTATAAGTTTTATTTGTTTTGTTAACAAGTTTTGGGAGACAGACAAATCTGGTGATAACTGATCGAAACCGGTTGGTTGGGGATCAAATAGTGTTTTGTATTCCACACCTTCTTAAATAATTAATCTCTGTAATTTACAGTATGATCGTGTCACGCTACCCATCTCTGTTTCTTGTCGTTTTTCGTCACTCCTCCTATATATTGATCATAATCCATTACAGGTAAAGAATGTGCAATGTCAGTTTGTATCCATTTCTTTGTTTCCGATATTCAGTTATCTCCATTGTCTCATTGCCTTTTCATTTAAAATACTGTCTTCTCTTGTAACTTTGTAGCCACAGTCACAACATTGTACATCTTTGTCGTTACAGGAGTCAATGTCAGCATCACAATGAAATGTATCACTCACTGAAATGAAACTGCTGATGACATTTGGAATATTAGCTGATGGTGGATTACGATTGGCAATAATACTGTCTCATAATTACTGGCATCAACTGGCGACTCTGTGTGAAATGCAATGCTTGCAGAAGGCCGTGAAGTATTTTTTCTTCACTTAATCTCTGACTGCGAGCCATTCATCTGCGGAGAAGGGCTGAGTTGTACATCAACTTTCATAATCCTAGTATAACAGAAAACCGGCGTAGTTAGAGTTTTTTTTTTCCTTTATTGAGTATCGATTCCCCCTGAAGGTGGCGGGCTGGCAGCAGCTTACTACGCCGCTCTTCAGCCTACACAATTTGTTTTAAAAAGATGAAGATAATAAAAAATAACAGTTGGCGATAAAATCGGTGACTTAAAGGTAAAATGGAAGAAAATTCTGGAACTTAAAACATAAAACACAGGGTTGATGATGCTAAGAAAATACACAGGAAGCAGAAAAATAACAGACAATTAAAAAACACGGCGACAGTCTGGTTTCTGTTCGCAAGAGATATAAAATGCACACCCAGCGACAGCATGATTTCTGTTCGCAACACTGTGGAAAGACGCACAACGCTGAACACTCACTTAAACACTGCACTAAGGAGTGGCACAAATATGACATACCACAGCCGAGAGCAGGTGGGGGGAAGAAACTGGACAGATGATGGGAAAATAAAAAAGGGGGGGAAGGAGAGGAAAAGTGAAGGGGGGAGGGGGGAAAGGAGCCAATGGAGAATGAGGACCCATAAGAGGGGTGGGGGGGGGGTGCTGAGCAGACGTGCCAGGGAGTGGGGAAGGCAGAGGAGGGGAATACAAAAGGACTCGGGGGGGGGGGGGGAGAAGGGAGATAGGGAGAGGTTGGGCGGGGAGAAAACCCAGAATGGAAGGGGGGAGGAAGAGGGTGACCAGGGAAAGGACGGAGGAAAGGAGGGGGGTGAGGATCAGAGTCGATAGGAGGGATAAATGGAGGGAGAGAGGGCATCATCCGGGAGGGGGAGTTGACGGAAGCCACCTTGGGAAAGGAGATGTAGGGTGTAGAGGTGGAGGGTATGGGGGATACAATAGTGAAGACGTGGCATGTAGTTAGAGGTACCGCCACGTATTTTTAGCATGAAAGTCATACAATTTTTAATGAGTACCTCAAAAATTTAACTCACCAGCAAAATTAAAAAAAAAAAGCTGGATATATTTCTCAAAACGATTGTGAAACGTTTTGTTCAAAACAAGCAAGCGCTGCATCATTCAGTTTTATTATGTTGGTTTCAGAAAGCCTTCGGGCAATGTCAAATGCAAAATGTACATGATTCTCTGTCGTTCCATTGATGTTCTTTCAAATCTCTTGTCCATTGCTGTTACAACTGCTTGCTTGCATGTTTTCCTCGGCTGTCCACGTTCTCTGCAGTTTGGTGGTATGCACGACATAGTTTTCTTAGGTAACCAGGATTTATCCATCCGTTGGAAATGAGCATACCATATTAATTGCTTCCGTTCGATGTTAGTTGTTGATGATTCTTCTGTACCCACTCGTAATTGAACCTCTTCGTTACGTATTTTTTCTCTTCTGGATATTCGGAATGTCCATCTGAACACATCCATTTCGATGCAGTCCAACTTTTCTTCATAGTATCTGTAATTGTCGGTGTCTCCGCCTATTACAACAAGGAACTAAGAGTTTTGTTTGTGGCGTACTTCCGTTTCTTTCCTATTTCGCTATTCCATTTAATCAAGATGTCAGTCTTGTAGCCCGAGTTATTCGTTTTATAATTTCTAGATCATGTCTACTCCTAGATGTGGAACGACTGCTGTGCATCTATTGGAAATATTTTTTTCTGTGGACATTGAGTTATAAAGCCCGTTGCTTATGGTCTCCTGTAATTTTCGTTGGTGGCAGCACTGAACTACACGCATCCCAAACAGTGAGGTAGGCACAGCAATGTTGTGAATAATCGCCTCTGTAAGATATCGACCGTTGAAAACTGGGCTTACGATTTTTAGAAACTAAGAGAAGATAGAGAATGTTCTGTTTATAGGTACTGGAGTACAAAGGGTTAAGGTAAATGACCGTATGATTTCTTTGAGGAAGCGGTCTATTTCCTTGGCAGTTCTGTACTAAAAGGAGACTGTGTTCTGTCCGAATGACCTCGTCGCCGAGAAGACTTCAAACCCTAACTGTCTTTTCCCTTGAGATGTGTATTGGGGCCATGAAGCCCAACTGGCGTACTGTAGATGATGCTAGCACCTGACCTGGTTTGTACTGCTGACGACTTGCAAAATGTATGTATCTAGGCCATGTGTTTCACTGAAATGTGAAGCTGTTCACATTTGTATTTTCTTCTGATCGTCAGTCTTTTAAGATGGCAAAAGTCAGTAACATAACTCCTGCCTATCTAAATCCTTGCGAAAGATGAAGTTAACAGCGGTCTTTCTAATTTTGAATTTCTCCTACATTAGTTAAATAGAAAGATATTTTTTCCTGTCGCATATTTCCCATGGACACATGTTGTCTGTAGTTATGCTTCTTGGCAGTCAAAAAAATGGCTCTGAGCACTATGGGACTCAACTGCTGAGGTCATTAGTCCCCTAGAACTTAGAACTAGTTAAACCTAACTAACCTAAGGACATCACAAACATCCATGCCCGAGGCAGGATTCGAACCTGCGACCGTAGCGGTCTTGCGGTTCCAGACTGCAGCGCCTTTAACCGCACGGCCACTTCGGCCGGCTCTTGGCAGTCAAACGAACGTGGTGCTCCATCAACAGCTTTGCTTCCGCACGGAAAATGTTTGAACCAATGGTAAAAATGTGTAAAGTGTGATTGTGAAGTTATCTGGACACGTTTAACAGGGCTAGGGGAAATAAAGTTAATTGTGGGGTGTTATTACCGGCCACCAGGTTCCACCGTGACAGTTCTAGAATCATTCAAAGGGAGTCTATATTCTGTATTGCAGAAGTCGGAGTCGACTTCAACCTACCTAGTATAGGCTGGGATGTCTATGGATTCATTACAGGTGGTACAGACAAGCCGTCGTGTGAATTACTGTTGAACACATTATTCGAAAACTGTCTTGAGCAGCTAAATCGACAGCCAACGCGTAATGGAAATATTTTAGATCTGGTAGCCACGAACAGACCAGACCTCATCGACGGTGTCAGTGTTGAGACTGGGATTAGTGATCATGATGCTGTCATTACGACTATGGTTACGAAAGTTAAAAAGTCGGTCAAGAAGGCTAGGAGAGTATTCTTACTATAAAGAGCAGATAAGCAGTTGTTAGCATCCCACTTAGTAAATGAATCGACTTCACTTACTTCCGGTACGATGGACGTGGAAGAATTATGGGCAAATTTTAAACAGATTGTAAATCACTCATTGGACAAGTATGTGCCGAAAAAGTGGGTTACGGACGGAAATACCCACCGTGGTTTAACAGCGCAATTCGGAGAATGCTCAGGAAGCAAAGGCACTTGCACTCGCGGTACAAGAAAGATCGGGAGAATGTGGACAGGCAAAAGTTAGTAGAGATTCGTGCTGCTGTCAAAAGAGCGATGCGCGAAGCATTCAACCACTACCACCGTCATACCTTAGCAAAAGATCTTGCTGAAAACCCAAGGAAATTCTGGTCTTACGTAACATCGGTAAGCGGGTCGAGGGCTTCCATCCACTAACTCACTGATCAGTCTGGCCTGGCAACGGAAGACAGGAAAACGAAAGCTGAAATTTTAAATTTAGGATTTGAGAAATCTTTCACGCAGGAGGATCGTACAAACATACCGCCGTTTGAATCTCGTACAGATTTCCGTATGGAGGACATAGTGATAGACATCCCTGGGGTTGAGAAGCAGCTGAATGGGTTGAAAATAAATAAATCTCCTGGTCCTGATGGGATTCCAATTCGGTTTTACAGAGAGTACTCTACTGCATTGGCTCCTTACTTAACTTGCATTTATCGCGAATCTCCTGCCCAACGTAAAGTCCCGAGCGACTGGAAAAAAGCGCAGGTGACGCCTGTATATAAGAAGGGTAGAAGGACGGATCCTCAAAATTACAGACCAATATCCTTAACATCGGTCTGTTGCAGGATTCTCAAACATATTCTCAGTTCGAATATAATGAATTTCCTTGAGACAGAGAAGTTGCTGTCCATGCGTCAGCACGGCTTTAGAAAGCATCGTTCCTGCGAAACGCAACTCGCCCCTTTCTCACATGATATCTTGCGAACCATGGATGAAGGGTATCAGACGGATGCCATATTCCTTGACTTCCGGAAAGCGTTTGACTCGGTGCCCCACTGCAGACTCCTAACTAAGGTACAAGCATATGGGATTGGTTCCCAAGTATGTGAGTGGCTCGAAGACTTCTTAAGTAATAGAACCCAGTATGTTATCGTCGATGGTGAGTGTTTATCGGAGGTGAGGGTATCATCTGGAGTGCCCCAGGGAAGTGTGGTAGGTCCGCTGTTGTTTTGTATCTACATAAATGATCTTTCGGATAGGGTGGATAGCAATGTGCGGCCGTTTGCTGATGATGCTGTGGTGTACGTGAAGGATTCGTCGTTGAGTGACTATAGGAGGATACAAGATGACTTGACAGGATTTGTGATTGGTGCAAAGAATGGCAGCTAACTCTAAATATAGATAAATGTAAATTAATGCAGATGAGTAGGAAAAAGAATCCTGTAATGTTTGAATACTCCATTAGCAGTGTAGTGCTTGACGCAGTCACGTGGATTAAATATTTGGGCCTAACATTGCAGAGCGATATGAAGTGGGACAAGCATGTAATGGCAGTTGTGGGGAAGGCGGATGGTCGTCTTCGGTTCATTGGTAGAATTTTGGGAAGATGTGGTTCATCTGTAAAGGAGACCGCTTATAAAACACTAATACGACCTATTATTGAGTACTGTTCGAGCGTTTGGGATCCCTATCAGGTCGGATTGAGGGAGGACATGGAAGCAATTCAGAGGCGGGCTGCTAGATTTGTTACTGGTAGGTTTGATCATCACGCGAGTGTTACGGAAATGCTTCAGGAACTCGGGTGGGAGTCTCTAGAGGAAAGGAGGCGTTCTTTTCGTGAATCGCTACTGAGGAAATTTAGTGAACCAGCATTTGAGGCTGATTGCAGTACAATTTTACTGCCGCCAACTTACATTTCGCGGAAATACCACAAAGATAAGAAAGAGAGATTAGGGCTCGTACAGAGGCATAAAGGCAGTCATTTTTCCATCGTTCTGTTTGGGAGTGGAACAGGGAGAGAAGATGCTAGTTGTGGTACGAGGTACCCACCGCCATGCACCGTATGTTGGATTGCGGAGTATGTATGTAGATGTATGTAGATGTAGATGTACTGCTCCAGGTCCTTGTTTTTTCCCGCTATTTGTAACACTGGTTGATGCCAATGAGTTAGTCCATTGCAAAATAACACGAATCTTCAAGCTCATTGCTTACGGCTGCTCCCATAAAAAAAATCCGTTTCATCATAACTTAGATGTGCATAGCACTGGCCATGCGCATGAACATGGTTTTAACACTTGTTGCTGTTTACATATCCCTCCTTTCAGCGAACATTTTAGACGCATCTTGTTGAACACAGGCACTGAGACAGCGGAGAAGTGAAGAAAACCTCCTATCCGTGTAAGAGAGATGGAGTAGGGGTGGGTGCACGGTCAGCTGGCGCCCCGCCTGCTGGTGAAGAGCGACGGCCCCCTGGAGGGCGGCGACTGCAGTGCGCTGCGCTGTGCTGTGCTGTGCTGTGCTGCTGTCCACTCTAAACCAAGCCACAGCCGTAGTGCGGCGTAGTCCCCGGACTCGCCATCCTGCAGCAGACTGAGACACAAAAGCACTTACGTTAGTGCTGATTGCAGCCCCGCTGGAGTTGTGTCGGCTGCAATATACGAGTATTAACATCAGGGTGTCAGGGACTGATTTATGCAACATAAAAAATTTGTGTATCTACATCTACGTTTACATCTACATCTACGTGATTACTCTGCTATTCACAATAAAGTGGCTGGCAAAGGGTTCAATGAACCACCTTCAAGCTGTTTCTCTACAGTTCCACTCTCGAACGGCTCGCGGGAAAAACGTGACCTAAATTTTTCTGTGCGAGCCCTGATTTCTCTTATTTTATCATGATGATCATTTATCCCTATTTAGGTTCGTGCCAACAGAATGTTTTCGCAATCGAACGAGAAAACTGGTGATTGAAATTTCATGAGAAGATCCCGTCACAACAAAAAACGCCTTTGTTTTAATGATTGCCACTTCAGTTCACCTGTCACTCTGTGGTACTATCACCCCCATTTCGTGATAATACAAAACCAGCTGCCCTTCTTTGAACTTTTTCGATGTCATCCGTCAGTCCCACCTGATGGGGATCCTACAACGCACAGAAATACTTCAGAATAGGGTGGAAAAGCGTGGTGTAAGCAGCCTCTTTAGTAGACCTGTTGCACCTTCTAAGTGTTCTGCCAATGAATTGTAGACTTTCGTTTGCTCTATCCACAACATTATCTATGTGTTCTTTCCAATTTAGGTTATTAGTAATTGTAGTCCCTAAGTATTTAGTTGAATTTACAGCCTTCAGATTGGTGTGACTTATCGCGTAATCGAAACTTTGTGGATTTCTTTTAGTACTCATGTGAATAACTTCACGCTTTGCTTTAATGAGGGTCAACTGCCACTTTTCGCACCATACAGATATCTTAATCATTTTTCAAGTCGTTTTGATCAGCTGATGACTTTACAAGACGGTAAGCGACAGCATCATCTGCAAACAATCTAAGAAGGCTACTGAGATTGTCTCCTATGTCGCTAATATTGATCAGGAACAATAGACGGCCAATAAGCCTTGGAGAACGCCGAATATACCTTCTCTTTTACTCGATGAATTTCCGTATATTACTACGAACTGATATTCCACAGGCACGCAGTTTGGTTAGAAGACACTTGTGAGGAACGGTGTCGAAAACCTTCTGGAAATCTAAAAATATGGAATCAATTTGACATCCCCCGTCAATAGGACTCATTACGTCATGAGTATAAAGAGCTAGTTGTGTTTCACAAAAACGATACTTTCTGAATTCGTGCTGACTACGTGTCAATAAATCGTTTTCTTCGAGGTACTTCATAATGTTCGAACACAGTGTATGTTCCAAAATCCTACTGAAAATCAACGTTAGTGATACGGGCCTGTAATTCAGCGGGTTACTCCTATTTTCCTTTTTGGGTATTGATGTGACTGGAGCAGTTTTACAGTCTTTAGGTACGGATCTATGAGCGAACGGTTGTATATAATTGTTAAATATGGAGCTATTGTAACAGCGTACTCTGAAAGGAACCTGACTGTTATACAATCTTTACATTAAAAAACTCATTGTACATAAATAGAATACACGATCAAAAGTATCCAGAGACTTATTAGTGGGCATTGATACTGAATGTCTCCACGCTCCGCCTTAATTATGGCTTGAACTCTGCTGGGGACGCATTCAGAGCACGACTCTTCCTCAAGTGTCGAAATCAGAGAAGGTACTGTCGTTACACGCTCTGGAGCGAAGTCGACGTTCAAACTCATATAAAATGTGTTCCATTGGGCTCAAGTCCGGACTTTGGACAGGAAAGTCCATTTCAGATACGGTAATCCTCGGAAGTTACCAACACGCACGCAGACGCAAACATGCAGCATGAAACTAGTTCAGCTTTTTCTTTTAGTAATTGTAAACTGTATGTATGCAAAAAACTCTCGCTAGCAATGTGAAAGCAAGTACTTTTAAATTCCGATTACAATGTGTGATCTACAATCGCCTTTACTGCCCTAGTTTTAAACACGGACATAATTAGGCAAATTACTCTTGACGTATGTGACACCAGTCAACTGCATCTGACTGTCTGTAAATGAATTTAAAGAATGATTATCAGTAATACTCAGAATGACTTTCTCGTGAAACAATCACACACAATAACTAATTCTTGCGTAACAAAATCTGTACCCTACTATAAAACGCATCCACTGAATTTATATGAAATTTTGTAAATGAAGTTTGTATCTAAAATTCTCAAAAAAAGGTTCGTTTATGCCCTACAATAGATTATTACCTTTCAATGGATTACTCGGCTTTGTTCCTTTTGTACTGTGAAAGTGATGAGCTGAAACAAGTTACTACGTGGCAATTTGCCTTTTTAGTTCGTTTACAACTCTTCGTTAGAAAAGTAATCTTTTCACCTTCCTTTTTTTTAAAAAAAATGATACTGTTCACACAGTGGTGCAAGGCGTGACAGCGGAGCTTTTTATCAAATACGATTTTTCATGTAAACAGCGAGGGTAAGCTTCAGAGAAATTTTTCTTAAATAAATAAGAGAGTATTTTGCTATTAGAGTGAAGCCTTTTAATAACACAGAAAAACACGAACTAACTTGAACTGTTAGTCTTTCTCAACATTATCTTTCTCATCATTGTAATACACCATACTGAATAATTTTAAGAGAAACTTTTTTAAATGACATAAAATTTAGTCTTTTATATTTCTGACGAAATATCTTCAAGTTAATCATGGAGGGGGAAACTAATTAGAACACTGTACACACGACAGATAATACTCCCTGGATAAATATTTTTAAATACAATGAAATCTTTACACTACAATAATTACTAAACTATCGGCCGCAGAAAAGTAAACTCAATAGAAATTACCTTCTTGTTTCAAATGAGCCGTCTTCCTGTACAATCATATCATATCACCCTTTATCCTTAATCCTCAGATACATATGAGAGAGTATCTCAAATAAAAATCTCTATACAGCACCTCTGCCATCTAATCTCCTCACTCTACCATAACAGGTCTCTCTCTCTCTCTCTCTCTCTCACGCACACACACACACACACACACACACACACACACACTGGCCGACAACTTCTTCCGGCTCCTTCGCTCATCCGAGCCCTACTCAAAAATACCACAACCATTTGATGGTAGCCAAAGGGTATGTATCACTCATGTGTACGGCATGAAAAGATCCTCAGAGTTGTTAACATTTTCAATAAACTGTCAAGTATGTAAAAAAGGTATTTTTCATAATATATGTAACAAATCTTTCACAACTGCTTCTCTTAATACGTACGCCTTTCTCTAACATCACAATTTAATATGAACAATTTTCTTAGTACAATGACTGTTTGATGCTATGCAACGAATGTAGGAATGAAAGACGCTATAATCTTGCAGAGAGATATTAACAACACTGTGACCTTTGAGTTATATACAACTTTTTGTTGTTATCCGGAATGTTAATTATTCTGACTATTGTTCTTCGGACTATTGTTCTTATCATTATTATCTTGAAACTATTACAGCTCTATAGATGTATTGTATCTGAAGAAATAAAAGAGCTCATCTTAACTGACTAATAGGTGACACTCGAAATTAATAATTCTTCTACAATTACATTCACTAGAAACATGTGCAACTTGTGCGACTTGTCGAGTATATTGTGAAAAAGCTGTATACAAAATGCGTTTGCGATCTGAATACGCGGGAAGGGTGAACTTTTGTATGAGATGATGTATCGTGACATGTCGTACTGACATGACGCGCATATAAGTCGCGATGCGTGTATCTCATTGTATACGTAATTTAACAGGGGAGCCGTGTGGAGACTTGTGTAAAGGAGCAGATCGATTCTCAGGCAAATACTTCGAAAAATTTAGACTGTCTTTATATTCCATATCCTATTAGCGCATGCTGCAGATAAGCGCGAATTGGGTACGGGAAGATTTCCTTTTTCCCATTCGTTGCGCTAGGAATCCTGATTTTTTTCCAATATGACTGGCGCTCTGTCTGTTGACGCATAAGCTAATAAAGTCCTTGACAATCTGTATTTTTTACACTTTATTGAACAACGCTAAGACTGTTACATACAGCTGTATGCCTGAGATATCTCGCTGAAGAATATGCAACAAACTCCCTGCAAAGATTCAAATAGTTGACTCTGAAAGTAGTCTACCACAACCTGTGTGGGACGCATGATTGTACTATTTGATAACGGTAGTACGCGAAATTGTGCTGCCTGATGTGGACATAAAGGTTCCGCTGCAACTGCCCAGTATTAGTTTATTAAATCACCATCCGTGAAAGGGCGCAAGGACTCTACTAAAAGTGGTGCAGTTTTGTAGCTCATTCTAACGACAGAATCACTTGATTTTTCTCTCTCTTCTCCCTTCTCATCAGAGAACTTCCTTTTAAGTTTTAAATGTCTCGTACATACTCAAGTCTTTCACATTTTCCGTTTCCGTGATCTTTGAAGTGGTAAGACATGTAGTGACTCAGGAAATTGAACTTCCTGAAACCATTCAGCGCCGCATGTTATACGAAACATTTTGCGAACCCTTCTTTTTGTGTGAAAGCATAAGATTCTTCACTGCGGAATGAGGTTGTTGGTGTCACGCAAATTCGACTCTCCATTGCCGCTTTTAGGCGGCACCGCTATCAAAACTGACCCACCCCTGTTTCACACTTCTCCTGTGTTGTCGCGACCACATCGTGCGCACGCATTCCCTCGCTTCCCACTACGCCGCAACTGCTCTGCTCGCATACAGCAGCCAGAGCAGGACCGAGTGCTCAAGCTCAACATCAGACAGTTGTTAGCCCCTGGTTTAGTCGCTACTGTGGACACTGATCTCCACCACGGCTGCTAACCCCTTCCATGTTCCAACGGCCAAGCGCGCCAGGTGTTTCCAGCTCACTTGCCGGACCGCAGTCGTGGTATTTCTCAACTGTCAGTGTCAATCAATCACGGATTTTGAATCCTATAACCGTCTGCTCGTTAAGTGAGAGCCTAGTCGCCACAATGTGGTGAGTGCAACGACGCACATGAACATGGCCGGCCGCGGTGGTCTCGCGGTTCTAGGCGCTCAGTCCGGAACCGCGCGACTGCTACGGTCGTAGGTTCGAATCCTGCCTCGGGCATGGATGTGTGTGATGTCCTTAGGTTAGTTAGGTTTCAGTAGTTCTAGGTTCTAGGGGACTGATGACCACAGATGTTAAGTCCCATAGTACTCAGAGCCATTTGAACCATTTGAACATGGCCGGAACGCCACAATGAGCTGTCAAACACTGGTTCGCTCAGTCACGCCTCCCCTTTTCCCTGTCACAACAAGAAGCACGCGCGCAGTCACGTCTGCTTTTTAAAGTTCTCACGTTCAGCCGTATCGCGCTGTGCTCTCACAACCTACATCAGTTTAACCTGCTTACTGGCCTCCGTCAACTGTTTTTACCTCCCCACACTTCTCTCCATTATTGCATAGATAATTCTTTAATACGTCAGGATGTATTTGTCAACCGAGCCATTATTTCAGTCAACATGTGCCACAATTTACTTCGTTCCCCATTTCTATTCAGTATCTCATCACCTGTTATTCTACCCATAACATACTCAGCATCCTTATGTAGCTCCGAATTTCAAAAGATTGTTGTCTTCTTTGTACTGTGTATCGCCCATGTCTCACTTCCATACAAGGCTTTGGTCCACATAAAGAGCTCCAGAAAAGACTTTCTCACACAAAATGTATATTCCATGTTAACAGTGAGCGATACCTACTAGTGCTTCAACTACGTATCCGTTTCGAAAGGTCAGAGTGAAAGCGAGCCTAATGCTCGTTTGTAACAAGTAAGTTCTAATCGGTTAATTTAAGAACTGATTCGCAATTAAATCAACTACGCTTGCACTAAATTAATGAGCTATTATCTATCTGACTAGCATTAGATTACGTTCAAAGTAAAACTCTCGTATGAACATCAAATGAAACATAAAATATCAAATATTTAATGAAATCAGAGGACTCCGAGGAGGCCAGATTAAAAGTTGGATGGGGTGCATAAGTAGCGCCACAACCACAATCTAGTGCCCAGTTAACCTTTATTTCACAAATCAAATCATAAGAAAATCAAATTACGAACAACAAAGATCATGATATGAATGCTTGATACCGTATGCTTGACGTGGTAACTATTATATGACTATTTCTGAACTCGTGGGAAAAGCCTGGGTTTGGTATAAGGAGGGATTCATTCACACACACACATTCATCTTATAACACATGCACAGGAAGAAAAGAACATAAAATTGTACACCAGATAGAGAGGTACGATGGGCGGAGAAAAGTTAGCTTAAGGGATCAACCATGTGATCGGTGGCTTGAGAAGAAATTCTCCACCTCAGAGATAAATGGTTCAAATGGCTCTGAGCACTATGGGACTTAACATCTATGGTCATCAGTACCCTAGAACTTAGAACTACTTAAACCTAACTAACCCAAAAACATCACACAAGACCCAGTCATCACGAGGCAGAGAAAATCAATGACCCCGCCGGGAATCGAACCCGGGCGCGGGAAGCGAGAACGCTACCGCACGACCACGAGCTGCGGACACCTCAGACATAGAAAACATACAAAAATACACATGATGAAATGAAATTCCCATCCGATTCGAAATTAAATTTTAACATCACGCTTGAATAAATAATGACTTTTGCGGAAAGCTCTACATGTGGCGGAAAGGTAAGTGGTCTAGTTTAGTTTGCCAACACAACGGAATGTCAAATTCACAAGGTTTAAACAAAGTTTTTAAATTTATGACGTTAGCAGGGATAAAATACAGGGAGCGAAAGATTATCTATAACTTGTATAGAAACCAGACTGCAGTTAGCTTGAGTCGGAACAAGGGAAGCAATTGTGGGAAAAAGGAATACGTTGAAACGTCTCATTGTTAGCCGTTCTATTGGCTCCATTGAGCTGCCTTCAGCCTGTCTATACTTACTTGCACCACTGTCAGTCGTAACATCTGTGCTTTCGGTTCTGAGGAGAATCAGGAGCAGCAGAGTATGTCGTTAGACAGCCACAATGGCGCTTTACAATGTAAATATTGTCATTTATTAATTTATGCTCATATATATAGAGGTACACTGAGGGTATATATACTCCTGTGTTTTCTTTTATCCATGTTGTATTTCTGAGTTTCCATTTTCCAATCCTTGTGTCGTCGACTAGAGAGAGTGTATGAATGCCACTTTGTGGTGCTTCCATGTACCGTACTTTGTTTCTTGGACCGGGATTTTTTGAGTGGTAGTGGCAGCTTAGCCAACTTTTGTTTGGAGACAGAGTAGCTTCCACTACGCCAAAGAGACATTAAGGGGGACTGGTCAGCAGCTTTTGTACAAGATTGTACAGGTAGCCGGAACGTATTGTCTCTGTGCATTTCCACTCCTACATGGGGACGTCGGTACGGTAGCATGGAACAGCACAGCCCGCTGAGACGTCGGAAGGAGAGATGGTTCAAATGGCTCTAAGCACTATGGGACTTAGGTTTGCCTTCGTTCAAGCTATCTTCTAAGATAAGACAGGGTTAGTATTGTCTCCCGTGTTCCTACATTTTTTCGGAGATCCAACTGACCTTCCCCAGTATTATGTCTCTGCCGAAATGTCGATAATTGTGTTACAGTTCTAGTTGCCACTTAGTGTGCCAGTCCATTACAACTAGTTTCTCTGATCTCTGGCCTCTCACAGTGTGAACTAGGTGCATTGTGATCGTACTTTATTCACAGCCCACTTGTACCGCGTGAAGAAGACGTATCTCGTGGGACCCGCTCTTACCATCGGACTCAGAGTGCACTGATATTTATTTTGTTTCAATGTTTCCAGACGAAATAAAAAAGTGTATAAAACTTCTGTTTACTTGATACATTAATAATCTGCAGTAAAAGAAAAGTTAATGCATGTCAACTGACATTTATTTTTTATTATAAATTATTCACATGTAAGTAAATAAAATAAACCTAGGATACAATTTCCACGTTTTCCATAATACTGTCAGTCATCTTACTGTCCATATGCAACGTTTTCAGTCCTTTCCCAGGTCCATCCCTATTCGTAAAATGGAGTTTTTTTCCTGGATCCAACCAATAAGTTTCCTCTATAAATTTCCTTGAACCCATCGTTGTGCTGCGTACGAGGGCATGTTGAAAATTAGCGCGTCCAAATTTTTAATATGTCAAAACTCGTGAAGCTTTGTTAATAAAACAAACCTTATTAACATTCTACATCTTCATTCCCCACGTCTACATATTTCTTTCTGAACATAGTCAACCTGGCGACGAACATACTTCCGCCAGCGATAGACCAGTTTGTTGATACCGTCATTGTAGAATGTTTGGCTTTGTTAACGGAACCACAACCTCACTTCTATTTACACCGCTTCATCACTATCAAAGTGAAGTCCTCGAAGGCATTCTTTATGTTTTGGAAACAGGTGAAAATCGGATGGAGGCAGGTCGGGACTGTATGGAGGATCATCGATGACAGTAAACCCGAGGCGTCGGATTGATGCGGATGTCACAGCGCTTGTGTGTGGTCTGCCACTATAGTGCTGACGAACTCTTCATATTCGAAACACGATTGCAGATGGCTACTTCTCACGCACAGGCAGAGTTACGTTACACACCGCCATGTTACACGCTACAATTCGGAGCCGTCTAGCTGCACAGGGTTGCGATTTGCGTCAGCGAAGCAGGAATGTCGGCCGTGTAATATGAAATGTTATACCTTAACCGAAATTCTGAACAGAAGAAAAATTCCGGAGGCCCTACTTTCCAACACGTTCTCGTGACATAGAAAATTCCGCTTCCAAGATTAGTTAACGCGATTCCGCTGCTACTTTCTGCTTTTAGAATGTATACTCTCAGAATTACATAGCAAAGAAAAAATTAACATTCTAGAATCTTATTAATAATGCTTTAGGATATGCATTTGTAATTCACCTCCATTATGTTATGAAATACGCTGCAGGAAAGAAAAAATGAAAAAAGCCTGCTCTGGGTCCAGTCATACCAGGAAAATATTCTCTCCGAGGTCGGCTTCTCGGGTTCCACCAGTTTCTCCATCCTATAAAGAGTATTCGAGTGTATTTTTCAGCCATGAGTTACTAAACTGGTGGTTCGGTAAAACTCACACCTGTCAGCAACAACCTTCCTTGCTACGGGAATTATTACATTTTACTTGTTGTCTGAGGGTATTTCGGCTGTCTCATGTATCTTGCACAACAGATGGAGTAGTTTTGTATTGGCTGGTGCTTCCAAGGTTCTCAATTACCCTGACATAGTGTCATCTACTTCAGGAGGGGGGGATTGTGTCAAGAGATAATAACAGCTCTTTATTTCTGAAGGTTGGGTATGCTCGAGTTCTGATGAGGCGCGTTGTTTAACAGTGAAGAGAGACGTAGAGTGGGTGCTTGTGAACTGTGACACAGAGGAATCGAAGGAGCGGGTGTAGCGGCTCTGGGGATTTGTTGAGGAAAGGAACCTTACATTTGAGAACAGTAATTTAGAGTCTTTGTTAGAAAGAAAAAGACAAATCACCGTTGTGTGGAAATCCTACCATCAAAGAGGCATAGTTCGAATACTCCAGTGCGCAAAATTAAATTTTATCAATGGCAGGTGTATATCATATAGGAGTGCAGGAGAGGGTGAGCAATTGGAGCTATCAGAACCTGGAGTAGAAATCCTAGTTCACCAGGGTAGCGTAAAATGTAAAGTTTGACGCTGACTCCTTGTTTACCTTATCCTGTGGAGGACGATATGAACGTTATTTATTGTCTGAATAGGAAAGAAGGGCAAGTATTTGTGTCCATCAGCTTCTAAAATGACCCTTTAAAACACTACATTGCATTATCAGTTCACATACAACTAGTCAATTTAACTACAGAAAACCTCTCAATAATTATATAGATTTAAACTTTCCAGAGATACAGTGTTAACACCTTCTCATTTGGTTTCCATTTACGCCATTTTCTATATTTATTTTACGTGCTCACATCCTCCGTTCATCATATTTTATCGGTGATACCTTTTAGGCCCACATAAAAGCACTAAAGACATAGACAGAGCAAATTTTCTTCACTCAGAACTTTTCTGAAGTTCTATGGTTAGTCCTAAACAAAGCTGCAACATTTCTCGTAAGAGATTGTGTTGTGGGGCGCCACCTCATTAGCGAATGGTCTGAATCTGCAGGTGAGAGGCTCTGTTAGATTTCGTACATGACCATGAATAACAATGGCCTGATACTTCACCTGGAGCGTGTCTACGACGAGCTCCGCGTTTTGCCTCCGTACGTCATACCTTCTCCCTCGATTTGCTATACGCGCCAGATGTCGCAAAAGCTTGCAGGCAAGTCGACTGGCGCCAACGCTACAAACAGAACTACCACCATCGGACCACTTACCAAACTAACAACGAGATGGCTCGTGTTTGCCACTAGGACTTCTATACTCGCAATGCGCAAAGGGCACGTTCCTCTTGCCTTGCCCGTCACCCCTCTGACAGCAAACCACTCCCGACGTGGCCACAGTATATTATTCTTTCAGCGAAGTATTTCCATTTGTATGTCAAGAGGATTCAGGACACAAAGCATATAAATAATGGCAAGGAGCACTGAGCCTGTCTTCAAAAGCAGTCGTTGCGATATGTGAAGTACTGAATTTCACTTTATATGCATTCCAGAAAGAATTGTGAGTGAGATGGGGAATGGCATGTGTTCTATAAATCTGATTCCTTTCAGCAACTGTATTTCAGCGTTCTGGTCTGTTTTATTATATTCTCACATTCACTGGTGCGTAGAACTAAAGCATGAAAGTAAGATCCTCATGATGTAACACAGCTCGATGAGACCTCACCATATATAAGAAGAACTACCACATTGTAGTACAGAAGGTTGTGTTGTGGTGGTCTTCAGTCCAGAGACTGGTTTGATGCAGCTCTCTATGCTACTCTGTCCTGTGCCAGGTTCTTCATCTCCCAGTACCTACTGCAACCTACATCCTTCTGAATCTGTTTTGTGTATTCATCTCTTGGTCTCCCTCTACGATTTTTACCCTACACGCTGCCCTCCAATACTAAATTGGTGATCCCTTGATGCTTCAGAATATGCCCTACCAACCGATCCCTTCTTCTAGTCAAGTTGTGCCACGTATTTCTCTTCTCTCTCATTAGTTATGTGATCTACCCATCTAATCTTGTCTTGTGACAGCCAGAGCGAGAGCACCAGCAGCAGCGAGTACTGTTTGTATAAAGCGTTTATTTTGCATTTTGTTTACGACTTTCCACTAAGGAAGGGATTCTATTAGTGTTTATCTGCTCTGCATAGTAACTAACAGTTCTTGATAAAACTTTACGTAGTTTTCGTGTTAGATTTCTTAGTGTTTTCTTGATCATTTAGAACAGAAAGCGCCCTAAAACCGTCTTTTGTTTGTTTCGCGGCCGTTAGCCACTAGTCACTTGAATCAGCAGTTGTCTTGTGACAGCCAGAGCGAGAGCACCCGCAGCAGCGAGTACTGTTTGTATAAAGCGTTTATTTTGCATTTTGTTTACGACCTTCCACTAAGGGAGGGATTCTATTTGTGTACTATAGCACCAGCAGCAGCGAGTACTGTTTGTATAAAGCGTTTATTTTGCATTTTGTTTACGACCTTCCACTAAGGAAGGGATTCTATTTGTGTTTATCTGCTCTGCATAGAAACTAACAGTTCTTGATCGTTAGGAGAGAAATTTATTTTGTAATTATTTGCTGCGCTTAGCATTTAAATAGTTTTTCTGGGAAAACCTAGCGTAGTTTTCGCGTCTCGTATTTCAGTGAGTGTTTCTTGATTATCAGAGTAGCTCAACAGAAGATTATCTTGGGAATTTGTCACCGTATAGAGTAGGGTAAACATAGTCATGTGTAGGGACTGTGGTTGTTGTGAGCGGACGCAAGGAGAATTGGCCACTCTTCGGGGGCAGGTGGAGGCTCTGTCTGTTAGGCTCATCGAGCTCGAGGCGCAGGCGTCGGCTCGTAGTGGCGTTGGGGCAACTGTGGTGAGACCTATGCCTACTTCGGTGGCCTTGGAATCACATGGAACCACTGATGTCGCTGCGTCTTCCGGCAGTGAGCATCTTACCGGTCAGCCATCACTCCAGGGTGAATGGCGGACAGTGGTGGGCTCGCGCGAGCCTGGCCGAAAGGCGAAGGTGGGATCTGGCCGCGTGGCAGCTGCCTTACCCCTTTCCAACAGGTACGGGGTGCTTCCTAGTGGTGATGACATCGTTTCCGAGCCACCACAGGATGCCTCGCCTGTTGGGCCAGTGGCCGATTCTCCGGCAAGGTCCCGACAGTCACAGAGGGCGGGCCTATTAGTTATAGGGAGCTCCAACGTTAGGCGGGTTATGGAGCCCCTCAGGAAAATAGCGGGTAGGTCGGGGAAGAATGCCAGTGTGCACTCGGTGTGCTTGCCGGGGGGTCTCGTCCGTAATGTGGAGGAGGCCCTTCCGGCAGCTATTGAACGCACTGGGTGTGACCGGCTGCAGATAGTAGCACATGTCGGAACGAATGACGCCTGCCGCTTGGGTTCTGAGGCCATCCTTGGTTCCTTCCGGCGGCTGGCTGATTTGGTGAAGACAACCAGCATCGCACGCGGAGTGCAAGCTGAGCTTAATATCTGCAGCATAGTGCCCAGAGTCGATCGCGGTCCTCTGGTTTGGAGCCGTGTGGAGGGTCTAAACCAGAGGCTCAGACGACTCTGCGACTATAATGGTTGCAAATTCATCGACCTCCGTTATTGGGTGGAGAACTGTAGGGCCCCCCTAGACAGGTCAGGCGTGCACTACACACCGGAAGCAGCTACTAGGGTAGCAGAGTACGTGTGGCGTGCACACGGGGGTTTTTTAGGTTAGAGGGACCCCCCCTTGCGCGAAACGATAAAATACCTGACGGCTTACCAGAGAGAACATTATCATCGTTGATAAAGAACGTCCGTCCTCAGAGACCAAAAACAGGAAAAGTTAACGTAATATTGGTAAACTGCAGGAGTATCCAGGGCAAGGTTCCTGAATTAGTATCTCTTATTGAAGGAAATAGTGCGCATATAGTATTAGGAACGGAAAGTTGGTTAAAACCGGAAGTGAACAGTAACGAAATCCTAGACACAGAATGGAATATATACCGCAAGGATAGGATAAACGCCAATGGTGGAGGAGTATTTATAGCAGTAAAGAATTCAATAATATCCAGTGAAGTTATTAGCGAATGCGAATGTGAAATAATCTGGGTTAAGTTAAGTATCAAAGGTGGGTCAGATATGATAGTCGGATGCTTCTATAGACCACCTGCATCAGCAACCGTAGTAGTTGAGCGCCTCAGAGAGAACCTGCAGAACGTCGTGAAGAAGTTTCGTGATCATACTATTGTAATAGGGGGAGACTTCAATCTACCAGGTATAGAATGGGATAGTCACACAATCAGAACTGGAGCCAGGGACAGAGACTCTTGTGACATTATCCTGACTGCCTTGTCCGAGAATTACTTCGAGCAGATAGTTAGAGAACCAACTCGTGAAGCTAACGTTTTAGACCTCATAGCAACAAATAGACCGGAACTTTTCGACTCCGTGAATGTAGAAGAGGGTATCAGTGATCATAAGTCAGTGGTTGCATCAATGACTACAAGTGCAATAAGAAATGCCAAGAAAGGAAGGAAAATATATTTGCTTAACAAGAGTGATAGGGCACAAATCGCAGAATATCTGAGTGACCACCATTAAACGTTCACTTCTGAGGAAGAGGATGTGGAACAAAAATGGAAAAAATTCAGAAACATCGTCCAGTACGCCTTAGATACGTTCGTACCGACTAAGGTCCAAAGCGAGGGGAAAGATCCACCGTGGTATAACAATCATGTACGAAAGGTACTACGGAAACAAAGAAAGCTTCATCATAGGTTTAAGAGTAGTCGAATCATAGCTGATAAGGAAAAGCTGAACGAAGCGAAAAAGAGCGTAAAGAGAGCAATGAGAAAAGCATTCAACGAATTCGAACATAAAACATTGGCAAACAATCTAAACAAGAACCCTAAAAAGTTTTGGTCATATGTAAAATCGGTAAGCGGATCTAAATCCCCTATTCAGTCACTCGTTGACCACGATGGCACCGAAACAGAGGACGACCGAAGAAAGGCAGAAATACTGAATTCAGTGTTCCGAAACTGTTTCACTGCGGAAAATCGTAACACGGTCCCTGACTTCAGCCGTCGCACGGACGCCAAAATGGAAAATATTGAAATAAACGATATCGGAATTGAAAAACAACTGCTATCACTTAGTAGCGGAAAAGCATCCGGACCAGACGAGATACCCTTAAGATTCTACAGTGATTATGCTAAAGAACTTGCCCCCTTTCTATCAGCAATTTATCGTAGATCTCTGGAAGAACGTAAAGTACCTAGCGACTGGAAGAAAGCGCAGGTCGTTCCCATTTTCAAGAAGGGTCATAAATCAGATGCGAATAATTGTAGGCCTATTTCGCTTACGTCAATCTGTTGTAGAATAATGGAACATGTTTTGTGTTCTCGTATTATGACGTTCTTAGATAATACAAATCTCCTTCATCATAACCAACATGGATTCCGCAAACAGAGATCATGTGAAACTCAGCTCGCCCTATTTGCCCAAGAAATTCACAGTGCCGTAGACACTGGCGAGCAGATTGATGCCGTATTCCTGGACTTCAGGAAGGCATTTGATACGGTTCCGCACTTACGTTTAGTGAAAAAAATACGAGCTTACGGAATATCGGACCAGGTTTGTGATTGGATTCAGGATTTCCTAGAAGAAAGAACACAACATGTCATTCTTAACGGTTCAAAATCTGCAGATGTAGAGGTAATTTCGGGAGTACCGCAAGGAAGCGTGATAGGACCTTTATTGTTTACAATATACATAAATGACTTAGTTGACAACATCGGTAGCTCCGTGAGGCTATTTGCAGATGACACGGTTGTCTACAAGAAAGTAGCAACATCAGAAGACTCGTACGTACTCCAGGAAGACCTGCAGAGGATTAATGAATGGTGCGACAGCTGGCAGCTTTCCCTAAACGTAGATAAATGTAATATAATGCGCATACATAGGGGCAGAAATCCATTCCAGTACGATTATGCCATAGGTGGTAAATCATTGGAAGCGGTAACGACCGTAAAATACTTAGGAGTTACTATCCGGAGCGATCTGAAGTGGAATGATCACATAAAACAAATAGTGGGAAAAGCAGGCGCCAGGTTGAGATTCATAGGAAGAATTCTAAGAAAATGTGACTCATCGACGAAAGAAGTAGCTTACAAAACGCTTGTTCGTCCCATTCTTGAGTATTGCTCATCAGTATGGGACCCTTACCAGGTTGGATTAATAGAAGAGATAGACACGATCCAGCGAAAAGCAGCGCGATTCGTCATGGGGACATTTAGTCAGCGCGAGAGCGTTACGGAGATGCTGAACAAGCTCCAGTGGCGGACACTTCAAGAAAGGCGTTACGCAATACGTAGAGGTTTATTATCGAAATTACGAGAGAGCACATTCCGGGAAGAGATGGGCAACATATTACTACCGCCCACATATATCTCGCGTAATGATCACAACGAAAAGATCCGAGAAATTAGAGCAAATACGGAGACTTACAAGCAGTCGTTCTTCCCACGCACAATTCGTGAGTGGAACAGGGAAGGGGGGATCAGATAGTGGTACAATAAGTACCCTCCGCCACACACCGTAAGGTGGCTCGCGGAGTATAGATGTAGATGTAGATGTAGATCTTCAGCATTCTTCTGTAGCACCACATTTCGAAAGCTTCTATTCTCTTCTTGTCTAAACTATTTATCGTCCACGTTTCACTTCCATACATGGCTACACTCCATACAAATACTTTCAGAAATGACTTCCTGACACTTAAAATCTATATTCGATGTTAACAAATTTCTCTTCTTCAGAACCGCTTTCCTTGCCATTGCCAGTCTACATTTTACATCCTCTCTACTTCGACCATCATCAGTTATTTTGCTCCCCAAATAGCAAAACTCCTTCAAGCGTCTCAATTCCTAATCTAATTCCCTCAGCATCACCCGACTTAATTCGACTACATCCCATTATCCTCGTTTTGCTTTTGTTGATGTTCATCTTATATCTTCCTTTCAAGACACTGTCCATTCCGTTCAACTGCGCTTCCGAGTCCTTTGCTGTCTCTGACAGAATTACAATGTCATCGACGAACCTCAAAGTTTTTATTTCTTCTCCATGGATTTTAAGTCCAACTCCGAATTTTCTTTTGTTTCCTCTACTGCTTGCTCAATATACAGATTGAATAACATCGGGGATAGGCTACAACCCTGTCTCACTCCCTTCCCAACCACTGCTTCCCTTACATGCCTCTGGACTCTTATAACTGCCATCTGGTTTCTGTGCAATTTGTAAATAGATTTTCGCTCCCTGTATTTTACCCCTGCCACCTTCAGAATTTGAAAGAGAGTATTCCAGTCATCATTGTCTAAAGCTTTCTCTAATTATACAACTGCTAGAAACGTACGTTTGCCTTTCCTTAATCTATTTTCTAACATAAGTCGTAGGGTGAGTATTGCCTCACGTGTTCCAACATTTCTACGGATTGGAAACTGATCTTCCCCGAGGTCGGCTTCTGCCAGTTTTTCCACTCGTCTGTAAAGAATTCGTGTTAGTATTTTGCAGCCGTGGCTTATTAAACTGATAGTTCGATAATTTTCACATCTGTCAACACCTGCTTTCTTTGAGATTGGAATTATTATATTCTACTTGAAGTCTGAGGGTATTTCGCCTGAACCAGATGGTAGAGTTTTGTTAGGCCTGGCTCATAGAAACAAATATGCAATGAGTCGGACAGAAATGGTTCTTTTATTCAAACATAATAATTAAAGTTAAGTCATCGCGATTCATGATGATCTCGCAGACATTACAAAAGGCAAGACACGGTTCTTAATAGGATGTGTGACCACCAAGGACAGTAGTGCACGTTCTGCAACGTGCTGCCATTGTGGCCAAAAGGTATTTAAGTGGGTTTTGTGTTACGGGAATCCATTCCTTCACCAGCGCGGTTGACAACTGGTGGACGGGGTTGGTGCATATGGGATTCAGTCGGGAAAACAGACATGCCAGTCGATTCCTGTACTTCCAAGAGCTTCTCTACCTGCGCTTCTCGATGCGATCGCGCACTATCATCCATAAAGATGAAGTCAGGGCCGAATGCAACCCAGAAATGTCGCAGATGAAGAAGCAGTACAATGACACAACAACGCTGACCGGTGAGTGTACCATGTTCAGAAATTTCAAGGTCAGCACGCCTATACAACAGCGCGCTTCCCCACTCTATAGCACCCACACCACCAAACCGAACATGTTAAATACGGTTTCTGGATACATTATGTGATCCCGCCTCTGCTCAGATGAGAAAGTTCCAATTATCTCTACTCAGAAGAATCTCCTCATGCGAGATCACACGAACCCACTCCTATACTCTGTTCATCATAAGCATAAACCTGATGTAAACATTGCGCCATGTATTCTTCCGCGTTTGCTCGAATCTCATTGGATTTCGTTTCACGTGCCATACAGTCTAGTTCGATCATAAGGATACGTTTTAGCTGTGTTACACGCATATAGACTGAGCGATAATGCGCCACAACAGCTTTTGGCGGCGCATTAAACTTCGACAGCAGTGGCGAGCCAGCTGTTCCAACTAACCTGCCATGATCTGAGCAGTTGCAGTTCAGACGTAAAAAGAGACCAGCAAAGAAACAATATAGCTTCGAATGTCATTTAATATTTAAAGAGAATGAAATAATATTCGGCAAAACTTCTTAGGTGACCAGACGGAAAACATAAAATGCTGTCATTCTCCCCAGACACAGTACTCTAATTACAAACAAGTGTGATGAGTATTCCTAACTTATACATAAGGTAATTTTTCTGGTAGCCGAGTGGATCTAGGCACTACAGTCTGGAACCGCGTGACCGCTACGGTCGCAGGCTTGAATCCTGCCTCGGGCATGGATGTGTGTGATGTCCTTAGGTTAGTTAGATTTAAGTAGTTCTAAGTTCTAGGGGACTGATGACCTCAGAAGTTAAGTCCCAAAGTGCTCAGAGCCATTTGAACCATTTTTTTAATTTTTCTGAACGAGCTATGTGTGATGCAAAAGCATACTGCAGGAATTTTACCGTAATGTTGATTACTGAAGCCAATGAAGGTATTAATTATAGTCAGTCGTCTGGTAATCTCTTAACTCCTTCCTCATCCGAGAAATACATTTCAGTTCTGGAACTGTCATCTCCTTCGTTGATAACGAATCGATCAACAACAGAATCCATGAAGCCAGCTAGGTGCCGCGTTTTCTTCTCTTCTTTTATGATGTGTCGTTCTGTATCCTGCCAGGGTTCCGCAGCCACATGTGTAAAAGCTACGTGCGTTAGCAGTCTCGTTAATTATCGGGCCAAATCCCTTAAGAGCTTGGCTCCAGATGAGTTCTGCTGGGTTCATATTGGAATGGTACAGTGACAAATGTAAAAATGTAGCATTTATATAGTGTGCTCGATGCTGTGAAAATGACAGTTTTTCATGTTTCTACAACACTTATCACTCTGTTTCGTTTGAGACTACAGGTGTGTATAAAACAATGGACATAGTCCATATAAAGAGTATTTGGATTTCCATTTTCGCCTAAAAATTTAAATTGTTATGTTATTTTAAATATAATCAACCTTTACTAACAATCTTTCATAAAACATGGATAATTAAGAATTTATATTGGAAATGAAAACAGGAATTTCGCGTGCAATATATAAGTATAAACAAGAAGCTGCACATTATTCATAAAAATGATGATGAATTTTAGTTACCAGCTGTAGGTATTTCAGATTGTACGAAAAGGAAATGACTTAGACGAGACTTGAACAAGATAACCATGAATAAGTTATCAACTACCTATGCTGCCGATTCTGCTATAGCCGGCCGTGGTGGCCAAGCGGTTAAAGGCGCTACAGTCTGGAACCGCGCGACCGCTACGGTTGCAGGTTCGAATCCTGCCTCGGGCATGGATGTGTGTGATGTCCTTAGGTTAGTTAGGTTTCAGTAGTTCTAAGTTCTAGGGGACTGATGACCTTAGAAGTTAAGTCCCATAGTGCTCAGAGCCATTTGAACCATTTGATTCTGCTATACACCCAATGTGTATTTTCTCTCAACTGTGTCAAATACAGCGCCTCGGAAAACTTCAAAGCCCATTATTTGTGTAAATTTATGAAAAACATTCAGAACAACCTTTTTTTCGGCACATTTTAACAGGGTTCCACACGCGTGTTTCACTACGGAACAGGAAGCAGTCTCAGCCATTTTCACACTCCGTATTAACAGCGCGACAATCAGAGAACATTAGTGCAGAGACTGTGACTGTACACATTTTTGAAATAAAAACTACATAGCTAAAGGGTGATTAAAAAAACCGTTGATGGCTGTTAATACATTAGAATATCTTGAAGTTTCATTTACCCTAACTTATTAACAATATATCTAATACATGATTAGGACCTACTTCTCAGAGCGTAGTAACACCAGTTTACGTGTGCTACGGCTTCTGACCAACCATGTTTGTTTGTTTACATCAGGTTTATTCTCACGATGAACAGAATACAGTTGGCCCAGTCCCTGAGCTCTATGCCCTTGGCGCAAGCGCAGAGACTGTGACTACCATTGGACGGAGAGACAATTCCCATGCAGTCACCGCACCACTGTGTAACGTGAGGTTCCGTGTCTTGCAATCCTGTTAAAAGTGGTTGTAATTGATGAATCTGCTTCTGTATTTGACCATGGTCGGCCACGTTATCTCCTTCAGGCAGCAGTGCCTGTGGTTCGGAAAGCTCCCTATGCATGTGAAACGATGCTATGACCAAAACCAAACTCCTGTACCGCGCTCGTCACACGTCGTCCATCTTCCTGTTTCCCGAGGATTCTTCCGGGTGTGAAGTCATCCGAATGCTTTCTCTGGGCCATTTTGTAATGAAGAACACGAGTACAGTCATATTAATTGCTCGCTGATTGACACACACTGTCTTTTCCAATTTCTTCAATTGCCTCGCGCAACTGCGACATCCACATTTGGAGATATAGTCACGCTAACCTCACATGTGACATCCAATTTTCTTTGCATGACAGTGAGACTTCTGGCACCACGCTTCCGCACCATCATTCATTTTCTGTATAATACGCCAATTACAAAAACCCTAATAAACAACCCTTTGTTGTAAAAGAAGTAGGAAATTTAGTCATCCTGACAGTGACGGCAGCTACTTGCGACAAAATTAACACTTGTGATAATTTGATCAACAGGAATGTCATGTGAATAATAATATTTATCATGAAATACAGACTAAATGAAAGAATATGATAGGATACGCAAGAAAAACATCAAAGAAAGAATTGCAAAATAATTAATAACGAAGGTTAAAGCCCAGATGGTAAATTGGTCAAAGATAATATTTACCATAGTAGAGGGTTGTACCGCATCGAAAAGGAAGTTCGTTGTGACTATCGTGTAACTCGGGAATGGAAATGTTAGCTTCAGTTGCTATCTAGTCGCTCTCTAGTGCTATTGCGAAAATAGCATGCATGTAAGCGCTACTAGATTGTTTGAAAGTTTTGCAATATAGATTGAAGTATTATTCAGAAGTCATACTAAAGCAAAGTCATCTTTACCGTTACCAAGATAACGGGATACGGAGGTTCGCGACGAAATTAAATCGTGTGAAATTTGTGATGGGACCTAGCCTTGGTGATACTGAATAAGCACGAACATTGAAGGACATTGAAAAAGAAAGATCGCCGACAGAAAAACAATTATTAGTCTCGAGTAGGTAACAGGCAAACGCAAACACGAAGAACGTACGACTGCGCCGAGTTGTCAGAAGTTGTCGTCAACGACAGGATTACTGATGCTAACGGAAGCAATTCCCTGCGTTAGAAATCGGTGTGCGTGCTCAGCGTAGGGACAATTAATTACAAGGAACAGTAAAATTGTAGTCAAACTTTAATTCTTCGTGTCGCCTACATAACTGAATAGACATTATCATGTGTATTAGTGAAAATTAATTGACTATATGAAGTGAAAAGTGAATTCATGGTTATTTAATAGTGAACAGTCATCGATTTGCCCCAAGATTACTTCGCATTCTGAACATTGCTTAAGAATATGTTAAATCCGGAATTACGTCCTTTAGTTATTGAACACGCGACGTAGCGACGTATTGACGACGGAATAACAATTTATCAACTTAACATTCTCGTAATTCCATAATCTGGCCACGACTTGGGTGATAAATTGATGATTCAAGACTTTATATTATTAATATTCAACATCCATTATCTAGCCGCGTATAATAAAAAGAAAAACTACAGTTAGCCAGTTCGCGCAAGCTGAAAAGTCTGACGTGGACTCACAACAAAAGAAAACTGGTGGTCATCATTTCAGGTCAAGGGAGTCATCGCGTCATCGAGTGGTGCAATTGCCACGTTTATCAGTGAAGAAACAAGAGCGGCTTACACGTTCTGGCGCGCTGCTATGTCGAAATATTGACATTAATCACGAAAGACGTATCTGAAATATGACCAAACCACGCGAGGAGTTTGTGTTTTCTCACTATTTACATGGTGGCGTTGTCGTGAGCGACGGACGCCGTTCCACGTCATACCGACTGGGACTACCATCACCCCGACGCCACGCCACCAAGCAGTTAATATGTTCTTGAGTTCTGCAGAGAAATTCAGAGATATTTTAAATACATACTTAAAATATCTGTGAAGTAATTGTTCGTCCTCGAATGGAGAAAAGCTGATAATGTGTTTCAGAACTTTCCTAGAAACAGTTCCCTACATCAGTGTTTTTCAGCCTTTTGAATACGCGGCCCCTTTCCAAGTGAAAATACTCTGGCGACCTCCCGAACCATAGTAAAAATATGTCGGCGATTTCAAAGGCAACGTATTTAATTTTCTTTCTATTGATACTGCACTGATCGAGAAATCAAGTGCAGTGTGAAAACTGGTCGCAGGGCTCTGCGGGCTGAGATAGAATTATATTCTTTTCCGCGGTAGAGGGGTGGTTGGGGGGGGGGGGGAGGGGTCAGCGGGGCATAGTGGCGCGTTTTCGGTCACTACAACCAGTTGTCCGAATACGCCAGCAAGTACGGACGCGATTATTGTCTTCGCACTTCGCTCTGAGAGAACATAAAAGTGGACAAGTTTCTTAAAATATATGTGCAGCCCTCCACATCTGTTACAAGTGGCAGTGACGAAAGCGAATCAAAATCGAAAAAAAAATAGACTTTATGACGACAGTTACCTGAAGTGTGGTTTTACTGTCATGAACAATAAACCCCAGTGTGTACACGAAGTACCGTCACGTGAGAGTATGAAACCATCAAAGCTTCTGCGTCACCTCTCCACAAAACATTCCAAGGAAGCTGATAAACCGTTAGATTTCTTCGAAAGGAAACTGGAAACACTTAACTAGCAGCAAACTACTATGATTCTAGTAATAAAATAGTAACGGTTTGTTGATTTAAAATAGTATTAACGTTTCTGATTTTTTATTCGTTTTCTGAGCTAGCAAATTTTTTTATCTGATATTAGGTATCAAGTGTCAACGATAAATCGTAACTAGCTAGCTACTGAGTCGCATTCCGAGTCGCTAAAGCAGGGAAGCCGCAGACAGATGTAGAGAATCTTATTTTGCCAGCGGCCCTTGATATGGTTGAAATTATGTTAGGCAAGCAAGAGGCAAACAAGCTAAAAAGCATACCACTTTCTGTTAATACCGTTGAACGGAGAATAAACGATATGGCCGGTGGCATTCGAGAACAGTTAGTCGAAAAGTTAAGAGCCCACATTTTTCTTTGCTGTTTGATGAATCTACTGATGTTTCATATTGTGTTCAATTTATAATATTTGTGCGCTTTGAAGCAGATGAAAGTATCTTGGAAGAAATTTTATTTTGCAAAACACTCCCTCCGAACACGACTGGCTAGTGTTAGTGTGACATGCTTTTAGAAAACACTTGCAGCTACGGGACTGATTGGACAAAATGTATCGCCATTTGTAGTGATGGTAATAAAGCTATGACTGGCAGTAAAAATGGGCTCGTCGCGAAATTAAAATCAACAATGCCAAATTTTTCGTGGACAAACTGCTTTCTACATCGACAAGCTCTGGCAACTACAGTTTTAACTTCTGATTTAAATGATGTGCTTAAGAAGGTGATTAAAGTTGTAAAATTTACTGAAAGTATAGCATTGCAACTTGGCTGTTGAAACGTCCCCTTTTTAAACAATTTTACATACGACTGTGCTTAATCTGACGCACAATATTTTTAGCGCAACGCAATCTGACTTTCAAAATTCCCTACAAAAGAATGGCCCTGACTAACATTAAACTATACCTTTCACAAATCACTTACCTCACAAAAATCTTCGCTGCTCAAGCTACTGCAATACAGCGAGCGCCACTACTGCCAGCTAAATAAAAGATTCAAACTATGGAAGGCACTAACTACTGATAGGGATAGTTAGCAAATGAAAGATATTAATAGAGAACAAACAATGTATTTACCTTGATATCATCATATATATAGCAGTTCATAACAAATTACAAAACTCCGCCATCTCTCTCCCCACATCCACCACTGCTGGCGGCTCACCTCCAACTGCGCAACGCTATGCGCTGTTCACAGCCAGCTGCCTAACACTACAATGGCGAGTATTACAACAATGCAAAGCAGCCACAGACTGCGCACAGCACAGCCAGTGATTTTCATACAGAGGTCACGTTACCAATAATAAAACCTAAAACAGCCTACTTACATAGCCCCCATGCTCCCCACAAAAATTTTTACAAATGGTTTTGGGCATTGGGCAATACATATTTGTTAAAATTTTTCATAATCGTAATTACAATAACAAAGAAATCAAATGCACACACTTATTGATACAATGTTGGTCAAGAGCTAAAATTTTCTCACAGTCCATAAAGATAGTCCTGATCATTCATCATATTGCAGTGTTTTTCTCAAAGTCTGAGCAGTAAAAGAAAATGCACACGAAAGTAGTGGATTTCCATGCAGTCTTGAAGAAGTAGCGTTGTCCTTCCAACGGAAAGACAGTGCTGACTCTTGACATGCTGACAGGTAATGGGCCACAACAGAGGAAACCCACAGCGGAGTCAGTCGAAGTTTTGAAGAGTATTGGTGGGCAGGTCATCACAGAGCAGACCCACTGTAGTCCTGGTAGAGATTACGGTATTGGTGGGCCACCAGAGGTGCAGACCCAATGCAGTCCTTGTAGAGATAATGGTACTGATGGATCATCAAAGACGTAGACCCACTGTAGTCCTTGTAGAGATAATAGTACTGCTGGGTCATCAAAGATGCAGACCCACTGTAGTCCTTGTAGAGATGGCCAGCAGCCATCTGTTGTGACTATGCAGGTGCACAATCACCATTGAAGAGTCTTGCGGATAATAGAGCAAGTCCATAACCACCACTTGTGCACTCACAAAGTTTTTGAATTGTCCTGAGAACCAGCAATGCTGTTAACCAGTCCCTTGCCGAATTATTAACACACGTGCAAACACTAACAGTCCCTACTTCTCACATATTGTCCATATACTATGACCAATAGAAACGTGTGCAGTGAAATGTAACTTACAAGTTACTTCATTTGATGAACTGCTGTCAATTACAATTTTATAACATAAGAATACAATAACAAGGTACAAAATACATCATTCAAGAACATAACAATACAGATAACATTTGTAGTACAGGCTTTACAACAGAATAGAAATAAACATATATATCAATGTTACAGGAATCATGAGATAAGTAGATACATAAAAGTTCAGAATAACTTTCGAAACATCAACTTCACATATGAGCAACAAAACACAATAAATAATGTCTCAACATCTTTACAAAGTAAATAACATAGTATTAGGAAAATTCTACAACATAGCTCTCATCAGCTAAACACATAAAGCCAGGAAAAACACAAATACACAAGAGTACACAAACACGTAGAGGGATGACACAAAAGGAAAGGACAGGGTTTGTTTTACTGCAGTATTTTGCATGGAGATCTCCCTTCGTTCATCATTATTCCCAAAAAGTCCTATCTACACCTGCTTTCTGTACTTTTTTCGTTTAACTTCTCAATGCATTTCTTCCCATTCATCATAGTTAGTTTCTTATATAGTCTACCCCCTCTTAAGCTAACTTAAATGTACTGAGCTCAGATGCTAAACTAAGGGACGAGGCAATGCAGCGGAACAAATCAAGTAACACAAACATCAATGACAAAAATGTCAAGCTGGCAAAGCAAGCTACGGTAAATCTAAATTACCAAGCAATTAAACATTACAACTAATATGAGGCAATGCACAGCAAACAAGAAAAATAAATCTGGCTTAGCAGAGTAACACAAATTAAAATTCAGTAGCACTATGCCTGGCAAACAGCATAACTTATACCTAAACATGACAAAGTTCAAGCAGAAAAAGTATTACACTAAAAATGGCCATGTCTAATACCTATGTCACATCTTAACACTAGAGTGATGCATCATGAGAACTTACACTAGCAGATAAGTTACCAAATCGTAAAGAAATTGTTTATGCAATTCCTGTGAAGGGAAATGTCTTTTTATGCTCCCTCATTTTTTTGGAAATATATCACAAAACTATTATTTACTGGATCTGGAGACAGAAAATATTTATATTAGTACATCTATAAAATTTTATTTTAACCAGTGCTGCAGTGCAGCTAGAAACTAGATATTAAACAAAATGAGTAAATAAATACATAAAGCAAGCCATATGGCATTTCTCTCAATTCTCGTAGATAGACACTTGTTCTAATCAGGTGTGCAGATGTAAGAATGTTTCCAAGTTATTATTAGCGTGTCGTATTTACGATGCTTTCTACAAACGAATGTCAATAGCGAGGATAATGGCCCCCCCTTTTTTTTTTCTTCTACCACCTGCGCCACACACTAATGGCTTTTCTCAAGGCGGCTGGCACACCTGGCCGCTCACAACGAATTACTTCACAGTCACTTACCTTTCTTAACGAAATATTTACGACAGCAGTTTTCGCTACAGCGACAGTCTCATATAAAAATATTTCACAGGTCAAGAATTAGCGTTGCAAATCTGTAGAAACAAAATCCTATAAATATAAGTGTCCAAAAAAAATATTCGTCAGCATTGTGATACAGTCACGCATTTACACAAATTTCATAACTCTTAAAGTACGATTCTTGGTTTCCAACATACTTCTTCACAAGTCAGAGGCCCTAACCGCTACTCATTACTCCTTACCTTATTACACATATATATATTCGTCGACGCTTCTTTAATATTTCATTATCTGAAATATGTAGCATAATCAAATTCCTCATATAGCATCAGCTTCTTGACCATAAACATACCTCAGCAGCATAATACACATCGTCGTCGTAAAAATAACATCATAACACCTCAGTCAACTCTCAAAATCGTCGTAGCTCCCTCCAATAGTTTCAAAACCTAAAAAAAATTCTCTGCTCATGTCAAAAGTGTCATCCGCCTCAAACGCACTTCAAAAATCATGATCCCATACCAAATACATCATTCAAAGCTCTCATAGTATCACAATGGTTCCGAAAAAAATATGAACATTTCACGAAGTACAGACAAAATACGATTTCGTAAATGTGAAGTTATCCACCTGTGTAATTACGTAAACATGTGTCACTGATGTAGTAAAAAAAAATGTTTATCTCTCAGTTAAATGATCAGATAGCTGTGTAATTTGTGTTAGAGAAATATGGTACCGATGTTTAAAGTTGTATAAGCAAATACCATATTAGCTAGGGTTCCTTGTGGTTGCCAAACACATGGTACACAAAGTAAGCGTGCACCCCCCTGAGGATTAATGTAATTATACCCTCAGGTGTTACAGATTACAGCAATGGAATGAAATGTATCACGGAAAACTTTCTTTGCAATTCAAAAATCTTTAAAAATAAATGTTTTAAGTACAAAATTAATCACTCAAATACGTGTCCTGTAGCGCTAAATGTGCGTCTTGTTGCAACATAATCTCTGTGGAAGTCTCGTAGTTACCGTCCTCCGAAAGCTAAGTTCTGCAGAAGTCAATGTACTTACCTCATGATAAACAAAAGTGAAATGCTTTGTGTATAGATATCATAGTTATTACGCTTATTGTTGTGATGAAGAAAGTACTGTACTGTAACGTATTGTTGTGCCACGAAAAAGGCTGTCTCATTGTTGCTATACCACAAAAGTTACTACTAAAATATGTTTTTTTTCCAGAAGAATTCAGAAAACTGTGCAGATATAAAACAGATACACCGCAAAAGCAACATTGTAAATTGTCACTCATTAGTAGCGTCATGATAAAATCGTGTAGCTGTCACATAAACTAACCTCTGTGTCATCTGGTATCTCTCAGAAAGCACTTTAAATCCAGAATGTATTTTCAAATAAACCAAAATGTTGCATTAAAATCTCATTAACAGTACTGGTAAATGTTCTAAGTATGTGAGCCCTATAGTCGTTACGTAATCGTGCAACAAACAAGCAAGAATGCACACACACACACAATAACACTGTGTCGTTTGTTCACAATAACAATGCATTCGTAATTTCTGTTTAAATAAGTTCTCTTGGTTCTTGATTGGATATTTAACTTCAAACATTATTGTATGTTAACAGATTCTAAGTCTGACAAAGCTTACTAGCAATGTAAAGTGAAAAGTTATATGGCAAAGACAAAGTTAAAAAGCAGATCATCTCTCAATAAACGGTTTTACTTGTGAAATGTGGTGCAGAATGCGGTATAAGTCGGTAAAGTATACTGAAATTTTTCTCAAGGTTAGCGTCTATGTTATTTTTCTCCCAGCCAGCCGGCGCACGCGGCTGCCTGCTGTGCGAGTCATTGTCTGTCTCTTTGTTGGCGCGCGTCGTTATTGGGATTAGGAGACCTAGCTTCTACAAATTCACGTTGCCCAGAGGGCCCAGCTCTGTTAGAATCCCGCCAGTTCTGATGAAATTCAGGTCTGTCGTTACGATCATATCGTCTGTCGTCATGTCGGTAGATGCCATAGTTTCTTTCTTGTCGGTCACGTGGTGGAGAATTTCTCCCTGAATCGTAACTGTGCGCCGAACTGTTGCGTCTGAAGTTATTCTGTCTCCCTTGATAATAATAGTTCTGGTTACCATATTGTCTGTTTCTATGATTGTCTCTGTCATATTCATTACTACGGAAATGCGAACTTTCTCTGTAATTATTTTTACTCTGCCAACGGTTGTCATACGGATGGTGTCTGTTTCGATCACGATTTACGTTGAAAGAATAGCCTTGTCGCGTCCAGTTATTATTTCTTTCATCGCGGAATTGCGACGGATGTGATCTGTAATTGTTGTGCTCCTGCGTTCCGCGATTGTCAGTGTCAATTTCCAGTTCTTGTAACAGTCCCTGAAAAGCTTCAATGTCGTCTTTGCAACGTCCTGCTAAAATAATATGTCGTAAATGCTCAGGCAGTTTGATTAAGCAAATGCGGATGAGTTCTGAGGGGCTGTATGGGTTTGACAGGTACTGATTCTTGTGCAACGTATCTTCAAAATATTTCACAAGACTGGAGAATTCAGATTGTTCGAAATGTTTCATCATTATGATGCCATGTTTTACTCTGTCTTGTGTGGCTTGAGACCAATATGCTGAGAGGAAGGCATGATAAAATTCTCCTTCACTATGACAATCGTGAATGACCGATCGCATTCTTACAGCTGGTTCATTCTCTAAGTAGCCACACATAAATTCTAATCTGTGTTCTAATGACCAGTTGGGAGGAAAACAATGAGAGAATTGATGGAGCCACGCTTGTGGATGAATGTCGTTGGCAGAATTCTTAAACGTTTTGAATTTACGTGTAGTAATGAACAGCTTATAGTCAAAATCATCATGTCGGCGAGTCGCATATCGGTCATTGTTAGGTCGTGTCGGCCGTTCCATCTCAAAATTCGGTGCACATTGCCAGTTTGTTTCATAACTTCCGAAATGCCCTGTGTTATTATTTTGCGTCTTTTCCGTATTTCTAAGTCCCTCTTCCCGTGTTGGAGCGCGAGTGTCCTCTGAAATACGTAATTCTTGTACTACTTGTGCCAACTGATCTTGCACTTCCCGGATTTCTCTTTTGTACTGTGTATTGATTTGATTTTGATTTTGTTTGAATTTTCTAATTTGTTCGTACTCTTCAGTGTCAGTGAAGGCTACAGGTGTTGTGTCATTCAGATCCTCATCTACCTTTGTAGATAAGTTAGTGACCTGATCCGAAAGTTCGGCTACTTTCTCCGATAGTGTACTTATTTCCTCAGTGTGTTTTTCTGAACCAAGTTTCAGAGTATCTACTGTGTCCTTTAAGTTTTCCTGAGTTTTTGCAAGTTGCGTAACCGAATCGGTAGATGCAACTGAGTCAAATTTAGCTTGCAAGGTCTCATGATTTTCGTGAACAGTAGTTTGCAGTTCTTTTATGGCTGCTTCGTGATTCTGTAGTGCATTTTCATGCCGCGAAAAAATAGGTTGGAAATGCTCACAAATTTGTGTTTTACGTCATTACAGACTTTTTGACATTTCGATTCAATGTGGTAGTTAAATCCTCACGTGTTTGTTCAAGAGTTTGCTCCAATGAGTCTAACTTTTGAAGCTGTTGCTGTGTTTGTCTCTGATTTAGTTCCATTGTGTCTAACTTTTGAAGCTTTTGCTGTGTTTGTCTCTGATTTTGTTCCATTGTGTCTAACTTTTTAAGATTTTGTTCCACTGTGTCTAGCTGTTGCTGTGTTTGTCTCTGATTTTGTTTCATTTGTTGCATTAATTGCAATAATAATGAATGAGTGTCTGGAATCTGTTCCTCTATGCTTTTCGGCAGTGCATTTGCACCGGCAACATTCACATTTTGACTAGCAGAAATTGTGTCTTGACTTATTTGAGAAAACGGTGAGGACGCAAAACCTGAATCTACAGTATTTGCAAAATTGTGTCCTGTCATTTCGGATTCCTGAGGCGAGCTATTGCCGACCGATCGATCGATAATGCTTCCCTGCTCACTAATTGTTTCACTGTCCACGCCATTGTTTGCCGCCCGCTCCATTTCCCTATGCACAATTACCAAATTATTACTTTGAACATCAGTTAATTCATTACTCGGTGGCGCTAACACACTGCTTTCGTTTTCACTGTCATTTCGCAGTTTACTTTGGAGCCTAGTATTACGTTTTTCACACGCCATTATTGTCACAGTATTTCACACAACATCACAAAAAAACACAATTTGAAGAGCAAAAATAAGAGAACACATTAACATAACACTGAAAATAATATCTAATTAATTGCAGCTGCGAAATACTTGGTGCAAATCTACATGCATGCCACAACTGTTTTACTGTACAACAATGAAACACTGCAACTACAAAGGAGATTCTCTCTACAATTACGCGCTAGCAATAAACAAAATCTACACTAATTACACAAACTACAAGGAAAAAAATCAGAAGATTCCAGTGAGGTATCCTCGGCTAAGGGTCGACATATGAAACGTCCCCTTTTTAAACAATTTTACATACGACTGTGCTTAATCTGACGCACAATATTTTTAGCGCAACGCAATCTGACTTTCAAAATTCCCTACAAAAGAATGGCCCTGACTAACATTAAACTATACCTTTCACAAATCACTTACCTCACAAAAATCTTCGCTGCTCAAGCTACTGCAATACAGCGAGCGCCACTACTGCCAGCTAAATAAAAGATTCAAACTATGGAAGGCACTAACTACTGATAGGGATAGTTAGCAAATGAAAGATATTAATAGAGAACAAACAATGTATTTACCTTGATATCATCATATATATAGCAGTTCATAACAAATTACAAAACTCCGCCATCTCTCTCCCCACATCCACCACTGCTGGCGGCTCACCTCCAACTGCGCAACGCTATGCGCTGTTCACAGCCAGCTGCCTAACACTACAATGGCGAGTATTACAACAATGCAAAGCAGCCACAGACTGCGCACAGCACAGCCAGTGATTTCCATACAGAGGTCACGTTACCAATAATAAAACCTAAAACAGCCTACTTACACTGTTTAGGATCATTTGTGAAGACATGTGTTCGCTCCATCAAAATCTTTATCACACAGAGGTCTGGTGGCTTTCCAAAGGTAAAGTATTGACACGAGTTCTGGAACTAAAAGGTGAATTGTTAATGTTCTTACAAGGTTCTAGATCTGGATATGCGAATTACTTTTGTGAAGTTGTTTTGCTGTTAAAATTAGCACTTCTCGCGGATCTTTTTAACCACCTAAATACTTTAAACAATAGCCTCCAAGGGAAAGAAGAAAATATTATAACAGCTAAGGAAAAATCAAAGGATTCCTCGCAAAACTTAGTTTGTGGTCAATGTTTTTATAAAAGATGATGTTTGATTCTTCCCCATGTATTCAGACGATTGTCGAAGAAATTGCAATGGAGCAGTCGGTGGTACTAAGTTCTCACATTCCTTGCATGATATAGAGCTTGCATAATTTGGAAGAGAAACTGTTAAGCTATTTTCCAGGGCTGAACTCTGATTCTGAAAACGGTCATAGATGGATACTAAATCCTTTTGTAGATATGTCAGTAGGATTGGCTGATCTGAGCACGATGACGAAAGAAACACTTACAGGTTTAGCAGCTGACAGCATGCTTAAAATGAAATTTAATTCGCATAAGATTGACGTCTTATGGATGAAGAGAAAAGAAGAGTATCCACAGCTGGCCAAGGAAGCTTTGAAATTGTTAGTGTCACTTGCCACTTCCTATCTTTGTGAATTAGTGCTCTCATCAATGGTGAATATATAAACTAAGAAGAGAAATAGACTTCAACTAGAAAATGATTTGGTCATTCGTGTCTCAAAAATACAACCACTTTTTGACAAATTATTAGTAAATAAACAGGCGCAGCCTTCTCATTGACTGTTGTGTTTTTATTGTAGCCTAGGACCTACAGGTTGAAACACTGTTCTATGTAGTCACAGTTTCACTGTTTAAATTTAGCTGTTAGACGCAAAAATTACTTGCACTAAAAATTAAATGTTGACTAAAACCGTTTCCACTCCACTCTTCTTTTTTTGGCTAAGTGGCACCCGTGGTAGACATCGCTCGTGTCACCCTATGAATAAAAACTGTTCAAAACAATAAAATCTTAACAAGTGTCAAGTATGCTTTTTAATAATACAAATGAGAGACTTTAGTCTCCAGGCATTAAATTGCAGTTGGGCCGATAAAGCGATGTGTATTTGCGTATAATCGCTGGATCGTGCCATTATTGTTACTGACTTAACTCTTTGACGGTATGGTTTATGCTCCGCGGGAAAGAAATGACAACGAAATAACAGAAAACGCGGAGGAAAAAAAAGAGCGTAATGTTTTACATCGATCCTTTTATTATTATTATTAGTATTATTATTATGACAAACAAAGTACATTAGACGTTCCAACAAAGACAACGCCGCCGACAACGAAGTATTCAGCTCTACTGTTAGCGACACTCCTCGCGTTGCAATTATTGTAACGCATTTGCGTATAATCGCTGGATCGTGCCATTATTGTTACTGACTTAACTCTTTGACGGTATGGCTTATGCTCTGCAGGAAAGAAATGACAACGAAATAAGAGAAAACGCGGAGGAAAAAAAGAGCGTAATGTTTTAGATCGATCCTTTTATTATTATTATTATTATTATTATTATTATTACGACAAACAAAGTACATTAGACGCTCCGACAAAGACAACGCCGCCGACAACGAAGTATTCAGCTCTACTGTTAGCGACACTCCTCGCGTTGCAATTATTGTAACCGATGCCTCCGGTCGGGTCTCCTCGACGATGTAGCTAAATTCTCTTTGACGGTGTTGCGAGCAAGATTTAAATTACGTCATGGCCTTGAAATACCTCTATATGAATTCCATTTTAAATATGTCGTCGCTAACCATCACGAGTTCAATAAAGCTGTGCATTAAGCAATACGTAGGCAGATGTTTCATTCAGCTAGCCGTCTTCTGTGTTGTTTGTGACTCATTTTGAAGAGAAGGTAAAAACAAACGTCTTTAGACGACTTCTTGTAAAATAGGTATGTACATTTTATAAACTGTTTTAGTATTTTTGGGAATGGAATGCATTATTCTTTTTTATGTGAATTCCAACAGAAAAGTATGTTTCGCATGACGAGGTAAGACTCATAAGTGAATTACCGTCGTTAAACGAGGTCCCACTGTATAGTTAATTTGTAAACAAGAAAATCTTTTTCGAATTTCTCACAGTTACTTATTGGATCTTCTTCATTTAGTCATCGATCTGTTCCTGAAAACAGTTTTCCAGTTTTGCATTTATTTATCGTTAACACTGTGTATTTATTATAAAACGGTCTACGCTATGCTCAATTCAGAATTAATATTAAACAAGGAATTACGTAATTTTAATACAAAATAAATACCATTTTCCATAGGCCTATGTTTTTGTATTACAGAACCCCTAGTTTTGAGACATGTCACAGGATGGTTATTTCATTTACTTTTATTCAGTTTCAGAAGGAGACAACATTTCTTTTTTGTTAACTGTGGAGCTTAAAAGGAAGAAGGAAGCAGTGAGAACCCCAGAAAAAGATGATGATGAAGAAGAAGAAGACAAACGACTCGCGTTCCTTCTGTACGTGGGTCCGCTCTCGGCGAAAATTGCACGACTTCTGGGCAAATACAATATCAAACCCATTCTCCGACCACCACCGAAGACGAGGGAGCTCCTAGGTTCTGCCAAATATGCGCTGAACCTTAACACACCAGGAGTATACAGCATACCATGCGAATGTGGAAAAAAATACATTGGGCAAACACAGCGCTGCATATCTAAACGCTGCAAAGAACATATCAGATGTGTGCTACTAGGTCACACAGAAAAATCAGCCATAGCAGAACACAGCCTAAATGAAGGACACACCTTCAACTTCGAAAACACGAAGGTACTGAGCCGAGCATCTGGCTTCTGGGAAAGCGTTATCAAAGAATCCATAGAAATAAGGATTCACGACAATCTGGTCAACAGAGACGATGGATGCCAACTCAGTGCAGCAAGAAACCCTTCGATAGCGGTAATCCGTTGGGAGCGCGCCCGTCAACGTCCTCCGCCGCGGACGCAGACAGAATGCTCACACCGAGAACCGAACGCGGCCGCCGGGGGCGCCCGCCATCCCCACCACCGCGCGCACGCCGCTGGTCCACCGCAGCCACCCGAGGTCTAGTGGAGGGGGGTGACCGCGCATATAAATAGCCCGCTCACCGCGAATCTCCCTGCAGCAATGCAGGAGGTGGCGCCTATGGATACCGACGACGCGACGCCACAGTCGTCACACTCCACCAAGGCAGCTGCAAGTAAGGCTGCTGTGGCAGCGACCGACTCCTTCCATGTCGAGAAGTCTACCGCCAAGAAGTCACAGCTACTGAAAATACCAGATTCGCACGAGCTGCAGCCATTCCTTAAGAACATAGCGGCGTCGCTTCAGGACGGGCTATACCCATTCGACCAACCGTACCCCCTCCACATACCACGTGCTAGTCCGCCTCCCCTCCCCCACCGCTTTAGCAAGTATCAGCGCAAGTGACTAAATTTCATGTCCAAGGAGGAGTTAACCCTAATTGACAACTACCCCATTTTTACGCCAGACGAATGGCAATTACTCGCAGGACTAGCAGAAACAGGAGTGACGGGCCAGGTAGCTTCCTACCTGTTAAACTCTCACTCCTAACCTAGGTAGCAAGCAGCGAGAGAGCATCATCACAACTCGGCGTGAGTCATCCGAGCCACCGGCCAGCCATTTAGGCCGTTCGTTTTCAACGTCTCTTACTGTCCCTCTGACTATCCTTTAATCTTTCTTTTATCTATTAAAAAAAAAAAAAATGCAACGCACGAAAAGTCAAGCAAGAAATCCAAATGTCATGACATCTCATTCCAGTAAGATTCAAGCAAGAAGGAGAAGCGTCTTTGTTACGCTAGTACTTCGCAAACCGCAGAGGGTACATCCCTCAGTCTTGTGCCTCTGACCTCTGAATCTCGACACTTCGCCAGAAGATGGGTAGTATGACACTTCCCGAAACGTCGCGAGATATCAACGCTACCACCCAGCTGGAGACCCGAGAAATCTTCATCAATAGTTTACGCTGGGAAAGCCTACAGTCACAGATTTAAATTAAATTAATATTCATTATTTTAAGTACCAGATCTGAACGTGAGCGAATTTGCAAGGTGCTTTCACAAAACCTTGTCACTTCCGTGTGACACTTATAGCAGATGATCGTCATGAAACACACGTTACCAGCCGTGCTGCAACTGCTTTGTCCTGCGACCGCCACCCCCTGAGCAAGGCTTTGCGATCCCCAGGAGGTCGCGACCCACAGGTTGAAAAACACTGCCCCACCTAGTCACAGTTCCACTGTTTAAATTTAGCTGTCAGATGCAAAAATTAATTGCACTAAAAATTAAATGTTGACTAAAACCATTTCCACTCCACTCTTTTTTTTCCATTTATATCAGCCATTATACTATGATATTGATTGCTATAACTGAAAATGCATTTTTGGAATTAAAATTTGGGCTAGTTTAAAGCCCAGGCCACGCAAGCCACCGCTTGGAGCACCAAGCTGAGAGGGACACTAATGGCGCCAAAACTGAAAGAAGTCTGTACAGGACGTATCACAGTTGGTAGCAGCCGCTTGGGGCGCCAAGCCCAGGGGGTTCCAGAGACGATCAAGTGCAAGATTCGTATACAGTGAGTATCACAGTTAGTAGCGAAAGCTGATACTGGGTGCCAGATAATAGGTCGCTTGTGTGGGACAGTGTTTTTGAACCGGCCTTGCAAACAATATCAAATTTAGTATTACAATAGATAGTTAAAATAACGTTTGTATAAGTTTACTCCTAAAACCTTCGAGCTAAACCATGATGTTAATAGCTTCTGTCAGTTTGAGTGATGAATGATGGAATATAACTAAATGGATTTTTCGGGAAGAACGTTAAATATGAATCCATAGGAGACACAACCACTTCTGCTTTTCCTTTGTCTAGAGCCTCAGTTCCCTCGCCCCTCCCTCCCCCCTGCCCTCCTCTCATTAATTCTTAACCTGTTTAGGTTCCAGTGAAGTATAGTAGTCGCTTAATCACTGTGGGTTAGTAGGTCTTGTCCCCAAGGGTGAGATTCCACGCTTGTTTAGAGGGTTTGTTGATAGCTAGATGTCCTCTGGAAAACGTCAGCGTCATTACCGTCTGTTGACTGATCTACAACAGATTCCTCAGAAAGTCTTGACTCCACGTGGCATTCTGGAGAAGGAAGCATCAGGAAGCATCTATAAGGCTGCACCCAGCCCAAACAATACCAGTCGTCCGAAAATAATGATTTTGATGTTCATCGTTTACAATCACAAACAAAATCTTGAGCGACTTTCCAGGAGTAACTGAAGTGTCGCATTTCATGTATAGTAAAGTACATCGATTCTCTTATATGTCTTGCCATTTTGAAATATTCTCCCTCTTGATGGACCACGTCCTGATGGTCGAACTACTCGTATTTGTTCGCAGCTTCCATTTCTCTTTTGGAGCATCCCATTTCCCACAAGAACACATGTTTGTCGTAAACTGCTCACTCTAAAATTTCTAGAGTAATGCTTAGTTTGTCAAACTGTCGTCCAGAATCGAGAACTCCTTGTATCAATGGGTCTTAACGTTTATGGCTCTGTATCTGATTCTGTAGACCAACCACATCTGGAAATCCGTGTCGTAACTACTCATAGAATGGAGTCTGGAGACGCGCCTGAGACGCCGTTGTATGTGAACATACTTTCTCTCCTGTGTTTTCTGTCTTCCTGTCTGAGGAGGGGAGGAGATGGTTTTTAACGTCCCATCGACAACGACGTCATTAGAGACGGAGCACAAGCTCGGATTAGGAAAGGAAGAGGAAGGAAATAGGTTGTGCCCTTTCAAAAGAACCATCCCGGCATTTGCCTGAAGTGATTTAGGGAAATCACGAAAAACCTAAATGAGGATGGCTGGACACGGGATGGAACCGTCGTTCTTTCAAATACGAGTACAGTTCCTTCAGTCTGACACGCTACAAGCTCATTTCACACTGATTTTCATTCACAAATAGTTACATAAGGATGCTAGCTTCACAACAAGTAAAGTTCAAATGTGTGTTATAACAAAAATTTTAAGCAATCTTATACGTTGTATGCTACAGGTGCCGAACTTGGATCTATGTTTTACCGCCCAGTGACATTTGTAATTCGTTTTATCCTAGTATATAAAACTACTCAAGAAAACTATCTTTAGTGAAGGAGACTTTTCTCGTGACTAAAATTTGCAGCTGCAACCGCGCCATCCGCCTAAGTACCTACTGGCGTTTTCCAGCGAATTCCTAATTTGTGTGGAGCACTGAACTCTACAGAAATATAGGAAACTTCACTGCATGAAACATCAAATCCGCCTGACAACAAAATGCGACGATAATATTACTGCTGGTATTTAACTGGTCTCCACTCAACTCTCGCTGAAAATTCTCTGTAATCCATGTGTCGGATGAACAGGCGTTCCTCCAGTGCAAATCGTAAATAACGTTCTGAAGCGCAGTATTTTCAGTGACTGAATCTACATAAATTTACAGAATACTTATGTATTCGGTGTTTTACCTGGCTCGTTCCTTTTCCCTTTCATATTGCGTTAGTCCTTTATTGGCGACTCAGAACTAATCACTGTCGCTACGGGGCCACATTTGATTTGACCATCAAATCACAGCCGTACTCCCACGGAACACAATTTTACCTCAGTCGGCAGGTAATACTCAATGGACTCCCAGATTATTTTCCTATAAAATAAATCGCTTCAGATTCTACAAACTAGGTACTACGAAGCAATACTTGTCTTTTACTTGAGGGCCTCTTTTTTTAAACATCTTCTCAGAATGCAGATGGTCCTACCACAGATGCGTAGTTCCACAATTGATAAAATATTCTAAGGCCCTTTCTCGATCGTAGTCACGACTGCGTTTCACAGCATAACCTTCTATTTTGATTACTATGAATCTGGAAGGAAAATCCCACCTTGGTTGACTACTCTCATGACTTTCTGCACGAGGTATCAGTCATTCTAGCAGAGATGACACAGTTGTTTCTATAATAAATAAACAATCGCCGGCCGGCCGCGGTGGTCTAGCGGTTCTAGGCGCTCAGTCCGGAACCGCGCTACTGCTACGGTCGCAGGTTCGTATCCTGCCTCGGGCATTGATGTGTGTGATGTCCTTAGGTTAGTTAGGTTTAAGTAGTTCTAAGTTCTAGGGGACTGATGATCACAGATGCTAAGTCCAATAGTGCTCAGAGCCATTTGAACCATTTGAACCACACAATCGCCGTATGTGTCACAACTTTTTATTTACCGACAACAGGTTTCAATCTGCTCTGAAGATTATCTTCAGATCTGGCACTGCGAAGTGCAATTTGTCAAAGTTGTGTGAAACTAACAAGATCTGCACGCAGACTTAAACTGACTGCCGGTATATAAAAAGTTGTGATGCGCACGGTGTTTGTTTATTTACTATAGGAAAAGAGACACTATTCCTGAGACAGGACGTTAATGAAACAGTTATTTCTGTTGGAATTCTGCAGTCTGAACCTACTCAGCTCTTTGACGAGGTTCAGGCGCCATTCGAACGAGATCCACTCTCTCGAGCTCATTTACTGCCAGTAAGTGTATTACGAAACTGTACTTACGTTCTTGAACCACCACACAGAATTCTGTCCTCTTACAACATATTTTGCGTATTTTTTTCCGAAGGGCTGTCAGGCTTCTAATTATATTCATGATAAACAGAGTGATCAAACAGTTTTCGTTCGAAGGCCGTACAGCTTGGAATCAGTATGCCAATCAGGCAAAATCGGGGTGATCAATGAGGCAACTATTCCATCGATGCACAAACTGACGATACCCTTTTGGTAAAACAACATGTCTGGTTGTGGGAGGAAGTTTTAACGCCTGCAGCACATCCTCGCCGAATAAGAATTGTCGACACTTCAAGGCCTTTGTTAAAAGAATCGAAGGCGTTACAATCGCATCGCGAGAGGTCAGGGCCATTGGGCGGGTGTTCGAGTGTCTCCCACCTCAGTTGGAGTAAGTTCTGCGATAAAACATTTGCGATACGGGGACGTGCTACAATGAAGTAGCAGTATATAATATCGCAGCTTTTCTTGGCGTTTCGCCTTAACTGCACTGCGTAATTTCTCCAGCGTCGCGCAGTATCGTGCCCCAGTCCTGGGGGACTCAATAAGCATTTGGCCCCAGCAGTCAAATAACAGTGCGAGCACCACTATTTTAGAGTATGCCTGGCTCTTGAACTTTTTGGGACGATGGGACGATGGATGACGCCACGGCCCTAATCGCATCATCAACCGCCCTCTTGTTGTCCATAATGATTGCGGCTGGCCTCCCGAATAGACCGGCGTCGCGACCAGCACGGTTGGCGCATGACTGCACAATGGTGATTGTTGACAGACAAGATGCCCCATGAACATTCTTCATTCTCCGATGGATACTCACCGGTGCTTGTTCTTTGGGAGGCAAGAAAATAATAACAGTACGTTGACCTTGTTTGGACGCATTTGGCAGTAAGATCGCTATAGTTTACGTTCCCGCTTTTAATGCACTCCCATCGTAAAGACACAAATGCACATTAATCCCTTGCTTACACGCCGGTGCTTATGCATCCGTATCGGAGTCCCGCTGCGTTGCATATAGCTGCAGCAATGCCTTCGATCAGATTTCATCACTTCTTATAGATCTTTCTAAATCACTGCACCCACTTTCCCATTGGTATTGCTTTTAAATTACTCACTCTATTATTTATCGCTGCATCCCAATTAATCTTGCTGTCATGGGGTACCGTTCACTTATTAAATTGTTTCCACCACTGTACGCGCCACACAAACCGTTAAGCGAACGTCATGCTTTCGACTAGTCCTTTTTTTCCTTCCAGATTACAAAATTCTGCTTCGGATCATGTTGGACTAGAACTACTCCTTTTCATTACGTTAAAACGCGATGATTCTTTTGTATCCTAAGACTCAACAACTGTTAAACTGTGAATGCTTATTTAGATTTGTTACATTCATGGCCCATGAATCTCGTAATCAAATGGTTCAAATGGCTCTGAGCACTATGGGACTTAACAACAGTGCCCTAGAACTTAGATCTACTTGAACCTAACTAACCTAATGACACCACACACATCCATGACCGAGCCAAGATTCGAACCTGTTACCGTAGAGGTCGCTCGGTTCCAGACTGAAGCGCCTAGAACCGCTCGGCCTCAACGGCCGGCAGCTCGTAATCAAAACGATTTCCCGACTCCGTCGTATGAAGTTAACATAGAGGGTTTCACGTCTTTGATATTCCACAGACTTTTGGTTATGTTTCTGCTGTTGCCTCAGTCCATTACGAAAATTATTGTGGCTGTTGTTGAACGTATTATGAATCAGCGGAATCGAGGACTAATTGATACAATGAAAAATATTTCATTATGCCTCATTTTATTCAACCTCTTTAGTAAGCAGGACTTTATTTTATCAAACTACCTGAACAGAATAAATTAACGTGCAAACTACACGGTTTATATAACCAAGTTACGTCTTTTGCTAGTAAAAGTTCTTTGTGTACGTACACTCTCTCAGTAAATACTGAAAAACGTTTCCTGCTGCTCGGCTGAGGCGCTAACTGTTGACATTTCATCTCCAAAAGGTCGCAACACTCCATTGTGTGTTTTTGTAGCTAGAAGGGAGAGAAAAGCGATGTTGTGTGATTATCCTGCACGAGATGATTGTAATTTGATTATAAATGGTTATTTCATGAAAACAACACACATGCGTAATGTATCACACTATGTAAAACGTGTAACGTAGCTGCTAATTAAACTCTTTGTACTATGGATTTATATTCGTAAAAAAATATAGTGAGTGAAGCTGACACGCAAAAAAGATCAATTACAACATGTAGCATGAACCCATTAGCACCTTCACTGACCTCCACAGTTGACCCCACCAAAACAGCTTTAATGTATGTCCAGAGTACGTTAGATGTTCGCGATTAACTACTTTCTGGACAACCGTATTCAGAGAATAACCAAATGTCGGAAGTCAGGAGAATATGAAGATCAAAAAAGTAACGGTACTCTCTTGGAAAATACGAACGCTACGCTGCTGAAACATCGCATCAAGGAGGGTTGAAGGCTGGACTATTCTACAATGAATACAAGCTACTGTTGTGCAGCTGAATAGTAAGAGATCTGCCAGTTAAGAGCAGAAACGGTTGCAACGTCTATCCACTCCGATCCAACGTCTATCCACTCCGATCCATAGTCACGTCACTAGACTTTGTGTGTGAGACAATGCCAACAATAGTTTTTGAGTCATTGATCATAAGGTCGTGAAAGAAGAATGCCACCATTTGGCAAGTAGAGCAGCATTTTCCTGGAAAAGAAGGCTTGATGATAATTGCTACGTAAATGTCTACACTGGAAGTCTCACTACTGTCATAGCTTCAGCTAAAACAAGATACAAGCCTCAACAGTGGATGAGCTGAGAAACACGCGCCCGAACGCTGCTGAAGGTCTAGCTCTGATGGTTCAAACGGTTCAAATCCCTCTAAGTACTATGGGAGTAACATCTGAGGTCATCAGGCCCCTAGACTTAGAACTCCTTAAACCTAACCTAACCTAAGGACATCACACACATCCAGGTCCGGGGCAGGATTCGAACCTGCGACCGCAACAGCAGCGCGGTGCCGGACTGAAGCGCTTAGAACATTCGGCCACAGCGGCCGACTTCTGGCTCTGATCATCAACGTATTTTCAGTACTCATTTCGTCGTACTTAATTCTTGGAAGTCAAGAGAACGTTTTACACGTCTGATGCAAGGCAGACAATGCTACAGAATGCTGAAAAAGCAGTTTAGCTAAAGCACAGTTTGATGTACGTGAATTAACTTACATTTAACATTCATCATGCAAGAGTTATTAACTTTTTTAGAAGAAACAAGCTTTCGAAAGAATCCTTTTGGAGTGAACGCACAAGTAGAAAGAGTCAGTGGTTTAAAATACTAAGTTATTCTACCCAAAAAAGAGCAAAATATAATATGCAGGCATTAAATTGCAGTTGTGCCGATAAAGCGCTATGCATTTGCGTATTATCGCTGGATCGTGCCATTACTGTTACAGACTTAACTCTTTGACGGTATGGCTTATGCTCCGCGGGAAAGAAATGACAATTAAATATCAGAAAACGCGGAAGGAAAAAAGAGCGTAATGTTTTACGTCAGTGTTATTATTATTATTATGACGACGAACAAAGTACATTAGACGCTCCAACAAAGACAACGCCGCTGACAACGCAATATTCAGCTGTACTGTTAGCGACACTCCTCGCGTTGCAATTATTGTTACCGATACCTCCGGTCGGGTCTCCTCGACCATGTTGCCAAATTCTCTTTGACGGTGTTGCAAGCAAGACTCATGTTGCTTCATGGCCTTGAAATACTGTGCCTCTATATGAATTCCTTTTTAAATATGTCGTCGTTAACCGTCACGAATTCAATAAAACTGCGCATTAACCAATACGTAGGCAGATGTCTCATTCAGCTAGCCGTCTTCTGTGTCGTTTATGATTCATTTTGAAGAGAAGGTAAAAACAAACGTCTTTAGACGATTTCTTGTAAAAAAGGTATGTACATTTTATAAACTGTTTTAGTATTTTTTCGGAATGGAATGCATTTCCTTTTTTTGTGAATTCCAACAGAAACATATGTTTCGCATAATGAAGTAAGACTCAGAAGTGAACTATCTTCGTTAAATGAGGTCCCACTGTATAGTTAATTTGTAAACAAGAATATCTTTTTTCGAATTTCTGACAGTTACTTATTGGATCTTCTTCGTTTAGTGATCGAACGGTTCCTGTAAACAGTTTTCCAGTTTTGCATTTATTTATCGTTAACACATCGTGCTGAGTTATTAACTTTTTTAGAAGAAACAAGCTTTCGAAATAATCCTTTTGGAGTGAACGCACTAGTAGAAAAAGTCAGTGATGTTTAAAATACTAAGTTATTCTACCCAAAAAGAGCACAATTTAATATGTAGTTCTGTACAACAAATGAACGTCAACACTGATTTTATTATACGAAAGTGGAAAGAAAGGTAGATCCAAATTTTTGCCCCTGAGCGAAGTGTCAAAGCGGCGAGGCACTGGGTTCATGTTCGGGAGGACGGCTGTTGAAATCTCTGTCCGGCCATCGAGATTTAGATTTTTACGTAAATTTCTTAAATCGTTTAAAGCAATTGGAGGGATAACTTCCTTTGAAACGGACACCGCCGACTGCCTTCCCAATTTTTTTCCATCCCGAGTTTGTTTTCTGCCTCGAATATCATCGTTATTTGTAGGGCATCAGATCCTAACATTTATTTTCCCTTGTACACAATGATGAATATATGGGCACGAAAACATATATTATTGATCTTCACGCACTGCTGAGTTCAATAATTTGTGCTTTTCGCATCATTGCTAGTCTCAGAAGCATATAATTCAGTGTATTAACGTACAATGGTGTCCAAAATTAAAGCAACAAACTGTTATTTCCATGTCCTGCGTCCAGTTCACGATATAACCATATAAAATGTCAACAGATATCGTTACGACCGTTTTCTGTACCGAAGATGACATTTCGATCAACGGACAACCACGCCAGAAATGACGTCAGGGCACCTATCAAGCGGGGTAGTGTTTGCAGTGTAGTTCCACTTTCACAATCGCTGTGTACACAGTCATGGAACCAGGAGAGTCGCAAAATGATGTGGCCCGATGGCTTCATGTGAATCATTCTATTGTTTCTCGGATGAGGGACAGTTTATGGAGACCGAAACTGTATACCGTAGACCAGGAAAGAGCCGACAACGTGTGACATAAAAAAGAAGAGACCGCTATTTGGCTGTAAGAACACGTCGGTACCACCTTAGTACTGCACTGCAACTGGCATCTAACCTCACAGCGTCCCCTGGCCGCGTTCTATCGAGGCAAACAGTGTACAGAAGGCTTCAGCAGAGTGGACTTTATTGTTGGAGACCTGCAGTCTGTTTTTCTCTGGCGTGTCTTCACAGAAGGGAACGTGTAGAATGGAGCCGTCAACATGCGACCTCGACGGTCGAACAGAGGCCCAGTGTTCGTTTCCCGATCTGGTCTGGAGAGTGATTCTCGACGTACTCGCATCTGGAGGGCACGAGGAACACGATTTCGGGACACAAAAATTGTGGAAAGAGACGATGTCGAGGAGAATACGTGATGCTGTGGGATTATGTTGACCACTCGAACACCTTTTCATGAAATTGTACGGGTGAATTAGCAAGATGTAACTGCTGTCGGCTACCGTGAGGAGATCTTGGGATCTCATGCGCGGTTGTTACAAGGTTGTGTGAGCCCATACTTCGTTTTTTTTTTAAAGGCGCATATTGCCCCAACATGAGAATGATGACGTCATTCACAGCATGTCCCGTCGTTGTCAGTCCTGTATTGGTGCCTGACGTGCTCATACCCCATACTGAGCACATTAATCAGTTGTCAGAATGTGGGTGTAAATCCGTTAAGCTGAAAAAAAAACGAAGGACATTTTTGTCTACTGTTATGATTGTTGCAGTTCATTACGTTCTGTATTCTTTACGTTGTTTCTACTCTATTATCACCTGATTGTACTGTTTTGTGGGAAAATAAACGCAACCATGCAAAATCTCCTTTTGTTGCTGTAATTTTTGACGCCAGTGTATTTGACTACTCGTCGCTCTTTAACATCTTATAGCATAGTATTTTCCGAAGCCCATCACAGAGGAACAAAGTTAGCTGCGCAAATGCGGGTAGTGAGAATACAATTACACTATGTGATCAAAATATCCGAATATCCCCAAAGACATACGTTTTTCATATTAGGTGCATTGTACTGCCACCTACTGCCAGGTACACCATATCAGCGGCCCCAGTACTCATACATCGTGAGAGAGCAGAATGGAACGCTCCGCGGAGCTCACGGACTTCGAACGTGGTCAGGTGACTGGGTGTCACTGGTGTCATACGTCTGTAAGCGAGATTTCCACACTCCAAAACATCCCTAGGTCCACTGTTTCCGGTGTAATAGTGAAGTGGAAACGTGAAGGGACGCGTACAGCACAAAAGCGCACAGGTCGACCTCGTCCGCTGACTGACAGAGACCACCGACAGTTGAAGAGGGTCGTAATGTGTAATAGGCAGACATCTAAATGGTTCAAATGGCTCTAAGCACTATGGGACTTAACATCTGAGGTCATCAGTCCCCTAGACTTAGAACTACTTAAACCTAACTAACCTAAGGACACCACACACAACCATGCCCGAGGCAGGATTCGAGCCTGCCACCGCAGCAGCAGCGCGGTTCCGAACTGAAGCGTCTAGAACCGCTCAGCCACAGCGGCCGGCGGCAGACCTCTATCCAGACCACCACACAGGAATTCCCAACTGCATCAGGATCCACATTAAGTACTATAAGTACTATGACAATTAGGGGAGAGGTGAGAAAACTGAGATTTCATAGTCTAGCAGCTGCTCATAAACCAAACATCACGCCGGTAAATGCCAAACGACGCCTCGCTTGACGTAAAGAGCGTAAACATTGGACGACTGAACAGTGGAAAAATGTTGTTTGGAGTGACGAATCGCGGTACATAATGTAGCGATCCGATGGCAGGGTGCGGTTATGGCGAATGCCCGGTGAACGTCATCTGTCAGCGTCTGTTGTGCCAACAGTAAAATTCGAAAGCGATGGTGTTATGGCGTGGCCGTGTTTTTCATTGAGGGGCCATGCACCCCTTGTTGTTTTGCATGGCACTATCACAGCACAGGCCTACTACCTTCTTGCTTCTCACTGTTGAAGAGCAATTCGGGGATGGCGATTACATTTTCAACACGATCGAGCACCAGTTCATAATGCACGGCCTGTGGCAGAGTGGTTACGCGACAGTAACATCCCTGTAATAGACTGGCCTGCACAGAGTCCTGACCTGAATCCTATAGAACACCTGTGGGATATTTTGGAAGGCCGACTTCGAACCAGGCCTCACCGACCGACATCAATACCTGTCCTCAGTGCGGTACTCGGGGAAGTATGGGCTGCCATTCGCCAACAAACCTTGCAGCACCTGATTGAAAGTAAACCTGCGAGAGTGGAAGCTGTCATCAAGGCTAAGGGTGGGCCAGCGCCGTATTGAATTCCAGCATTACAGATGGAGAGCGCCAATAACTTGTAAGTCATTTTCAGCCAGGTGTCCGGATACTTTTGATCACATAGTGTATTACATGGTGTTCAGTCGCAGTCATCTCATAGGCGACTCTTCAAGGAGTTAGGTATAGTGACTGTTTATTTATAAACCACGATTTCAAAAAATAGCGTCATGGAAAACTATAGCACAAGAAGATAAAGATGTCTTCACTGGATACGAATTAAGCTCCCTGTGATTAAAGAAGGCCTTTTTCTGTCGTAAGTCTTCTGATTGGTTCTGTGCATCCAGCCATGATTTGCTGTTCTATGACAATCTCATAGCAGCACTAATCCCGCCGTTGTTCCGGATGCCATAAGCGAACCAAAAATCTTTGATCATTTACAAGATACATAAAACGACTAGTCAGCACGAAGAAAATCTTAAAGCTAAACAATAATTATTTCTTTTCTGTTCTTTGAATGAAATTTCAATTTAAAATTTGTGTAGTGCACTAAACCAAGATATTTATTTTTGTTATTAAATTTGAGTATGTTCCATAACTAACATGAGAATGTCGAAAATGATCTGTACGTTCCTGTTATAATTCACAGCTTCTTCATAAGTCAGTTAACTGAAAATTATTAGCGTATAGTAATGCACACAAAGAGGTGATATGTAGAATGAAAGTTTCATTCTGCAGCGAATTGGGAGCTGATATGAAACTTCTTGAGAGATTAAAACTGTGTGCCGGACCCAGATTCGAATTCGAGACCTTTACCTTTGGCGGGCAAGTGCTCAACAGATTTTTTGTTCTTTTTTATTTTTAATTTTTTTATTTTTTTCTTTCATATAGAGAACAAAAAATAAAAACCCCCTACATGAGCAAAATGTTGGAGGTAATGAGAAAACAAATAAAAATGTCTATTGTTTGAAAATAAAAGACGACGTTCTTCATCAAATAAAACAATAAGTATAATCCTCAACACCCTTTTTTTCTTTTGTAAACGTAAATAGGTGTACATCCTTAACATCATCATCACTACTTTTTAATTTTTTGCTTTTTAGGAGAGCCCATGACAAAGAAAACAAACAGGCTGCAGATACAGAGCCATCCGTGAATGTGTGAAGAGAGGGTGAAGAGAAAAGAGAAGTGAAATAAATTAGGAAGACATGATGCGCCATGCTCCACTTTGTCGCGCCGTGGAAACAACGTCCATTCCATGATTGATCAGTAGAAGGGGAACGTGAGATCGTCCATTCTTGGCTGGCACGTTTCGTCGAGATACCAGTCCGAGGCGGGTTGGTGAAAATACTCTGTAAGTAGTTCGCGAAAGTGGCCCGACAGTGTCGATGTCGGCGAAGGGTATGGTGGTATACTTGGAGACGTGTCCAGGAATCCGCGGGAGTGACGATGTCGTTCCGGAAGGGGTAGTTGATAGCCATTCCACTGATCCATGCGATGGCGTGCAACCCAGACGATGGAAAGCAAGTCGTGTCAAGATATATCAGCGTGGTAGGAGAGACGTGACGTGAGTGTGCTAGGAGGTAGAAAGCCACGATCTTCTGTACGAGGGTCCAGACAGCTGCTGCTTCCCCACACTCAAAACGGTGTAAAACTGTATCTTTCACATTGCACTTGAGGCACAGGGATGAGTTCACAAGCATGATGAAGTGCAATTTCTGTCTTGTAGTATATTTGCCGTTGACGAGAAGGTACTACGTCACGGTGGTGTAAGTGGTGTGGTACGGTAGATGGACCATTTTCCAAACTGTGGGCCATGGAACCTGGGGATGACGTGCTTCGACGTGATTTCCGGGTGGGTACGTTCGGAGAAGGTGGTAGATGTCGCGGGTGGGCGTCTTCCTGGGCCTGGGGAGCTCGGTGAATATGTAGCTGTATTCCAAAAAGAAACGGCCGATGTGCGACATCGGAGGTGGAATGTGTGCCAAAGACGTCGGTGGGCGCCTCGAAACAGGTGCGAGCTCGGTGATAAACATTCCAGTAAAACTAGCATTTTGACTTTTCCAACGGGAGCATAGTATTGGTGTAAAGCGCCGTGGTCCTGGCTCTTACGTTAACTAGGTCGAGGCACCATTCCGTTTCAGTAAGGTGAGGGTATCATACTGGACATTGAAGATAAGTCCGGAACATATGAAATACCTGAAAGCCGTCTGTAGTCTGGCCGTTATTATTGCGGTGACGAGCAGAATCTGCAAGATGTGGAATATTGGGGTTGCCAGAAGGGTACCGACGAAGGTGACTCTCTGGCACATAGTCAAAGGTGATTCTGTATGTTTGCCCGGATGCGTTGCAGTAGCGTCCGAAAACTGATCGCCGAGGTGCGGCGAATGTCTCACGTGTTCACTAAGCCGAACATCGAAGGGTGTCCACCAGTTGAAAGGGGACCACGCTGACTGAGGGAAGGCCACGGCCGATCATCCTGGCGCATGATTTTGCGACGTTCATAGCGCTCCCTGCCCCTACACTGAAACAGGTAATCTATTGCGTCGCAGCTTGTATGTCGGTTGCTGAACGTATGACGAGAACCACGTCATCCGCGTAGGCTCGGCAGCCAAACACATGATCCCGGAGTGCAATACCTGTCAAGCGTCGCCGTAATGCGCAGATAAGCGATCCACCGTCGACAGTGGGAAACCCTGCCGTATTGAGCGTTCGATCCCTATAGGTTCTGTAAGTCTGCCATTGACGAGAAGCCTGGACGTTGCCCCTCGAAGGAGCAGCATAATCACCTGCGTGAACGTTGAGGGGAATCGCCATCCGGCCCAGCACTACATTGGGGAATTCATGGTTGACACGGTCAAACGCTTGATTGAAGTCGATGGAGATTAAAGCGCTGGCAGTCGCGAGTGTGTTGCCTCAGCGAACGCATCTCGATATTCACCGAGGGCAATCTGTATATTATGATCGCCATATATTATGATCGCCACCTAAGGATGATTGTTCGAGGGAAACAATTTCTCTTAATCCATGTTAGAGTCGCCCAGCTAGAAGGCGAGTGAAAATCTTGAATCGGAACTCGGTAACGCGATCGGCCCCTGCAAGTTTCGGGACTGGTACGAGTACACCTTCCATGAACGTTGATGGTGGGAGTGCTGCGCAGGACAAAAGGTCCCAGTACATGTATCTCCATCGTGCAACATCAAATCTAGGAAGGTTCTGTAAAATTCGAGCGGTAAACCATCCGGGAGCGGAGACCGATTCAGTGATCCTTTGTCCACAACGCCAAAGACGTCACTTCCGCAGTCAGGAGGGTTGCGCCGCTGTGTTTAGTGTACAATGGATCTCGTGGGAAACCTCAGCAAAGGTCTGTGCACCGACAGGTAATTCTAGATAGAGAAGCCTGTAGTGCGTTCTGAAGAAATACAGCAATCAAATTAAGTTCTTCCGTCTATGCACAGAGTTGAAGTTCCCTTCACCCAAGTAGCCACATACCCGTGACTAGTTTAGATTCGTAATCAAAAAAGTCTTTCACACAAATACGTAGATCGAAATATTGCAACTTCATTATGGAGACATCCATGATAATTTTAATGTAAAAGGATTTGTCATTAATAAACGAAATACCTTGCAGGTCAGCCAGTTATATCTGCATATGCACTGGGGCGTTTTCAACCGCAATGGCAAAAGGTCTCAAAGACAACTCAAAAACAAAAGTAAGATTGGCACTGTCATCAATACGTTTGGGAAACGGTCCTTATAATTATTTCAAGGGTACAATGAACGGCAAGTACACTACTGGCCATTAAAATAGCTACACCAAGAAGAAATGCAGATGATAAATGGGTATTCATTGGAGAAATATATTATACTAGAACTGACATGTGATTACATTTTCACGCAATTTGGGTGCACAGATCTTGAGAAATCAGTACCCAGAACAACCACCTCTGGCCGTAATAACGGCCTTGATACGCCTGGGCATTGACTCAAACAGACCTTGGATGGCGTATACAGATACAGCTGCCCATGTAGCTTCAACACGATACCACAGTTCATCAAGAGTAGTGACTGGTGCATTGTGGCGAGCCAGTTGCTCGGCCACCATTGACCAGACGTTTTCAATTGGTGAGAGATCTGGAGAATGTGCTGGCCAGGGCAGCAGTCGAACATTTTCTGTATCCAGAAAGGCCCGTACACGACCTGCAACATGCGGTCGTGCATTATCCTGCTGAAACGTAGCGTTTCGCAGGGTCGAATGAAGGGTAGAGCCACGGGTCGTCACACATCTGCAATGTAACGTCCTCTGTTCAAAGTGCCGTCAATGCGAACAAGAGGTGACCGAGAAGTGTAACCAGTGGCACCCCATACCATCACGCCGGGTGATACGCCAGTTTGGCGATGACGAATACACGTTTCCACTGTGCGTTCACCGCGATGTCGCCAAACACGGATACGACCATCAAGGTGCTGTAAACAGAACCTGCATTCATCCGAAAAAACGACGTTTTGCCGTTCGTGCACCCAGGTTCGTCATTGAGTACACCATCGCAGGCGCTCCTGTCTGCGAAGCAGCGTCAAGGGTAACCGCAGAGATGGTCTCCGAGCTGATAGTCCATGCTGCTGCAAACGTCGTCGAATTGTTCGTGCAGATGGTTGTTGTCTTGCAAACGTCCCCATCTGTTGACTCAGGGATCCAGACGTGGCTGCTTGATCCTTTACAGCCATGCGGATAAGATGCCTGTCATCTCGACTGCTAGTGATACGACGCCGTTAGGATCCAGCACGGCGTTCCGTATTACCCTCCTGAACCCGCCGATTCCATATTCTGCTAACAGTCATTGGATCTCGACCAACGCGAGCAGTAATGTCGCGATACGATCAACGGCAATCGCGATAGGCTACAATCCGACCTTTATCAAAGTCGGAAACGTGATGGTATGCATTTCTCCTCCTTACACGAGGCATCACAACAACGTTTCACATAACCGAGCGAGGTGGCGCAGTGGTAAGACACTGGACTCGCATTCGGGAGGACGACGGTTCAATCCCGCGTCCGGCCGTCCTGATTTAGGTTTTCCGTGATTTCCCTAAATCACTCCAGGCAAATGCCGGGATGGTTCCTCTGAAAGGGCACGGCCGACTTCCTTCCCCATCCTTCCCTAATCCGATGAGACCGATGACCACGCTGTCTGGTCTCCTTCCCCAAAAACCAACCAACCAACAACGTTTCACCAGGCAACACCGGTCAACTGCTGTTTGTGTATGAGAAATCAGTTGGAAACTTTCCTCATGTCAGCACGTTGTAGTTGTCGCCACCGGCGTCAACCTTGTGTGAATGCTCTGAAAAGCTAATCATTTGCATATCACAGCATCTTCTTCCTGTCGGTTAAATTTCGCGTCTGTAGCACGTCATCTTCGTGGTGTAGCAATAGCAATTTTACTGGCCAGTAGTATAGCTTAGGGAAACAGAAGTTTTTACCATAATTTCTCCCTTTTGCAGTATGATTTTCTTCTCAAATGGATGACCATAAAATCAGAAAGAAGTTGTTTCTCACCTTGCAGTGTCTTACTGTGGACAGTGTGCGGTGCAGTTCATTTAAGATTCGATGTCTGCAGTTCATTCCAGATGTTATAATTTTTGTTCCTGCACTCCTTTTTGGCTTACAAATTAAAGAAGAGCGAGTTTTTAATTGGAAAATATTGTTACAGGCATGATCCTTGGCTTAACCAGCAAACTTTTCAATAATATATAAAGTGCCCCTAATCTTCGTTCATTCACTGTTGCAACTGACAGTGGATTATGTGTCATTACAGCCTTTATCATTGCGATTTTTAACATGTAAAAGTTTTTTTTTCTGTATTCGAGTCAGTATCTGCGAACTTTTAACATATACCAATGAATATTGTAACCAGATATCTTTGCCGCGCTCCTGAAAAGCGCAGAATATCACGATAGCTATAAACTGTTATACGCTGCTATCGATCAGTAAAAAAAAAAAACGATGCACCTATGTTTAAAAATAACAATTGCCAATTTTTACTTCTGCAGGGAGCCGCGCCACTCTCTAGCTGTTCCTCTGTGAATGTGTTGCGAGTCGGACGCAAAAGTATTGTGCTCCATACTGATATAATCATTTTATGGTAACTTTAAGAGTTTAAGTGATTAAAAAATATATGTAGCCACAAACAAGCGAGAATGTATATCATGAAAATTCGCTCCACCGCCACAATGGGTGGCCATGTTAATGTAAGTTTCCGTTTCATAATATAATACTTGAAGCCTTGAAGTTTATTTAATTTCAAAGAAAATCTCTCAACCTTATTTTCATTAATTATACTTGTGATAATCTTTCCTGTTTAAAAGATTTATGCAGCTTATGATCCAGCGTGTGTTCTGTCGGAACAGGAGGCTGTCCTGACGACATCGATATAGTATTTATTCCAAGTTCTTTCAGTTCCGTTTATATGTTCGTACAAATCCAATTAGTTGGTCCCTTAGGTTTCTTTCATGTAACTTCCGTCTGTTTTCTCCGCGCTATCTTCCTCCGGAAAAAAATTCTGTTCATTTTTTTTAGTAATTTTCGATATCGCGAATGAGAAAAGACAGCCGCCTCCTGCTCCGAACGGAACACCACTTTTCTAACGTCGTAGAGTACCGCACGAATTTTCCGCTAAAAGGTAATAGAATTTCTTAAAGCTGGATCAATTACACATGTTGCTGCTGTTCTCCGACAAATCTGGTGTGATTAGTAGTAATTTATTCTGTCACGACAAAAAGAACCAATTTTATTTTTACCAAAGCAACAAAGCTTTCAATTAAATTACTTTAAAAAAAATCATACCAGATCTGGCGCCCGAACAGGGACTCGACTAAAATATTGAAAGTGTCACGGTACTAATATATGATTGTCTTATTTCATGTATCGCTCTTTGGAACCCCATGCTGCATAAAATTACGGATGAGCAATAAATATACGCAATATTGAAGGACGCGGTATTTACACAAATATCTTGGGATTTAATAAGACGCAGATTTGCAGTTTTGAAGACAACGCCGAGTGAGTACCAAATTTTCGTTTGCCATAGTTCTGTCTAAAGAGTAGCTCATTTGACCTTCAAATTCGACCTCACTCTATCCTTTCTGTAGCTTAACGTAAAAAACCACTTTTTTTCTACGTAAATATTTGAACATTTTCTGTAACCTTTTGCTTGACTATTTGTTTTATACTGTAGTTAGTATTCTCGTGTAAGTTCAAGATGGATGCCATTTCAGTCTTTTCTGTGTAACAGCGTTGGCAATCAATTGTTTCAACGGCGTTGACTCCATCTTGTCTTTTTGCTACAGACGTGTGTCAGTTATTACCCACGTAACATTAGACATTTGACGAAAGCGCCGCGACTTTTACAGGAATTGATACTAGACAGACAGGAGAGGGAACAGCGCGAACGTGATCGCGAACAACGTGAGAAAGACGGAGACAAGTTTTTATCAGAGTTGAAAACGGATATGACAACACAGATTGACTCAGTTAGGAATGACGTAAATACCACCATTGATGCGAAAGTAGGTACCCTCACTACGCAAGTAGGCTCTCTCACAGCACAGATAGATTCGGTTAAGGGTGACGTCACGGCGCAAGTAACCGCTTTGACAACACAGATAAGCACTCTGAATAACAAAATTGATAACATTGGTCAGAATATCACAACTCAAATCGAAGCGTGTCGCAAAGAAACCGATTCGGTAAAACTTGCGTATAAAACAGTTGCACGACAGGTAGACGAGTTAGCGACAGCGGTAGCCACTGTAGAATCAAAAGTAAGTGCAATGGCGAATGACATTTCGGACCGAACTATTGAGGAAAGAGTTAACAGTAGTGTTGCTTCGCACACTAAAGCACTTACCGAACATTACAAAGAATGGATTGATGTACAAGAGAAGCTTGTTGAGGAGAAGGTTACACGTGACTTGAAAGATGTTGTTAAATCCGCAACCTTAGACATATTATCTGCACCCGGCAGTTCAGGAGACACTGTTTGTACTTAACTAGGCCAAATTAGACGAGTGTTTACCCGGGATTTGCCGGAATGGCGGAAGCAAGTAACAGATGAGATATCCGACCTGAAACAGCAAATTCAAACACTACAGTATGATAACCAGAGTGACGGGAAACACTCACTACCTTCTGAGCCAGATGAACATCAATACCAGACAACACAACAAAACAACACACCACAGTACATTCCGCGACCGAAAAATGAATTTAACGATTCACACAACAACAACACTGAACAATTGACACTCACAACCCTCATGAAAGAGGAGAGTGTATTGAAACACAGAGTTTTTCAACCATTCCAACCGGAAAAGCGAAATATTCATCCAGTCGTTTTCCTAAAGAACTTTTCAGGAGTCTTTCCAGCTGCCTGGAATGACAAACAGAGAATACAATTCATTACCGGATACATACAAGGAGAAAGTGCTATATGGGGAACCGAGATGGTTGATAAGTGCAAAACATTTAGCGAGTTTGAGAAGAACTTTTTAAGCAAATTTTGGAGCGCAGGTGTTCAGCAACGCCTACGCAAAGAGGTCTACAACGCCGAACCTTTCCATTCGAACAGTGGCGGACTTCGCCGGTACTTTGAAAAGTACTTGAGAAAGATACAATATTGGGACACTCCCATAACAACTAAAGATGTTATTATGATTCTTAAGTCAAAACTACCCATTTCCATACGCGAAAAATTAGTGAACGTGTCAGAGGAAGATCAGGACGCATTTTTATCCGTCCTTGATTCGCTCGATCTTATACACGAAGACGCGCGTGCGAATGCTAACCGTAAGAACAACAACGCAGGTACGTATTCGAATGGAAACGGTAGTAATGGAAATGGTTCATACGAAACACAATACGGAAACAAACAGTACAATAACCGAAATAGAGGCCGAAACAATGGTTACCGTAATGGTAAACACAAAAACAAGCATTACGGCAACCAACGGTACAATCCAATATACAACACGCAACAACAGTATTACGGGAATGCCCCACACCAATCAAACAATAACGGTAGTAACTTCTACCAGAATGGGAACAAATACAAGGGTAAACGTTGCAACAATCAAAATTGCGGAGGTCAGCTACCTCCACCACAACCCTATGGGCAGCCACAACACCAGCAACAACAGCAATACACGCCTCAGCAACAACCATTCATGCAACAACAACAGTACACGCCACCACAACAGGACTTTAGATACAATAACAATAAACCAAGAAAACAATACAATCCACCGGTATATTTTACGCAGGCAAGTAATGTACCGATTTTTCAGCCTGGTAACCAAGTGCAGTACCAACAAGGGTTTGATACAAATCAACACACACAATGGGTAAAAAACCAGCGAGAATGGTCAAGTGATGTGACAGAAGAATCAAATCAGTCGCATCACAAGAAAGCGGAAAACTAAAGGCAGCACCTTTTCGCCTCCTTGGGGATGCTGCGGGACATAATGGGGGCAAACTCGACCTTGAACGACTTAACGTAATACGTTATGATCGCGACACTGACTTGAGAGACGATTTGTTGCAGGAAAATATTGAGACAGACTTGAATGACGTATGGGAAGACGAAGTACAAGCAATGACTAAAATTTACATAGCCAATACACCAATAGATGCTATTATTGATACTGGTGCAAACGTAAATGCTTTATCACTATGTATGTTTAAGAAAGTTTCTGCAGGGATGAAAATTTTAACGTTACCAGTACAAGATTGTTCAGTAACAGGAGCGGTAGGATCTTTATCACAGCGAGTCAATTTGCAAGCTCAGGTACCGATAAGGATTAATTCTACTTCTTTCATGTGTGTATTTCTAGTAGTTAAGAATTTATCAGTGTCATGCTTATTAGGAATGGAGTTCCTGAGGAAGAATGAGGCAGTGATTGATATAGAAAAGGGTATCTGTACAATCCGAGTAGGTGAACAGGAGGTAACGCTGCAATTGTTGCGCGGCAAGGTCAAAAGAGTCAACACTGAGCACAAAGTTAAGGTACGCAGACTGGTACAGCGAATGTTTTTGAACCAAGCACACATGACAAGACAGGGTAACAGTTGGACGGATTTTGATACTGATGACGGACTTCCGACTAGAGAAGAGATTTTGAATAAAGTAAGCGAATCAAGTGAACTTGATTACATACAAAGGCAAGATTTACTGCACTTACTTATGAGGTATCTTCATGTCTTTTCTTCGAAACCTGGAGTAATACGTGACTACGAATATGACATGAAGGTCGCTCCCCATTCTACTTTTTGCAAGACAACGTACTCTGTCCCGTATGCAAGGCGCGAGGCTGTGAAAAATGAAATACGTAAAATGCTTAAGTGGGAGATCAGTGAACCGTCAGACTCACCTTACAGTAGTCCGTTATTGCCAGTTTTGAAGCAGGATGGTAGTGTACATATAGTTTTGGATGCAAGAAACATAAATAAAATAATTATTCCAGTAAGAACTCGACCTGAGGCTATGGATGAACAATTACATAGGTTTCAGGGAGTAAAATTCCTCACATCGGTAGACTTGAGATCGAGCTACTGGCAGGTCAAGATGACATCACAGTTTCGAAAATATACAGCGTTTATATTTGCAGGTAGATCATACCAATTCAAAGTAGTTCCATTTGGTTTGAATGTGAGTTCAGGCGTATTCATAGCTGCACTTGATCATGTATTAGGACCTGAACTGTTGGATCGAGTAACAGTGTATGTTGATGACTTACTGCTTGCTACGAAATCTTGGGAAGAACATTTAGACATAATAAGCAAAGTTTTCCAGAGGTTTGTTGACTATGGAGTCACAGCTAATCTACATAAGTCTAAATTTGGTAAAAGCGAGATTAAATTTTTAGGACATCTTGTATCATCACAGGGAATTACCCCAGATCCAGACAAACTAGCAGCTATTAAAAAACTTTCCTGTGCGCTCTTCTAAACGCCAGTTGAAAGGCTTCCTCGGAATGACTTCCTTTTTCAGAAAGTTTATTTTGGACCAGTCGATGAACAGTCAAGCATTGCATGATCTTCTAAAGAAAAATACTCACTGGCATTGGACGCCAGAGTGTCAGGCAGATTTTGATCGCATTAAACAAGCACTTCTTAACAGCAATATTTTGTTCCATCCAGACATGGATAAAGAATTCTGTATTTCGTCAGATGCTTCATTTCAGGGGCTTGGTTCTTGTTTGTTTCAAATAGAAGTAATTGATGGAAAAGAAGAGATAAGAGTTATCAGCTTTGCAAGTAGGGTTCTCACAGAATGTGAGAGGTCATACTCGGTGACAGAGTTGGAGGCTCTGGCCATTGTATGGTCCTTTAAAAGGTTCAATTACTACATCCATGGTCGGAAAATTAAGGTCTTTTCTGATCACCAAGCTCTTAGTTTCTTGCTCTCGTGTAAACTTCTTCATCCTCGTCTTACACGATGGAGTCTCTTCTTGCAAGAGTATAATTTCGAAATAGTATACATCAAGGGTAAAAACAACATTATCGCGGATGCTTTGTCACGCATGCCGCAAGGATTCTTCTAATGAAAGACCCACTACATAGAAAGTATTTCCTTCAGCTCTGCAAGCAGATGCGTATACTCCAAGAAACAGATCCCAAATGGCGTAAGGTCAAACAACTTCTTCTAACAAAACCCGATCACCACTTGTCCAAATTTTATAAACTACACAACGATGTTTTATTCCATCGAACTTCTCTCCTCTCTGGTAGATGGTGTGTGTGTATACCACACTCATACGTTGAACACCTTATCTGGTACACACATCTTTCCTGGGGTCATTATGGACCTGAAAAATGCAAACGAAAGATTTCTGCGTATTGCTATGTACCAAACTTGCACCATCGAATCCACAAGTTGTTAAGTACATGTCTTATCTGCCAGAAGGCAAAACCCTTCAACCATTCGAACCTAATTCCTCTGAATCCAATTATTACTGAGAGACCGAATCAAGTTCTGGCCCTTGATCTCGCCGGCCCCCTGCCGCAAGGGAGGGGAGGGGTGAAATACCTAGTCGCATTGTTGGATCTTTTCACAAAACATGTGAGACTTTATGCAGTGAAATCATCCAGTGCACTTCCGATCATCCGTCGAATCGAACAAGACTATTTTCCTCGATTTGGCAAGCCGGAGGCCTTTCTATCAGATAATGCATCGAATTTCAGTGGCAGACAATGGCGCAATTTTCTTGCCAGACATGGCATCAAACAAGTACTTATATCTCGTTTCAGACCGCAATCTAATCCCACCGTCTCGTTTCAGACCACAATCTAATCCCACCGAACGTATCTTCAAAGAGTTCAATAGATTCATTCGAACCTACATACCTAATCGACAAACCCGTTGGATTGACCTTGTATCTTCATTCGAGCAGATTGTCAACAATCTTCCACACTTCCCAACTGGATTTACACCTGCGGAGTTAATGACGAGTCATCGGGAAAGAAATGAATGGTTAGATCCCATACCTAAAATTGTAGAACCAGAATTAGATTTAGATGCAAAACTTAGGCAAGCATTGGTATCCTTAGCTGTACAGGCGAATCTACGCAAGAAGTCTTATGACAAGAAAGTATCTAAGGCTCTTACATATGATATTAATGAAAAGGTGCTTTTACGGACACATTTTAAGCCATCGAAGTTGTTGAAAAGAAATCGGAAATGGAGGCTATTGTACGACGGACCATTTGTAGTAATTAGAAAACCACATACAGGATGTTATCTAATAGCGGATCCAGCATCTGGCAGAATTAAAGGATTGTATCACCACCAGGATCTCAAGAAGTATAACGAGGCAAAGTAACAAGCAAAGGAACATTAGCCTAAGGTTTAACCTGTGAAACACTTCGGTATTCAAACACACCAATACGAGTACTCACACTTTGGCGAAAAACTATGGAGGTAATTGAAGATTTGATTTATTATGGCGTACGAAAAACAAAGCACATTCCATTTGAGAGGACAGATTCTCAGTTAGTTTTAAGTTAGTCATAGGTGTAAGCAGTCCAAGTTGGCTGTTGGCATTGAGAAATGCCGTTATTGGTGAAAGGAGATACGGAAGGAAGTAGCAGATTGCCGCCTTCCAACTCCAATGAATATATATGTATGTGAAATATTAGGTTAAGCAATTTCTTTTTCAGCCCTCAAGATGGAATGTTAGTCTTTAAGTGTACAGAGTACAGCCTATTGCGTGTAAACTGTGCGTTATTGTAACACCGCCATGAACTATACCTTTTGTTAGCGCGATCTTCAGAATTAAACAGATTTGTGTAGCCAAGTGTTTGAACTGTCAAAAGCAGTAAATAACAGAGAGAGAGAGTATCACGTAGTATTTGATAGTTTTCAGGAGATTCAATCTCAGATTCAAAGTATCATCTACGAACAGTAAGCCTCATAAAGATTTAATAGCTAAGCAACAAAGCATTTCCTTTATTCTGTTTTACAACAGCTGTTAGGTCATGTAGTCGAGAGTGCCACTACATGGAAACATATACGTCGTACTGACAAGTCTGAAGTATTCCTGATGGTAAACGTTTCTTCTTTAAACATGTAAGATGCACTAAAGTAATTAGCTATTTCACAGCCAAGCCCGACAATCGCCCAGAAGGAAGCGTGAGAAACTAGAAAGCTGTCACCAGATATGACACATTATAATAATAAAACTAAGATCTGATATTAGATTAAAGAATAGCCACTTGAAGGCACACGTGACGCATGTCATGCATCTAAGCTCACAAAAAATATCCTAGTGTAGTTGTGCTAGAATTTGTATATGTATATAGTGTATTTATGTTCATATTTGATCCTCTCCTCTTCCACTTCCCCATCCTATCCCATTAAAAAAAAGTGAGGATTAGAATTTGACAGGCTCATCTGAGTGCTCTTTAGACGGTTGAAGTGGAAACGAAATTTGTGGGAGAGATCCGTTAACGAAAGTTTTGTTCTAATCGCGTATCGCGAGTAGCAATGTTGAGATATTATAATACATTCCGCGAGTAGTACTTGCAGCCAGTAACTTTATGAAGCATGAATCTTCCGGAGAGAAATGCATGAGTATGCTCGACCAGTAGAGACAGAATTTGTTCAATCTGTGCTCTACATAAACAGTGACACTAAATTTTGAAGAGAAACGAAATAACAAGCTGCTTAAAAGATTTGTTTTAAAAAAAATTTTACCTTTGTAAAAGGGAGAGAGAATAACCGAAATAATCGTGCCTTGATGCACAAGTAGTGGTATTCAATACGCTAATCCGGCGTGGCGTGACTGAAAAGGTTAACAGAATTTTGTGACTGTAAGCAAACTTAAGAAATGTGTGTATGTATGTATGTAATTTATGGACTTTGTTTAATCTTGTAATGTATTTACCTGTGAGTAACTTGAACTGTGAACTTTGAAATCGCAATGTGAGATGGGAGATGTGAATTTGCAGACACCCTAAGATGTTCTAAACAAAATGCGAGTGATAAAGTGTACAAAATACGTGTGCAGTGACATGTGTACACGCAAGTGCAGGTAGTGACAGCGATCACAGCAGAACATTTTGCAAACTATATGTAAAACGTTGGCTTCACTTACCTGTGTGTAAGCAGCATGGCAGGTCGCAGGGACTGACGTGTGAAATCCTCGAAACAGACGGTGGTATTTTCTACCCAAGTTTTCGATACGCCGATCGACGATAGAGAAAGGACACTAGACGTGTGTTTTCCGCGTGTTCTCATTTTAGCAGAGCGCGAGTGACACACGTTAAACTTCATACGAGCATACACGAGCGCGTGTTGCACTGGACTAGTAACCGGCAGCAGCGCGGAGCTGCTTGCAGTTGGACTCAACAATTAACATTTGAAGCACAACCGACGCGCGCGCTGTGGAGGCGTGTCATTGACCTTAGAATGTTTTCCGTCTCACAACTACGCAAAAGACATTGCTAAAGCTATCACAGTGAAACTTAGTTATGAACTTTATTTATTCTGTAAAAAGAGAAGTCTTAGCTTCAAATTAATTTCCATTTAATCAGTCACGTCGGATATTTTGCGATAGATAGTTAAATAAAGACAAGGCATTACTGAACACTGAAACGTTAACTGGAAGGGAAGGTTATCAATCCTGTCCAGAATCCTATAAAACCTTTACCTGTAAGTCTACATTATAGCACGAACCTAACACAGGTTTCTTTCTGTTTATTTGCATGTAAACGACATGACGCTTGATGCGAGACACTAGAGAGGCAATACGAGCGAACACAAAATGACGCTACCCAGGGTCGTGACCTCTCGGACGACGCCGCTCACCGAACGAGAATAGACGTTGCAGACTCCGGTTAAGTGAGCGCGTGACAAATAAAAGTGTACAGTGTAGTGTCAAGTGAAACGTCCTGATTAACAACGACATTCTAAAAGAATCTAATGAAACGGATAAAAAACATTACGAGACCAAACAGGTCACAGACAATTTTAGAGGACTGTTTAAGTAATTATTTCAATGTATCTGTGTATGTTTGTCTACTGACATGTTTTGTTTTCTATATAGAGTATTATTCATTTATCTTTGTGTGTGTTAGACTTAAGATTGTTTGTTGTCATATTTTGTTTCACAGTAACAGCAATTAAGATAACAGTGCAAGGACACCTTACAATGAACTGAGAGAAGTGCCAAAGTGCACAAAAGACACTGAAAGACTATTTGTTTTCATAACTGTACTGGAAGCATAAAATAACTAGATGACAAACTCATTCCAATTTTATGTTAGAACGAAAGTAAACAGATGATAAAACACAGTAATGTCTTGAAACTACATGTGAGTCCTGATGATCCTTCCGGAATCATCATGCCTCACATGGGAGGCATTGTGACATTACAGCCTTTATCATTGCGATTTTTAACATGTAAAAGTTATTTTGTCTGTATTCGCGTCAGTATGTGCGAACTTTTGACATATACCAATGAATGTTGTAACCAGATATCTTTGCCGCGCTCCTGAAAAGCGCAGAATATCACGATAGCTATAAACTGTTATACGCTGCTATCGATCAGTAAAAAAAACGATGCAACTATGTTTAAAAATAACAATTGCCAATTTTTACTTCTGCAGGGAGCCGCGCCGCTCTCTAGCTGTTCTTCTGTGAATGTGTTGCGAGTCGGACGCAAAAGTATTGTGCTCCATACTGATATAATCATTTTATGGTAACTTTAAGAGTTTAAGTGATTAAAAATATATGTAGCCACAAACAAGCGAGAATGTATATCATGAAAATTCGCTCCACCGCCACAATGGGTGGCCATGTTAATGTAAGTTTCCGTTTCATAATATAATACTTGAAGCCTTGAAGTTTATTTAATTTCAAAGAAAATCTCTCAACCTTATTTTCATTAATTATACTTGTGATAATCTTTCCTGTTTAAAAGATTTATGCAGCTTATGATCCAGCGTGTGTTCTGTCGGAACAGGAGGCTGTCCTGACGACATCGATATAGTATTTATTCCAAGTTCTTTCAGTTCCGTTTATATGTTCGTACAAATCCAATTAGTTGGTCCCTTAGGTTTCTTTCATGTAACTTCCGTCTGTTTTCTCCGCGCTATCTTCCTCCGGAAAAAAATTCTGTTCATTTTTTTTAGTAATTTTCGATATCGCGAATGAGAAAAGACAGCCGCCTCCTGCTCCGAACGGAACACCACGACTTTTCTAACGTCGTAGAGTACCGCACGAATTTTCCGCTAAAAGGTAATAGAATTTCTTAAAGCTGGATCAATTACACATGTTGCTGCTGTTCTCCGACAAATCTGGTGTGATTAGTAGTAATTTATTCTGTCACGACAAAAAGAACCAATTTTATTTTTACCAAAGCAACAAAGCTTTCAATTAAATTACTTAAAAAAAAAAGATCATACCAGAATTACTGTGTGCGACGTCAGAAATTTTACTACTCACGAACCAATTTTTTCAAGTGCTACACGCAAGCAAATTTAGCACTAAGTGATTTTTGATGTATAGGACAATAAATCTCATCTGTAGATCGTTATAATTTTTTTTCCGTTTTGACTGTCAACAAAATCTTTAAAGTCTTTCTACATGGTATTGCAATAGCGTTTCGTAGGAAAGTCTGCAGTACCCTTCGTTTATGCGAGTGCATGATGGATATTGAGAATTCTCTCCCTCTCTTCTGTCATTTTGTGATGATAGATCGCTAGATAGTCTCTCTCTATTCTCTCTCTCTCTCTCTTTTTCTTTATTGAATGAGGAGCTGGATCTGTCAACGTCCTTCGTAGCACGAACAAATAGCTAAGAGAGAGCAGCGCTGACACCACGAGAAAACAGCGCTGACGCGATTCTGTCGAACTAAAGAGAGTTGTTCCGACCGACAAATGTCACACTGCAGAGCTAAATGAAATTTCTGGCTGTATCAAGTACTTAAGGGAAGGAATGAGTACAGCCGACGCAGGACGAGCCTTGGCCTGCACGCGAGCTGCACAAACCGTCCCACGTGAAGTTTGGCACGACGTACCGGGCCTGTTTACAGTCAATATGCTACGAGAATAATTTAAGCAAAGTGTTAACAACATTTACAACGAAGACGACAGATCCGTAGCGGTGGCAGCGGGTCGGCGGCATCGACGTGGAGCTGGATGTCCTGGTTCAGAGTGAACTGCCGATGGGCGCCTGTGCGCCAGCCTAAATATCGTCCAGCGGCAGGATATGGTGGGATTTATTTTGAGTCACGTGGATTGCGGAAGAAAGTAGGTTCCTTTGACCTCTGGCGGCGTCATCAGATCTGCCTAGTGGAACGTAAGTAGATCTGGTTTTCGGTGAAATGTGGTTGCCTGGCTTGCAGCCAACCCCCGACACTAAGAAGTATGATTTGTTGTCAACCGTGCAGGCGTAACGTTACGACATGTCATCCCACCCCATTGAGAAGCCATAAAAAATCAACACAAAGTCATTCCAGACGCAGACATCAATTACTTCCACAGACCAACCCGCACTCACTGCACCGACGCCCCCCGCCCCCACGTCGAGGATCCAGGCCAGCTTCGCCCACTCCTCCTTCTCTTCCACCGGAGGAAGAGGTGGGGGGTGGTGAGGGATGATATGTCGCAACATTACGCCTGCAAGGTCGACAACACATAATACATCGGAGAGTCAAGGGTTGCCTGATAGCCAGGCAACCACTTCTCGTCACGACATGTCGACTTCAATGGTGTATACTCACAATGAAAAAAATTCGTTATTTATTATTCTTGCTGTTAACGGCCAGCAGCATAGGAAGGAAAAAAGTACTGGATGAATCAGAAGAGGTAGCACCTACAAACCAGGGCCATGGCGTGGTAGGCCCTGTCAAGGGCGCAGGCGCACAGGAGAACCAAAAACAGACCGAAAAATGAAGACACGACAGAAACATAGAATTAAGCTCGTATTCCTATCTTCTGCCCACGACAAGGTGCCTTTCTGTCGGCCTGTCTCTGCAAACGTGCACTAGTTTCAGTGTCATTTCTCCGAAATAGAATCATACTACTATCGAACTGGCGTCTGTCGCTAACATGGTTTATGTAAAAGCAGCGCGCTTGGTTCACACAGCTCACTCATCTTCAGCAGTGGAATCATTGTTGTTCCTTCCTACGGCATTGCTAGATCATCAAAGGTTGGCGGGCGAATGACGAAAGATTTTTGCTATTTCACTGAAAGCTTTTGATTTTTTCCTGATTTCTGCCAATAGAGGACTAAGTGAGACACTACGGTGGAGGGAGCAAACAAAATTGATGGAGGGAGCTTAAAATTCACTTGCCCTTAGAGCTAGTAATTTTTCTCCTTCCAGTTTGTACAATATGTTGTGTAAATAAAAAAAGTCAAGGGTAAATATCCACGGTCAGTAACATAACCACTGAGTAAAACACGGAAATACGAAGTAAAATTATAATAAAAGCACTATTCCTGGAAGGGGATATCTTCTAGTCTCTTAATTATAGTCGGATTTCTTTTATTTCTGATTAGTAATTTAGGCAATATCAACAGCTTGTGAGGAGCAAAAGAATATGTTCTTATTTTACGAAGGCGTTCAATAAGTACTTGAACACAATTTTTCTTGGTCGTATTTGGTTGAAAAAATGCCAATTTCTTATGGGATATTGTCAAATATTTCCGATTTAGCCCGTGCAGTTTCATGAAGTTCCGATAGGCAACGGCGCTGTACGTATCCTTCTACATGGCGTCTGTAATATAGGTGCATTCGAAACAGAGAGTCGTCATTGAGTTTATTAGTGGCAAACCAGAGTATCGCAGATATTCATAGGCGTTCGTAGAGTGTCCACGAAGAGCCGGCAGTGAACAAAAGCACAGTGAGTTGGTGGGGGAGGCGCTTGTCCTCACCGCCAAGGTTGCGCAGACCTGTCCGATGTACCGCGTGCCTGCAGATCGCACACAGTTATGACTCATGCGGTGTTGGAACGTGCGGACATCTCGTTCGAGGTGATCCACGGGTCATAATCAAACACACAGCTGCCCATTTGATCGTTTCTGATGGTAGTGGTGACATACTCTTGCACCTGTTGCGGCAGTCAGACGTGTGTCCCAGCTGGGTTCCTCGCAGCCTACGTACCTTCTACATTTCACACGTTTTGCCCAATGAAGGACGAACTCCGTAGGAAGCACTCGTGGATGATGTGGAGGTGATGCAGAAAGAGTGACATCATGCAAGCACAGAGGCCCTCCCAGTAAGGTGGCGAAAGCCCGTCGCATTGAATGGATATTATGTTTCAAAATAATGTTGTGCATCCAAGAGAAGGGGCGAATAATATGGCGTTTTGGAATCCTGAATAAAACCAGCTGCTTTAAAAAAAAGTGTTGCTTCACTTACGGAAGGCCCCTCGTACATCATATTTAAACCTTTGTACAGTATTTGCTATAAACAATAAGACATAGCTTTTATCTTATTCTGAATTCTCTTACGGCACGTATGCATTTTGTAGTGTATTTAGTAAAATAACATATTTAATTTGTTGTGCACAATATTTTTCATCAGTATAGTTCATTTCAGTAACAATTTTTAGTAATGCTTCTCTTTTGTTAGATCTACTGATACGCCACAGCTGCGTCGAGAAAATTGCAAAAAGATCGTTGTACGGAGGGAGGGGAGAGTCACAGCTTTAGCAGTTCTGGTAGGGCGCATGAGCATCTCGGTACGCCTCTGCTGTAAACACGAGGTAAGTAATGATTATTTTCTGTTTACCAGTTGAATGACGAATAAAGGAACAACAACAATATATATATATATATATATATATATATATATATATATATATATATATATATATATAAGAAGCTCTTTGAACATTAACGATTCATTCACTGCTCCTGTTGATACAGATTTATGTTCATCATATTACACATTCCAGGCTGTCTACCTGAATGTTTGCGGGGGACAGTGTTGTACCTAGAGGATAGTGTACCTAGGAACCGCATGATATGTTTTGTTTGATACTTTAGCTAGTTTAGATCTTTGAATCACTTTAAGTAATGCGCACTAGAGGCCAACGTAAGCGATTTCCGCCATTTTCTATAGTTTTTGTTGTCGTCGGACGTGAGATTCCATTTTATGTAGCATTTGCAAATATTTAGTGCTCTACACATTTAATTGCAGTAAGATACAGTAAAGTTATGTGGAGTATACTGTTAATTCTGTAAGGTCAGAATTTTATTGTCAGTAAAATGCTACATATTTTTTGAACTTTTTATATAAAATGTGGGCAGTTAAGCCATTCTTCGACGGTCGTTCACCAACTTGTATCATTGAACAGAAGCAAGTCTTTTTCTACGGAAAATGACGTGATACTTGCAGATAAACTGACTTTCTTTAGTATATCAACTATTTCATCTGACTTGAAAAAGGAGATTTGTGGTACTTTGCAGTTGTGTCCGTTTCAAAATGTATTCAACTTGTAATTGATTCTTGATAATACTACACCTTAACTTGATTTACTTACTGATTATTGGTATGTGGTAGAGTACTAATGTAACAGACAGACAATTAAATACAGTGCTTCTACGATTATCCCAATTGCAACGCTTTTTAATTTCAATCGAATATGTGTTCCAGGTACATAATTAGATTGTACCTTGGGACGTCTTTTCACATTTGGAAACCTTTAAATCTTGTGATTAGTTTTGTAATTTCAGGACAAGAATGCAGATCATAAAAACTGAACGCTCTTATTTATATATGGAATAACGAAACATATTAAACTTCTGTTGCAAAGAAGTCTAAAAAGTGTACCAAGGTGCAACAATCTCCTCTAAACAATAAAAATGCATTATATTTTAGGATGATAACAATTAAATGTCGATTATAAATAAATATGAACATTTTAATCTTATTAAAGTAAACGTTATATTGAAAGTTGAAAACAATTGAGTGTCGGATATAAGTAAATTTGAACATATGATTTTTACTGTTAATATTATTAGATTACGTCGTTTTTGTTGAGAACAAATTCTCTCACTCTGAAATTCGTAAACTTCAGCTTAGCAACATTGGGACTTACCCGCACCTCTGTCATTTTACACATTATCTGACGGTTGCAATTTTTTTTTCGTGGAAGATGTGGATCCCGTCACGGAGGAGTCTGCAATTTCTCCCATCACATTGTCTTTTTAAAATTATCAGCTCTTTTCTTTGATGTATAAGGTAATCACTTCGGACGTTAATCCAGTGGACTCATTCATCGACATACTCATTGTTCCTTTAAATTGTGCGGCGTATTTGCTCCATCCTCTACAATTGTTATGGCGATATGTGTTAAATAAAATCCCTGATTTTGTCTTTATCGCTCGCTAATATTTCCCTTCTAGATAGTAGACTGACAAATACTTCACACCATAGCCTTTAATTGTATATTTTTTAAGCAAATCTTCGCCCTGTTGCATGAAATCTCAATTTTCAATACGAACAAAAAACAGTAGTCAAGTTAGAATGAATTGTCTTTTCTGTAACTATCCACAAAGGATAAACATTGATAACTTCAAATTGTCACACCGTTTCACGTAATTGTCCTACTGTCAATGCAGTCATTGTCGAAATTTGTTTGCATTTGATTTCACCGAATAAGGTAATTTATACCATTTTGTACCATATGAGTTAAGACGAGTCATCCACTGCTATGAATTTCGGTGACACTCCTCACCTGATGTACACCGGTCAACAATTTTGCACGCATGTCCTAGGCTTAAACTCTTTCCGCCATACTAACTCAAAATTCTCTAGAAATTTTGGGCTGTTTTCACAGTTTCGGCTACAAAAAGTAATTACTAAATGTTGCTCTACCGAAGGAGTCATTTCGAGAGCACCTGTAATTTTGAGATTAACATAAAAATTAACTTAAATTAACGTCAAACACAATTAATGTGTACGCCTAGCTGCGTCTTTTCATTTCTTCTGTTCTCAGAAGTATAACTCTGCTATTAATAGTAAATCATATTGAAACTCGTCTTCATACTCATCACAGCTCTGGCATATGAGCATACTGCATCACTGAACACTGTTCTGTCAGGACCACACCGATGAACCAACTGAACATTCTCCAGTAGTCACCCGCAGTTTTGATAAAATACCATTCTCTATGTCCGTCCGCCTCAGCAGTCTAAATCGTTCCGCTTGTTGCTGGTATCACCCATTACTGCTACAAGTTGAAACCATTTCAAATCCAAACCCTTCATCCCTTAAATTACGAGCGAATGCTGTTGCTTCGACTTTTAGTCACTTTGAGAACAACAGTACTGACAGAGATTTGAGTGCTGTGGCTTCCAGTGCAGCGTCATCGCATTAGCAGAAAGAAATAATTTTTGTAGAAAATTTTTATCAGAATTCAACTTTCTTTGTTTTCGTGTAAGCAAGTGATTGTAAATAAATGTAATATTAATGTACCAGCAGACGCTAGTAGTTAGGATGTCCTCTACGTCTGAGAAAGGGAGGAACTTATCTCCTGTTCGGCGGTTTTTGTGTCAAGGATGGCTTGGTAACTTGGCTGACGCAGCAACGGAGCAGCGCACATCAGCATTGCGCCAACAGGATACATTAACGGCAGAATTACACCTCTTCCGTTTAGGCCGGAGATTATTACACCGTTCTGGTATACCTTTGACTCAATGCAACAGACGTCACATTCGTGTTAACGTATTTAGCTGTTTTGTATTATAACTTTCAGTATAGCGTTAGAAGCCACCGGTGCATTGAAGAATTATCGCAAACAGGCCACCCTTATCACTAAATGCCAGTTAATGGCGCATCAATCATATAAGTCTTCAAGAGACACTATGATAACCGAGACAAGGAGAAGAATTACATCATTTTGGTGTTGCGTAATGGATGATGAGCATTACAGAGTCGCAGTTAATAGATTCCCATTCCGGTATACACACACATCAAAAAAGATTTGCATCACCCCGGTTCCCAGTACTCCGGAAGATAGACGTTGACTGTGGATACTGTGTCACAGACACAATCCCTTTGACTGTTCAGAGATGTCACTAAACCCGCCCAAAGATGTAAACAACTATGCATGACCAGCGCCTATTAGACGGAGGGGGTCCGACAGCCGATCAGTTCCAGTCATTGCACCAGGAAGGAGGTACACGGCTGCAGTTCAACCGTGCCTAGACGATCAATACCGCGGTTCGATCGTCTCTGCATTGTTACTTTGTACCAGGAAGCGCTATCAGCAAAGGAAATGTTCAGGCGTCTCGGAGTGAACCAAAGCGATGTTGTTCGGACATGGAAGAGATTACAGAGAGACAGGAACTCTCGACGACACGACTCGCTCAGGCCGCCCAAATGCTAGTACTGCAGTGGATGACTGCTATGACAGATTATGGCTCGGAGGAACCCTGACATAACGCCACCATGGTGAATAATGCTTTTCGTGCAGCCACAGGACGTCGTGTTACGACTCAAACTGTGCGCAATAGGCTGCATGATGCAGAACTTCACTCCCGACGTCCATCATTGCAACCATGACACCATGGACCGCTCGGGAGTGGCATCATGTTCTCTTCACTGATGAGTGTCGCATATGCCTTCAACCAGACAATCGTCGAAGACGTGTTTCGATACAACCCGGTCAGGCTGAGCGCCTTAGACACACTGTCCAGCGAGTGCAGCAAGGTGTCGGTTCCCTGCTGTTTTGGGGTGGCATTATGTGCGGCCGACGTATGCCGCTAGTGGTTATGGAAGGCGCCGTAACGGCTGTACGATACGTGAATGCCATCCTCCGACCAATAGTTCAACCATATCGGCAGCATACTGGCGAGGCATTCGTCTTCATTGACGACAATTCGCGCCCCCATCGTGCACATCTCATGAGTGACTTCCTTCAGGATAACGGCATCGCTCGGCTATAGTGGTCAGCATGTTCTCCAGATATGAACCCTATCGAACCTGCCTGGGATAGACTGAAAAGGGCTGTTTATGGACGAAGTGAGCCACCAACCATTCTGAGGGATCTACACCGAATCGCCGTTGAGGAGTGGGACACTCTTGACCAACAGTGCTTTGATGGACTTGTGGATAACATGCATCAATGCAAGAGGACGTGCTACTGGGTATTAGAGGTACCGGTGTGTACAGCAGTCTGGACCACCACCTCTGAAGGTCTCGCTGTATGGTGGTACTGAAACTTCTTCATACAAGTTTTTCATAATGCGGGGCCACAGTCATCATATATTTCTTTAAAGTCAGTACCGCCATTAGACTGTTGTTTATTTACAGTGTTCCATTTACACTTACACAATCGGCTTCAAAGTGCCATTATCAAGAGTTTTAAGTGTTATAAATTGCATAACACGGCATACTGTCGTATTGTGTGTATTTTAATACGACAGTATGCCATCTTAGGCTATTTATAACACTCAAAACACTTGATAATGGCACTTTGAAACCGAAACCATAATTGTGCAAGTGTAAGTGTAACACTGTAAATAAACAACCGTCTAATGGCGGTACTGACTTTAAAGAATCTTCTTTATATGTTTTTACTTAAACTGAAATAACTGAGATGGCGAAACTTCTTAATTTAATACTGAATGTGTTGAATGAAATTGACTATTCTGTCTCTTCGCTATTATATCATTTCAACACTAACCCACAATATCGTAGCGCAACGCAATCTGACTGCTCAAAAACGATAACCGGACTTCAAATAATGAATACAAAAGAATGGTTCTGAATTAGAACAAATCCTAACAATAACCCATACACATCATAAGTCACTTACCTCACAGAAAATCTTCTTGACACGAACTGCAGCGATACAAGCGCCAATACTACCAGCTAAATAAGAGATTCTAACTAATGAAGGCACTAACTAATAATAGGCATGTGGTTAGCAAACGAAAGATTTTGTTGGAGAGCAAACAATGTATTTAGCGGATTTCACCTTAATCAAGTGACAACCAGTTCAAAAAAATTATATAATCATTAGTTATAAAACTCCATGACGGATACACATTCAGACCGCCCGCTCACGCTAATGCTGCAAACCTCCAACACTGCTTATTATTAACCTCTAACCTCCGTCACTGCTGGCTACTCACACCCAACTTCCATCTCTACTGGCTGTTCACCTCCATGTGCTAGTCTGACCAGCGACACAGTCCCCTACAAGTGCGCACAGCGCTGTCAGAGATGTTAATGCAGAGCGCTACATAGCGCTACCAACATACAAACACATAAACAGCCCACTTACAGTACAACATGCAATATGTGGTTTTCATGAGAAATAAAAATGCGAAAATGATGTTTGTGTTGAACACTATTCCAATTTTCTGCACGGGTTCCGGAACTCTCGGAACCGAGGTGATGCAAAACTTTTTTTGATGTGTGTGCAATTTTTTTTCATCTTAACGTTGTTAAAACATTCTGGGATTTTCCGAAGAATGCAATACAAGCACATTCTGCAGTACTCGTTATTATTTATATTTCCGTCTCACTAAACGAAAGATGAAATAAATATTTGGCAGTTAGTTTGCATGGCCATCTTCCGCAGCAGTTGATAAAATCAGTAGTTACTGGTTTCACCATCTTAAGCTTACCACAATAAATTAAAGATAATTGTACGCCAGATGCGTTTCGCTTTTATTTACAAAGCATCTTCTGAGGTCATTCTGGAAATATAGATACAGATAGATTTCCAGAGATTAGGGCAATCAGTCGCGTTTTATTTTATTCTTCAGGTTTTTTTTTTTCGTTACATATTTCGAATTGAATAGCGATTTACCATCGGATGGTACATATTTATTGGACGTTTTCAGGATTGTAGCTGTGGTGAAATGTAAGAACGAAAGGTAAAGAAGGGAGACTAGTTGCAGTAATGTATGAAAAATTTCGTTCATCACAGTCACAGTGCTGCACACCCATAATGGATAAAGGTTTTGTGGATACATATGTTTGATAGTTTGTATATTTTTTTGTTATAGATTGAAAACAGCATTCCTTTATAAAATTGGCGTGTAATTTGCTTACGGTGTTTCTGTCTCGTTCACATATTCTGAGGTGATATCAGGTGTTCCCCAGGCAAGCGTCCTGGGACCTCTGCTGTTCCTGATCTATATAAATGACCTGGGTGACAATCTGAGCAGTTCTCTTAGGTTGTTCGCAGATGATGCTGTAATTTACCGTCTAGTAAGGTCATCCGAAGACCGGTATCAGTTGCAAAGCGATTTAGAAAAGATTGCTGTATGGTGAGGCAGGTGGCAGTTGACGCTAAATAAAGAAAAGTGTGAGGTGATCGACATGAGTATCCAAAAGAAATCCGTTGGAATTCGATTACTCGATAAATAGTACAATTCTCAAGGCTTTCAATTCAACTAAGTACCTGGGTGTTAAAATCACGAACAACTTCAGTTGGAAAAAATGGCTCAAATGGCTCTGAGCATTATGGGACTCAACTGCTGAGGTCATTAGTCCCCTAGAACTTAGAACTAGTTAAACCTAAGTAACCTAAGGACATCACAAACATCCATGCCCGAGGCAGGATTCGAACCTGCGACCGTAGCGGTCTTGCGGTTCCAGACTGCAGCGCCTTTAACCGCACGGCCACTTCGGCCGGCTTCAGTTGGAAAGACCACATAGATAATACTGTGGGGAAGGCGAGCCAAAGGTTCCGTTTCATTGGCAGGACACTTAGAACATGCAACGAGCCCACTAAAGAGACAGCTTACACTACACTCGTTCGTCCTCTGTTAGAATATTGCTGCGCGGTGTGGGATCCTTACCAGGTGGGATTAACGGAGGACATCGAAAGGGTGCAAAAAAGGGCAGCTCGTTTTGTATTATCACATAATAGGGGAGAGAGTGTGGCAGATATGATACGCGAGTTGGGATGGGAGTCATTAAAGCAAAGACGTTTTTCGTCGCGGCGAGATCTATTTACGAAATTTCAGACACCAACTTCCTCTTCCGAATGCGAAAATATTTTGTTGAGCACAACCTACACAGGTAGGAATGATCATGAAAAAAAAATAATCAGAGCTAGAACAGAAAGGTTTAGGTGTTCGTTTTTCTCGCGCGCTGTTCGGGAGTGGGAAGGTAGAGAGATAGTATGATTGTGGTTCGATGAACCCTCTGCCAAGCACTTAAATGTGAATTGCAGAGTAATCATGTAGATGTAGATGTAGATGTAGAAACTACTGGGGTTTCCTTCTCTGTCAGCGGGGTTGAAACCGAAAGAAGCTTCCTTAAACGTACACAATTGGCAATTTTTCGCCTTTTTTCAATTTTCTCTTACGCTGCGTTAGCATAATTTGCGCTTCACCTGACTTTTGCAAATGGAACTGTAGTTATATTTATTCGTGTTCAGCGCCGTATTTCCACAGTCTAACATAATAGTCGCTACATCCCGACTGTTTTTTGTTACCCACTGCGATAACAGCGCGCTAAGCGGCCAGCAAGCGACACTGCCGAAAATAATGTCACATGAGTGCGAATATTGTCTTTTTATTCATACCATAGTTTATACAATAGAGAGCGTATGTAGTTTAATAATAATCGGCAATAAGTAAAAAAGACAGCTCATTTGTCATTCTTCAGTATCGTGAGGACCCTAGGAGGTATCAAACGGTAAATAAGAGGGCAATTTATTTCCGATTCTCTTGTGATTTACAGATATATACGGAAGAATGTCGTTCTACTTTAATAACAGAAAATTGCCAGTAAATACCAGAAAACCTTTCTCACACCGCAAGAAACTGCTCACAAAAAATGGTTCAAATGCCTCTGAGCACTATGGGTGTTAACTTCTGAGGTCATCAGTCACCTACAACTTAGAACTACTTAAACCTAACTAACGTAATGACACCACACACATCCATGCCCGATGCAGGATTCGAACCTGCGACCGTAGCGGTCGCGTGGTTCCAGACTGTAGCGCCTAGAACCGATCGGCCACTCCGGCCGGCAACTGCGCACAAAAGGTAGCACTTCTGTAAATAGTAAATTCGTGTTTACCCTCAAACGAAACAACTTACTGTAAAACATTATCGTGTTGAATTAAAGCCTTGTGTTTAATGGTTGTTAGAAGTGATTGTTTTGCTCTGGAATGAACATATTGAGCAGAAACGAAAAGTTATCCGCTTTTAATGAGACATGAGAGTGATGATTCACAAGAAGGGCATGATGGAAGACCTCGTTCCTGCTACAGCTGTACCGTTATTACGTAGTATAAAGTCTTATTACTTAGGCCACTGTTTTGAAAAATGCAGTGGGACACGGAATACCATTACTTGAAACGACCGTTGGCATTGCTCTTTAAGCTTGTAGTTGTGATGTAGTCGTACGTGGTGGGAACACGTGAATCCCAAAATTCTCTTGAACGGTCTTTATCGGGATAATCACCTGTGCGATAATTTAATTGCTGCCCCTATCTCCACCTCCACTACCCCTGCTCGTGGTATTGAGCCCGGGACCACTGCACGCAGTGCGAACGCAACCTCCCATCGACGGTCGGTCGCTAATGGCACGTAATGAGCGCAAATAGAGTTAACGAAGAGCCCTTGGACCCTATCTATAAGTTGTGGGTTCCATTAGGCTCTGTTCAAAGCGGTGTGATAATGACCTAAACGCAGGTACTGGTATGTGTTTTAAGTTGAGTGGCAGGTATACATATATGTGTGTGTGTGTGTGTGTGTGTGGGTATGGTTGTGTGTGTGTGTGTGTTTTACGTTTTCGGAAGACGCACACGGCCAGCACAAATTTTCATTTCATATGAAATTACAATTACCAATTATTGCTACAATTAAAGCAGTCGTGATCGACTACAAACTCAAGTCCACATAAAAATTTTCTGTGATGGATTATTGTACTTTAGGAAACAGGAGGTAGTTGATTAATACGTAATTAACCAATAAGACTTTTCTAATGGATTTGATATGTGCAAAGTGATTTCCGATACATACAGAATTGGTGCAGATTGACTTACTGTTACTGATGTGTACACTGTGAGCAAATCCAGTGACATAATAAGAGATTCATAAATGATACCACTAACGTTACATGAGCGATGAGGAACGTGCCTACTGGAAAAATTTGGGAGGAAATTTGTGTAATGCACTTACATAAACAAAACAATATTACAAGACGTGCATTCAAAGAGAAAGTGTAACGATCAAGTTCATTCCACTGAGTTGTGACTAGCTGTTGGTCATACTAGTACCACAGTAGAAGAAAGTTTAAGGGGGTTTACTGGCAGCAAATTCGATTGTCAGGAAATAATTATAATAAATATCTTTAAGCACTGTATAAGTTCTAAGTTTCTATGTTTTTTACATTTACTTACCTTGATGCTTACTTTATAAATAAATTTTTTTTGTTTGTGTGAGAACACTCGTTTCAGTGTATGAAATCAGTATACATAAATGATCATTTTAAATGTCAACACAATGGTTTAATGTTTTTCGTGTTGCTGTAATAAGGAGTATTAATTTTTTTTTTTTGAACTATGGAATCTGTAGGCTAAGAATGTCTGTATATTTTAACGTTACTTTTTTGCACGTCTTGTCTTATGTTTTAATATGTGAATTTATTTGTTATGTTTCCTATTGTATATGAGTTATATGACACTCTCTTATCCTTTCTTGAACTAGGTAACACGGGCACTGCTTCAGTGCATATTCAGAAGAGTATTTCTCACTTGAGTTTAGGTAAAAAAATTTAAACTTTCATTGTATTTATGTGAGACTACGTAAACAACCACAGACAAGGGATACACATGTTGAAATGGCCAGTATGTTGTCTGTATTTCTAAGTGTTTAATTGAATTTGCGCTATTCGCTATCAATAAAAATGGAGCACTTGTGACGCTATGACAAAGGTGTAACGTTTTACGTAAATTTATTATCAGTTTTATTAGAAAGAACTTCCTCTGTCGAGTATACACACATCTAAAAAAGTTTTGCATCACCTCGGTTCCGAGAGTTCCGGAACCTGTACAGAAAATTGGAATAGAGATCAACATAAACATCGTTTCCGCCCTTTTTATTGCCTATGAAGACCACCTACTGCATGTTGTACGATTATACAGGGTGATTCAAAAAGAATACCACAACTTTAGGAATTTAAAACTCTGCAACGACAAAAGGCAGAGCTAAGCACTATCTGTCGGCGAATTAAGGGGGCTATAAAGTTTCATTTAGTTGTACATTTGTTCGCTTGCCATTTCAGCCAATAAAGTTTTTGGTCCCTTTTTCTTCGAAGGTGCTACTGTAACTGGACTACAGTATCTGGAGATGTTAGAGAATTGGCTGTTCCCTCAGCTCGAACAAGAAGCACAACAATTCATATTTCAGCAGGATGGAGCGCCACCACATTGGGACTTATCTGTCCGTAACTACCTGAACGTCAACTACCCGAGGCGATGGATCGGCCGCCAGGCAGCCCGTGACAGAGCACTTCATCACTGGCCTCCAAGAAGCCCTGATCTTAGCCCCTGCGATTTTTTCTTATGGGGGTATGTTAAGGATATGGTGTTTCGGCCACCTCTCCCAGCCACCATTGATGATTTGAAACGAGAAATAACAGCAGCTATCCAAACTGTTACGCCTGATATGCTTCAGAGAGTGTGGAACGAGTTGGAGTATCGGGTTGATATTGCTCGAGTGTCTGGAGGGGGCCATATTGAACATCTCTGAACTTGTTTTTGAGTGAAAAAAAAACCTTTTTAAATACTCTTTGTAATGATGTATAACAGAAGGTTATATTATGTTTCTTTCATTAAATACACATTTTTAAAGTTGTGGTATTCTTTTTGAATCACCCTGTATAACGAGGCCTTCAGAGGTGGTGGTCCAGACTGCCGTACACACCGGTACCTCTAATACCCAGTAGCACGTCCTCTTGCACTTATGCTTGCCTGTATTCGTCGTGCCGGCTGGTGTGGCCGAGGGGTTCTAGGCACTTCAGTCTGGAACCGCGCGATCGATACGGTCGCAGGTTCGAATCTTGCCTCGGGCATGGATGTGTGTGATGTCCTTAGGTTGGTTAGGTTTAAGTCGTTCTAAGTTCTAGGGGACTGATGACCTCCGATGTTAAGTCCCATAGTGCTCAGAGCCATTTTGTGTATTCGTCGTGGCATACTATCCACAAGTTCAACAAGGCACTGTTGGTCAAGATTGTCCCACTCCTCAACGGCGATTCGGCGTAGATCCCTCAATGTGGTTGGTGGGTCACGTCATCCATAAACAGACCTTTTCAATCTATCCCAGGCATGTTCGATAGGGTTCATGTCTGGAGAACATCCTGGCCACTCGAGTCGAGCGATGTCGTAATCCTGAAGGATGTCATTCACAAGATGTGTACAATTGGGACGCGAATTGTCGTCCATGAAGACGAATGCCTCGCCAATATGCTACCGATATGGTTGCACTATCGGTCGGAGGATGGCATTATCGTATCCCACAGGTGTTGCGGCGCCTTCCATGACCACCAGCGGTGTACGTCGGCCCCACATAATGTGGTGTCACCGCCAGACACCACACTTGCTAGGTGGTAGCTTTTAAATCGGCCGCGGTCCGGTAGTATACGTCGGACCCGCGTGTCGCCACTGTCAGTGATAGCAGAACGAGCGCCACCACACGGCAGGTCTAGAGAGACGTTCTGGCACTCGCCCCAGTTGTACAGCCGACTTTGCAAGGAATGGTTCACTGACAAATACGCTCTCATTTGCCGAGACGATAGTTAGCATAGCCTTCAGCTACAATTGCTACGACCTAGCAAGGCGCCGTATTCAATTGATATTGAGATTCTATTAATGTATCATCAAGAGCGATGTTCTACAAATGTGGATTAAAGTTAAGTATTCCAGAAGCTACGTACTTTTCTTTATAACATTCATTACGTATCCTGTTTCAGACCTCACGCCAGCCTGCGTGAGTTTAAGCGCGTGCCTTTCGGCTTCCTCTCATTGTGTCTAGGCTGTCTTGTCTAGACACAACACATAATGCCACCCCAAAACAGCAGGGAACCTCCACCTTGCTGCATTCGCTGGACAGTGTGTCTAAGGTGTTCAGCCTGACCAGGTTGCCTCGAAACACGTCTCCGACGATTGTCTGGTTGAAGGCATATGCGACACTCATCGGTGAAGAGAACGTGATGCCAATTCTGAGCGGTATGTTGTTGGGCCCATCTGTACCGTGCTGCCTGGTGTCGTGGTTGCAAAGATGGACCTCGCCATGGACGTCGGGAATGAAGTTGCGCATCATGCAGCCTATTACGCACAGTTTGAGTCGTAACACGACGTCCTGTGGCTGCACCAAAAGTATTATTCAACGTGGTGGCATTGCTTTCAGGGTCATTCGAGCCATAATCTGTAGGTTGCGGTCATCCACGGCAAGCTAGCGGCTAATGTGAGTCCAATTACGATTCATGAACTACGTGTCGGGACTCGCTAAGTCAGTTCATGAAACGTCACCTCATTACAAAGAGTCAACCTAGAATCTGTTCGCATCTAGGCCGAGTCCATTCATGATAATTGGAGACAACGGGTAATTAGGTGCTGGTCGTTATCGTAGGCGCTGTATCCACCAAATCTAAAAGCAGTAACACAGGTCTGTTCGAAGAGTTCAGATTTTATGAGACATTCCCAGTAATTATTTGTTTTCAATAATTTGCTACTGTGTTGAAACGAGTCGCAGATTAATAGCTTATTGTGTAAATAAAGTGCTTTAAGATAAATCAGTGAATATTTAACATTATGATGCAATTTTCTTCTGTTTGTAGCTGCTTCCACACAAACAGTAGGTTAATAATATTTTTTTTACAAGTATATTTTGCCGGCCGCGGTGGTCTAGCGGTTCTAGGCGCTCAGTCCGGAACCGCGCGACTGCTACGGTCGCAGGTTTGAATCCTGCCTCGGGCATGGATGTGTGTGATGTCCTTAGGTTAGTTAGGTTTAAGTAGTTCTAAGTTCTAGGGGACTGATGACCACAGATGTTAAGTCCCATAGTGCTCAGAGCCATTTTTTTACAAGTATTTTGTTGTCTGCTTGCAAGTGCGTTTTCGGTCGTGATACATGTGGTTGTAACTGTATGCAGAATGTTTCTGAAAGTGATTAGTTTTGTCAGTTTCACAAGTTTTATTAGTAGGTTTAATTAAAGTCCATTGTAGAAGTAAATTTTGTCGGACAGTGAACTTTTATTTTTATATGGAGGGCCCCTGGTTTAATCATTTCAGTTTCGTTGGGTTTTAACGCTATTAAATTTTGATTTCATGTATTTCAATAGTTATAAGTAGTGTATTTCCTGCTGCGAGGGAAAGATAACCGATTGGTAACGTGTGGTAGTTATTTTGTCACTGTACATGATTCAGTCAGATTATATATGATTCCGTCAGATTACGTAATAATCAATCCTGTGATAGCCAAGAGATATATGAACAGAGTAGCTGGCTATGATATTTAACAGTAATTTCAACAACTCCTTGTGTGTTGTTTTATAACTCTGTTGAGTCTAATTTGCAAATCTATTTCAACGTTACGTGTAAATGCGGCTAAAGCTTTCCCCGTGGATAACTTGCCTTCATTCCCCTCGAATCCATTATTATTCGTAAAATTATTGTCATAATTTCCGATCATTAGGAACAAGCAAGTACTGTCAGCTTCACAGATGATTAGAGTGTATGAGTTACGCTGTGTGTGTGAGAGAGATGCGATGGATGGATGGATGAAGTAAACACAAGGAAATTCATAAAAGTTCTGAACTAGGACGATGTAACGCCGGGTTTAAGTTTTATTTTGTAGCTGAGGTACAATAGCACATTGTATTCTCTTAAGACAACAGATGAATTCGCTGCATTGAGGCAGAGCTCATAGAAGGTGTGTAGTAAAGAGTACTTGCTGCCGACGGTGGGCTGTGCGGTGGTGTGGCAGACAGTAAGTACCACAGCCCACACGTTCTCTGAATAGTCTCCCCACCGCCTCCCATTTGGCCGCAGAGTCTTATAAGGCTCCCCGAGAGTGTTCACCCTGCGTCGATGAGAGTGGAGTGTCGCGTGAAAGGGAGATTCTGCGCCCACTCTCACCCTTGGAAACCAATGGTGCGGAACGAAAGAGATCGAAGTTGGAAAGCAAACTGTGCTACCAAACTTCAGAAATGGCCCGCATTCAGCCACGCTCTTCACGACGCGCTAGAAGCCTTCATATTTTGACAGCTTATGAATGGGATGCGTCCAAATTATATTTTCATAGTGACGTAAATCTCTGTAATATTTCTTCCAACATACTTGTGTAAAGTACGTAGACGTTATTTTTTATGGAGATAACTTATAAAATTCACTTGCAGTTAGCTACGACGTGCTCCAGCGACAAACATGTACAACACTGTGTCCCACAGTTCCGCATACGTTTGATGAAACAGCAGTGGTAGTTTGCCTTAACTTGGGTAATTAATACACTTGTAACTACCTAATAATGTATTAATAATGGCTGATTAATACCGACAGTGTACTTGTGTCATATTAAAGACTCAGTCTCTGTTCACCCACTCATGATCGAGTATTTGTAATAACTGCCACATACCGACAATAATTACCAAAGTAACCGCAATTATTTATCGCTCTCACGCAGCTGACGATGGCTTTTCAAAGACATTGTTTCACACATTTTTCGTTTGTATCACAGCAGCAGTACGCCTCCGCAGATATGGTAAACTTTTAAATGTCTTTTGTATTGGTGCGATGAATTTGGTGATTTTTTTGAATAGAAAATTAGCTGCACATAGCTACGCGGATGGTTCCTTTTCTAAGCGCCGACTCACTTAGTGACGTGTCAGTCTAAGCTACAAGCTTAGTACCAACTGGTGAGAAATATTATGCAAAAACTGTTCAATTTGCTGAAAATAGCTTCAGGAAAAATAAATAAAAATAAATAAAAGAATATAATTTTACTGTAATAGGTTGTGCTCTTCAAACACTTACAGTGATATTAATTTGCAGTCTGCCTAACTTACATCCCTTTATCCATTTCAGATTAGTCGTAAGGACTACTTCCGCCTGATAACAAGTATACCTGCATGTGAACCAGTTGCCTCTTTCACACCTTTCAGAGAATATGCACTTATTCTCTATTTTAAAAACGCAAAGCGTACTAAAATGATTAATTTCAAGACCTTGACATAAAACTGACCGGTCATTGGGCTCCTCTCGTCAATTTTGTGCTTTATGGTAACTCACGCAAATGAAAGCCCTATTTTGGGCCACGAGCGAACATTCGCAACTGCCAATAAACGATCTTGATGAGACTTAGCCGGTGTGTAGAGGGGGCAAAATTGTGTAATATGTTTTTTTTGTAAGTGTCCAGTTTCGCTGTTGAGGGGTAAAACACACCCCGAAAAGTAATTTGTCATTTTAGGTTTTGGGGAATATCTTCGAAAGGATGATTTATAAAATATTTTTTTCATATAAAAGCTGATATGTAATTAATGTTCTTGAAGATTGTATAATCAACTTTAGTAATAATTGCAAAATACCCCACCACCATTAATTAAATGTGAAACATGAAAGCTTTTGCTACAACATAAATTAAAGAAGCTTTCAAGCCACATACAACCCTGTGTAATGAAACTGGTTTCTGAAATACCATTTTCAGAAAATAAGCTGTACACAATGTACCGTCGTAGTACTTTCAACGTACCTAATTAAAATATTCAGACTTTCACTACTATGCATATTATTTACTTTACTTATATTTGTTTTATGTTAAATTGTGACTTTACGTTTTACATTCATGGTTTTTTATGTTTTATAGTTTACATTTCACGCAGTTTAATGTCCGGACGTGGCAGACTTCATCAGAGACGGAGCTCAGGCAAATACGTAGATGACATTCTTTTTTAAGAAAATAATTTAATGAAACCGTCGGACGGAAGACAGGAACCGTGCTTCCGCGAAGACACGCACTGTACTGTCTCTTACGCACTGTGCCATCTGTTTTCGCCAACGATGGGACATTAAACTCTAATGTTTGACTTGTTCTCCGAAAATATCACATTCTCACTGTGGTTTTCCTGTTAAAATATCGTTTACAGTGGTTTATGAATATTTATGACTCAGTTCCTTGGAATAGGTGACACAGTGTAACGATGGCTGGAAATCCTGCAGTTACTATCAAGAAACCTACAATGTACTTCCTGAACAAGTTCCCGAGCAAGCATCTCCCAGTTCGAAGGCCAGGTGTACAATAGGTTACGACACACGTTGGTCAGTATGTCGTTCGTTGCACGGCATTCGTCACGTAACAGTATGAAGATGAACATCCTGAATCTCACAAAACTACATGCCTAGAATCCTTAACCTGTAATACACATTCGACTGGACCAAACAAGATGTTGTATTATCTCCAATGTAAACAGCAAGCTGGACTAGGAGCAATGGAAAATGAAGATACTACAGAAAGGGAATCGAGACATCTGTATTCTAAATGGTAAAACTGTTGTATGAATTGATTATAAAAGAATCGGTTAAATCGCTTGCAACAGTTGAATATCCATTCATATAATCTGTTCATATGGATTACATCGTGGTGATACAGAGATTCGAAAATAATATATTTCAGTGTAAGGCGTACCCATGAATTGATATTGACTGTGATCACGATTTAATAATGATGAAGAGTAGCGTGATATTTAAAAGGGTAGTGAAGACGAAGTAATTTAAAACGTAAGAGAGACTGAAGTATTGGCGAATGGTGAACGATTTTATTATATCGATAATCAAGAAATAGCTTTCATGCTACTAGAAGAAGCCATAGAGAGGAAAAGATGTATCGGAAGACGGAGATTGAAAGATGGACAACTAAAAATTGAAGACGTTTGGTGTAAATGCTACTCTGGGAGGAGGAGGTTGGCATAGAAGTGGAAATCGTACCAGAAAGCATAAAAACTGTGAGAAGACTGACGACAAAAAAGTTTCGAAACACAGGGGTAACACCGATACACCACAACATCCTCGTAGTAACGCTACCGTCGGCTAGTGTGAGTGCAGTGAGGCAGAAAGTGTGACGGAGGACCGGTCGTATACCTCCGCGCAGAGCCACGGCATGAGACTCGTGAGTAATTGACCCTCTGCAGCGGCACCGCGTGTTACCCGCATACATCACGTCCACTATAATTCATCATTCATTCTCTGTGGCGTGGCCGCGTTGTAGCATAGCTTGTCACCCCTAACCAGCCCCATATTTAGGCACGGTTGAAATAGCGCCAGGTACACGGTGGCAAATCCCCAGTTGACGGCAAATATTTGATGGTAAAGCGTACGAGACTTGAAATCGCTACTCCAGCAAAATTAAGTAAAAGCAGACTTTTGGTGCACATGCAGCACAGTACATCGTATCTTAATGATACGTGAACGAACCTGCATCTATTTCGCACCATGACGCCACGGCAATGCTTAGAAGTCGCCCGGGGGCTTAACATTTTACCACTACTGCAGCCGATAATGTTACGTAATACACAGGCACAAGGATCGAATATTTCATGACGTTGCGCCCAGATCACACGTACTGGCTGACCCCGGCGCTCGTTCACCTGCTGCTACCTTCTCCAGCTAATCTTAGTTATCTGCAAGCTGTGGGAGCATTCACACAATGAGGACTACACATATCTAGTAAACAGCCAAGTATATTCTGCCAGTAAGCTAACGTGGGCTACGCTGTTCACAACTGATCTGATCACACAATAGACGTAAATATTAATTGGTACTTCAGCCATGCTGGTTTGTATGAAGTACAGTGAAAAGTATTGTCGTGCCATTTAGTACTTTCATTACTAGCGCCACAGTCACGCAAAATTACTGATCAGATAGTATGTTCTAGTTTTTACGGGCGGGGAAGGTTCTCAAAATTGACATTAATTCATCCTAGCGTTGATATTAATGATTTTTATGAGTGCACGCGCGCCTTTTGTGACACACAATATGTGAATGGAGGTATCTTCACTAGTGAATTTTAGTCATAGAGATTGACTGTACCTCTTAATTAGAACGAACAGAGAATTAAGAACAACTCCTCGTTTGCAGGTCCTGTAACTGTCGCAACATGTCTGATAGTTGGTCTCACGACACGACAAACGAATGCGGAAATTTCACTTCTCATAATAATTCACTGATAGTGAACAATTAAAACTGTTGGAAGACATACAACTTTTGTGGTGAAGACTTTAACCCTTCCTATCATATACAGTAGTATATGCTACGATTTCGGCACTGCACTTGCATCTACGACGTCTCTTTCAAACAATTACTCTCTTCGCTCTCTCGACTATCGATATTGCGCTGAGGAAGCCAGCGATATCACATTATGCTTACACGTTGGTATAGGTAGCACTACCATTTTAAAGAAAAAAAATTTTTTTGAGTCAGAAATTATCGCCAGCAAAGCCTACTATTAGCATAATTGTGTACTAGGTTCTTTCCAAAAGTAGTGGCCCATTTTTTTTACCTTTACCGTAATTGCGCCAGGTGCTGCTAGTGTGGTAGTAACGACTGGACATTGGCGCTTTGGAGCTGCTGGTTTCTTTGTAACGCGAAGGATAGCTGTGGCAGCGTGTTACACGGATATGCATACTAGGAAAATGTTTACATTCGTACCCCGCAGGTTGTCAGACGGTGTGTGACGAAGGCTACAGGAAACAATTTCTCCCTTTATAGAATGGTTATTTCCAACCGCCGTTTGTAAACGGACTTTCGTCATGTATGGAACGATGATGTACTGGTAGATCCGTTTCGAAAGTTCCTCCTCACTTGTAGCCATCACTGGCGCCTCGCCCTTACCATTTTCGCACACCTTCAATAATTTGTAGTGAGTAAATCCGACGGATGCTTAAGAAACAAACTGAACCAACATGAGCTAGAATTTTATCAGCACAAGGTTGGACGAGTATGAGGCAAAAGGTATCAGATTTCTGGGACCAGCATTGTCATATGAGGACTAACAATGATGAAGCCATATCACGCATCATTGTCAAAGAGACGTATTAGTCGCAGCTGCCTATAGCCAACATGTTGTGTATGTCTTTCTGGGTTAACGCGAAGAGGGGATCTTATGGACGCATTGGAGCTTGTAGAGATAGCGTATTCACTGCCGTGGAAACTTAAGTAACTTTCGCATGATGTACCACTGCTGAGTAATATAGTTCGATCAAACTTGAATCATTCATAGAAAGAACTCCTACAGCGCGGCAAAGAAATATGCAATGAGATGAACAGAAATGACAGTTTTATTCAAAGAAAATAATTGTATTTAGGTCACTGCGATTTATCATGGTCCCTGGATATTACAAAAGATGGGAAATGTTTCCTAATAGGGTGTGTGGACACCAAGGACGGCAGTGCGTCTGTGCAACGTGCTCCCATGCTGGCCACAAGGTTGGTGAGGAGTTATTGTGGCAGGGCGTTCCATTCCAACAGCGCCGTTGACAACTGCTGGATGGCCGTTGGTGCATGCTGACACACAGCATTACGTCTCCCCACGGCATCCCACAGGTTCTCGATGGGATTTAAGTCGAGGGAACGGGGAGGCCACTCCATCGCCAAAAATCATCTCGTTCCAAGAGCTCCTCCAACTGGCTGTTCGACGTGGTCGCGCATTTTCATCCATAAAAATGAAGTCAGGGCCGAATGTAATCCTGGAAAGACTCTCACAATGAAGTCAACCAGTGAGTGTATCGTTTTCAAAGATTTGGACGCCAGTACGTCTGTGCAACATTATGAGTTCCCAAAACATAACGGATGGACCACCAAAACGCTTGTGTTCGATAATGTTCTTGGGTGCATTACGCATTCCCACTTCCCGCCATATAACTGTACCTCCAGAATCATTACTAATACTGAACCTGCTCTCATCCGAGAAGAGCACGCGACCCCACTCCCCTTGGTCCAGTTCAAAGTTCAAAATGGCTCTAAGCACTATGGGACTTAACATCTGAGGTCATCACTCCCCTAGACTTAGAGCTACTTAAACCTAACTAACCTAAGGACATCACACACATCCATGCCCGAGGCAGGATTCGAACCTGCGACCGTAGCAGCAGCGCGGTTCCGGACTGAAGCGCCTAGAACCGTTCTGTCACAGCGGCCGACCTTGGTCCAGTCCCTATGCTCTTGGCACCATCGCAAACCGTGCCGGCTACCTGCGGGTACCAACGGAACACACGCACTGGTCGTGGGGCAGAGACACCACCCCGATGCAGTCGCTGTGACACTGGTGAATAATACTGCTTGCCTTGCAGTCCTGTTAAACGTGGTTGCAGTTAGATCCCTTCTTGTCTGTTGCATAATGTAGCCGTCATCTGCTGCTTTAGTTGACCGCAGTCGACCACCTTCTTTCCTTCGGGCAGCAGAGCCCGTAGTTCGGAATGTTCGTGATTTATGTGAAACAATACTGAGTGCAATACCAAGCTCATGGACTAGACTATTCGCTCTTCCTCCATCTTCCAGTTCCCCGATGATTTTTCACTGTGTGAAGTCATCCAAATGTTGTCTCCGGGTCATGTTGTAATGAAGAACATCATCACAGTGCACGGCAGCTGCTCGCTGGTTGACACTCTCTGTGTTTTCGCGTTGCTTCAACTGCTTCGTGTGCTTTCATTTACACAAAGGTTGTAAATAATTTGGTCTGGAACTGTCGTACCACAACCACTGTGTAATCAAGAATATTCGCCTCCAACCATCGAAGTATGTGGATATACAACATGTGTATTACGTGCGTGTACTGACAGGCAATGATGTTGTCGTAGTAGTTGTAAATTGGCTTGACTGTTTTATTTCACATATTACCTGGTGTAAGCACTTGGCGATAGTTGGAGGACGCGAAGAGACAAGGCAGTTGCATCCGTAAGGTCTTGTACATCGTTGTTAATATGCTTCCTGTAACAATTATTTGCACCGTGAATATGTGAAGCAATGCTTCTGAAATACGCAGCGTTAGTAATTTCGAGAGAAACGGAAACAGTGTGTGTGGTGTTTTACGAAGTCGCAATGAAACGTAATCGCTGGGTAAGAGATGAAACATATTTCTGAACAGAAAAATAGAAAAAAAGCAAAGTCCATTTACATCCCAAAAAATACGATGACTATAACGAAAATTTTATTCAGTGAACATAATTTATTAAACAGCGGAAAAACAACGCAGTGGTGATACAAATAAGTGAACCAAATTTTCTTTGGAGTATTGTAAATAATAACTAACGATATTTAAGGCTGCGAATTATGAGGAAAATTGGAAACTGGAACATATAACTTACGTAATATGGTGAAAAACGACTTTTTTTATGGAGAACAAAGTGAAACTTTAAGCGGGATGAAATGGTAAAGAGTCTAGTGGTAAGCAGAGAACTCATACAAACAAAAGAACAATTTAAAAAATCAGAAAATTGTCGAACAATCGTCTATTCGTTGTAGTGTCACTGAGCATCCAGTGAAAGCAATAGACTTTTCAGTGTTGTTTCTCATCTTTCGTGGTGCAACAGGAAGAAGGAAGGAAGATTAGGGTTTAACTCTACGGACGCCGATGTCACTCAAGACAGAGCACAAGTTCTTATTTCAGAAAGATGGGGAAGCCGAGAAATTTCAGTGGTACCATCGTGGCATTTGACTTAACCAATGTAGCGAAATAATCGAAAACTTAAATCTGGATAGCTGGACGGGGATTTGAACTGCAGACCTCCGGAATACGAGTCCAGTGCCTCAGCACTGCATCACTTCCTGGCTGATGCCTCTGGACCAGGGTTCCATCTACCTACGCAGGACTGCCCTGGTGAACGACACGAGGAAATCACGCGTTTTTTAGCGGGGGAGTCATCAATCTTCTTACAGGTGAGGTTTTGATGCGACCCGCCAGGAATACTGCTCCTGCTTTAACATCTTCATCTCAGAGTAGCATTTGCACCAATATGTGTCTTTCCCTACAGTTTTTGCTCTCTACAGCTCCTTCTAATACCGTGGAGGTATTCCCTAACGTCCTAACACCTGTTCCAACATCCTGTCCCTTCTTCTTGTCAGTGTTTTCCATACTTCTTCTTCACCGTTTCTGCTGAGAACCTCCTTATGCTTAAGCCTATCTCACACCTAGAAATACTTTAATGGGACTGAACATTTGTGGTAGGGCCATACTTCACGCTGCCATGGTGTGTGCGCCGCGTGTGACCACAGCTCGGCCTCTCTCGGCTTTGCTCATAATTTCCGTATTCGGTACAGCGAGACATTCCATTTAGTTAGCGGTGTGGCGTTTTTGGTCGGCACAACTCCCTTCAATGCGGTACAATCGTGGTGTCACTGCTGTTTACCATTCGCTATTTTCTCGTGGTGGGAAGGACGTTCATAGGGTCAGTCGATGTTTGCATAAAAAACAGTCTAACGAACGATCGTTGCAAGCGTTTAAAAATGAATGGGGATGAGGGAAGAGAGGGATGAGAATTCTCAACATCTATTATGCACTCGTATAAACAACCGGTACTGCAGATCTGCTACGAAACGATATTACTAAAGCACACAGAAAAAAAATTAAAGATTTAGTTCACAATGAAAGAGTAAAAAATTACAGCGTTCGACAGGTGGGATTCATTAGTCAGTACATCAAGAAGCACTTTGTGATAAATTTACAAACATGCAGCGAGTAAAGAAAATGGTCACATGAACGGTATAATTTTTAAAGTCGCACACACTATTCCACTGTTAGTTGCAACAGTCTTCGATGCAACTGAACGAAGAGTACGAAGTTTTGGACATTACTGCGAAGTACGTTGGTTAAATCAAGGGACATGTCTGAGCAATTTCTCGATTTTAAACTCGCAATTATTGAATTTATGAAGAAAAAAGAAGTGAAGGAACGACAATTAGAACATCCGGAATGGAACACAGCCCTCGCATGCTAGGTGCACTTGACTACACACTGCGACAGTAAGACATTTCAAGGCGAAATACAATTTCTTTCTGATTTTATGGTGATGCATTTAAAAAGAAAATCGTTTTACAGAAAGGAAATATTCTGAGAAACACAGTACAGTCCATAAGCTCAGTGCATTTAAAGAAAACACGAGGTTTGAAGAATTCATGGTGACTTCGGAAGAATTACAAGGATAATCTCCTAAGTGTTTTGAGGACATTGTCAGTCTTACATCTGTTTTCGAGCTGTTTGCGAGACCTTATGCCGTTTCAGCTGACAGTGCCTGTATGCATGTGCAAATGTAGCTGATTGACCTGCAAAGTAACTCCCATTTTAATGATAAATCCGTTTACGTTAAAACTGACCAGGACGTCTACATTTCGTTCGACAGGTACAGTTTCCATATCTCTACAATGGGGCAGCAAATATCCTACAATATTTGGAGCGACATATTTGCCTGAAAAATATTTGTTCGATTAGAATCTTAACCCCTCCATGAACCATGGACCTTACCGTTGGTGGGGAGGCTTGCGTGCCTCAGCGATACAGATGGCCGTACCGTAGGTGCAACCACAACGGAGGAGTATCTGTTGAGAGGCCAGACAAACATGTGGTTCCTGAAGAGGGGCAGCAGCCGTTTCAGTAGTTGCAGGGCAACAGTCTGGATGATTGACTGATCTGGCCTTGTAACACTAACCAAAACGGCCTTGCTATGCTGGTACTGCGAACGGCTGAAAGCGAGGGGAAACTACAGCCGTAATTTTTCCCGAGGACATGCAGCTTTACTGTATGATTAAATGATGATGGCGTCCTCTTAGGTAAAATATTCCGGAGGTAAAATAGTCCCCCATTCGGATTTCCAGGCGGGGACTACTCAAGAGGACGTCGTTATCAGGAGAAAGAAAACTCGCGTTCTACGGATCGGAGCGTGGAATGTCAGGTCCCTTAATCGGGCAGGTAGGTTAGAAAATTTGAAAAGGGAAATTGATAGGTTAAAGTTAGATATAGTGGGAATTAGTGAAGTTCGGTGGCAGGAGGAACAAGACTTTTGGTCAGGTGAATACAGGGTTATAAATACAAAATCAAATAGGGGTAATGCAGGAGTAGGTTTAATAATGAATAAAAAAATATGAGTGCGGGTTAGCTACTACAAACAGCATAGTGAACGCATTATTGTGGCCAAGATAGACACAAAGCCCATGCCTACTACAGTAGTACAAGTTTATATGCCAACTAACTCCGCAGATGATGAAGAAATAGATGAAATGTATGACGAGATAAAAGAAATTATTCAGGTAGTGAAGGGAGACGAAAATTTAATAGTCATGGGTGACTGGAATTCGTCGGTAGGAAAAGGGAGAGAAGGAAACGTAGTAGGTGAATATGGATTGGGGGGAAGAGATGAAAGAGGAAGCCGCCTGGTAGAATTTTGCGCAGAGCATGACTTAATCATAGCTAACACTTGGTTCAAGAATCATAAAAGAAGGTTGTATACCTGGAAGAATCCTGGAGATACTAAAAGGTATCAGATAGATTATATAATGGTAAGACAGAGATTTAGGAACCAGGTTTTAAATTGTAAGACATTTCCAGGGGCAGATGTGGACTCTGACCACAATCTATTGGTTATGAACTGCAGATTGAAACTGAAGAAATTGCAAAAAGGTGGGAATTTAAGGAGATGGGACCTGGATAAACTGAAAGAACCAGAGGTTGTAGAGAGTTTCAGGGAGAGCATAAGGGAACAATTGACAGGAATGGGGGAAAGAAATACAGTAGAAGAAGAATGGGTAGCTCTGAGGGATGAAGTAGTGAAGGCAGCAGACGATCAAGTAGGTAAAAAGACGAGGGCTAATAGAAATCCTTGGGTAACAGAAGAAATATTGAATTTAATTGATGAAAGGAGAAAATATAAAAATCCAGTAAATGAAGCAGGCAAAAAGGAATACAAACGTCTCAAAAATGAGATTGACAGGAAGTGCAAAATGGCTAAGCAGGGATGGCTAGAGGACAAATGTAAGGATGTAGAGGCTTGTCTCACTAGGGGTAAGATAGATACTGCCTACACGAAAATTAAAGAGACCTTTGGAGAGAAGAGAACCACTTGTATGAATATCAAGAGCTCAGATGGCAACCCAGTTCTAAGCAAAGAAGGGAAGGCAGAAAGGTGGAAGGAGTATATAGAGGGTTTATACAAGGGCGATGTACTTGAGGACAATATTATGGAAAGAGGGTGTAGATGAAGACGAAATGGGAGATAAGATACTGCGTGAAGAGTTTGACAGAGCACTGAAAGACCTGAGTCGAAACAAGGCCCCCGGAGTAGACAACATTCCATTAGAACTACTGATGGCCTTGGGAGAGCCAGTCATGACAAAACTCTACCATCTGGTGAGCAAGATGTATGAGACAGGCGAAATACCCTCAGACTTCAAGAAGAATATAATAATTCCAATCCCAAAGAAAGCAGGTGATGACAGATGTGAAAATTACCGAACTATCAGTTTAATGTCATAGCTGCAAAATACTAACACGAATTCTTTACAGACGAATGGAAAAACTGGTAGAAGCGGACCTCGGGGAAGATCAGTTTGGATTCCGTAGAAATGTTGGAACACGTGAGGCAATACTAACCTTACGACTTATCTTAGAAGAAAGATTAAGAAAAGGCAAACCTACGTTTCTAGCATTTGTAGACTTAGAGAAAGCTTTTGACAATGTTAACTGTAATACTCTCCTTCAAATTCTGAAGGTGGCAGGGGTAAAATACAGGGGGCGAAAGGCTATTTACAATTTGTACAGAAAGCAGGTGGCAGTTATAAGAGTCGAGGGGCATGAAAGGGAAGCAGTGGTTGGGAAAGGAGTGAGACAGGGTTGTAGCCTCTCCCCGATGTTATTCAATCTGTATATTGAGCAAGCAGTAAAGGAAACAAAAGAAAAATTTGGAGTATGTATTACAATTCATGGGGAAGAAGTAAAAACTTTGAGGTTCGCCGATGACATTGTAATGCTGTCAGAGACAGCAAAGGACTTGGAAGAGCAGTTGAACGGAATGGACAGTGTCTTGAAAGGAGGATATAAGATGAACATCAACAAAAGCAAAACGAGGATAATGGAATGTAGTCAAATTAAATCGGGTGATGCTGTGGGAATTAAGTTAGGAAATGAAACACTTAAAGTAGTAAAGGAGTTTTGCTATTTAGGGAGTAAAATAACTGATGATGGTCGAAGCAGAGGGGATATAAAATGTAGACTGGCAATGGCAAGGAAAGCGTTTCTGAAGAAGAGAAATTTGTTAACATCGAGTATAGATTTAAGTGTCAGGAAGTCATTTCTGAAAGTATTTGTATGGAGTGTAGCCATGTATGGAAGTGAAACATGGACGATAACTAGTTTGGACAAGAAGAGAATAGAAGCTTTCGAAATGTGGTGCTACAGAAGAATGCTGAAGATAAGGTGGGTAGATCACATAACTAATGAGGAGGTATTGAATAGGATTGGGGAGAAGAGAAGTTTGTGGCACAACTTGACTAGAAGAAGGGATCGGTTGGTAGGACATGTTTTGAGGCATCAAGGGATCACAAATTTAGCATTGGAGGGCAGCGTGGAGGGTAAAAATCGTAGAGGGAGACCGAGAGATGAATACACTAAGCAGATTCAGAAGGATGTAGGTTGCAGTAGGTACTGGGAGTTGAAGAAGCTTGCACAGGATAGAGTAGCATGGAGAGCTGCATCAAACCAGTCTCAGGACTGAAGACCACAACAACATAGAATCTTAACGAGTCACTAGGCAACTTGAGTGCGAAAATCTGTGAAAGTGTCTGCCTCTGTCCTTACCGATAGTTTGTGACATACGAAATATATATTATGCTTCAGTACGTCATAAATAACATAACAATACTGAAAATCTGTGACCTATGTTGTTGCGAACCGTGAAATATAAAACCAAGTCGCTTGCAATGAAACTGCAGTCCCATTTAAATGTGGAACATTCGCAGTTTTCCCGTTTTCCCTCTCCTCGCGCCCAGACAGTCATGTGGTGATGGAAATGTGCAGCGAGGCTGAGCGCTGTTGCACTTGTGTCCAGACATGGGTCGCGAGCCAAAATCTTGGCTGCCACTGATTTGTGGAATACTCTAGGCCAAAAAATTGCAAATCTAACACCAAGATGGACAATTGCTGAGCTCAAAAAGACTTTTCTGATCTCGAAAATACTTTTGTCTAATAGCGGCGGTCATACTGCAAACCATCATGTACTTCGTGATCCACTTTAGGGGGATTGTTGTGTAATGGGCACTGCTATGCGTGGTCATCAGTTCCCATACTGACACTATATATGTTATTGTCAAGAACACACGACACACGGTGAGCAAAAGCTATGGCCTATCGCTGGTTTTTCCCAGTACTCCTTTTACAGGTGTCGCTATCTCACATATCAGATTATAGTCAGAGAGAGCGTACATTTCACTCTCTCTCTCTCTCTGTGACATACACACACACACACACACACACACACACACACACACACAATTGCTGTGGCTCATGTCATATGAAGAGTTGCCAGCTTCTGAACAAAATCGGAATGTTTTATTAAACCTAGGCAAACTATACAAATGCCTAAAATTATTTTCAGCTGCCACACTAGGATCTCGCCTCCTTAACCGTCGAGAATACGATGAGCCGCGCGGGATTAGCCGAGCGGTCAGAGGGCGCTGCAGTCATGGGCTGTGCGGCTGGTCCCGGCGGAGGTTCGAGTCCTCCCTCGGGCATGGGTGTGTGTGTTTGTCCTTAGGATAATTTAGGTTAAGTAGTGCGTAAGCTTAGGGACTAATGACCTTAGCAGTTAAGTCCCATATGATTTCGCACACATTTGAACATTTTGAGAAAAAGATGAGACTGCAGGCACGTAAATGAGTGATTCCTCTTCACCGTTAACTCAGCTATTAATGTAGCCACTGACTAACCATTTCTCTCATCTCGTGAAGAGGCTCCACAGTTTTCATAACGACGGAAAAATTTCATCCACGTGTCATCAGATCTCTAATTAAAAAAGTCCTTTTCTTTCTCGAAAAAGGTGTATAGTTGCAAACATTCTCTGAACGTCAGAGCCTCGTCTGCACGAAGTTCAATCAAGAAGTCGCTTCTATGAATTCTGAAACTGAGCCCTGTTTCCTTTCCAGTGAAAATGGTTTGAAAGATTTGTACACTCTTTCTTCAGAGTCAAATCTTTTGTCAAGACAGACTATACCATGCTGCATGTGATTGGCTGCTTCTAATTTGAATGTTTTGAAACGATCATCATTTACTGACTTCGGACGTTCGGGCATGCGACACAGCCATAAGACTGATCTTCCTTTCTAAGAGGTTCTTAAGTGGTTCGTAAGGTCAAATAAGTCTGTTACAAGCGCATTAACAGCCTGAGGTTTTGCATTTAATGATTCAGTGATGCAAAATAACGACCAATGTTCATTATAAGGCCCCAATATGCCAAAGATAATTAATCTTCGGAAACGTCTCTGACAAGGGAACCTCCCCATCGCACCCCCCTCAGATTTGGTTATAAATTACCACAGGGATAGGCCTTGAAAAACTGAACACAGATCAATCGAGAAAACAGGAAGAAGTTGTGTGGAACTATGAAAAAAATAAGCAACATATACGAACTGAGTAGTCCATGCGCAAGATAGGCAACATAAAGGAGAGTGTGAGCTGACGAGCGCCGTGGTCCCGTGATTAGCGTGAGCAGCTGCGGAACGAGAGGTCCTTGGTTCAAATCTTCTCTCGGGTGAAAGTTTTAATTTTTTATTTTCAGATAATTATCAAAGTTCAGGCACTCACACATAATCAACTTCGCTCTCCAAAATTCCAGGACATATTCAGATTTGCTGGACATATACAGAATTTGACGGTCTACGCACGGAAACATTTGAAAACGTAAAAAACATATGTTTTGACAGAGCACGGGGAAAACTGTGCGACTCTGAAACTGTTGCATTCATTTGATGCAGTTTATGTGACAAACTCTTATGTTTTCATCACTTTTTTTGGAGTGACTATCACATCCACAAGAAAACCTAAATCGGGCAAGGTAGAAGAATCTTTTTACCCATTCGCCAAGTGTGCAAGTTAGGTGGGTCGACAACATATTCCTGTCATGTGACGCACATGCCGTCACCAGTGTCGTAAAGAATATATCAGACGTGTTTTCCTGTGGAGGAATCGGTTGACCTATGACCTTGCGATCAAATGTTCTCGGTTCCTATTGGAGAGGTACGTCCTTTCGTCTACTAATCGCACGGTTTTGCGGTGCGGTCGCAAAACACAGACACTAAACTTATTACAGTGAACAGAGACGTCAATGAATGAACGGACAGATCGTAACTTTGCGAAAATAAAGAAAGTAAAATTTTCACTCGAGGGAGGACTCGAACCAACAAGGACCTTTCGCTCCGCAGTTGCTGACTCTAACCACGAGACCACGGCGCTCATCAGCTATTATTGTCCTTTATGTTGCCTATCTTGCACATGGACTACTCAGTTTGTATATTTTGCTTATTTTTTCATAGTTCCACACAACTTCTTCCTGTTTTCTCGATTGATCTGTGTTCAGTTTTTCAAGGCCTATCCCTGTGCCAACTTATAACTAAATCTGAGGGGGGTGCGATGGGGAGGTTCCCTTGTGAGTATCTTTGGTGCGGACTCCTGCGAGAGAAAGTACTATTTGATTGTGACGAAGTTTCTCCCTATTCGCTATACGGCTGGAGTGAGAAAGAGCCAGCGTTTTGATATGTATTTTAAAATCTTCTGCCATTCAGTGTTCATCTAAGCAAAAAATTCCCTTTCATCATTGATGCCTTTAGTAGACCAATGGGATTCATTATATGTAGAGTGTCTCTTCCAACTATGCCACCTGATATACAGGTATTTCCGAAACGAAACAAAATGTGAAAAATGTAGTGGACCAGGGGTGCATCTCTGTCAGCGGCTCACACAGTGGGTAGGAATGCGCAATCAGTTAACATAAATAAACGTCTGTTCCAACAGAAAGTTACGTTTCTTTTAAGTGGCACATATATGTGTTCGATACCTCATACCTTCTGAAAGATGTAGACTTTTAAAAATGGAAATGGCGCCATGTCGTAATGCGCAGAGTACGGTTGCCTACAGGAGGCTTCAGGACAGTGCAGGCAACCCTAATTACAGCATTACAGCATTACGGCACCGTTTCCATTATTTAAAGTCTAAGTATTTCTGGAGGTATAAGATTGGAGTCAAGTCTGTTCCACGACGCTTCTTGACAACTGAAATGACTTGCGTTTATTTCCAATAATCAGGAACACTTCGCTCTTACAGACACCTTCGGTACCCTGTTGCTAGGGGGGCAAGTCATTTTGCATACTCTACTCATATGTACAATCGTATTGGCATCCCGTTAGGTCCACTGACCATCGTTCTGGTGAGCAGTTACTGTCACTTATTTTGATATCAGACAATTTGACGTTCGTGCGACGACTTAAAAGTAGTATTATAGAGGGATCTTCCTCTCTCAAACAAGACCTTTAATACTTCATCCCTTCCAGTGTTGTCCTCCGTTTCAGTGCCATTATGACCACAGAGAGTCTGGACAGATGGCTTCGATGCATTTACCGATTTAACGTAACACCAAAACTTCTCAAGGTATTCTGTCAAGCCAGCAGACGGAACTTTACTTTCTAATTTATGGAAAACTTCACACGTGGCTCTTCGAACGTTAATTTTGGCTCCATTTAATTTTTATTTATCTGTCAGGCTTTGGCTACGTTTAAATTTTTGCAGTGAAGCTGTCTTTGCTTTCGTAGCAGCTTTATAACATGGATGTCGAACAACTGTTCTCGGCACATACCTATCTAAAGCAGATTGCATAGTGCTCTTGAGCCTTGTCCATTGGTACTCAACGTTTTTAGTGCTGGAGTTGAAATTTTCATGCTGACCGCTCAGGTAATCTGAACTCTCTCTTGTCGCTTTTGTGAAACAGAAAGAGCTTCCTGCCTTTTTCTGTATTCCTATTTACAGCCGTATTCAGTCATGCTTCAAAGGCCTTGTTCTACTCTAACTCAGTTGGATAGTTCGGTGTCTTTGTCACTAGCAGATCTCAGATGTTACCTTCTCGAGATGATAATCCGATTAACTGTTCAAGATAATTTTAGGATAAGGCATTTAACACAATTTTACACGATTCCTCGGATGTAGTACTTGCCCTAATCACTTGAGCCTCCCAGTGTGTAGCTAATATCTCCCCTTAATAACGTAAGAGCGCGCTGAAAAGTAATGCCTTCGAATTTCTTTATGTGAAAACTCTTTAAGCTGTTCAAATAAAACAAACGTTACTAACATTCTACTTCTTTATTCTTCATGTATATACATTCATTTCTCAACAAAGTCACCCTGGGCACGAATACGTTTCTCCCAACAAGAGACTAGTTTCTTCATGCCATCACTATATAATGTTTGACTTTGTTGATGGAGTCACAACCTCAGCTCTGCTTCATCGCTAGCATAATGAAGTCACCGAAGGTGTTCTTTAACCCCTTTAAGACGCGAAATTTTTCTCGAGGAAGGAACATTTTTCTTTATGTGGTAGTGATCTTAGGTTATTTTTTACTGATCTTAGGTTATTTTTTAATGATTTTAGGAGCAAGATTTATACAAAAATATGTACCCGTTTCCAAAACGTACTTTGTTCACTTGGCTTCACTTTAGGGACTAAAACAACTAATTATGAAATATTCTCTATTGTAATAAATAGTAAAATGATCATTCAATAATTTCCATGTAAAATAACAACAACAATATTCAATTATACACTGGAATATAGCGAACCATGTATTCTGGTGGTCACGAGTTGCTGCGCACTGCTACATTGACTTGCTGATATTTTTATAGTGATGCCCAACGGTTGGAAACATTTGCGCGTGATGAAAAGGTTGAACATTTACAAGTGTGTAGCTCAGGTTCGCTTAGGGAAGAAGTACTTTTGTTGCAGCTAACAGACTGTAAAAGTTAGTGTACACAATTGTAGCCTGAGGGTCTTAAAGGGTTAAGATCTGAAAACAAATGAAAATCGGACAGGGCCAAGTCAGGACTGTATGGAGGGTGAGTTATGACAGTGAACGCAAGGCGTCGGATTATTAGAGATGTCACAGATGTCGAGTGTGGTCTGGCACTGCCGTGCTGAAGGACAGGGTGCTCCATGTGAGCGCGAACTTCCCGAATTCGAAACTCGACCACTGTTTCTCATGTACCGACATAGTTCTGTTGCACACTACAGTTCAGAGCCCCCTGACGCTAAAGGCATGGAAGTGCGTAGACATGAAGAACGAAGTTTTAGAACGTTAATAATGTTCGTTTTATTTTAAAAGCTTTGAGAGTTTTCAAATAAAAAATTCGGAGGTGTTACTTTTCAACAAGTCCTCGTACAACACGACCAGGAAACTTACGTCAAATATTCTCCAAGTTTTTCTGTAAATGTTCTGCTACTACTGCTTCTGAGGTTGTGTGTCTACAAAACCATCCGAAGACCATACCTAATCCACTGAATCTGTGCAAGGCGTTCTGTCGATCCCTTTGTACAAGTCTCCCCTGCTTCCGACCAGGAGAGCCATGTTCTCTGCTAAACATAGCGCTAGTATCTGTTTCTCTTCAAAAATGTTCTCTGATTTTCTTGATTTCTTCCTCGACGTATCAACTGAATTGTGTTGGGGGATCAGGTTCTCTGGAAGCTTTCCTCTTCCTGAAACCAAACTGATCTTTATTCTGTATTTCTTCTATGTTTCTTTCCCGTATATTTTTTTGGTCAGCAGTTATCATGCGTGCTTTCCCAGGCTTATGAATGGGCAGTATCTTCTTAGAATTCATAGTGGAAACAAACACTCTTACTTGGACAAGAGTACTTTCTCGTGATTTAAGACATTTATTGCAATGTCTCGCACTGAAGTTTACACCCTCTCTGGCCACTTACAAGATAGATTACTGTAGATATTGAACAGTGGATTACATGTTGCTGTGGATCAGAATCTTTACTAACATTTTTCAAGCTCAGTTGACGTCATATAAAACTACTAATTTGAATAAAAACGTTTAGGATACAGCCTTTCACGCTTATACCTTTACAGTGTCATAATATTATGTTTGTATCCTTACGATTATAAAACAAGGAAAGTTTTAAGGATACATAATTATAGACCCGTTTACAAAATGCAGATATTCGAAACAGATTTTGGAGCAATTTAAATATGAATAGCGCCCATTTTAGTTTGAAACTGGCCACAACTTTAGTAAGAGACCGAAAGACCATCTGAATTATTACAGAACATTAATGAAACACATTTTAGCGAAATACAAATATTGCAAATTGGCTTATATAGAAGAAGCAACTACCTTTTGAGAATTCATAGCTCATCAGAAAGCTTAGAGGACAGAGAACCCGCAATGTATTTTACATCTTGTCAAATGTGCTATATTGAGTTGTTATCGAAATGTTAAATATTTAATTTGCGTTGTAATTCAGAATTAAAACACTCGAATTGCAAAATTGTTGATATGGGAATTCTTTTGGATTTTTACACTTCTAAAGTTCTGAAATTTATCCATTTATTTATTCTTCACAATTACAGCCTATTACCCGAGAAGCTAAAATAAACCAAAAAATTTACATCTTCGTGGTAATAATAACAGAATTACATACTCCTGGTACTTAAATAAAAAAGAAATGCTTATACTACGAAATGCTAATATTACAAATACTTTGTAACCCTAAAAACTACAATAAAACCTTTAATCAGGTAGCCAGTTACTAATACTACAGTTATTTCTGCAAAATCTGTTCTCTTTTTCTTCGTTTATTAGGGCGCACCTAAACTGTGGATGGTTTTTTCAGCTAGTTGATTCGCTCTCGTACTACCCAGGTTTACTACATGGTTTGCTGGCAACCTCAGGTATAGAGCATCAGATCAGCAGCGTTTCCAGTGTAACAAACTATTCCACGATTCACTGTAACGTCTTAGAATCCACACTTCCGTGATCATCTGCAAAAACGCCAGGTAAATTTTGTTTCTGTGTCGGTCGAAAGACTTTAAGTATTTTCAAAATTACAAAATGATCCGTTGTACGCTGTATACCGCATTAAAGCTCTTCATTTAATTTATGCTATTTGCTTCTTTCGAGGCTGCGTCATCTTCATAATCTCCTCTGTAGGAATCAACGTGGGCACAACGTTCGTGTCAAACCCAGCTCGCTATGTTCATAGAGACACAGAAGGCGGTAGATACCGGCGCCCAGATAGACACCGTGTTCCTTTACTTACGGAAGGCGTTCGATACAGTTTCGCATTGCCTCCTAACGAACAAACTACGAGCATACGGAATATCAGACCAACTGTGCTATTGCATTGGATTGAAGAGTTTCTAGCAAATAAAACACAGCATGTCATACTCAATGGAGAAGAGCCTTCTTACGTAACAGCTGTAAGTAGGCTGTTTAGGTTTTCTTCATTGGTAACGCCATATAGCGCTCTGTATGAAAATCACTGGCTGTGCTGTGTGCAGTCTGTCGCTTGTTTGCATTGTTGTCTGCCATTGTAGTGTTGGGCAGGTGGATGTTAACAGAGCGTAGCGTTGCGCAGTTGGAGGTGAGCCGCCAGCAGTGGTGGATGTGGGGAGAGAAATGGCGGAGTTTTGAAATTTGCAAGACTGGATGTCATGATCTGCTATATATATTATGACTATTAAGGTAAATACATTGTTTATTCTCTAGTAAAATCTTTCATTTGCTAACTATGCCTATCAGTAGTTAGTGCCTTCCATAGTTTGAATCTTTTATTTAGCTGGCAGTAGTGGCGCTCGCTGTATTGCAGTTCTTCGAGTAACGAAGATTTTTGTGAGGTAAGTGATTTGTGAAACGTATAGGTTAATGTTAGTCAGGGCCATTCTTTTCTAGGGATTATTGAAAGTCAGATTGCGTTGCGCTAAAAAAATATTGTGTGTCAGTTTAAGCTCAGTCCTCTACAATTTTTCTAAGGGGGCGTTTCATATGTCGACCCTTAGCCGAGGATACCTCACTGGAATCTTCTGATTTTTTCTTGTAGTTTGTGTAATTAGTGTAGCTTTTGTTTATTGCTAGCGCGTAATTGTAGAGACAATCTCCTTTGTAGTTGCAGTCTTTCATTGTTGTACAGTAAAACAGTTGTTGCATGCATGTAGATTTGCACAAAGTATTTCGCAGCTGCGCTTGCAATTAACTAGATATTATTTTCAGTGCTATGTTAATGTGATTTCTTATTTTTGCTCTTCAAATTGTGCTTTTCTGTGTTATCGTGTGAAAAATTGTGACAATTATGGCGTGTGAAAAACGTAATACTAGGCTCCAAAGTAAACTGAGAAATGACAGTGAAGACGAAAGCAGTGTGTTAGCGCCACCGTGTAATGAATTAACTAATATTCAACATAGTAATATGGTAATTGTGCATAGGGAAATGGAGCGGGCGGCAAACAATGGTGTAGACAGTGAAACAATTAGTGAACAGGGAAGCATTATCGATCGATCGGTCGGCAACAGCCCACCTCAGGAATCAGGAATGACAGGACACAATCTTGCAAATACTGTAGACTCAGGTTTTGGGTTCTCACTGTTTTCTCAAATGAGTCAAGACACATTTTCCGCTTGTCAAAATGTGAATGTTGCCGGTGCAAATTCACTGCCGAAAAGCACTGAGGAACATGTTTCAGACACCAGTGCATTGTTATTAAAATTAATGCAACAAATGGGACAAAAACTTCAAAAGTTAGACACAATGGAACAAAATCAGAGACAAACACAGCAAAAGCTTCAAAAGTTAAACACAATGGAACAAAATCAGAGACAAACATAGCAAAAGCTTCAAAAGTTAGACACAATGGAACAAAATCTTCAAAAGTTAGACACCTTGGAACAAAATCAGAGACAAACACAGCAAAAGCTTCAAAAGTTAGACACAATGGAACAAAATCTTCGGAAGTTAGACACCACGTTTGAACAAACACGTGAAGATTTAACTACTGAGTTACAAAACATTGAATCGAAATGTCAAAAAGTCTGTAATGACGTAAAAACACAAATTTGTGAGCATTTTCAACCTATTTTTTTGCGGCATGAAAATGCATTACAGAATCACGAAGCAGCCATAAAAGAACTGCAAACTATTGTTCATGAAAATCATGAACCTTGCAAGCTAAAATTGACTCAGTTGCATCTACCGATTCGGTTACACAACTTGCAAAAACTCAGGAAAACTTAAAGGACACAGTAGATACTCTGCAAATTGGTTCAGAAAGACACATGGAGGAAAGTAGTCGAACTTTCGGATCAGCTAAATAATTTATCTACAAAGGTAGATGATGATCTGAATAACACAAGACCTGTAGCCTTCACTGACACTGAAGAGTACGAACAAATTAGAAAATTCAAACAAAATCAAATCAATACACAGTACAAAAGAGAAATCCGGGAAGTACAAGATCAGTTGGCACAAGTAATACAAGAATTACATATTTCAGGGGACACTCGTGCTCCAGTACGGGAAGACGGACATAGAGATACGGAACAACCACAAAATAATAACACAGGACACTTCGGAAATTATGAAAGAAATTGGCAAGGCGCATTGAATTTTGAGATGGAACCGTCGAAACGATGTAACAATGACCGACATGCGACTCGCCGACATGATGATTTTGACTATAAGCTGTTTATTACTACACGTAAATTCAAAACATTTAAGAATTCTGGCAACGGCATTCATCCACAAGCGTGGCTTCATCAATTCTCTCATTGTTTTCCTCCCAACTGGTCATTAGAGCACAGATTAGAATTTATGTGTGGCTATTTAGAGAATGAACCGGCTGTAAGAATGCGATCGGTCATTCACGATTGCCACTGTGAAGGAGAATTTTATCATGCCTTCCTCTCAGCATATTGGTCGCAAGCTACACAAGACCGGGTAAAACATAGCATCATAAGGATGAAACATTTCGAACAATCGGAATTTTCTAGTCTTGTCAAATATTTCGAAGACATGTTACGTAAGAATCAGTATCTGTCAAACCCTTACAGCCCCTCAGAACTCATCCGCATTTGCTTAATCAAATTACCTGAACATTTACGACATAGTATTTTGGCAGGACGTTTCAAAGACGACATTGAAGCTTTTTGGGGACTCTTACAAGAATTAGGAATTGACACTGACAATCGCGGAACACGAAAACAGGAACACAACAATTACAGGTCACATCCGTCGCAATTCCGCGATGAAAGAAGTAATAATTGGACACGACAAGGCTATTCTCACAACACAAATCGTGACCAAAACAGACACCACCCGTATGATAACCGTTGGCAGAGTAGCAATAATTACAGGGAAAGATCTCCTCTCCGCAGTAGTGACTATCACAGAGACAATAAGAGAAACGGACAATATGGGAACCAAAATAATTATTATCAAGGGAGACAGAATAACTTTAGACTTAACGGTCTAGCGCGCAGTTACGATTCAGGGAGAAATTCTCCACCACTTAACCGACAAGAAAGAAACTACAGGAACTACCGACATGACGACAGACGATATAATCGTAACGACAGACTTGAATTGCATCAGAACTGGCGAGATTCAAACAGAGCAGGGCACTCTCGACAAGGTGAATTTATAGAAGTTAGGTCTCCTAATCCTAATAACGACGCTCGCCAACAAAGAAACAGACAATGATTCGCACCGGCAGGCAGCCACGTGCGCCAGCTGGGCTTGAGAAAAATAACATAAGCTAACCTTGAGAAAAATTACAGTGTTCCTTACCGACGTAACCACATGATAATTGCGTTGAAACTGAAACTCTGCGTACTAGGAAGAGTAAAAGATTGCACCACATTTCAGATGTAAAACCGTTTATTGAGAGATAATCTGCTTTTTAACTTAGTCTTTGCCATAAAATTTTTCAGTTCACGTTACTAGTATGCTTTGTCAGACTTAGAAACTGTTAACATGCAACAATGTTTGAAGTTAAATATCCAGTCAAGAACCAAGAGAACTTATTTAAACAGAAATTACGAATGCATTGTTATTGTGAACAGACGACACAGTGTTATTGTCTGTGTACATTCTTGCTTGTTAGTTGCACGATTACGTAATGACTATAAGGCTTACATACTTAGAACATATACCGGTACTGCTAATGAGATTTTAATGCAACATTTTGGTTTACTTGAAAATACATTCTGGATTTGAAGTACTTTCTGTGAGATTAAAGATGACTTAGTATTTGGTTTATTTGACAGCTACATGATTATATCACTACGCTACTAATATGTGACACAATTTACATTGTTGCTTTTGCGGTGTATCTGTTTTATATCTGCACAGTTTTTCTGAATTATTCTGGAAAGTAAAACATGTTTTAGTAGTAACTTTTGTGGTATAACTACAATGAGACAGCCTTTTCCGTAGCACAACAATACGTTACAGCACAGTACTTTCTTCATCATGGCAATAAGCGTAATAACTAAGATATCTATACGCAAAGCATTACACTTTTGTTTATCATGAGGTAAGTACATTGACTTCTGCAGAACTTATCTTTCGGAGGACGATAACTACGACACTTCCACAGAGATTATCTTACAACAAGACGCACAGTTTAGTGCTACAGTACACGTATTTGAGTGATTAATTTTGTACTTAAAACATTTATTTTTAAAGATATTTGAAGTGCAATGATACAAAGGTTTTCCGTGATGCATTTCATTCCATTGCTGTAATCTGTAACACCTGAGGGGGGGGGGGGGGGGTACACGCTTACTTTGTGTACCATGTGTCTGGCAAACACAAGGAGCCCTAGCTAATATGGTATTTGCTTATACAACTTTACACATCGGTACCATATTTCTCTAACACATAAATTACACAGCTATCTGATCATTTAACTGAGAGAGACAAACATTTTTTGTACTACATCAGTGACACATGTTTACACAATTACACAGTTGGATAACTTCACACTTATGAAACTGTATTTTGTCTGTACTTTGTGAACTATTCATATTTTTTCGGAACCATTGTGATACTATGAGAGCTTTGAATGCTGTATTTAGTATGGGATCATGATTTTTAAAGTACGTTTGAGGTAGATGACACTATTGAAATGAGCAGAGAATTTTTTTTAGGTTTTGAAATTATTGGAGGAAGCTACGATGATTTGGAGAATTGACTGAGATTTTATGATATTATAACAACAACGATGTGTATTATGCTGTTGAGATATGTTTATGATCAATTAGATGATGCTACTGTATATGAGGAATTTGATTATGCTACGTATTTCTTATGATGAAATATTGAAGAAGTGTCGACGAATATGTATATGTATAATAAGGTAAGGAATAATGAGTAGTGGTTAGGGACTCTGATTTGTGGAAAAGGATGTTGGAAACCAAGAATCGTACTTTACGAATTATGAAATGTGTGTACATGTGTGAATGTATTACAATGCTGTCAAAAATATTTTAGACACTGTTATATTTATAGGATTTTATTTTATACACAATTGTAACGCAAATTCTCAACCTGTGAAAATATTTTTATATGAGACTGTCACTGTAGCGGAAACTGCTGTTGTAAATATTTCAGTAAGAAAGGTAAGTGACCTTGACATAATGCGTTTTGGGCGCCCAGCTGAGAGAAAGTCGTCTGACAAAAGAAAGCCATTAGGTGGAAAAAAAAGAGGCCATTATCCTCGCTATTGCTTTGTCGAAAGCATCGCAAGTACGACACGTTCAAACTTGAAAACATATGATTACAATGTGGAGCTCTTAATTTATGATATTTACTAAAATGCCTAATGAAATGATGAGAAACATTTTACATCTATTGTCTTTCTAGTTGAGAGTTTGCTCATTTTGTTTAATATCAAGTTTCTAGTTGTAACAGCATTGGTTAAAATAAAATTTAATAGATGTACTAATATCATTATTTTCTGTCTACAGACCCAGTAAAGAATAATTTTATGATGTACTTTCATAGAAAAGAGAGCACAAATAGACATTTCCCTTCACTGGAATTGCAAAAATAATTTTTTAACAGGTTGGTAACTTATCTGGTAGAGTAAGTCAAGGTGATGCATCACTCTAGTGTTAAGATGTGACATAGGTATTAAACATGGCCATTTTTACTTTAATATTTTTTCTGCTTGCTGTGCTGGTACTGCGAACGGCTGAAAGCGAGGGGAAACTACGGCCGTAATTTTTCCCGAGGGCATGCAGCTTTACTGTATGATTAAATGATGATGACGTCCTCTTGGGTAAAATATTCCGGAGGTAAAATAGTCCCCCATTCGTATCTCCGGGTGGGGACTACTCAAGAGGATGTCGTTATCAGGAGAAAGAAAACTGGCGTTCTACGGATCGGAGTGTGGAATGTCAGGTCCCTTAATCGGGCAGGTAGGTTAGAAAATTTGAAAAGGGAAATGGATAGGTTAAAGTTAGATATAGTGGGAATTAGTGAAGTTCGGTGGCAGGAGGAACAAGACTTCTGGTCAGGTGACTACAGGGTTATAAACACAAAGTCAAATAGGGGTAATGCAGGAGTAGGTTTAATAATGAATAGGAAAATAGGAAGGCAGGTAAGCTACTACAAACAGCTTAGTGAACGCATTATTGTGGCCAAGATAGATACGAAGCCCACACCTACTACAGTAGTACAAGTTTATATGCCAACTAGCTCAGCAGATGACGAAGAAATTGAAGAAATGTATGATGAAATAAAAGAAATTATTCAGGTAGTGAAGGGAGACGAAAATTTAATAGTCATGGGTGACTGGAATTCGAGTGTAGGAAAAGGGAGAGAAGGAAACGTAGTAGGTGAATATGGATTGGGGCTAAGAAATGAAAGAGGAAGCCGCCTGGTAGAATTTTGCTCAGAGCACAACTTAATCATAGCTAAGACTTGGTTTAAGAATCATGATAGAAGGTTGTATACATGGAAGAACCCTGGAGATACTAAAAGATATCAGATAGATTATATAATGGTAAGACCGAGATTTAGGAACCAGGTTTTAAATTGTAAGACATTTCCAGGGGCAGATGTGAACTCTGACCACAATCTATTGGTTATGACCTGTAGATTAAGACTGAAGAAACTGCAAAAAGGTGGGAATTTAAGGAGATGGGACCTGGATAAACTGAAAGAACCAGAGGTTGTACAGAGTTTCAGGGAGAGCATAAGGGAACAATTGACAGGAATGGGGGAAAGAAATACAGTAGAAGGAGAATGGGTAGCTTTGAGGGATGAAGGCAGCAGAGGATCAAGTAGGTAAAAAGACGAGGGCTAATAGAAATCCTTGGGTAACAGAAGAAATATTGAATTTAATTGATGAAAGGAGAAAATATAAAAATCCAGTAAATGAAGCAGGCAAAAAGGAATACAAACGTCTCAAAAATGAGATTGACAGGAAGTGCAAAATGGCTAAGCAGGGATGGCTAGAGGACAAATGTAAGGATGTAGAGGCTTGTCTCACTAGGGGTAAGATAGATACTGCCTACAGGAAAATTAGAGAGACCTTTGGAGAGAAGAGAACCACTTGTATGAATATCAAGAGCTCAGATGGCAACCCAGTTCCAAGCAAAGAAGGGAAGGCAGAAAGATGGAAGGAGTATATAGAGGGTTTATACAAGGGCGATGTACATGAGGACAATATTATGGAAATGGAAGAGGATGTAGATGAAGATGAAATGGGAGATACGATACTGCGTGAAGAGTTTGACAGAGCACTGAAAGACCTGAGTCGAAACAAGGCCCCCGGAGTAGACAACATTCCATTGGAACTACAGACGGCCTTGGGAGAGCCAGTCATGACAAAACTCTACCATCTGGTGAGCAAGATGTATGAAACAGGCGAAATACCCTCAGAATTCAAGAAGAATATAATAATTCCAATCCCAAAGAAAGCAGGTGTTGACAGATGTGAGAATTACCGAACAATCAGTTTAATAAGCCACAGCTGCAAAATACTAACACGAATTCTTTACAGACGAATGGAAAAACTGGTAGAAGCCGACCTCGGGGAAGATCAGTTTGGATTCCGTAGAAATACTGGAACACGTGAGGCAATACTGACCTTACGACTTATCTTAGAAGAAAGATTAAGGAAAGGCAAACCTACGTTTCTAGCGTTTGTAGATTTAGAGAAAGCTTTTGACAATGTTGACTGTAATACTCTCTTTCAAATTCTAAAGGTGGCAGGGGTAAAATACAGGGAGCGAAAGGCTATTTACAATTTGTACAGAAACCAGATGGCAGTTATAAGAGTCGAGGGACATGAAAGGGAAGCAGTGGTTGGGAAGGGAGTAAGACAGGGTTGTAGCCTCTCCCTGATGTTATTCAATCTGTATATTGAGCAAGCAGTAAAGGAAACAAAAGAAAAATTCGGAATAGGTATTAAAATCCATGGAGAAGAAATAAAAACCTTGAGGTTCGCCGATGACATTGTAATTCTGTCAGAGACAGCAAAGGACTTGGAAGAGCAGTTGAACGGAATGGATGGTGTCTTGAAGGGAGGATATAAGATGAACATCAACAAAAGCAAAACGAGGATAATGGAATGTAGTCGAATAAAGTGGGTTGATGTTGAGGGTATTAGATTAGGAAATGAGACACTTAAAGTAGTAAAGGAGTTTTGCTATTTGGGGAGCAAAATAACTGATGATGGTAGAAGTAGAGAGGATATAAAATGTAGACTGGCAATGGCAAGGAAAGCGTTTCTGAAGAAGAGAAATTTGTTAACATCGAATATAGATTTAAGTGCCAGGAAGTCATTTCTGAAAGTATTTGTATGGAGTGTAGCCATGTATGGAAGTGAAACATGGACGGTAAATAGTTTGGACAAGAAGAGAATAGAAGCTTTCGAAATGTGGTGCTACAGAAGAATGCTGAAGATTAGATTGGTAGATCACATAACTATTGAGGAGGTACTGAATAGGATTGGGGAGAAGAGGAGTTTGTGGCACAACTTGACCAGAAGAAGGGATCGGTTGGTAGGACATGTTCTGAGGCATCAAGGTATCACCAATTTAGTATTGGAGGGCAGCGTGGAGGGTAAAAATCGTAGGGGGAGACCAAGAGATGAATACACTAAGCAGATTCAGAAGGATGTAGGTTGCAGTAGGTACTGGGAGATGAAGAAGCTTGCAGAGGATAGAGTAGCATGGAGAGCTGCATCAAACCAGTCTCAGGACTGAAGACCACAACAACAACAACAATTTTTTCTGCTTGAGCTTTGTCATGTTTAGATATAAGTTATTACATTTGCTGCTGCTGTTTGCCAGGCATAGTGCTACTAAATTTCACTTTGTATTACTCTGTTAAGCTAGTTTTACTACTGATTTATTTTTCTTGTTGCTGCACATTGGCTCATATTAGTTGTAATGTTGCATTGCTTGGTAATTTAGATTTACCCTAGCTTGCTTTGCCATTTGAATTTTTTGTCATTGCTGTTTTTGTTAATTGTTTTGTGCTGCTGCATTGCCTCGGCCCTTAGTTTAGCATCTGAGCTCAGTAGATTTAAGTTAGCTTAAGAGGGGGTAGACTATATAAGAGAATGAGTTGCGATGAATTGGAAGAAATGCATTGAGAAGTTATGCGAAAAATGTACAGAAAGCAGGTATAGATAGGACTTTTTGGGAATAATGATGAACGAAGGGAGATCTCCAAGAAAAAAAAGGTTTTGTTTGCAAAATACTGCAGTACCAAATGTTACATTGAAAACAAACCCTGTCCTTTCCCCCGTGTTATTCTGCTATGTGTTTGTGTACTCTTGCATATTTGTGTTTTTCCTGTCTTTATGTGTTTAGCTAATAAGATTTATGTTGTAGAATTTTTCTAGTACTAAGCTACATTCACTATGAGGAGGAATACTGTTATCCTCAAATATAATTTGCATTAATAATATGTTATTTTCTTTGTAAATATGTTCATAGACATTATTAATTTTGTTTTGTTTCAATGCTCATGTGTGAAATTAATGTTTCGAAAACTATTCTCATTATTTATATATTTACTTATGTCATAATTCATGTAACACTGATGTATATGTCTATTTCTATTTTTTTGTAAAGCCTGTATTACTACAAATGTTATCTGTACTATTATGTTCTTTTATGATGTATTTTGTACCTTTGTAATTGTATTCTTATGTTGTAAATTTATAATTGTATAGACACCAGTTCTTCAAATTAAGTTACATTTCACTGCACACGTTTCTGTTGGTCACAGTATATGGACAATATGTGAGAAGTAGGGACTGATAGTGTTTGCACGTGTGTTAATAATTCAGCAATTGACTGGATAACAGCATTGCTGGTTCTAAAGACATTTCAAAAAAAATTTTTTTTTGTGAGTGCACAAGTGGTGGTTTATGGACTTGCTATATTCTCCACAAGACTCTTCGATGGTGATTGTGCACCTGCACAGTCGCAACAGATGGCTGCTGGCCGTCTCTACATGGACTACAGTGGGTCTGCACCTTCGATGGCCCACCAATACCATTATTTCTACAAGGACTGCAGTGGGTCTGCTCCTCTGGTGGCCCACCAATACCGTACTCTCTACCAGGACTACAGTTGGTCTGCTCTGTGAAGACCTACCTACCAATATTCTTCAAAACTTCGACTGACTCTGCTGTGGGTTTGCTCTGTTGTGGCGCATTACCTGTCTGCATGTCAAGAGTCAGCACTGTCTTTCCGTTGGAAGGACAACACTACTTCTTCAAGACTTCATGGAAATCCACTACTTCCGTGTGCATTCTCTTTTACTGCTCAGACTTTGAGAAAAAAAAAACACTGCAATTTTACTGTGATGAATGATCGGGACTGTCTTTATGGACTGTGAGAAAATTTTAGCTTTTAGACCAACATTGTATCAATAAGTGTGTGCATTTGATATCTTTGTTATTGTAATTATGAAAAATTTTATCAAACGATTATTGGCCACTGCCCAAAACAATTTGTAAAATTTTTTGTGGGGAGCATGGGGGCTATGTAAGTAGGCTGTTTAGGTTTTCTTCATTGGTAACGCCATGTAGCGCTCTGTATGAAAATCACTGGCTGTGCTGTGTGCAGTCTGTCGCTGGTTTGCATTGTTGTCTGCCATTGTAGTGTTGGGCAGGTGGATGTCAACAGAGCGTAGCGTTGCGCAGTTGGAGGTGAGCCGCCAGCAGTGGTGGATGTGGGGAGAGAAATGGCGGAGTTTTGAAATTTGTAAGACTGGATGTCATGAACTGCTATATATATTATGACTATTAAGGTAAATACATTGTTTATTCTCTAGTAAAATCTTTCATTTGCTAACTATGCCTATCAGTAGTTAGTGCCTTCCGTAGTTTGAATCTTATTTAGCTGCCAGTAGTGGCACTCGCTGTATTGCAGTACTTCGAGTAACGAAGATTTTTGTGAGGTAAGTGATTTGTGAAACGTATAGGTTAATGTTAGTCAGGGCCATTCTTTTGTAGGGATTACTGAAAGTCAGATTGCGTTGCGCTAAAAAAATATTGTGTGTCAGTTTAAGCACAGTCATGTATAATTTTTCTAAGGGGACATTTCACAGCGACTTCGGGGTTGCCTCACTGGAGTGCTATAGGTCCATATATAAATGACATAATAAACAACATCGAAAGTTCCATGAGACTTCTCGCATATGACGCTCTTGTATTCAGACAAGACTCAGAGGATCGACGCTTTGTGGAGGGAGTGTCAGTTGATTGTCACCGCCGGCTGCTGTGGCCGAGCGGTTCTAGGCGCTTCAGTCCGGAACTGCGCTGCTGCTAAGGTCGCAGGTTCGAATCCTGTCTCGGATGTGGATGTGTGTGATATCCTTATGTTAGTTAGGTTCAAGTAGTTCTATGTCTAGGGGACTGATGACCTCAGATGTTAAGTCCCATAGTGCTTAGAGCCATTTGAACCATTTGATTGTCACCATAAAGAAATGGTTCAAATGGCTCTGAGCATTATGGGACTTAACATCTATGGTCATCAGTCCCCTAGAACTTAGAACTACTTAAACCTAACTAACCTAAGGACATCACACAACACCCAGTCATCACGAGGCAGAGAAAATCCCTGACCCCGCCGGGTATCGAACCCGGGAACCCGGGCGAGTCACCATAAAGAAATGTAACGTATTGCGTGTACACAGACAGTAAGAGCGATTATTGTATGATTACACGATGGCAGAACAGTCTCAGGACGCAGTCACTTGCATAAAATGTCTAGGAGTATGCGTATGTAGCGGGTTTAAACGGAACGACAAATTAAACGCAGGAAAGGCAGATTCCAGACTAAGATTCAGTGGAAGAATCCTCAAGAAATGTCGCCCGTCAACAAAGGAGGTATCTTTCAAAACCCTCGGTCGACCAATGCTTGAATACTGCTCGTCAGTATCGGATCCGTACGAGTTAGGATTGTCAGCAGTTGTTGTTCCTCGAACCGTTCCTGACTGGAACACGAAATACCCTCCGCCGCACACTGCAAGCTGGTTAGCACAGTATAGATGTTGATGTAGAATATAGCTTAAGGGTCAACAAAGAAAGACGAAGGGGATGAAGAGTGACGGAAAGGAAAATAACGAGTTGTGAAATTTATGTATCTACCATATACTTGAAATGTTTCAAAGAAAATACGCAGAATATTAAGGGACAGGAAGTTAAAGTAATCTTCTGTTTTCCTTCCAAAATCTCTGGGCTGCTGGTATCTTTCAAAGATAACTTAGAGCTACACAAGATAGGTGTTTACATGATTCTTTGCGGATGTGGCAGATCTTATCCAGACAAACGACATGCACTGTGCTGGATCGCATTGTATAAAATCAGCAGCTTACTCACCTCCTCCAAGTCAATAAGACCACTGTCGCCGAACACTCTATTTTCATTGGTCATTTGATGAAATGAAATTAAACCAAAATTGTGGCCCATACTGATACTGATATGGACATAAAGAAGTTCCTGATAGCAGAAAATTGGAAATTTGTGGTAAGATCTTATGGGACCAAACTGCTCTGGTCATCTGTCCCTAAGCTTATACAATACTTAATCCAACTTAAACTAACTTACGCTATGGACGACACACACACCCATGCTCGAGGGAAGACTCGAACCTCCGGCCGGGGGAGCCGCGCGGACCGTGACAAGACGCCTCAAACCGCGCGGCTACCCCGCGCGGCTCCTGATAGCAGAATATTGTATGAGAGTGAAAGGAAAATATGGAGAAGAAACTGGAAGCATTTGAAATGTTGTACTATCAAATAATATTAAAAATTAAGCTAAACGAAGGATAACTGACAAGTATAGATGAGCATAAAAGTCTACGAAACCTGCTCACCACAGTGAGTAACACGTTAGTGGGACATCTGCTACTGCATCCAGAAATAGTTGACTTGGTATTGGAATTGGTTGCAGAAGTGACCAATCCTAGAGATGGATAAAGACTACAATATGCAAAATCGGCTATACAGGGTGAAAAATGTAATAGTTTGTAGATATGAAATTTGCGCAAAGAGATATGGAGAAAGAGAAAGAAAAGATGGACAAATAGAAAGAATGATGACTTAAAAAATATCATTAGTATTATCTACACGCATGGGTGTTTCTAGAGGAGTTTGAAAATAAGTTGACGTCTGTTTATTTAGAGAATGTCTGTGATGTGCAGTGAGTAGTGTTACAATTGTGTTACTGGGAAAGATAATGCAATGAAAGGAAGATCAGGTGAAAAACAACCAACAGGATAATCCTCTCGAACAGGCAGAAGGAAGTTAATGAACTTAACGTCCACATCCGATGAACAGTGTCACTTACCATATTTTGTGAAAAATTTGAGCAAAGTCTAGAATTTCACTTAACACACTGGTTCAAAGCCTGCTATTAAGAAACCATATTTATTATCATCTCTCCGCTCTTTTCTAAGGAATTTTGGGTCTGATTCTAATGTACTGTAGTTTATTAGAGAATTTTGCTACTTAACTGGATGACACACAACTATTGATTCACAATAGCCCACAATGGCGTACTTGAAATGGATGTAGTGAGATGTTGGGGATCGCTTTCGTAGAGCTGCAAATTTAATTAAGTGTCTGTGGCACAATACTAGGCGAAGTTTGATAAATTGTGACGTCTTATTCATAATTTTATTTTTTCCGTACTATTGCCATTAATGAGCATACGCCTTCTCAACAGTTTGGCACCATACATATGTTTCTTCCTTTTCTGGACAGTTTCAGAACTGCATCTTCACAATGTTAGCGAATACATTTCCCGGTCCTCTGAATCTTCTTCTTTTCCTGCTAGGGAAATATAATCTGTCTTCCATTACTGTCTCGAACACCCCTGTTACCCGTCATGCTCTCCATATGTAGGCCTACGTATTTTGTACTCTTTAACAGACTTAATATTTTTTTTCCATTACACAATTTCCTTTGGTTCTTTATCGCGTCTTGTCTCGTTCACAGGTCCACTGACCTTTGTCAATTTTTTTTTCTTCAGTCGCTCCTAGGTCGTTAATATCCTGCCTGTCGTTGACAATACCTTAGTGTGATGGTTGGTTTAACAAAGGAAGAGTGTGTCTTTAATATTGCGGTTCTTATTATTGAAGAATTCTTAAAAATCTGTTACGCTGCAAAATACTGCGTCTGTATCTTTTCTCTGCTAGAGTGTCTAATATTACGAACACTGCATGAAACGACAGCTAGGTAGAGCAACCACGTTTAAAAACTGTTAGAGGACACGTGGTGGTGTTATTGCCTCACAGAAAAATGAGTATCTACTTGGGATAACCTGGTACGTAATAAGCTTCATACATCACAAAGCCCTGCGCACTTCCGTAGTGAGATACCCGTATTCCGTCTACAGTGGCCTGCTGTTAATCACACGACGGTCCTCCTCGTTTTACACTTTACGACGACAGTACGCCGCCTGCAGCCCTTTATTCCGCCTAATGTAATAAACACAGCCTTGATGGCGCAATTTCATTAATGCAAATGTTTTAAACAGCTGCGCTACGAGCAGACTGCAAATTTCAAATAGCCAAAAGCGTCAGCAGCTCTGATATTAGGACAGCGGCACGTTCTGACAAGAGAGCACAGAACAGCTAATGAGGCATCTGCCGGCAGGTTGAGGAGGAAACATGACTGCCATCGCAACTGGCTTGATCTAAAATAAGTATTTTATTTTAATTTATATATAAACGAATATTGAGCTTGCGCACAATATGAGAAATGAGGGGACAGAAAATTTGCTGATGATGAAAGTGAAGAAGGATTACAGGATATCTTGAATGGCATGAACAGTTTAGTGTGTACAGAATATGGTTTGAGGATAAATCAAAGAAAGAGGAAGGTAATGAGAAGTAGAAATGAGAACAGCTAGAAACTTTATCATCTGATTTGGGGTCACGAAGTAGGTGAAGTTAAAGAATTCTGCAACCTACACATTAAAGTAACCCTTGATGGACGGAACAACGAGGATATAAAAAGCAGACTAGCATGGGCAAAGAGAGAAGTCTACTAATATCAAATATAGGCCTCAATTTGAGGGAGAATTTCTTAGAATGTACGTTTGAAGCACAGAATTGTATGGACTGTGGGAAAACTGGAACAGAAGAGAACTGAAGCATCTGAGATGTGCTGCTACGGAAGAGTGTTGAAAATTAGATGAACTGACAAGGTAAATAAACGATGAGATTGTCTGACGAATCGGCGAGGAAAGGATTATGTGGAAAACACTGACAAGGAGAAGGGGCATGGTGGTAGGATATTAGTTAAGACATCAGTGAATAACTTCCTTGGTACTAGAGGGAGCTGTGGAGGGTAAAAACTATAGAGGAAGACAGAAATTGGAGTGTATACAGTAGACAACTGAGGACGTAAATGGCAAGTGCTACTCTGAGATGAAAAGGTTGGCACAGAAGAGGAATTCTTAGGGGTCTGCATAATTCATTCACAAGACTGATGACTAAAAGAACAAGTTGTCTGCCAGCAGCTTTAGCATCGCGCCTGAATACGCAATCCTCTGGAACGCCTGTCTTCCACTGTCCTATCGTACATTCTCCTTCTGGACACTTTCCACAATTCGGCGACAATGCACTAGCAGGACAAAACAGATTATCAGCCACAAATACTCTTGCAGAAATTTCCAGTATCTATATACGAATAATGTAAGTTTCGCAGTAGGTATAATTGTTCCTTAGCCGGCCGAAGTGGCCGCGCGGTTAAAGGCGCTGCAGCCTGGAACCGCGAGACCGCTACGGTCGCAGGTTCGAATCCTGCCTCGGGCATGGATGTTTGTGATGTCATTAGGTTAGTTAGGTTTAACTAGTTCTAAGTTCTAGGGGACTAATGACCTCAGCAGTTGAGTCCCATAGTGCTCAGAACCATTTGAACCATAATTGTTCCTTCCTGGTCCTCTAGCTGTTGACAGGAAAGCAAATTAAGAGACCACGTTCTCCGCTGATCAGTGAATGTATTTCTTAGGTCATAAAAATACTAATTTTTGCCACATTTCTCTTTGGCCTACATTTTCCCACAATATTATTTGGGCAAAATGGCTCAGAGGTGGAGGTCCAGTTGTATGACCACCACGTTCACGTGATCTATACCCCCTGGGTTTCACCCTGTGGGGACTCCTGAACAAGCACGTGTACTCTGCTCCGCCTACGAACGTGGAAGAATTGGTAGCACGTGTTCATGCTGCTCTTGCTACTGTAGATGCAGCTTTGCTGCAAAGGGCCCAGAGCTGTACGATCCGGCGGGTTGCCCAATGTTTACATGTGCAGGGAGGTCACTTTGAGCATCTGTTGTTCTGAGGACAACGTATTCTGTTGTGAAGGTCATGCGGTCATTAACATGGACATTATTATTGTCACTACTTGCTAATGTACGACACCTGAGCGCTCATATTACTTGTAGCATAAATGACAAGTAGATGTTGTGTTACTGTATTGTGCTATTATCTTTAACATCACGAAACTGATATTGATTTTGTAGTTATGCTGACACGTTATTTGTTTCAATTGTCTGTTTCTTATTTGTCTAACCACGTATTTGTTATGTTCAGCGGTACAAAATGGCGTAAATTTAGGGTACATATCACCTAAAAAACGGTGTACATTACAGCAGGAAATGTCAGTAAGAAATTAGCAAATAAAAAAAAGAATGAGTCCCCACGCAGGATCGAATCCTCTACCTCCTGTGTGCAAACACAAAACTCTGTCCACTGCACCAACTACGCAGCACAGCTAACATATGACGACAGAGATAGTTACCAAACATGTAGTTACAGTGTTGCCAGATTGCCACTCTTTAACGTCCTTTTTCTGCAGGATGTAATCGCCGGATGAAATTTTGTAACAGACTTTTTTTTATTGTTGGTCTCTGAGGAGTCGCGCTGCGAAGCCCGAGTGCTCGAATTTCGCTTCACCCTGTATATTGCTGTATTTTTAACCTTAGCTTCATTATTATTTCTGTTAAATTGAGTGCAGAAATAAAAAACGGACTGTTGTAGAATACTAGATAATAAGCCACAGTGTAGAGTAAGTAAATAAAATAAAAATTAAATTAAATGTGTAAAACAAAGGGTTTAATAACGTCATGATATTTCACTTATCGATCAAAATACGCACAACTCGGACGTCTCAAGCAGGCTGTGGTGCATCGAACGGCCAGAATGGAATGTGGCTGGGGTTGTGGAGCCACAAATCCTTAACAAACTTCCATAAATTTATCAATCTTTGGTGCGTGCACTAGATCGTAGAAAACAAGAAAGTATTCAATTTAAGAAATGCCAAGTTCCTATGTAGCACAATACAATAAATTCCTCTGAGCCGCAGAGTATCTTCATCATTATAATAACCCGATACGAAACAATACACAACAGAGCAACAATAAGCCGGCCGTGGTGGCAGAGCGGTTCTAGGCGCTTCAGTCCGGAAGCACGCGGCTGCTACGGTCGCAGGTTCGAATCCTGCCTCGGGCATGGATATGTGTGATGTCCTTAGGTTTGAGTACTTCTAAGCCTAGGGGACTGATAACCTCCAATGTTAAGTCCCATAATGCCTAGAACTATTTGAATAACTATAAAAATATGACGAGAACAAATACACTGATGTCTAAAATTAAAGTAACAAACGGAAATTTTGCGAGGTAGCGTTTATTTTACCACAAAATAGTATACACTGGTAAACTAGAAGCAATGTAAATAATACAGAACGGAAACATCCATAACGGTGGACAAAAATGTTCTCCGTTTTTCCCAACTTAACCAATTTACTCACACATTCTGCTCAGTATGGAATGTGACCACCTCTGGCAGCGAAACTGGCATGACAACGGCCCGCATGCTGTGAATAATATCATCTCATGTCGGGGCAATAACGTCCGTTCCCCCTACAGAGCTGCTCGCAAGTCTTGTAGAGTAGTGACTGGTGAAGTTGACGTGAAGCAAGCTGTCTCCCCGTGCATCCCAGACATGCTCCGTGGGATTCAAATCGGGAGAGCGGGCACGCAAAGCAATGTGTGCAACACCTTCCAAGAAAACATCAATCATATGTGCTCTACGATGGCGAGCATTATCGTCCAGCAGGGCGAAGTCTGGACCCACAGTACCTCGCACATGAGCCACCAAGATATTGTCAGGATACCTAACAGCAGTTAAACTTCGCCGATTCGTCCGTACAGTTTCGGGAAGAGGTGTTCTTGTGGTTAACATAATCCCTGCCCACACCATTAGAGATGCTCCTCGATACCGATCTCTTTACACAGTGTTTGCGTCACGAAATCGAATTACAGATGCGAATCCGCCGAGAATAACTCACCAGACCAAATCGGGACTAATCTGTGAAAACAACATTAGCCCATTGTTCGACCGTCCGGGTGGCATATTGAAGACTCCACTCTAGACGTTCCCTTCTGTTAAGACGCGTCAGAGGTATACGTACAGCAGGTCTCCAACAATAAAGGCCACTCTGCCGAATCCTTCTGTACACCGTTTGTCTCGATACAACACGTCCACTGGATGCTGTGGGGTGAATGCCAGCTGCCATGCAGTACTAAGGCGGTACCGTCGTGCCCTTATAACAAAATAGTGGTCCTCTCTTTCTGATGTCTTCGGCATACAGTTTTGGTCACTATTAATTGTCACCACGTGCGAGAAACAACGGAACGATTCACATTAAGCCATCTAGCAACATCAGTTTGCGACTGTCCTGCTTCCATTCATTCTTCCTGTGGTCCTCCACCGTAGAGAGTCTGGTAGGCGTCTTCTCTGTGCCATACTGCACCGTCTGCGACCGTGTACACAGCTTTTGTGGGTAAGGGACTACCTGGCAAACACTAACCCGTTTGATAGGTGCCACGACGTCATCGTTGGCTTGGTTGTCCGTTGACCTAAATGCCACCTTCCTTGCAGAACACGCTCGTATGGACATCTGTTATCACTTTGTATCATTATATCGTAAATTAGACATAGAACGAAGGAATAGCGGTTTGTTGCTTTAATTTTGGACAACAGTGTATAATAATCAAATTCCAAGCCAGTACACAAAACCCCAAATGTAGGCCCCACCACAAGCTGACATCCTAAACTAAAAAAAAAAATAAACAAGAGACCGGAGCGTAATTAATAAAGCACAACAACCATGTTACTCACTGCTGAACACAGTCCACAATAAATGAGAGATCAATTCAATTAATGCCAGCAGACAAACAGATAACTATGTGAAACTTCCTGTTAGATTAAAACTGTGTGCTGAACCGAGACTCGAACTCGGGACCTTTGCCCTTGGCGGGCAGGAGCTCTACTATCAGAGCTACCCAAGCACGACTCACGATCTATCGTCACAGCTTTAATTCTGCCAGTATCCCGTCTCCTAACTTCCAAACTTTACAGAAGCTCTCCTGCGTACCTTGCAGAAATAGCACTCATAAAAGAAATAATATTGCGGAGGAATGGCTTAGCCACAGCCTGGGGGATGTTTCCAGAATGAAATTTTCACTCTGCAGCGGAGTGTGCAATGATATGAAACTTCCTGGAAGATTAAAACTGTGTGCCAGACCGAGAGTCGAACTCATCATATCTGCGCACACTCCGCTGCAGAGCGAAAATTTCGTTCTGGAAACATCCTCCAGGCTATGGCTAAGCCATGTCTCTGCAGTATCCTTTCTTCCAGGAGTGCTAGTTCTGCAAGGTATGCAGGAGAGCTTCTGCGAAGACTGGAAGGTAGGACACGAAGTGCTGGTGGAATTAAAACTGTGAGAACAGGTCGTGAGTTGCGCTTGGGTAGCTCAGATGTTAGAGCACTTGCCAGCGAAAGGCAGAGGTCCCGAGTTCGAGTCTCGGTCCGGCACAAAGTTTTAATCTGTCAAGAAGTTTCGTATCGGCGCAAACTCCGCTACAGAGCGAAAATTTCATTCTGGAGATAACAATGTAACAGGACACAATAAGCAATTAAATACAAATTCGTAGAATTTCACTCACTAGACCATACAGCAGCCTCCCCGTGTGGCAATTCCAGAATGCAGTATCGATTTGCAGAATGACTACAGAGGACCCTGAATATAAATAAACGTAACGTATTGCGCATAGATAGCAAAAGAAATTTACTACGGTACAACTGTACTGTTGATGAAAAATTACTGGAAAGAGTAACCATCGTAAAATTTCTCGGAGTAACTGTCCAGGACGAGTTTAAATGGAATAACTACACAAAACATTGTAAAGAAAGCAGATGACAGACATAGGATGAATCTTGAGGAAATGTAACTCATTCACGAAAGAAGTGGCTTACAAGGCGCTTTTTCAACCGATTCTTGAGTATTATTCGTCAGTCTGAGACCCTTACCAGGTAGGCCTGATAGAAGTGGTTGAGAGGATCCAACAAAGAGTGGTGCGTTTCGTCACTGGGATCATTTGATCAACACGAGTGCGTTACCAGATGCTCAAGAAACACCACTGTCAGGCGCTGCAAGAAGCACTGCGTATCACAGAGACTTTTACAACTGCAATTTCGAGAGAGCACTTTGCGAGCAGAGTCGGGAAACTAGACGCTGCAAGAAGCACCGCATATCACAGAGAGTTTTACTACTGCAGTTTCGAGAGAGCACTTCGCGGGAAGAATCGGACAACATGCTACTTCCTCCTACATATGTTTCGCCAAGCGACGACGACGAGACATTTCGAGAAATTAGAGCCAATACAGAGGGTTACGGACAAACATTCTCCCACTCACCATACGCCAATGATACCGGAAGTATCGTCCGCTACATGCAGTCAGGTTGCTTGTAGAGTATTGATGTAAACATATTAGGTCGTACTGAAACGTAATGCCTCCAAATTTTTAATGTGGAGACTCTTCAAGATTATTAAATAAAGCAAACGTCTTTAACTGTCTACATATTTATTCTTCTCTTCTGCCTATTGATTTATTAACGCAGTCTAAGTGGCGACGACCACAATTCTCCCAACGAGAGACCCGATCATTAATAATGTCACTCCAGAACGTTTGACTTTGTTGACGGAGCCACAACCTCACTGCAGCTTGCATCGCTTCATTGCTATAAAGTGTAATCCTCGGGAGCGTTTTTTAAGTTTTGGAAACAGACAAAAATCGGATACGGGCAAGTCGGTACTGTATGGAGGATGATTGATGACTTTAAAAACAAGGGGTCGGATTATTGCAGACGTCGCAGCGCTCGTATGTGGTCCGGTACTGTCATGCTAGATAAGAGGTTGCTCCATATGTGAACGAACTTTTAGAATTCAAAACTCAGTTACAGCTCACTGTTTTTCACACGCCGATATGGTTACGCTACACACTGCCATGTGACACGCTACAATTCGGAGCCGTCTGGTGGCAGAGGGCTGTAAATAGGTAGACATGAAGAATAAAGAGATGGAAATGGAAATACCTTGTGGTCAAGGCCTCCCGTCGGGTAAGTCGTTCGTCGGGTGCAAGTCTTTCGAGTTGACACCACTTCGGCGACTTGCGTGTCGGTGGGGATGAAATGATGACGATTAGGACAACACAACACCCAGTCCCTGAGCGGAGAAAATCTCCGACCCAGAAGGAATCGAACCCGGGCCCTTAGGTGTGACATTCCCTCGCGCTGACCACTCAGCTACCAGAGACGGACAATAAAGAGAAGTAGAATGTTAATTTATAAAGCTCTAGGAATTTCCATATAAAAGATTCGGAGGCATTATTTTTCAGAACGCCCTCGTATACAGGGTGGTCCATTGATAGTGACCGGGCCAAATATCTCACGAAATGAGCATCAAATAAAAAACTACAAAGAACGAAACTCGTCTAGCTTGAAGAGGGAAACCAGATGACGCTATGGTTGGCCCGCTAGATGCCGCTGCACTTTTTAAAATAGGAACCCCCATTTTTATTACATATTCGTGTAGTACATAAAGAAATATGAATGTTTTAGTTGGAACACTTTTTTCGCTTTGTGATAGGTGGCGCTGTAATAGTCACAAACGTATAAGTACGTGGTATCACATAACATTCCGCCAGTGCGGACGGTATTTGCTTCGTGTTACATTACCCGTGTTAAAATGGACCGTTTACCAATTGCGGAAAAGGTCGATATCGTGTTGATGTATGGCTATTGTGATCAAAATGCCCAACGGGCGTGTGCTATGTATGCTGCTCGGTATCCTGGACGACATCATCCAAGTGTCCGGATCGTTCGCCGGATAGTTACGTTATTTAAGGAAACAGGAAGTGTTCAGCCACATGTGAAACGTCAACCACGACCTGCAGCAAATGATGATGCCCAAGTAGGTGTTTTAGCTGCTGTCGCGGCTAATCCTCACATCAGTAGCAGACAAATAGCTCGAGAGTTGGGAATCTCAAAAACGTCGGTGTTGAGAATGCTACATCAACATCGATTGCACCCGTACCATATTTCTATGCACCAGGAATTGCATGCCGACGACTTTGAACGTCGTGTACAGTTCTGCCACTGGGCACAAGAGAAATTACAGGACGATGACAGATTTTTTGCACGCGTTCTATTTAGCGACGAAGCGTCATTTACCAACAGCGGTAACGTAAACCGGCATAATATGCCCTATTGGGCAACGGAAAATCCACGATGGCTGCGACAAGTGGAACATCAGCGACCTTGGCGGGTTAATGTATGGTGCGTCATTATGGGAGGAAGGATAATTGGCCCCCATTTTATCGATGGCGAACTAAATGGTGCAATGTATGCTGATTTCCTACGTAATGTTCTACCGATGTTACTACAAGGCGTTACACAGCATGACAGAATGGCGATGTACTTCCAACATGATGGATGTCCGGCACATAGCTCACGTGGGGTTGAAGCGGTATTGAATAGCATATGTTATGGCAGGTGGATTGGTCGTCGAAGCACCATACCATGGCCCGCACGTTCACCGGATCTGACGTCCCCGGATTTCTTTCTGTGGGGAAAGTTGAAGGATATTTGCTATCGTGATCCACCTACAACGCCTGACAACATGCGTCAGCGCATTGTCAGTGCATGTGCGAACATTACGGAAGGCGAACTACTCGCAGTTGAGAGGAATGTCGTTACACATATTGCCAAATGCATTGAGGTTAACGGTCATCATTTTGAGCATTTATTGCATTAATGTGGTGTTTACAGGTAATCACGCTGTAACAGCATGCGTTCTCAGAAATGATAAGTTCACAGAGGTAGATGTATTACACTGGAACAACCAAAATAAAATGTTCAAACGTACCTGCGTTCTGTATTTTAATTTAAAAAACCTACCTGTTACCAACTGTTCGTCTAAAATTGTGAGCCATATGTTTGTGACTACTACAGCGCCATCTATCACAAAGGGAAAAAAGTGGTCCAACTAAAACATTCATATTTCTTTACGTACTACAAGAATATGTAATAAAAATGGTTTTTCCTATTTAAAAAAACGCAGTTAATATCCGTTTGACCTATGGCAGCGTCATCTAGCGGGCCAACCATAGCGTAATCTGGTTTCCCCCTTCAAGCTAGACAAGTTTCGTTGTTTGTAGTGTTTTCGTTTGACGCTTATTTCGTGAGATATTTGGTCCGGTCACTAACACAGTTTCGTGTTACCAAGCCAGACGCAGTCGTCTGCACGACAAAGGCTTACACTGAACACTCCTTTAACTTTCACAGCCGAACAGACAGCACGACCAATAACAACGTGTATCCTGTCAGCATCACGTTCCTTGGATCCGTGAATACAAGCACTGCACACTCGTGGAAACTCAAACCGTTGCTCCTTGTTGGCAGCAAGCCACTGCAAGCCCAGGCCCTAGCTTCCAGGAGGCTGCCTCCGCTGCTTTGGTACACCAACTCCCACGTCGCCTCTTCCATCAGGCTGAGTCGCTAGCTGTCGTGCCTTCGGGCTGGCTGTCTTGAAACTGTCACCTCTCCGCTTAGGTTCCCTCTGGTGCATATCACGAATAGGAAGTTAGCACAGAGTCTAAATTCGATCGCTGGAGTAAGAAGTTTCTCACAGTATCTATCAATGGCGCGTCTCCACAAATAAGTGGTTAGCGGTGAGCGGTGGCACGTACCTCGCGATGGTTGAACGGCTCGGGAGAAGGCCGCGGGCTGAATCCTCCGACGCTGTAGTCGGCAGCACCCCGCCGTAACGATAGTTGTCCAGCACTGGAGCTCGCCGAGATCTCTCACTGGGTGTTGGCCGGACTGCTGGTCGTGCAGGATTAGCCATGTAAGATATAACACCACTTTTTTTTTCATGAATGGTTCCAGACATCAAAATGAGGTTTTCGGCAAATGATAGTACGCTGTGGGCACTTACTCTACTGTGTGATAAAGAACCCTACCTCTCTTATCGCGGAGATACTGAAGCAACTATGTTTTTCCGATAGCCCTTGAAGAGACGAGTACAGCGATATAAGGGTTGTTAATTTTGAGGTTAAATCTCTTCAAAAATGAATCCGAGTATAGGAAAATTGGACATCAATGCGGCCAGAGTCGGCTGCTGCGGTGCAGACGCCGCCAAGCAGAACTCTCGTGAAAGGCTCCGCCGTTATATGCAGCAAGACAGTTCTACGCTACTAAGGAAAACCTCATTTCCTATGCGACATACGTACAGCGTTCGCAGTGGTTTCTGTATATGGATCTACGGCATATACTAGCTTCTGGGGCATCAGATGTGGCACAGGAAAAATATCTGAAGTGAGTGTACGTTTTCAGATATTTGTGGCAATAACTACAGTTTCGTCCGATACTTATCCATTTAAATATTTCATACTGATAAACTGACCCATTAACGGAAAAAACTGGTTTATTAATTATCTTAGATTTAAAAATAAAATAATAACTGATGTCTCTTTGTGTGGAGGCACAAGCCGGCCGAAGTGGCCGTGCGGTTAAAGGCGCTGCAGTCTGGAACCGCAAGACCGCTACGGTCGCAGGTTCGAATCCTGCCTTGGGCATGGATGTTTGTGATGTCCTTAGGTTAGTTAGGTTTAACTAGTTCTAAGTTCTAGGGGACTAATAACCTCAGCAGTTGAGTCCCATAGTGCTCAGAGCCATTTGAACCATTTTTTTTGTGGAGGCACCTGAATACTTCTTAAAACACATGCTGTCGGATAAATGTGTCTATAGATACTAAACGAAATTGTAACTAGGCAGGATACAGTGCAAATAAACTAAACATTTTATTCAGAAAGGCTAACGTCATATCATCCACAAAATAAATACTTCCTTAACGAAACGTAGCTCTATACTATACTTAAGCATGAAAAAGTACACTGGGTCATATGCCGTTGCATGTTGTGACGATTCGACAGCGCATGTCGTCTGGCATAGTTGGGGCTTGATGATAGACTTCACCTTTCAGTGCTTCCCATATAAATAAATGAAGAGGCGGCAAACCAGAGGACCTGGCCGGCCATTTTACTGAAGCACTGCGTCCTATCCGACGGTCAGGAAACTTTTCATTCAGTATTTGCTTTGCAACACGGGCAGAATGAGCTGGGCAGCCGTTTTGTTGCAATCTCATTTGCGTAACGTTTTCCAGGAAAACCGGCAGAATGTTCGTAAGAAAGTGTGTATGCGTATTTCCATTTAACAATAATCCGGGTAACTGCCTGTCTCGACGGACAGCGCCGATCAGAATAGACATCCCTTTGTAGCGTTTCTCCGAAATTCGCCATATAAAAGTAGCGTGTCTGACTTCTCATTGGTGTACATGTCTGGATGCCAAGAATAGTGAAGCAGAAAAGACCTGCATATTGACGACACTATTCCTGCTAATCGAAAGGCTTTATAAAGAGACGTAACCCGGCACGAGTGTGTTAACAACGCAATAGCAGGTTCTGGTGGAGTTTCCTTTCAATCCTGGAATATTTCACGGATTATTCTGAAAAAGATTAATAAGCATTAAATCACTGTAGTGGTCTTTTCAAGCGCTTTCAAATGTTAGAAAAGGTGTATCATTCCATTTACAAAAGTCATACTTGCTTCCGTGTCTCGATCGATACAAGCGTTACCACACACCAACGTACGTGTCCCTTAGCGTACTATCATTTGCCGAAAATCTCGTTTCGGTAGCTGGAGCCGTTCACGAAATAAAATGGGTGTTGCGTCTTACGTGACTCACCTTGGTACTCTAACCACTGCTTCTCAGTATATTTTATTCCTTAACGAAATTTGTTGTAAGTTATATGTCTCTATTTCCATCCATAGTATCAATACTAGGAATAAGAACAGTCTACATGGAGACCTAAAATCACTTACCTAGATCCAAAAAGGGATCCAATACTCGGGAACACACATTTTCAATAAATTGCCAACAACCATTAAAAATTTGGTTTCAGATAAAGCACTGTTTAAAAAGAGTTTGAAAGAGTTTCTACTAGGCAACATCTTCTGCTCTACAGATGAATATCAGGGACATTTAGACTAGCTTAAGTAAAAGCATCTGTTAGATTTCAGTTTTAACAGCACTTAGTCACAACAGTCAAGTTTAAGTACTTTTTGCGTGATAAATTTATTGAAAGGGCGGAACTATGTTTCGTTCTGACAGTGTATTAATTCTGTAAATATTAGCAGTTCCAGTTTATTGTATTGTATTCACATATTTTGACACTCTTCTGAAAAATGATCAGCGTAACGAATATTATGTTCAAATGCTTTATAGTTTTGTAATTACACTTTCTGACTTGTTACACACTCACGAGAATCTAATTTTTGGGTTTATGTAACGAAAACTGAATCTAATCTGATCTCTGTGCACCAGGTAATAGCGTACACGATCAGTTTCTATCAGTTTCTAGCCGCCACGTGACCAATGCAGGAAGAAAGTCCTGTGCTTGTGGTACCACCAAGGCGCCGTTTCGTAAGCCTGCCGGTAAATGTGTTTATATGTACCGGCAGTGGGCGCGAAGTCTTCCACCTTCCCAATGTTTGTGTATCGGCGGATGAGTTGTAGCGGGACCTGCGCCGTTTGCGGGATGCCGCAAACGGACATAATATCAGGCTGATTCCATCCGCTGGTCAAGCCAGGACAGGCAGAAGGCGGTGCGCACGCCTCCCATAGCCCCTGCGCCTCTGTCCCCGGCCCGTGGTGCTGACTGATAGGGTTGTCGATTCATTTTCGGTGAATCAGTACGCCGCCCCACACCTCGACGAGGTTTTGCGAGCAGCGGTGTTGCTGTTGCCGGCGCGCTCTGCCGTGGCGAAAGGCAACACAAGCGTTGACACCAACTGCCAGGAGGGCAGGCAAGACGACTGTGACGTTGATTACTAATTCACAGCAGATGACAAAAGTCATGGGATACCTTCTGGTATCATGTCGGACCTCATTTTGCCCAGCGTAATGCAGTAGTTCGAGGTGGCATGGACTCAACAAATCGTTGAAAATCCCCTGCAGAATTATTGAGCCATGCTGCCTCTACAGCCGTCCATAATTGCTATAGTATTGCCGGTGCAGAATTTTGAGCGCGAACTGACCTCTAGATTATATCCCATAAATTTTCGATGGGATTCATTGTCCAGAATGTTTTTCAAACCGATCGTGAACAACTGTGGCTCGGTGACAAGGCGCATTTTCATCCACAGAAATTCCATCGTTCTTTGGGAAGATGAAGTCCATCAATGTCTGCAAATTGTATCCTGTTAACGAAACAACCATTTCCAGTCAATGAATATCAATTCAGCTGGCCCAGAGGACCCAGTCCACTCCTTGTAAACACAGCCCTCACTATTATGGAGCCACCACAATCTTGCACAGTGCCCTGTTGACAACGTGGGTACATGGCTTCGCGAGGTCTGCGCCCAACTCTAAACCTAACATCACCTCTTACCAAGTGAAACTCATTAGATGAGGCCGAGGTTCTCCAGTCACTAGGGTCTAACTGGTACGGTCCAGTAGAGGCGCTGAATGCGAGGTCGTGCTGTTGGCAAAGGAAGTCGCGTCGGTCGTCTGCTGCCATCGCCCATTAATGTCAAATTTCGCAACACTGCCCTAACGGATAATTTTGTCGCATGCCCCACATTGATTTCCACTGTTATTTCCCGCAGCAGTGTTTATTGTCTGTTAGCATGGACAACTCTACGCAAATGTCACTGTTCTAGATCGTTAAGTGACAGCCGTTTGCCACTGCGTTGTCCTTGGTGAGAGGTAATGCCTGAAATTTGGTATCCTCGGCACATTCTTGACACTGTTGATCTCGGAATGTTGCATTCCCTAGCGATTTCCGAAATGGAATGTCGGATGCATATAGCTCCAACTACCATTCTGCGTTCAAACTCTGTTACTTCCCGTCGTGCGGCCATAAGCACTTCAAAAACCATTTCACTTGAATCATCTGAGTACAAATGACAGCTCCACCAATGCACTGCCCTTTTATACTTCGTGTACGCGATACTGCTGACAACTTATATGTGCATATCGCTATCCTGTTGCTGTGTCACCCTTAGTGTATACAGAATTGTGCCGCAGATAGGGATGACTCATGGTACATTGTTGAATGAACCTTCCAACATAGCAAAATGGTTGGTAAAATCAAAGCCAGATGGACAGCCCGTAAGCCACAAACAAAGGGCTTCCGCGTCTGGTTGCCTCTTGTTTTGTTTGAATAGCGATTGACGCAATGACTTGAGATTTGTAATTCACGGGTCCAAAGTTGAACTCAGACATCATGACTCTTTGCGCTCCACTTTTTCCATCACAGTCACAGTAGAAAGTGACCTACTTCATAATCGAAAGCCGGCCGCGGTGGTCTCGCGGTTCTAGGCGCTCAGTCCGGAACTGCGAGACTGCTACGGTCGCAGGTTTGAATCCTGCCTCGGGCATGGATGTGTGTGATGTCCTTAGGTTAGTTAGGTTTAAGTAGTTCTAAGTTCTAGGGGACTGATGACCACAGATTTTAAGCCCCATAGTGCTCAGAGCCATTTGAACCATTTGATAATCGAAAATTTTCCATGACGCTAAACACAGAACATCCGACTCGGTTAATCCATGTAGCTTGATTGTCGACAGCTTGCGATTCTCGTAAACTTTGGGGCTTTTAATCACAAAAATGATTTTTATGTTCTTCAGAACATGATCGTGATCATACGATTGTGCACAGCCTTACTGTTCCACCAATAGATTTGTTATTGTTCTTGCAAAAATTTAGTCACATTTACTTGCCCATATAGACCACAACATCATACTGTTTCATTATATAATGAGTAGCTCATTGCTCTGTTGTACATTATATGCACTCCAGCTGTCCACTTTGTTTCATATAGCGACATTATCACTTGTGATCACTCACCCGAAGTCACTTCTGTTTGCGCAAAGTGTATGACATTAGTCGTCGGGAAACAGCTCGTTGCATTCTGTCGTTGTGATTTGGGGACTTAAATGTTTCGCTATCTAGAATAAATCACAAACGATCACTATTTTACTTTCCTTCGTATTTCCGTAGTTGAAACGTGCGCCACTCGCACAGGACATTAGAGTCATTGAAACAGCTTTACACTTTCAAAAATAACTGCTCATCCATTTTGGTACTGTCAAAAGTACCAATCCAGTTATTGTTAACTACCAATAAAAAATAATTAACTGGGCTATTCGACCTAAACCTAAAAACGGGAAAATCGTATGGAAAACATACCAGAACATTAGGTTCAATTGCTTTTGTTGTAAGAATAATTGCCTACTTTGGACACACAGTAATAATTAAGTTAATAACTATTGCAAATATTCATTCACTGATGTCATAGATGATAATGTTCTGGGATAACTTCTCAATTACCGAAAAAGTACTCAATGCACAAAAGTAACTAATTAAAAATATGTATGGGGTAACGCATGAATATCTCGTTTGCATCTGTTTAACCAAGTGGGAATATTAACCACAGCCACTTCACTGATGAATTTTCTTGTCAACAATCTATTGGAGTTTGCGAGTAATAGAGATGTTTCCCAACTAGAATACTAAAACAAAAAATCGTAACTTTGGCTCAGAAAGGAGTAAAATACACAGCTATAAAGCTTCCCACGGAAATGACAGACAGCATATGTGTCTTCAAATCTGATTTAAAGTTGTCTCTACATCTCCATCCACAGCCATACTCTGAAAACTATCATGTATTGCATGGCAGAGCGTCAGTGGGTACTTCGCAGTTATTCGGTTTTTCAGAGTTGCATGCCTCAATCGGAAAAATTGAATACTTGTACGATCAGTTTTTTGTCCGTCTGTGTGTGTGTCTGCTCGACTGTTAAGATCCTTTCTCTCACGGATGGGTAGAGGTATGAAGTGGAAATCTATGCCACATATTAACGTCTACGGCCTCTTGACGATGTAAAAAAATTTACTAAATCAATGAAATGAAAAAGCCTGCAGGTTACTTCCCGATGACCTATAATCATGAAATTAGACAAGAAGCAGATTTTCTCAGTACAAGCGAAGGAAAAAATCAGGAAATTGATAATTTGTAATTATATCACATAAAACATGTTTTGTGCTGTTACAAATCTATATTGCATTCGTAATCCGTCAAAAGTCTCAGGAACTACTGTTGGGATTTTGATCTGGCTTTCAGTAGTAGGCCGAGCGATTAACAAGGAAAGTTTGTGTGCATAATTTATAAATATTTCGAGTGCTGATTTGCTGAGCTACGATAAAGGGAAGTCTTGTGTCGCTATGTAGCGATACCTTTTCCATCTTGCTGTGCTAGATGTAACGTCGCCCGACAACCGCGCTACGCCAGCGCAATCATCGCAGGTCCTTTACAAGCTGCTCATTCTACCTACAAGGCTTTCCTGAAAGTCTGTGTCTACGACATATACAGCATCTGTTCCACTGTTTGGGGTGAAGTTCCTATTTCCTATAAAATATCCGTTGAACTATTCCACAGAACAACTCGAGGTTTTCGTAACAAAATTATCCCTATGGTCGGCTGTACCGTTTCCTTCTCAGGAGACACCCCTTAAGGTCTTACTAGTGTAACCTCCCCCGCACTTATCGACCTTAATTGCAGTGAAAATTTAAACCACGTGTACCTAATGGAAATTTGGGAAAAGCTGTCGTCACCGAAGTTAATCTGTCGGTAAAGAGGGAGGAAAGGGTTACATCTTGCATAAATAAAGGAAAAATGCAAATGAAATTGGTGGAAATTAATTTTGAAAAAGGGTAAAGTTAATGAAGAAAGTAAATGTGCGGTCGTTACGTTAACAATTAAATGGCGTTAATTAGATATTTGAGATTTAGGGAAAATTACGGTCGCCAGTCCTATGGAAAACTACTATAATAACTGAAAAAGAAATGTTAATACACATATAATTAGCACTAAAAGTGTGGCAACTGAAGGTTGACATGTGTTGTGTGAAAACTGAATGTTTGTCAGAAGTAATAAATTTCGCTACACTCTGACTTAATTTAGCAAAAGAATTAATAAAACCGTAAAATTGAAAGTTAATTTAGTGACTGAAATTAATAATGAACTTTGCTTCTGAAGCACTACGAAATAGAATAAAATAAGGTTAGTCTTGGGCTACCTCAACAATCAGCTCAAAAGATACTTGAATCTACGCAATTTAGAAATAAGAGATTTAACTTTGAACTTGGATTAAATGATTTTGAACAATTAACAATAGTAAAATTTAGAACGTACCAAGCTGAGCTGCTGTCACAGGGAAGCTAAAGTATGTTAACAAAACTCGCACTCTTAATTTGTGCTTGTGTAATCTAAATATTGTAGCCAGCAATGAATACTTTAACTGAACTTTGAAATTAAAGAAATGAAATAGAATGATATTACTTTAATGCTGGCGTTTGAATATCAACGAAACACGGGTTCATTTCGGAAAAGGAAGGAACCCTGCATGGTAATGCAATTGGGACAATGAGCAACAAAGGTTCAAGCTAAGTTGCTGTATTTTAGTGATGCAAATGGAACAGTTTGAAAATCTGAGGTCTGCCATACATTTCTAAAACTTTACGTGCTTTCAGTCTTCCTTGTTGGCTGATTGAAGGTTTGAAGTCTTCGATCGAGGAGGTGGCGACAATCACTTATTTCGGCCGTAGCTGTTGCAAAAACTGGATGTTGGCGCGCCTTCTTCTCGACACGGTCACCAGGCAAAACGGGCTCTTGATGTGTGTGCCAGCTAATGTTTCCCGTCCGCGTTACCGTGACAGAAACTATCATAGCAAGTCGAGCGCAATTACATGCTGCCAAACCCCGAAAGCGCGGCAACTCGCGGGAGCGTCACACAACACACCTGCTCCACCGCCCTACTCCTCCCAAACTCTGCTTTGCCCGCGCTCCACGCGGCAGAGTTCACTACCAAAGATCCTAAACACTTTGGTTCTCCACACGACCTATCGATGTAATCGTTCGATGAATAGTTTTCCCTAGGCAAGGCCCAGTGTAAAAATTCTGTGTAAAGCATGTTACTTGCTATATGGTCAAAAAACCATGATAAAACTCATTATTGCCTCACTACTGCCCACTACAACAGATATCTTCAACCACTCTTCAAACTAAGGCCTGGAAACAGGGAATAGTCAAGCAACTATCTAAAAAGGACATTGCCACAGCACCCTCCGATTACCGACCTGTTTGCATTTTTCCTGCACTGTCCGAGGCCTGAGAGCAACGATTCGCAACCCATGGACCGCGGTATACTTGAGGGCCGTGGACAGCATGGCACTGGGTTATAAGCACATGTCGACAAGACAAAATTATCAGGAGCATCAAGTGTTTCCCCCGTCAGTCACCAAAAATCAGAGAATACAGAGTGAAATAAGAGTTCAAATGCCTTATCGTTATATTACTCACAAGGGAATGGTCCATTCTGTCATTTCGAAATCTTCAAAAGAAGCTACTGCCAGTACTTTTTTTAATATTGAAAATTGCCAGTATTGTGTGCCTCCAGGCGCCTGGACATGTTCAGCCCTACAGAACGCGCTACGGGGCTAGTGCACAGCCTTGGGAAGCTCCTCATGGTGTAAACACACAACATGCCTCAACCTGATCGTAATTTATCGAGCGGTGGTTTCTCGGACACAACTGTTCATAAGAACGACTGGCCGGAATTTCCCCATCTCAAATAAAGAATACAGCAAGAATGAAGTAAGGAAGGATATTGGCGTTTTACCTCCTGTCCACAGCTAAAATTACTGGAGACGGAGCTTTGTAATGGAGGAGAAGGAAGCGGCCATCGTCCTCTCAAGGAACCATCCCAGAATTTGCATGCAGTGGTTTCGGTGGCCGCACCGATACCTGGATGGCCGGCCCGAGAATTGGACACAGGTCTATCAAATGCCACTTGAGGGCATTAGTCACTACACAACCCCGCTTAGACCTCGTGATGATAATGCTGAAATGGTATTCACTGAGTTTTCTTCCTATTTTTCTGCTGACAGAATTTGTATTTATGCAGATTTGTAGAACTGATATTGAGGTATTGGCATTTTGGCATGTACAGTAATTTTTATACCTAAGAAGTTGCAAATTAAAGACCGAGAGAGGAAAAAAGGAATTTTTTTTAATACTGCCTGTTGGCTTCACAGGTAAAATTTCAGAATACATCGAAAAATCAGTCTGTATATTACTTGTGCACTGTTTCATCCGACACCTCCTTGCATCGTTCACTGTCTTTGAGAGTTTTATACGAAGCTGCAACAGAGAAAGCATTAAAGAAGGCATATTCTTTATGCAGACGTGTATTTAACGAGATTTTCAAACTGCCGAGACGTAATGGAAATCGTATGGAAACCGTATGGATGACTGCATTGGTAAGTTCTAGTGATTTATAAAAATAATATTTTCTTTGTTAACTTAATTAAAAATGCCTAACTTCGATGAATAAATCACTAATAATGAAGGCAGAAAAAACTTCCAAAAACTGAGGTGCACTTATCGTACAATTAGAGCTGAACATCATAGTTTCCCTGCATGTCAAAATGCATCTAACAATGACACAGAATTTTTGTTATAAGGAAACTCTTGAAAAAAGTGATGTATTGATACGAAACTGAAAATAAAGAGTGACACGCAAGTACGGCGACGACGAGAGCACGGTTTGCACTGCCATCATCACGCCACAGACGAGTGTCAGCACTGACATTCAGATTCCTACAACAGTACTACCAACCACGACGATAGTATCAATGGCCAATGACGGCACCGCCTTGTCACTTATACGTCTGAATCTACTTTTAGTCAGTGACAGTGTGTTGTATCGCTGCAGGACTCTGTCTGCTTTTAGTTACTGCTGCATCGTGGAAATATGAATGACGGGTTCAAACGTGGTTTTGTCGTAAGACTAAGCAGTCAAATGATGAAGCAAGTTCCTCATCAGGTTCTCTAAGTAGTGAGATTGTCAGTAAGTGAATTCCGAGTCAAGTAGTGGCAAAATACCAAAGAAGAGTAACGCATGTTTTCAGAAAGATAACCCAGATTTGTTTTTGAAAACTTGAATGTGGTGTTCTGGGACTGATGAAGTCCCTATACCTCAGCGTGTGACTTGTTTGGAAACGCTACCCAACGAATGTATGAAACTATCGAAACCTGAAAGGTATCAATCAACTAAACATTCTGAATGTGTTGGAAAGGCTCTTAATCCCTATCAGATCAACACAAGAAATTTTTCATACGACTAAATTAAGTATAAAATTAAAAGTCAAAATTTTATATTAAAACTTTGTCAACATATATTTTATTGTAATAACGTTTTAAATATCAAGTCTTAAAGTAATAAAACTTTCGTAAAAGTACGGTTTTAAGAAAAAAATAAGTGGCGCTAAATAATAAAGCTATAAAGCCAGAATTTGGTCAGAATGTGCCTATTGAAATCTTAAATAAGTGGTGTAAGTTTCAAAGTAAAAGAATAAAAATTACAACCGGAATCCACATTTTTAAGAAAAACTGAAGACGCTAAATATTAAACTCAGGGGCGTGAAAATTTGTTTTATGCATCAGTTCAACCTAAAAATAATAACTAAGATACCACGTTAAGCTACCTCTTATAATTTTTGAGTAATTTGATGAAAACCAAATTTGTAACTAAAATATACCCATTCGTAGTAGATTAAGCACCTGTAATTTTAATGATAGAAAATTTTGGTTACAGCACTACTAAATAATAGAGCTATACCAAATTTTAGAACCGTAATAGTAATAACATCCTATGCAAGTTCTAGTAAAGCTATAGTTCAGAGGTAACGGTCTACCGTTAGTTCCATTCTAAAATTTCTAGAAAGTTTTTATTCAAGCGAGCTGAAACTTTTTCTGTGCTTTCAACCAACTTACCTGAATGCATGTAAAAATTAAGAAGATTCTAAATTATTTCATAACTTTGTTATTAATGATTATGCGTCCGTGAAAGCGTTCGTTCAGAGGCTGCTGCCATGTGCAGAAGGCAGATAACAATATATGTTCCCTCGGCCGTCCGCTGCGGCACATATATAAATACAGCCCGAGAGGCAGGAACAAGGTTGACTTCGCACTCAGCCACTGTATAAGATCCGCGCCTGTTAAACGTCGGATTGCGATCTGCCTTGGATGACTTCAGAGACGGGCTATGACAAAACTCGTATTTACTGCAATAACTGTACACCGTCCTGGATCGCTTAGATTTCACTAAAGTAATTGTTAGTGTGCCATCCGTGTTAATTACAAATCCGCGAGGCATGTGGTGAATATTATTTCCACTTTTGTGGCAATCATTTATTTCAAACATTTATTTGAGTATTATTATTCAGGGCGAAAGACAATTTGGCAGTAACGTACCGTAGAAGTCGCCTCTGAACTGCTAGCTTTGCTGTTTGGAATAGAGAGATTTAATGTCAAATGAACAAAGTGATTTTCATAGTGTTGTGCGTTAGATACTTTACTCAATGTATGTTTGAACCAGAACTTCATACCTTCATTTATAATCATAGTCTTGATCCTGCTAAGTAGAAAGAGAATACAAACATTTCTTTCAGTGGGATGGAGCAAAATGTGGCCGTGCTGACTGGAAATATAAGGTCAGTATTTTCTCCATCGCTTTTTGGCTGACCACAGAAATAGTTGCCAGGCTCGTGTGAGAAAGACGGCGAACAAAAACAACATTAAACAACTTCATAAACCATCTTCATAATTTAACCCGCCGCCCCACAAGAGGAATCGACGATATATTGTAAAATGTAAATAAAGCTGTCATTACTGCTTCGAAACAAAGCGAATATTTTTCGCAGCTGATTGATGAGAGCACAAACGTTGCTGACAAGGTTTGTTTATTAGCTTTTGGTCGTTTTGAATTTTGAGTTGAATGACAATATTGAAGAAGAACTGTTATATTTCCAGACTTTGCCGACAGAAGCAACTGTCGAAGAGATTTTCAAATCTGTTTATGAATTTATGAAATAAAATGAAATACGTTCGTCAAAATGAGACAATTGATGGGGCACGTTGTCTGCCTGGTTTTCATTCTGGCTTAGTTTACACAGTTATGTCAGTTTCTTCCTTGGCTCAGTGGACACATTGCAGCACACAGATAGAGGCTCTCGCAGCTAAAGATTTGGGCGAGTGTCTAAAAAAATCTCTTGACAATGCGGTAAAAATCGTCAACCTTATTGAAGCAAGGCCTAAAAACTCGATACTGTTTGGTGCTTTGAGTGGCGAAACGGGCAGGGACACACACACAGCTTCTACTTCATGCCGAAGTTTGGTGGCTGTCGACAGGTACAGTATTGTCAAGATTTTGCGAACTTCGAGACGAACTCTGGATTTTTATTACGGTACGGATGGAGTTTGTGGTGGAAAACGTGCAAGTTCCCCTCAAAGTCCTTAACTCTGCAGGGAATACTTCGACGTATTTCCAATCTTACATGATTTTCTGGAATACAAAGAAATCAAACTTCATAAAACAAACACCTACAGCCATAAAATATCGCAACAAATCTGTGCCTTCCAGCCTCAGGTAATCTAAAATAATATCCTTTCCTAAAATTTACGTAAAAATTTTTAATAGGTCCGATTGTAAACACTAGTATTCTTTAACCAGTAATTTGTCTAAAACAGTTAATTTTTCAGACACTACTGTTCTTAAAACTAATAATAATTTATTGTAGTTACTTGTCTCGTACTATGATTATACGTTTTATTCTTCATTCATATGGCTGAGAAACGTACTAACTTACTTGAGCGGTAGCTAAGCCCTTTCATGTTTTCTTTAGGAACTGGTTCCCTAAAATTGAAGACTAAATCCGTTGAATCAGAAATCTCTTTAAAGAAGATTATTTATAAAAAGCTAAAAATGTCATCAGTAGAGGAAACTCGTTAATTGAACAGTCATGTGTCGACTCTAAAATCGTTTTGTAAAACACCACCATTGGTCCTGTTCTGGAAAAGTGTTCGGCAAGAGTAACCAGCGATTACCAAAACTGCACTGAGGCACTTGATGGGCTCTTCGATAGCCAATCTATGTGAACGAGCCTTTTCAATTTCACTTTTTTTTAAAAAAGTAAGTGCAGGAATATGCTGAATAGTAGATCATGACTTGACGCTAATATCAACCAGGTTGGGTGCAAACAATATCGAAAATGCTATTGAGGATTATTTTATTTTTTAATTTTGACCACTAGATTTGAGTTTTCATTTTTCTGTATAACAAAAATATAAAAAGTTTTAATCATTCTTGTTCAGTATGTTTTACTAATAAGGCTCTCTGACATGTGTGTGTGTGTTTTTTTTATATGTGTATTTAGGTACTGGGCCTATAAGCTTTTTTCTTACAAAATATTTGGTCTGCACAATCAAAAAGATTGTGGACTGCTGCCTTTAAGTATATAGACCCGACGAACCAAATAACTCCTTGACTATTAACAACCTACTAGACAAATACCAGCCAGGTATCCGTAAGCATCGGAGCACAGAATCTGCCTTAATAAAAGAAACAAATGACCTCAAACTTGCCCTGGATGGACAAGAGGCGACTATCAACTGCTTCTTAGACTTCAGCAAAGCCTTTGACACTGTCGACTTCAACATTTTACTTGATATACTTAGCACGCTAAATTTCACGCCAAGTGCAAGGCAATGGTTTCGCTCATATCTGACATCTCTCCAGCAACGCGTCGTGTCCGCCATCATAAAGTCACAATGTAGGAGGAAGCATGAGGCATCCCCTAGGGCTCGGTATTAGGTTCTATACTCTTTTCATTGTATATTTACGGTGTGTCATCAGAAGGCTTAGAGGAGGGCTTAGAATGCAGGGTTAAAGCTCAACGCGTCAAAACACAAGCGGTAATGGTTGGTCATTCTTGGCTTGCCCGAAATATCGAGAATGCCTACCATCTTAAATCCTAAATGGGACAAACGTATCTCCTGAACAAAGAGTCTAGGAGTAATAATATATGAAAATCCAAACAGAATTGAGCAAGTAACTGCAATGTGCAAGAGGGTATCAGCATCTCTCCATGCCATACAAGCATATAAAAAGCTCTCTCTTCTCGAGTTGAAAAAGAAACTTGTACAAACTCTCTTACTTTCAGTTATTGATTACAGCAATGTTATTCTGCAAGGAATTTCTGAGGAAAGCTCACGAGGTCTGGGACTGGTTATGAACACCTATTTTCGATATATCTGTACCGTTCGACTCTTCAATCATATTTCAGCAACATGTGGACTGCTGTCCTGGCTGCGTGCAGACAAGCGCAGAGATTTCCATACACTCCGTCTCCTCTGCTGTCTTATCACCGTCCACTGTCTCTCAGATCTCTATTCGACCTTAACGTCCTTTTCTGAACAACAAGGCAGAAACACTCATTCTCATAAGAGCAAAATTGTTTCTGCCTCACGTCATCACACAGCTACTTTCTTGAAGTCTCTTTCAATAGCAGGAATCCGATTCTGGAATAACCTCTCTTATTGCATTAGAGAACTGAATTACATCTCCAGTTTTAAAAGATCGTTAGTGAATAAAGCAACGATAATGATTACTCTTGTCCCTGTATGCACTCGTTGCCTCTTTACATCCTTCTTTCCAACCAATCTTCCTCATTTTCTACCGTTCTAAGCTGGTGTAGTTTTCTTAACGTTCCCTTCCCAGAACTCGTTGTATCAGAAATATCAGTTTTGTACACATACATATTCCTTTATATGTGCCACTGTCATTATTATCATTGCCGTCATTATTGTTGTTATTATTATTATTATTATAATTGTCATTATTACCGCAAGCAGCAGTAGTGGAAGTACTGCCAGTATTAACTTTCTTAGCTGTTAGTACTATTTATTTATAATGACAAGCCAAAACACCATGATCACCTGCTTAATAGCTTGCTGGACCATCTTTGTAATGCAGTATATCACCGTTGGTAGATTTGTGGAGCTTTGTGGTACCAGTTATCTACGCAGAAGTCATGCAATTCCCGTAAATAACTGGCCGTTGATTTGTGTACGCTGTCATAGTTCTCGATAGCGACCCAGATGGGAAACATCGGATTCACAGCAGGCGAATTTTGTAGCCAAGACAATAACGTGATTTCACTATCATGCTCCTCGAACCACTGTAGCATGATTCTAGCTTCGAGACACGGACTATTATACTGCTGAAAGACTTCAGGCATGAAGGAGTGCAGGTGGTCCGCAGCTGACATGGTGTCTTCGATTACGAGCACAGGTCCCATGCAAGCGCAGGAGAATGTCTATCGTGGCATAATAATACTCGGGCCAGCCTATGTCCGTGGCGCGGTGCACGTTTCGATCGGGTATTCACCTCGATGACGGCTACTGTGGAGACGACCACAAACCTGCTGTAATAAAAACGTGATTCATTCGACGAGCCGACACGCTCCAGTGATACGCGGTCCAGGCTCGATGATGTCGAGCCCACTACAATCGTAACCGCCGATGTCGATGGGGCAACATGTGAACACGCAGGCGTCATCTGCTACGGATGCTCAACAATGTGCGCTGAATGGTGTGCTCCGAAATACTTGTGCGTGCATGCTCTTTCCTCAGAGGTGCCGCAGATCACCATCTATCCTATTTTACAGATAACCCTCCAAACCCCATGTTCTGTAATGAGCCATGGATGTCCAACCGTTTAGCGCCTAGTGGTAGTTTCACTGTCCTCCTACCTCTTTCCATAGATGCTCACGACAGTAACAAGTGAACCTTCGGCCAACTTCACCGTTTTCGAGATACTCGTTCACAGGCTCTGCGTAATAATACGCTGCCCTTTGGCAAAGTCGCTTGTCTTATTGGATTTCTCTGTTTGCAGCGCACATCTCCGCTAGGGTAATCCCCCATCCTTTCCTACTCTTCTTACATACTTCCTTTGCTCCGTCAGGTGCCCGCAACCCCACCAGGAGGCATCGAGCCATGCAGTGGACAGTGGTCATAGTGTTTAGGCTGATCAGTGTAAATTGTCTCTACAGACACTGAAATCGTTTCCTACCGTTTGTCATATTACAGTTATTGTTATTTTTAGGTGAATATGATGTAAAAAAGGGTTCTGCATGTGTGAAACCCTGGTCAGATGTAAGAGACGGTCTGAAGTCCCTAATCTGATCAGTTCAAAAAATAAACGAAACTGAAACATTCTCGCACATCTTGGAATTTCCGGGACCATATTTTGCCAGTATCAATATCGATAACACGCTAAATTCGTCGAGATTCTCGATTCTCTGGATGGATGAAAAATCTACATAAATATTAAAGTTTGCACAAAATCCTCCGAACGCGTGTCCTACTCGCAGTTGTTCGGTTATTTTCCTCATAACAACTCTTTATGAAATTACAGAAAAATTCTCGAACAGAAATAAGGAGGCGATTACAAACCTCTTTATGTCACTATGCAACCACACACACACACACACACACACACACACACACACACTCTTCAAGTAGCCCCATTATCCCAATTCTTGAAGCGTCACGACAAGGCAAGAAAACATTCTCCATGAATTCTTGTCAGGATACCGCTCTCTGTAGAGTTCCTCTGCTTGATCAGCTTTTACACCTACCACCAACGCCAAAGAAGAGCAATGATAGTCCGATTTACAATCAAGAACTGCCACTGCTGTACGCAACACATTGCTTAAAATACTAGAGTAATACAGTACATGTATTCATATTGTAAATAAGAAAACATTATTGCAATTACTATTCTGCCAAGTTATATTCTTCATAGATGAGTAACATTACACTTTCTCGTCGTTGATGTACAGCATGCTGAACTCACATGAAACTTAAATTAAAGACGATTGACTGAATTACGTTGTGCATTTTCATTATCTTTCCATTCGACTACCGTCAACACCAGCCAGAGGACGAGTTACGTTATTCCAGGTACCTGCAACGTGTGCTATTGCAGGAAGTCAGTTTTGTTTTCGTGACTGACACACTGTGATACTATTTTGAACAGGCCTTGAGAATAGAAAGTGGATGAAATGGATGAGATGAAAAATGTGAAGTACTGCTCAAAAAAAGTCCTGCTGGTCATATCTGGGTAATGAACCAATGCAACCATTCTGGTTTATGTCCTCCTGGTACCTATACATTTTCTTGTTCATTTTTTTATTTTGATTCTAGACAAAATGCTATTTGGGATGGTTAAGACATTAACTAATTTGAATATAATGGATGGAAGACGTAGACATTTATCTTCATTTAGCTGAATTATACAAATTTATCTGCATCATCAACAGATCTGTTCTCTTTACGATGGTTCCTGCATATCAGTTAGACCAGTGAAAGCAACTACCGGGAATTTTAAGAACGAAGTGTGGAAACGTCAATAAAACAGCCATCTTTAAATATCTAGAGGGAAATATAAACATAAAAAGCGAAGAAGAAGCATTGAAAATCATATCTAAAAAAATGAAAAGTGATCAATCTGTACGATATGAATCGCCTTTCTAAAGATGTTAATTTAAAGCACTGTAATACAGTTGTAAAACTAGAAATCCTCTGTCGCTCGGCAATACTCGTTCTATCTTGATGCAGATCGGCCTCAGAAGATTTGGAAAACGTAGAATCTAGCAAAAAATATTAGATCCAGCAAGAATACAAACTGATCAGTCAGAATATTATGACCACTTACCTAATAGTCGGTATGTGTACCTTTGACACGGATAACAGCGGCGACGCGTCGTGGCGTGAAAGCAATGAGACCTTGGTAGGTCGCTGGAGGGAGTTAGCACCATATGTGCACACACAAGTCACCTAACTCCCGTAAATTCCAGGCAGGTGGGTGATGAGCTCTGACGCCACATTCAGTCACATCCCAGATGTGCTCGCGTGGGTACAGATCCGGCGTATTTGGGGCGCCGGAACATCAATTGAAACTCGTCACAGTGTTCCTCGAACCATTCCATCACACTCCTGGTCTTGTGACATGGCGCTTTTTCTTGTGGAAAAATGCTACTGCCGTAGGGGAACATGATCGTCGTGAAGCGGTGTACGTAATCTGCAACCAGTGCACGATACTCCTTGGGCCTCATGGTGCCTTGCATGAGCTCCACTGGACCCATGCGAATGATCCCCAGAGCGTAAGCAAGCCGTGTCCAGCTTGTCTCCGTCACTCAGCACTGGTGTCAAGGAGCTGTTCTCCTGGAAGGCGACGGATTTTGTTCCCTCCCCTCCGCCACCAGCCCCTCTCCCCCCAACGGCATGGTGAAGAAGGCATCGAGGTTCATCAGACCATGCAGTGTTCTGCTATTCCACCAACGTCCAATGCCGATGATCAAGTGGCCATTTCAGTCGCAGTTGCCGACGTCGTTGTGTTAACACTGGCTGCTGAGGCCCATCGTTAGAATCGTTCGGTGCACTGTATGGTCAGACACTCTTGTACTCTACCCGACCCTACAGTTTGATGTTAGTTCCACCACAGTTCGCCTCCTGTCCTGTTTTTCAGGCTGCTAGCATACGACGTCCGACATCTGTAATGAGGGGTGGCTGCCAAATCCCCCGACTTCTGGATGTGATTTCACCTTGGTTTCGTCACGTGCTGAAGGCACTCACCACAGCATTCCTCGAACACTCGACAAGTCGTGCAGTTTCCGAAATGCTCGTGCAGAGCCTCCAGGCCATCACAGACTGACCTTGGTGAAACTCAGATAGGTCGTGCACCTTCTCCATTGTACTCACGCACAGCACACTCACTAATAATACAAGCACTGTGCGTGTGTCTGACTAGCAGTCACTCCTCGCCAGGTCTGAACGAGTTTACATCGATAGTAGGTCTGTGGTCGTAATTTTCTGGCTGACAAATGAAGATGACAGTCGGTATTTGTGACCAAATAAGAAAATAACAGATGAGATCAGAAAAAGAAGTGCCTTACTCTGTGGATATCTAAGGGAGATGAGGGAACACAGATAAATAATGAAGACCTACACAGCCTTCCAAAACAGGAAAAAGACAAATAAAATGGGAGGGAAACCAAGATTAAAAAAAGTACTTAGAAGAAATGCTGTTTGAACAGGAGAACTTAACAAAGATAAATTCAGACTGTTTTCATGGAGATAAAACAAACAAACAAAAATTGGTGTCTAATGGTCATATTTGAGGAAAACTCATTCTGAGAAAATGAAAGAGTTTTGGAGAAGTATGAAAGAAAAGATTAAAAATTATCTTCTCGTGGTCGTTAGTTGACCTCAAACGACATTTTTAAAAATTGAAAAATTATAAACCCTGACTTTCCAGCATACTATGCCCTACTTCACTGTCCTTTTCCATTGTGTGTGCATTCAGTTCACTTCGAAATGGAACAGTGAGCCACAATTCCCGATACACTGCTACGGTGTTTCCCTGAGGGCCGCCGCGGCTGTCGACAGAGGGTGCTGACACCGGACGTGATAATGGAGCAGGAAGCGGCGAGTGGTGGGGGCGGGCAATCGACCTTGATGGCGTGGCAATGAAACCAGCCTCGCTAATTACCGCCTTCGATCGCTGGGGCGTGGCACGCTTCAGAACGCGTCTTGTAGGCCGCACGCAAAATGAAAAGCAATGTACTGGACAAGCAACATCACAGCAGACAACTCTTACATAACATAATCTTTCAGTTCGACAGACTTGAATTATGTGATGCAAGTGATCTTACTATACGTGAAGCTATATTTTGTACCACAGCCGTATGGAGCACAAGGCCCTGATTCTGGAAAATGAGAATGGTACCAGATTCGAAATCACGAGGAGCAGTTTGATATAATGGAACGCCCAAAGAAAGCCACGTTTTCCGAAGTGTTTTTATTAACTTTAAATATACATTGAGACATTTTCTCAAGCTTGGCCTCTGGAGATTCTTTCTCTTGTTCCCGAGTCAGGCTCATTTCATAAGGGACCAGGACATTGGTGTTATAGTCTAGATTTGGCAGAATCGTCTATGCGGATTTCTTAATACATACACTATACTTCTAAGTCTTCCATTCCCCTTCCCTACCACTGATTTTACGTCTTCCCTTCATTTCACATACACTATTCAGGCACTTGGTAACGGCGTGTGTAAACAGTTCGCATTTATTGTGGCTTGAATTCCGTTGGGGGCATCTTGAATGGGGTGTTTGTATATCTGTGGAGGATTAGCACCCCATTATTCCTCAAGAGCCGAAACCAGAGAAAGTAGCTATCTTGCACGCTGGGGTCTGGAGTGAAGTCGACGTCCTAACTCATCCCAAACGTTTTCCACTGGGCTGAAGTCCGAATTCTGGACAGGCCATTCCATTTCAGGAATGACAGTGTCCACAGACCATTGCCTCACAGACACTGCTTCATGATAGGGCACATTGTCATGCTGATACAAACAACCGCCGCCTTGGAAATGTTCGTCTACTATAGACAGTACAGAATTCTGTAACATGTGTTCGTATTCTTCAGTATTTAGCGTTTTCTTAAGCGCAATAAGGGAGCCACAACTTAGCAACTACAAAAACACCCCATACTGTACACCACCTCGCCATACTTCGCACTTGGCAATACCACATTATGGTAGGTAACGTTCTATAGACATTCGCCCAACCTAAGCCCTCCCATCGGATTGATTCACCCTTCTGAACCAATCCTCTCCAGTGACCAAAAATCCAGTGGTGTCGGTCTTTACACCATTCCAAGCTTCGCTTGGCACCGATTACACTAAAATGTGGCTTATGAGGAGCTGCTCAACCACTGTGCCCCATTCTGTTTAACTCTTTACGCGCGGTCGTTGTGCTAGCTGCACTGCTGGTACCATTTCCTACGAGTTATTCCTGTTGTTGCTTACATGTTGTGGTGTACGGTCCTCGTCGATCAGTACATGAGGTCCACCTGGTCTTGGCATAGCTGTCGTTGTTGCTTCTTGTTTCCACTTCACAATCATATCACCAGCTGTCGACTCGGGAGCTACAGGAGACTTTAAATATGATGAATTTGTACTCACATGACCTCAATAAGTAGTTCACGTTCTAAGTCAGTGAGCTCTCCTGACCGACACATACTGCTGTTATTGCTTCTCCATTGGCAAAAAAATCCTCCTCCCCTCCCCCCCCCTCCTTTTATACTGGGAGTCGACCTCTCGTGACGTGTAGTGGTCAGCTGCGCATTACACAGGTGTTCCCCGTTACTGTTGATCAGCTGGTGTATCTTCTTAGTATTGAGCTCATACAAATGTAAACGTTATGGGAGACTCAAGACACTCACAGCTGGACTTACATGTAATGTAAACAACAAATTTCTTCTCGTACATTTTTCAACACGCCGGATTCCTACCCAAGCCAGTGAAGCAGAGGAACTCTACAGAGAGCGGTATTCTGACAAGAATTCCCAGAGAATGTTTTCTCGCCTTGTCGTGACGCTTCAGGAACTGGGATGATGAAGTAAGTGTGTGTGTTGTTATGAGGAAGCGCGAGTAGAACTCGCGTTCGGAGGGTGGTGCTCAAGCGTCAACTTTAGGTTACAATATCTCCGGATGTAATTAACATTTTACAATGCAACAAACGGCACTGATTACGTATTTGTTTATATGTTGTGATGTGCTAACAAAACTAACGTGGTTCCATTAAAAAAACGTAGGTTTGTATTAAAAAACATACTTCCGTGCATTTTTGTATGGTTTGTATTAAACAATTACACTAGCCCCTCTCCTCACGTTCGGTCTGTGGAATCGGTTGGTCAGTATTGGATGTGGTTTACGAAATATATCCAGCGGTAACGTTAGGTGACTCACCCTGTATAGATACTTCATCCGTCCAGAGAATCGAGAATTTCGACGATTTTTGCCCCTTATCGATATCGTTACTGAGAAGATATTGGTCCTGGAAATTCCAAGACTTTCAAGAATGTTTCAGTTTTGTTTATTTATTTATTTGACCTGATCAGATTACTGACCTCAAACCCTCTTTTACATCGGACCAGGGTTTCACATCTGCGGTACATTTTTTACATCATAATTACCTAAAAAATAACAATAACTTTAATATGACAAATGGTAATAAAATGATTTAAGTGTCTGTAGAGACAATGTACACCAATCAGCCAAAAACATTATGATGACTGTCCACTGCACGGCTGGATGCCTCCTGGTGGCGTTGCGGGCACGTGACACAGTAAAAGAAGTGTGTAAGACGAGTAGAGGCGGATGGGGGATTACCCAAGCGAAGATATGCGCTGCAAGTGGAGAAATCCACTGAGACAAGCGACTTTGCCAAAGGGCAGATTATTATTAGGTAGAGCCAGTGCACGAGTATTTCGAAAACGGCGAAGCTGCTCGAATGTTCACGTGCTACTGTCGGGAGCATCTACGTAAATACGAGGGTTGACTGAAAAGTAATGCCTGCACCTTCGTAACTCTTGAACAGTTGGCAGCATTGTTATGCGGCAGGTACTGCCTTGTTCCGTAGCCTCTTCTCTACAGCTCCAGTTGGCGGGAAGCCTTAGCATTGAACCGTTCTGTTGTTACAGTTTAAAGTATAGAAACCTGTGCAGACGATCGGTCAATGCGATTCAAATAGCGTGCTGTCATTGAATTTTTGATAGCAGAAGGTGTCACCCGAAAGGAGATTCATCAGAGAATGAAAGCAGTTTATGGAGATTGTGTTGATGTGAGTACTGTGCGTCGTTGGGCGAGTACGTTTAAAGATGTTGAGGCGGGAACACCCGATCTGCGTGACAAACAAATAGTTGCACGTCCTGTGACAGCAACCACCGAGTTTCACAAGCAAAATGTTGACAGACTGATTCAGAACGATCGTCGTATCACTCAGAGAGAAATTGCAAGCACAATCAGCGTTTCACAAAACGTGTGGGTCACATTAATTATTGCTTTGTTTGGCTATCGGAAGATATGTGCACGATGGGTACCCCGGATGCTGACTCCTGAAATGAAAGCGCATATGCTTGAAATTTGGCAGGAACTCCTCTCGCGTTACGAGTATGAAGGTGACGCCTTTGTCCATTCAATTGTGGCAGGAGACGAAATTTTTTAAATGTTAATATGAGCGCAGCTAATCGTCGACTTTTGGAAACGCTTCACGCAGGACATTTTGCGATGTAGATAGTCATGACTGCTAAGTATCAATGCTGTAAACAGTCTTGGCCATAGCGATTCAACATATATTATAAATTAACTTGAACGTCAAGTGTAATTTGTATATAATTGCTGTTATGCACTCATAAAAGGGTCCGGATCACTCGTGAGCATAAGTCGTAAACAATATGTTTCTTAAAAAAAATATTTTCTGTGTGACGTAACGGGCCTCTAAGCTTCTCGATCAAACCGTAAAACATCCTGTGTATTGTAGCGAAGGTAGCAGCTACAGTTTTGAGGGAGAGCAGAAGGTTACTGTGTTCAGTGCGTGTGTTCATTAATGTTCGTGGCTGGAAAGGGATGTTTCTGAAGTGATCAATAGCAACTCCATCTCTGGCAATGCGAAGAGAGATCCCATTCATTGTGGTATGCGAGTGATAGTGTTGAGTCAGTGTAACGTTTTCGTTAAGCATAAAACCAGAATTTCTCTGCTAAGGATAAAAGTGCGTAGCAAGACATAAGTTTACAGGTAAGGAGTGGGCGTTGTGGGAGATCATACATGTTCTACACCTGCTGTGCTATATTTAGGAAAGAATATGAAGGAGGGAGAAGCAATACATACCAGTTTAAACGAAGATTTAGATCTGAGGGTGGCTTAAACCGTGACGTGCTCTATATAACGGCAGTGAATTTGATTTTCTATGGGAAAAATCGTGTGTATGACGACAGTAACACTTAAGATAAGTTCTGGTGTAGAAGCGAGCAGATGATTTCTATGGATAGATGTGTCAGTAAAACGAACGGATCGGGTGGGTGGGAATACACATGATTTTTCCTGTAGAAAATTACATGCACTGCCGTTCTATAGAGCACAGCATTGATATTTTGCAGTAATGACCATCTACATCGCGAAATGTCCTGCGCGAAGTGTTTCCAAAAGTCGAAGAGTAGTTGTGCTCCTATCAACATTAAAAAAATTTCGGAGCACCATTATGCTGCAAACAGAGATTGCTGCCCCCAGCAAGCGGTAGGAATTCAGCAGATCCGTACGTGCTTTTCCGATCTGAATAAAGCTTTCCACAACGTAAAATGGTGCAAAATGTTCGAAATTATGAGGAAAATAGGGGTAAGCTACAGGAAGAAACGGATAATATACAACATGTACAATAGCCAATCGGAAATAATAGCAGTGGAAGACCACGAACGATGTGCTCGAACGAAAAAGAGTGTAAGACAGGGATATAATCTTTCGCCCCTACTGTTCAGTTTATACATCGAAGAAGCAATGATGGAAGTAAAATAAAGATTCAAAAGTGTAATTAAAATTCAAGGTGAAAGAATATCAACGATAAGAGTCGCTGATGACATTGCTAGCCTGAGTGAAAGTGAAGAAGAATTACATGATCTGCTGAATGGAGTGGACTGTCTAATGAGTACAGAATATGGACTGAGAGAAAATCGAAGAAAGACGAAAGTAATGAAACTGGCTGAAATGAGAACAGCGAGAAGCATAACATCATATCTGGGGATCACAAAATAAATGAAATTAAGGAATGCTGTTAGCTAGGCAGCAAAATAACCCGTGATGGACGGGACAAAGAGCAGACTAGACCTGGAGAAAAGGGATTCCCGGCCAAGAGAAGTCTACTAATATCAAACATAGGCCTTAATTTGAGGAAGAAATTTCTGATATAGTACGTTTGGAGCACAGTGTCGTATGGTTGTAAAATATGGACTGTGGGAAAACCGGAAAAGAAGAGAATCGAAGCATTTGAGATGTGTTGCTTCAGATGAAAGTAGAAAATTAGGTGGCCTGTTAAGGTAAGGAATGGTGAGGTTCAGCGCACAGAGAGAAAAGGAATATGAGGATAAGTGATATGGAGAAGGGACAAGATGACAGGACAAAAAAATGGTTCAAATGACTCTGAGCACTACGGGACTTAACTTCTATGGTCATCAGTCCCCTAGAACTTAGAACTACTTAAACCTAACTAACCTAAGGGCATCACACACATCCATGCCCGAAGCAGGATTCGAATCTGCGACCGTAGCGGTCGCGTGGTTCCAGACTGTAGCGCCTAGAACCGCTCGGCCAGCCTGGCCGGCAAGATGACAGGACATCTGTTAAGACATCATGAATAATAACCTCCATGGTACTAGAGAGAGCTGTCGGGGAGCGGGTGCAGACAGTAGAGGAAGACAGAGATTGAAGTACTACTCTGAGATGAAGATGTCAGCACAGGAGAGAAATTCGTTGCGGGTCGCACCAAACAAGTCGGAAGACTAAACAGGCAAACAAAAAGGTATGGTATCCAGAAACTGATAGTACCTCTAGCTAGGTGTGACTACAGAGGTGCACGCTCCAAAAGGTGATTACTAACTTCCCAGCTCAAATATTGTAAAAACTCCTTCGTTGATCATTGATCATATCTAACAGCAGTTTTTTGTTTTTTTCTCATAGTGTCAGATACGACTGATACAACTATTAAAAACGCTTAGCCGAGCCAAATTACGTGACCTGTCAGCATAATATGTGCTTCAAAATTCGTACCAGTTATAGGTGTTGTTGTATTCTCCAACAGTTTATTGAACGTAACTTCTTCTACAATACAATAGCTGGTTGTACAATAGATGTAGACGTCCGTCGATCTAGCCGGAGATGTGGTTCCTCTCGGTCGGCTGGTACTTCGATCGGCGGTGTAGTACAGCGGCTTCGGTGATATCCTCTCGGAGACTCTGCTATAGCGGTTGCCATTAGCAGCGGACGAAGACTGGTCTGCCTTCGACCGGCCGGTTCTATATAGTGAGCTGGAGGCAATAGAAACCCGGCGTAGGAATCCGTGGCTGGATATGTCGCGGCGACCTCTGCAAGGAAAGGTTCCTATTAATCGACTGGAATATTCGGCGTGTTTAACTGATGTCTTCGCCTGTTTGGCTGTTGGTTTGTTTCCCTCATAGCGTAGCTGTTATGCGGTGCTGCCTGCCATTTAGGGGAACCAGATTGCAGACAGTACAGGTGTATTGGTAAATCTTCTTATCATAGCGTCGTCAAAAGCAATGGTATTCAATGTGGATGTCTCCTGTTACGAAAGCGATACCACTAGTATATTTTCCATTGGACCTTGCCTTGCCATAATACTCAGTCGTGTAAGCGACCGCTCAAACAATATGTAGTTAATACTGTATCTAGACATGCACATGTAACGTTGTGAACCGTGACCAGTGCAACAAACTCATATCCACAATTCATAAGCAACAAGTGGTAAAGAGTAAGTTTCTGAAAAAATGGCTCCTTTGTGTGATTTGTTGTCTCTCAAAGTTAGCTTATATGTTGCTGGAACAACCTGAATACATATGATGAAATCTTCACTTTCCCTACTTCTTCTCGCCCACATACATCGAAGACTCTTCTCTTTCATTATGCCTTCGACGACAAAGATCTAAATCGGTTCCACTTTCGTGCAGGTAGCTCCGAAATTTTCACGGCGTTAGCAAATACTCGGCACTCTTTATTCTTCAACAAACTCCTTGGGGCTAGCTTTGTGGAAGTCTTATAACCCATTTATCATACCATTTCTTTGGATGAAAGAATGTTGTGTTATATCCTAACTACTCTACACATTATTCATGAACTGTCCTAATCCTCAATGAATCACAATGATTATACCGCTATTGCTACAGACTAAGAACAGAGGTACCTTCACATGCTGCAGGAAAACACAAAGAAGCATCAGAAACTAACTTCACTTAAGAAAGTTTCTAGATCAAAATCAAACTTGCTTCTAACAAAGTGCGACACTACCCATAAACTTCCTGGAGCACTGGTTAAGATCTTCGTTTTAAGTACTCCCTGTCACCTCTCCGCCTCCTCTTTTTCCTCCTCCCCCCTCCCCCTCCTCTCCCTCTTCCAGCCTGTGATCGAACGGATGACTTATCATTCTCTCCGATCTTCCAGTTCTTGAAAACAGCTCCTCGAACAGAAGTGAATATACGCGTACCGACCTTGGCTCAATAGATCAATATTTTATAAACGCTAACTATGACCAGTAAATTATCTTAGCAATTATCTGAAAACCTCAACATTGTATTAGCAACATTTGTGTAATTTAAACAAATGACAAGTCAGCTGACGACACAAACTGAGTATTGTATTTGACATGATATTTCAATTGTACATCTACATGTTGATCACTAACAGTGTAACACCATAAAGGCGGCATGCAGCAAATGTCAAATTGGACTGAAATGTGTACTACATGCTTGAGTATACAAACGATTAGCATTTAAGTGTAGCCGCGCAATGTAGATAGAGTAACGATTGGGCAGCAGTTTTCTCATTTAAATATTGCATGTAAATGTTGCTTCTTAGTTTCTTAGTGAGAAGATAGTGTTCTGTCTCGTGCAAAAAGGACCAACACTTGTCGCAATTCAACAACAGTCTTGCCCTATTCAGACTGCTGTTTATCGAAGCACGATATTGATGCTTACTTTGAGTAGTATCCTACTACTGTCATGCAGATATGGAATCGATGGGTCAAGGGTGCAACAATGAAAGTTCGTGATGGATGTCACAGCGGCCCCGCGCGACTAGTACCCGAGAGGGCAGACGTGTTATTTCGTTGGCTGTTTAGTTTCACACAACCATGTAACACCTTGTATCAGGAAACAGGCTTGTTCTGCAGCATGACAAGTGTCCACACGGATAGTGCGACGACGTATGGAGTCCCGTAGCAGCAGCACAGAAGGGCGGGCCCAGTCGCCACTCTGGACACTGGGGTATCAGGACTTTATCTTTTCAGAGGAATCCCGGTTCCACTTACAGAATCAAAATGGAAGTATCCGTGCGTGGAGGCTCTGAGAAGAACGAAAGTTCCATTCGCCATCGTCATACGGGCCAAGCATCTGGCGAAATAGTGTGGGGTGCAAGAGGATACTCTACACAATCACTTTTAGTTCGTATTCCTCAAAATCACTTACAGATTCAATCATGTAGTCTTCCTACTACACCGAGCGAGGTGGCGCAGTGGTTAGCATTCGGGAGGACGACCGTTCGAACCCGCGTCCGGTCATCCTGATTTAGGTTTCCCTTGATTTCCCTAAAGCGCTTCAGGTAAATGCCGGGATGGTTCCTTTGAAAGGGCACTGCCGACTTCGTTCCCCATCCTTCCCTAATCCGATGGGACCGACGACCTCGCTATTTGGTCCCCTCCTCCAAATCAATCAATCACTCAGTCTTCCTACTACTCTATAAATGCACTGTAAGTAAAATTTCGTTAAATTCTATTCTTCGTAGTGTTGCACTTTTAATGGTCAGCAACATGAGTGAATTATTTCGCGGGCAAGTAATGCGTAAAAAGGCAGATTTATTTTTAAAGCTACTTGCAAAAGATCTGCATAGTCATTTTTCATTACTAACTTTTCTTTGACTATACCTTCCACTACTCTGTCAACTTCCTGCTTTGTTGGGACAGCTTTCTCTCTCGCAACAGTTGAGGATAACAAGGTAAGCTTCCAGGAAGCGGAAGACTGAGGGCGGAGTGTTTGGTGTGTGCGCAGCGGAGCAGACAGGGGGCACGCGCAGTCCAGGAGGCGCCCGCATCTCGTGGTCGTGCGGTAGCGTTCTCGCTTCCCACGCCCGGGTTCCCGGGTTCGATTCCCGGCGGGGTCAGGGATTTTCTCTGCCTCGTGATGGCTGGGTGTTGTGTGATGTCCTTAGGTTAGTTAGGTTTAAGTAGTTCTAAGTTCTAGGGGACTGATGACCATAGATGTTAAGTCCCATAGTGCTCAGAGCCATTAGTCCAGGGGGCGGGTCTCGGCGCGTCCAGCCGCCGCCTGGGCTGTTTAGGGGCGGCTTTGTCGCTGGCAGGCAATTAACGGAGTTGCCGGCGAGGCGGTCAGTGGCTCCAGCACAGGACAACGACGCTGCACTGGCGGCCGAATCCCTGCAGATTGGGAGATTACAGCTTGCTTAACGAGGTGCGACAAGTACACACATTGGTTGGAGTCTTAATCAAAATACAGTGGAAATAGCTTTATGTTCAAAAAGCAGTAAATAGTTATTTTACGGCGACTCTTGGGTAAAATAGCTTGTATATTTGTGTCTCTGCAGTCTCATTAACGAATATGTTCCTGTACTGGACCTCGTGAGCGCCACCAATTTTGTATAGAAATTAGAAGTATATTAATACCTTCAGCTGCTGGCGGGCGTTGATATATATCAACGAGGACATGTGAAAATGTGTGAGCCGACCGGGAATCAAGCTCCCCGCTATCTCCTGCTTACATGGCAGACGCTCTACCCATATTTTTTTTTTTTTTTAATCGTTGTGTTTGGTCGTTGCGGACGTCACATGACATCCGTTCAAGTTCTTTTGTTGATCTTTCCACTCAGGTTTTTTAATACAGAGGCCAACCAGCTCTCTGACCGAACACTCTGAGCTACCGTGCCGGCATCCATCTGAGCCAACGAGGGCACAGAGGATAGTCCGACTATCTCGCGCACGACTCCCGCGAGACCCACATTCTCACTTTGTATGTCCACACACTACATTCGTAGTGTCCCTTCCCAACACACTCATTACTCGTGGAAGACATTTTTACTTACCAAGTCCCGTAAGAGTTCGGGGAATACGTGTGCATCCTCAGAGAAGAAGAACGGCATGGCCGGTATTGCCAGAGCCATATACTTATATGGATGTGATGTCTGTGCTTTCGGACATGTCCGAAAGAACAGACACCATACCCATATAATTTTCTATAGGGTGAAACAGAACTCCACCGACAAAATTCTGATGTTTCTTTAGGGACATTTTCTGTGTCTTTTGATATGAGATACCAATAATCTCCAGCAATTCATTATAGAGTAATAGCATTTCGTTTGTCATCCAACCCCACTTACCTTTGTATTGTATTTCACCAAAAATATCTGCGCGACAGTACAAATATCGACTGTATGTTCCATTCGCTCACGGTACGTTACAGTAACAGTAATGCCCACTTTACTCTTTGGCGTCGAGTTTTCATTCTGTGCTGCTCGGCTCTGACTCGTGTCTGTTTGCCTGTCGGTGCTAATTTTACGTTAACAGAGAGACAGACCAGTATGAATAGGTAGGCCGATGAAGAATTTGCCGATATACGTCTGGTGTATAGGTTTACTAAATGCAATGGAACAGCGATGCTGATGTGTTCCCTCAGCGACAGCAGGTACGTCACTGTTCTTGTGGTTCTGACGGTGGTTGCATTGCTGTGTGTTTTCCTTGTATGTTTTGGTAACTCAATATTTCATGCTTTTCGCTGATGCAAAGTTATTTACGCAGAAACAAAATTGACTCGGGTAACAAACCAAATAAATCATTATTACATTACTACTCTGTAACAAGCTGCCAGTCTCTCATACCAAAATATTCAGAAGATATCACTGAATAACCGCCAAAACTTTGTCGTTGGATTTCGAGTTTACCCTACATACATCTGTATAACATACATCTATTAGTGCTTCAGCGACCACGATGCAACGTGGTGGTGGATTGTAGTTTGTTTCTGTTAACGAGGATCTTGGATGACTGCCTCTATTGAAAAGTTTGCAGAAAGTCTTATAACCATTAACTCCTTACCAACCCCTTGAGGTGAAAGTTGTCGCCATAAGTGTTAACAGATTCATCCCACTGCGAGACAAGACGGTCAAAATCGTCATGGAAAAATGTTTGTCGTTACCTACGGAACCATGGCTGTACCCAGGCGTGCACCTCTTCGTCCGAAGCAAATCGGGGGCCACAAAAGTCTTCCTTCAGCGCTGAAAAAAATAAGTAAATCGCATGGGGAGAGATCTGGACTCTACGGAGGACGCGTAAGGGCTTCTCAGCGAAATTTCTGGTTTCTGTTCAGAAATTTGGAATTTGTTGTAAGACATCGAAGAATATTTCCGCTTCACTCCGTATAGTTTCGTGATGAAGTGTGCTGTTGAAGTAGATAATCAGCAACTGACTATATTAGAACACCAGGACAGTCTTTTGCATTATATGGATCGCCTTATGAGCGCTATCCACCGGCCCCTGAAACACCCATCCCAGTATCTTCAGGCCAGTTACAACGCTGTTCCCTAGTGGAATGAGGTGTGCCCCTCAGCTCATCCAAGTGTACGGCTCTGACATGTTTCATATACGGAGAACTTCGCAGTCTTTCCGATCACGGGAACGAATGCGCTACAAATTACGAAAGATAACAAGAAGAAATTGTTGAGAGACTCTTGGATCAACTGTTCCACTTGCTTATTTAGAATGTGTGGAGGTGACAGGATTTCGAAATAACAGCATCTATACCTATATTCATCTCCCACACAACAGCAGAGCATTTTGTCAAAACTGAGCTAAACAAGCTCACACACCAGCTCACGTCCCGAAACTGCAGCTTCGTGTACTTTGCTCTGGAGAGTGAAATATTCATTCTTGAATTGTCTAACATTTTCAAAGTCTTGCGAAACGTATTTTAATATTTTCAAAATACATTTTCAGTCTGCAGCTGAGCGTGCGCTGATTTGAAACTTCTTGGCAGATTAAATATGTGTGCCAACCCAGGACTCGAACCTGGGATCTGTACCTTTCAGGGGGAATTTCTCTACCGATTGAGCTATTCAAACACGTCTCAGGAACCGGCAATAGAGATGTACGTACTTCCACCATTACCTCATCTCCTACCTTCCACCATTCGCACTTCTCCTGATTACCTTGCAGGTCTAGCACTTCTTAGCACAGTGCGTTGCGCTGGGTAGCACGCTCCGTAGAGCACTTGCCCGTGAAGGGCAAAGCTCCAGAGTTTGAGAGCCGGTTCGGCACAAAGTTTTCCCGCAGGGTATGCATGAGACCTTCTATGATGTCTGTAAGGTAGGAGATGAAGTACTGGAAAAAGTAAAGCTATGAAGGTACATCGTGAGTCATGCTTGGATGGCTGAGTTGATGCGGATTGTTGGGTGCGGTTTGTTGTGCACATTAGGGGTTTCAGCGGCAAACGTGGGTTTCCCAAAATGGGTGTCGATAGATCTGGTAAAATTTTTCTGTTTGAAGAGAGATGGAAGGAAAGAGGAAGTCCGTTTTGACAAGATTACATCCAGAAAACAAAAACCGTGCTATAGATTGAACAAGAATTTTGTGAAACCGCCAGCAATCACTCTGAAAGTTACCAGTGGTTTATATTCTGCGCTGACAACAATCTAGCTGGATAATCTTTGCAGCAGACACTGCCACCACAATGACAACCAAACACCCCGATTATGCTCTGTTGGCAGCAAGAATTGCAGTTTCAAACCTACACATAGAAACCGAAGGCTTATACGCTGTAATCTATGATTTGTATAACATGGTCAGTCCTGTGACGAAAGGGAAGAGTCCTCTTATAACAGAATTCCATCATTAAATTAAAATTAAAACTGTAGAAAGGCTTGAAGCTCAAATAATTTCAACAGATATTTTAATTACAACTACTTTGGCTTCAAGACACTAAGACGTTCATACTTGCTACACATTAATGGAAAAGTTGTTGAAAAACCTCAACACATGTCGACGTGTTTGGCTGTTGGCTTATCTGTCGAGGACATAGACGCTGTCATAAAGACCTGAAGTCTGTTATCTGAAAGACACTTCTCCTATTCTCTATGAAGCTGGCACTTTGAAACTTATCAAGCTGTTTCCTGTTGTGCGTGAAGGACGGCAGTATTGAAGGCATTTATGATACCTTAAAGCAGCGTGCAATGATTTCCAAATCGGTAGGATGTATTGGCCTTAGCGCTGATTGTATTTTAAATGCTGCTAGTTATATTGCTGGCATAAATGGTATGTCCAAATTCCTGATTTCTATGCTGCGTGTGTAAAAAAAAATACGTTCACATCACTGCAATAATAAGAGACCTGGAGCATTTCCAATCTATCTGGAGCCATAGCATGCAGACGTCTCTGTATTCTTGGATCTGTAAAGGAACACAGAGAAAAATGAAGTTCGTGCTCTTGATCTGTTGTATGCCTTGCGGATCACAGATTTATTCATGTGCCATGTAGAGGTCAATGACATATGGACCTTACTGTGCCCCCCCCCCCCCCCCCAACGATTGTTTTGACGAATAACTTAGCAACTCTGTACAAAATGTCAAGATGAAGGAAAATATGTATGCAAATTGAGGGCTTAGCAGTTGTGTGGTGCTATTAAACAGTCACAAATGGAAACGGACACACCTTACATGCTGTACAAGGATGCCTGCAGTGAAAAATCTAGCAAACAAAATATGGGTGCAATAAAATCCAGCAGCTCATGTACAGGCATTATTGAGAAAACATCGCCAACAGAGATTGCTGCATGCAATCTTGTGTTCATAGCTGTTAATATGTTTGTGAAACCTGACAAAACATATTATATTGACAGGTTGAAAGACGTTTCAAAAACTGTGACCAGAAGTTTAAATTAAATATTTGAAGTCAATTGTTGTCATGCACCAGAAACACATAAAATATGCGACATCGTCCTATTTTTATTGGCGTTCATGGCCTTTCAGATGCATTTTGGGAGTGAAGAAGATCAAAAATTATGAATCCATATACCTGTAACTGAAACTGTCTGCTACGGAACTTTTGAAACAAGCTGTGAAATGTCACAGGCTTTGGGTTCTTATGAGACTTGCGGAAGAATTCCTTTAACAAAGGCATTTTGCGTTTTGATATGTGGGACGTTAAACCTACTTCACTTGGGAACTAGGCTGCTCTCAACGAAAAAATTGCAGTGCATGTTCACAACTCTCGCTTGTTGGCCTCAGTACTAGCTGCATCAACTGCCCAAATTCTTTGATACAATGTATCGTTTAAGCCATAAACCAGCAATATATACATATATCGCTGTGTTTGTCTGGAGAATTTCAAATTGTAAACCGGCGTCTCATAACAGATTTGACTAAGCGTGCTCCGAGGAGTGCAGGTATGAAGAGTGCAACAATAGCAAGCGGTGGATCAATACAGAATATCACCGGAATTCCTTATACATAAAAGCGTTATAGAAAACTGTGTGGGAGATATCTCAGGAAACTATTATCAAAATGGCAGTTGATGAGCAGTTTTCGCTGATCAGAGCCAGTCTCTCAACATAGATATTGCTGGACCAAATAATGAAAAACTAACATCAATGCATTTCTGAGCATGGTGAATGGGACTGAAGACTGGACTTCACTATCTCCGTACTAAACAAGTCGCTCTGGCAGTCAAGTTGACTAGAGTAAGTTGTCACGCAATGTTAGCATCTCAGCAAATGGCCTTTCTCGTCAAAGCAGGCAACACTGATGAAGCGCACAATATGAGGGCAATGGTTGTTCGCTAGCCAATAAGAATGGTGGTTTAATGTGTGGTTCAATAAGTATTTACATGCTGCGCTTAAAACTTTAATATTGTGTATGATATTCAACACTGAAATCGTTCTGAGCCTTATTGGCTAAGGAGAAATATGTTGTTATGCTATTTTTTTCTTTTTTTTAAAGTTAGAACTAGTAACGTAGATGTTTATTACATACTGTACTTTCCCAATGCTTCTTACATCTATCATCGAAATTCATATGTTTTTGAGTAGACGTGAAGCCTTTCTTTTTTTGTATTTGTACATTTTGTAGGACACAATTTTGTCTTTCATTTCATATTTTTTTTCGTATAGTGCAGGTGATACGGGATCCCAGCCTTGTATATAGTTATGGTCAAATGGAATATACCTCAAAGAACAATAATGTCCAGTATCTCTCAATAAATGTAATGCATCGCAGTGAATACAAGATAAGCTTACGATACAGAGAGGAATACTTTCGACTTGGTTTTGGAGTGTGTAACATTTGATGCTGCAGATGCTGAAGCTATTTCTTGCTACCAAATCACCTTCTTCATGCACTGTGCAATCCACAATATCTCTACATTGTATCAAGGCTATCTCAAGCAATTTTTTGTAGAGGTTTTAAGTGAATTTTAGATTCTGTAAATTTAGGTAATCACATAAAGTATTGATAGTGTTAGGGTTTACCATATTGAGTGGAATAGGGAAAGATGCAGCAGTTGTTCTTATTGCCTCTTTCAGTTTACAATTATTTACTTACGCATTTAAGTCTTCCGGTTTTTGATTGCCTTGTAGTTATCTGGATTAATACAAAGCAACTGCTTTTACTTTCTATAAGAAGTGTCATTTTCTTTTTTTATATATTTTGATTGTGTTGTGTGCATTGTAGCTAGAAATGAAACTGGAATTGATCTAAGAATGATAGTAATGAAATTTCTAACTCGCAGAGAATGTAGTGAAGAATTTAAATGTTGTTAATATTTATTGTTGAAATGGAGTCCGATTTGTAAATAGTATGAATATGTCTTACAGAACTGACACTACGAAAACAGCTTATGCGATGGAAAAAATAAGAAAGTGACAGTGCCATTGCTGAGGAACTCAATATGAATGTATGTGCGTATGTCTGACCATAAAACGATTTTCCTTTCCACACTGCGCCTTACCTTAAGTTCTTCAAAAAGTTCTTTGTCATGTATAATATACATTTACTGTGCACTGGGCTGAGAACTCCTGAAATCTTTTTCTTTGCATCCACTGCGACTTTTTTAGAGTATACAGCTTATTTTCACATGACGAGTGGTGAGCTATCACAACAGTCCGTTTCTAATAAAAGTAAAAGAAATGGAAGTAGCACTAACAGCGTGTGTATAAGTCAAGTACGTTAGTGATTAATTAAGGTGGTGATCTCTTATATTTCGTGTAGGAGTAATATGTTGGTGATCCGTCATTTTAATTATCTATAGGGCATGTTTGACAAAGTACACTATGTGATCAAATGTATCAGGACACCCCAAAAACATAAGTTCTTCATATTAGGTGCATTCTGCTGCCACCTACTGCCAGGAACTCCATATCAGCGACCTCAGTAGTCATTAGACATCGTGAGAGATCAGAATGGGCCGCTCCTCGGAACTCGTGGACTTCGAACGTGGTCAGGTGATTGGTTGTCACTTGCATCATATGTCTGTCCGCGAGATTTCCACTGTCCTAAACATCCCTAGGTCCACTGTTTCCGGTGTGATAGTGAAGTGGAAACGTGAAGGGACACGTACAACACAAAAACGTACAGGCCGATCTCGTCTTTTGACTGCCAGAGACATACGACAGCTGAAGAGGGTCGTAATGTGTAATAGGTAGACATCTATCCAGACCATCACACAGGAATTCAAAACTGCATCAGAATCCACCAAGTACTATGACAGTAAGGCGGGAGGTTAGAAACCTTGGATTTCATGGTCGAACGGCTACTCATAAGCCACACATCACGCCGGTAAATGCCAAACGACGCCTCACTTTGTGTAAGGAGTGTAAACATTGGACAACTGAACAGAAGAAAAACGTTGTGTGGAGTGACGAACCACGATTCCTCTTCTCAGTGCAGCACTCCGTGATGAATGAACTGCCATTCCCCAAGACACCTTCCAGCACCTGATTGAGTGAAAGCTGTCGTCAAGGCTAAGGGCGGGCCAACACCATATTGAATTCCAGCATTACCGAAGGAGGGCGCCACGACCTTGTTAGTCATTTTCAGCCACGTGTCCTGACACTTTTGATCACATAGTATATATTCAGTATTGAACGGAAATGAATAGACTTTGAAGCGGATATTTTTAAAATTATGAAATGTTGACTGTAGAGTTTCTTCCTGCTGTGTGAACTTTTATCTTGATATTATAGATGTTCAAGTGGCAATTTTACATTTATCACTACCTAAGTGTTAGAAAGTCCGCCCTTCGTGGTCTCGCGGTAGCGTTCTCGCTTCCCGAGCACGGGGTCCCGGGTTCGATTCCCGGCTGGGTCAGGGATTTTTCCTGCCTCGAGATGACTGGGTGTTGTTGTGTCGTCTTCAGCATCATCATTCATCCCCATTACGGTCGGAGGAAGGCAACGGCAAACCACCTCCAGTAGGACCTTGCCTAGTAAGGCGGTGCGGGTTTCCCGCATCGTTCCCCTACGCTCTGTAAAGAAGCATGGGACTTCATTTCCATTTTTTCAACTGTTAGAAATGTCTTCTGCTTCAATCCCTATGCTGATGTACTACATTTTTATGTTAAAGATATGTACGTTGTTTGCTATACCATTGGTAAAAGGATTGTTTGTAGACAGAAAGAAAGAGTCGGCAGAGCACTTCCCTGCACAAGGCGAAGGTCACAGGTCCAGGTCCCAGCGCAGCAAACTTTTAATTCACCTCAAGGATTCACATTTTAATATGCTTTCAGGGTGGTTGCTTTTCCTTTTTTTCCTAGCACCCACCACTGATGCGTAAGAGTTGGTTTAGTCGTTATTTTGCCGACCTATCCAGGTTTATAGCAGACTGTGAAAGACCGCTCATTTTTAAGGTTTGATAATTTGAGTGATGGTGTGAATGTGCGGAACGAGTGACTGAAAATGTGAGAGCGAGTGTGAGTTTAACTGTGTTTGTATTTGACTATCGTTTTTAAAGTTTTTCTTGTTTGAGACACATCGCCACAAATCATTTTAGCGATTGCTACTTAAATCTACAAAACACGTACACACCGTAACCGAGGTCTGCAGATGATACAAACAATGCAATAAATAGTAAATCAAATATAAATTCAGAAAGAGCAGCTAATCACATTTTGATAAGTGGTTCATTGCCAATTCACTGTCATTAAACTTTGAAAAGACCCACTATATGCAGTTCAGAACTTCCAAGAGATTTCCCTCTAGTGTGTGTATAAAATATGATGACATGGAAATAGGAGAAGTTGAGAGTGTAAAATTCTTGGGATTACAACTTGATAACAAATTCAGTTGGGTGCGACATACTAACAAACTGCTAAAGCGCCTAAACAAGTCTGTGTTTGCAATGCGAATGATATCAGACATAGGAGATATAAATATAAAAAAAACTGGCTTTTGCTTATTTTCACTCCATTATGTCATATGGTGTCATATTTTAGGGTAACTCCACAAACCGAGAAAAAGTTTTTAGAGTACAGAAGCGTACAATAAGAGTAAGGTGTAGTTTAAATCCAAGAACATCATATCGAAGCCTATTCAAAGAATTGGGAATACTAACCACAGCTTCTCAGTATATTTATTCCTTAATGAAGTTTGTTTTAAACGATAGATCTCTTTTTCCAACTAACTGCTTAGTACACAGTATCAGTAGTAGGAATAAGAACAACATACATAAAGATTTAAAATCACTTACTCTTGCCCAGAAAGAAGTCCAGTATTCAGCAACGCATATTTTCAATAATTTACCAGTAAGCATTAAGAGTTTAGTTTCAGACAAGTCATAATTTAAACATAATTTAAGAGAACTTTTGGTGGCCACCTCCTTCTATTCTATCCATGAATTTCTCAACAAGTGAAGTAGACCATTTTAAAGAAAATTTATTATACTTTAATTTTTGCCAGTACTTTGTTGTAACAGCCACCTATTATATGAATGATGGATGTATGGAAAGCAGATGTAAGTCGTAAGTCGGTAAGTAGTGGAAGTTTAATTTTAAATCTTGTACATAATTTGACTGTTCTTAACTGAGGATCATTGGAATGAATAATTAACTTTAATTTTTGACAATACTTGGTTGTAATTGCGAAGTAACTAGCTACTGTGTGAATGATGGATTTAATGAATGCAGATGTAAGTATTAAACCTGTCAATATTACAAGTTTAATTTAATTCATCTACCTAATTTTACTGTTTATTGACTGAGGATCATTAAAATTAATGAAACTCAAGTTTTTCAAATTACATCTTTGTAATGTGTTTATCTGACATGTTCCACACCCAGGAGGATCCCCTCTTTTGTGGATCTATGGAATGAATAATTAATATAATCAAATCTAATCCAGCACACGGCGAGACGGAGTCATTCGACCTACAGGGGACCCAAATTTCCATCACCACCAACAAGAGCCCCAGGGGAGTGATGATGTCAGTGTACAGTTTCTGGCAACAAATGCTGAAGCTGACATTCTGGATTAAACCCTCATAAAATATGTTCCATAACAAGTGATATTAGTACATTTGTACCAAATTTATCTTACTAATCGCATATTTCTCTCGACAAATTCAGTGAAATATAAGCTTACATTGTGAACCACCTTCTCGGGCATTCGTCTACTACTGGAAAAGAGAGGGGCTACAACGATACTGACACGCCACGTATTTTGCGTCACACACGTTGCTGGCGGTTTGCGGAAGAAGGTGCACTTAGGTCATCTCAGCAACCCAGCACAGCACGTGCGTCCAGTTACATCCGAATATCGGTCAGAGATCACGGTCACAGTGGGTCATACAACACAACCTACGCCTTTTTGCCAGTCATGCAGTCGCCGACTTTGTCTAGTAGATGCACCAACTTTTCAATATGTCAGTCATTTGCGAAGTATGAAATCTGTTAGTTGCATTCCATTATGCATCGAAATCGCTGAACTACTCGCAGTGATGGTCGTAAATAACATCTAAACTGATATGAGCCCGTCACATTTTTTACTCTTTTATAAATGTTCACTGAGTCAAATGTTTGTGACAGATTAAGGCTACGAGCGTAATCGAGATTCAAACGCGAAACCTTAATTTCTCGGGGTCGCACTTCCGTTGTGCCATCTGGCCCCTCGACAGGCGCCCTATCGTTGTATCGTTGTATTAATAGACCGGTAACTCTTGTCCAAAGAGTCCAACTGCGAGTAGGACTCGCACACTGAATGTGTGTGTGTGTGTGTGTGTGTGTGTGTGTGTGTGTGTCATAACAAGGAACATTTATAGGGAAAAAGAGGCACTGTTGTAAACAGTTCCACTTTTGCTGATCTTCCCCTCCAAACACGGCAAAAGGCTCTCGTTCCATCATAGCAATATTAAAACCCTCGAATATTGTTAATAACAATCACAATCTCTCAGAATATGTTGCTCTAATTTCTTATTTTGCACGGACACCTAGCAACAGCATCCTTAACAATATTCTCATACTAGCGCAGTTTTACTAAACTTTTATCAAGCACTATTTTGAATCAGGAACTAACTTTCATTAATATAATATTTCCACAGTGACCACATTCCAACGTAGTTGTTTGACTTTCTTATACAGACGTAAAATTAGTCCTTGATTGCCCGCTATCACATTCTGTGTTTTCGTCCAGTAACAACTGAAGTCGTCTTGCTCTTGACACATGTCTTCCATTATTTACGCTCCTGTTTCTAAAGAGAACACAGTTAACGTCCCAACATTGTACACTGGTGGCTGATAGTAGCAATACTTACTTAGTGGTTCAGAAAGCGTGAGAGCTGAGCAATGGTGACGCGTGACAATATTAATGTCAGTTTGTTAAAACAGTTCCGAATTCAGGGTGTTTTGTCTTGTATATAAGAATAATGTATAATAACGTACGTAGTAAGTCAGTGTTACGTAAATTAAAAAAAAATTATTTTCACTTGTCATGAAGTGTAGCGTCCTTATTAGAAGCAGTCTTAATCATTTCGATTAACATCACTGTATGTTGATGGTCTTAATAGGATTATACCAATACGTTCCCTGAGGAAGGGCAGTGTTAATTTACACTACAGATTATTCTACATCTGATGGAACAAGAAACAGGTAGAATAAATCACAAAAATTGATCAACTGCAAGTAGGACTCGCGCACTGTGTGTGTGTCATATAAGGAACATTTATAGGGAAAAAGAGGCACTGATGCAAACAGTTCCACTTTTGCTGATTATCTGCTAATTTCCAGACACAAACCGTTAAGCGTCCAAAAAATTTCCCTTTTACATAGAGAAAAGAAAGGTCATAGGTTCGAGGTACTTGAAGAGCTGGAGATTTTCAAGATCCTCAACAAACAGTTACAATTACGTAACAAAAATTTTTTCAATGATTTTAATCCACTGCTCGTGGAATTTTGATGCCTCTATCTTTTACTATATTTTCCCGCCTCTGTTTCCGAAACATGATTTTCTTCGCATCTCATAGACGTGTGCTATGTAGATATTTTCTGGATTGTATAGCTGTTTGTATAATTTTTCTATATTTTCTTGTCCTTTACGTAATAGTAATTTTCGTAAAGCTTAATAGATGGCTCTTAGTTATCTGCTTGACTACTCTGTATTTTCAAAAGTACGTTAAACTTTCTTCCTCTGTATCTCGTCTTTAAAATTGACTGACGTTTTCTCAATTTTTTCTCTTATAATGTTTCAGGTGGGGACGGCATAGCTTGTATTGTTTTCTTGGCAGCAGTTAAAGCCACTGGGTCGATCAGTCTGATGTGCTTCATACCTAGGCACATGTTCCAAAGGCTGGAACATGTTTTATTTTTTGACTTGAGCATATATGCTGTTAATTCTGACCAGTGCTTTCTCGAAATCTAATTTTACATAAGTAACCTTTGTACGTCATGACAGTTGTCATTTTGGTTAATACTTGTCGTCATAATTAATTTTCTATCTTATATTTACAGGGTTTCTCTAAATTCCATTCTGATGCAGACATCAGTAGTGTTGTCGAAATTTAGGTCATTGTACCAAACAGTTATTTGTAACCGGTTGGCTATACAATCCCTATGTTAAAAATTCATACAGCTGCCTCTCTTTTCTCCAAAAGCCTCTTTAATTTTCCTTTAGACGGTATCTACCTTCTCCTAGCGATATTTACCTCTAAATCGCATATATATATATACATATATATATATATATATATACTAGCTTAGCGTCCGCTGCTTCGCTGGGGTAGACTGTTTGGTCTGCACTGATTTTTTTAGTTTCTCTTTAATCGAATTTTTATGTTGTTCACAAATTGCAATACCTTATAAACTTTTCATGTTAATTAAGGCCATAGAAGTATGGTCTTTCCCGAACGTATATCTAACTAAAAAGTGATTCTGGTAATGGAGTCCGGTGGGTTTGTTAACCATGCCTTTTGCATCCCTTTGGTAACATTTGCATATAAACTTTCGTCCTCTAAAACATATTTCTGTATAACTAACCGAAAAGTGAAATATCAGTTTTGAGAGACTTAGCTTTAAATTTTTTTAATGTAACGAAATATACTCTTAAAAATTTTCATCCCTTATTTCACCCCCTTAGGGATAGAACTTCAAAATCAGCGAAACACATATTTTTGTGAAACACGAGTTTTTGTGAAACACCTATTTTTTTATCTCTAACAGAGAAGTCAAATACCAAGTATCATAGTTGTAGCTATAAAATGCTTTAGTAAATCTTTAATAATCAATTATCTTCAAAAAAACTTTCATCGACAATTCTACCACTTAGTGGCTGAATTTCCAGAAACAGTGGGATGTATATTTTTTTATTTTCATTTGAGAAGCCAAATTCAAATTTTCAGAGATTTATCTTTAAAAATGCTTCATAATGAAATATTTCACAAAACATTTCATGCCCTATTTAACCCCTTGGCGGCTGAATTCCTGAAAACACTGAAAAATGCTTTCCTTTTTTTTTTCAGCCGCGAACTCAAATACCAGTTTTATAGATATATCTTTGAAAAATTCATCAGTAGTTCTTTAATAATGATTCATTATCAAAAAAGTCTACATCTACTGTTCAACCCCACCAGAGATTAAATATAAAAAATGATGAACATGTATTTCTTTATTTCTGATTGAGGAACCAAATACAAATTTTCGTAGGTCCAGCATCAAAATTGTCTTAATGGTGAAAAATTTTCAAAAAAACTTTTCATCCTCTATATCACCCCCCCCCCCCCACCCCCCATCCCCCTCCCTTAGCGTGGCAGTTAAGGTGGCGATTATTTCCATCCTTGTACTCAACTGCATGTGTTCACTGTTCGTAAGCACAGCATCAATACAGTGAAAACAAAACGTATGGAACAAAAATCGTATCGTGACTCACGGATGGATAATGCAAGTTATTTTACTTCAAACTTAAATTCAGTGTTACATTGTGATCACATGAGTACATCTGGCCGTAGAAAGACAATAATGCTAATTTCAGAGGAGCCGAGCAACGTCTCTCTGTACCAGTGTTAGCACTTTGGCACTGCACGAAACGGAATTTCTGAGCGGGTGTCGTGAGACCCAGATAGTATAAATCATTAGTAAATGTATATAACCATGATCATTGCTGTATTATTAATTCGAGCAAAACGAGATCGTTGTGACTATTAAATGTAATCAGCGCCATGGTGTAATGAGGCACATATGCTGTATTTATGTGTCACTGCATCTCAACAGACATTATTGACGCTCACTGTAACTGGAAAGACTCTACGTGGCTGAAGAGATACCGGCGCACACGAAAACTCCCATTCCACTTTTATTACATATATTTTCTGAGAGATAAGGGACAGCTTCTATTGTACACCTAGGGCTTGTGTTTCAGAGATTTCCGCTAATAGCTTGTGAATACTATAATGGGTATATTTAGAGCATCTGAAGCAACAAGTAACTTTCATAACCAGCGTCTTTGGTACCATAGAATCATAGGTTTCAGGAGTATGAGTTAAAAATGCTAGTCGTACGTTGACAAAATGCACTGTGGAATAGAGAATGTAACTACACTACGGGCCATTAAAATTGGTACACCAAGAAGAAATGCAGATGATAAACGGGTATTCATTGGACAAATATATTATACTAGAAATGACATGTGATTATATTTTCACGCAATTTGGGTGCATAGATCCTGAGAAATCAGTACCCACAACAACCACCTCTGCCCGTAATAACGGCATTGATACGCCTGGGCATTGAGTCAAACAGAGCTTAGATGGAGTGTACAGGTACAGCTGCCCATGCGGCTTCAACACGATGCTACAGTTCATCAAGAGTAGTGACTGCGTATTGTGACGAGCCAGTTGCTCGGCCACTATTGACCAGACGTTTTCAATTGGTGAGAGATCTTGAGAATGTGCTGGCCAGGGCAGCAGTTGAACATTTTCTGTATCCAGAAAGACCCGTACAGGACCTACAATATGCGGTCGTGCATTATACTGCTGAAATGTAGGGTTTCGCAGGGATCGAATGAAGGCGTAAAGCTACGGGTCGTAACACATCTGAAATGTAACGTCCACTGTTCAAAGTGACATCAGTGCGAACAAGAGGTGACCGAGACGTGTAACCAATGGCACCCCATATCATCACGCCGGATGATAAGCCAGTATGGCGATGACGAATACACGCTTCCAATGTGCGTTCACCGCGATGTCGCCAAACACGTATGCGACCATCACAATGCTTTAAACAGAACCTGGATTCACCCGAAAAAATGACGTTTTGCCATTCGAGCACCGAGGTTCGTCGTTGAGTACACAATCGCAGGTACTCCTGTCTGTGATGCAGCGTCAAGGGTAACCGCAGAGATGGTCTCCGAGCTGATAGTCCATGCTGCTGCAAACGTCGTCGAACTGTTCGTGCAGATGGTTGTTGTCTTGCAAACGTCCCCATCTGTTGACTCAGGGATCGAGACGTGGCTGCACAATCCGTTACAGCCATGCGGATAAGATGCCTGTCATCTCGACTGCTAGTGATACGAGGCCGTTGGGATCCAGCACGGCGTTCCGTATTACCCTCCTGAACACACCGATTCCATATTCTGCTAACAGTCACTGGATCGCGACCAACGCGAGCACCAATGTTGCGATACGATAAACCGCAGTCGCGATAGGATACAATCCGACCTTTATCAAAGTCGGAAACGTGATGGTACGCATTTCTCCTCCTTACACGAGGCATCTCAACAACGTTTTACCAGGCAACGCCGGTCAACTGCTGTTTGTGTATGAGAAATCTGTTGGAAACGTTCCTCGTGCCAACACGTTGTAGGTGTCGCCACCGGTGCCAACCTTGTGTGCATGATCTGAAAAGCTAATCATCTGCGTATCACAGCAATTTCTTCCTGTCGGTTAAATTTCACGTCTGTAGCACGTCATCTTATTGGTGTAGCAATTTTAATGGCCAGTAGTGTATATGAATACATCATTCACCAAAGAGAAAATTGAACACTTGCTATAGTTCAATTCTTTTATCTTGGCGGCTCGCGCATGCCCGCCTAGACGCGGGAGATTGCTGCGTTGCCAGTTGCACACGACGCACGCGCCAAGAGAAGCAGCGCCATAGTATAGCATAGTTCGCAAGCTTACGTTTAGGGGGGAGCGCGCAGTTCATGAAGTAAAGCCACCACGGCCGCATTAACCCTTTCGCTGCTACAAAGACGTGCTCCCTGCATTCCGCGCTGTGCGCGATTTTGTCACTGCACTGCTCGCCTGTGCAGACACATTGTGTTCCGACTGCTTTGACACTCTTTTATCATTCGATTCCACAAAAAGTATTTGGCTCAAAAATTAGATTTTCACTTATCTTCTTGACTGATACCTTCCCCCCATAAATGACTTAATTTTGTTTCGATGTTTAACGCAGTTATTATGCAGCATTAAATATAGTAAACCATTGCACGAAATTTTGAAGAATTTGCAGAGGTAAAGTCCATAGAGTAGACTTTCCGGATGGTCGATTTTAGTTGCCACAATGTTGAGAATGAAATGTGGACAAGATACCTATTTATTTCATTTAATTTAAGTACCATGTAAGTGTCGTATGTAATATTGAGAAATATTCCACCTTTTGCGACTGTAACATAAGTTTTACTTACACTGGGCACGTTTGGCTTTATTTTAAAGCACTTCAATCAATCAAAAGGAAGTAGACAAAATACATTAAACAAAACTGTGGACTTAGTCAAATATAATTTTGTGTGTGGCACACACAAGCAGCATTTATTTGCTAAAACACTGATGAGCCAACACAAACGTTGAATATTGTGCTACCGCAGCACAAAACTACGAAAGGTGACTTGGCAATGGAGGACACAAAATACAGTCCTCTTATGATGCTTCAAAAGAGAGAAACGCGTCTGGTCTAAATAAGTCGCTTATTACAGTTGCAGAAGAGGGATATATTTCAATACCATTGGTAAAACTGCGACTGTGGAACAAACACAAGAAATAGAACATGAATACTATTGTGTATGTGCCATACCTTTCACCGATGGAAGTGCTTTAAAATAAAGCCAAACGCGCCCTGTGTAAATAAAACTTTTAGTACAGTCGCGAAAGACGGAATATTTCTCAATATTACATACGACACCTATGTGGTACTTAAATTAAATGAGATTTTGTTATACAGTAAATATTATATGAAATTTAGGTATCCTGTCCACATTTCATTCTCAACATTGTGGCAACTAAAATCGACCATACGGAAAGTATACGCTATGGACTTTTGCCTCTGCAAACTCATCAAAATTTCGTGCAATGGTTTACTACATTTAATGCTGCACATCAAAACAAAATTAAGTCATTTATGGGGGGAAGGTATCAGTCAAGAAGACGTGTAAAAATCAAATTTTTTGGCCAAATAGTTTCTGTGAAATCGAATGATAAGTGTGTCAAAGCAGTGGGAACACCATGTGTCTGCACAGGCGAGAAGTGCAGTGATGACAAAATCGCGCACAGCGCGGAATTCGGGGAGCACGTGTCTGCAGCAGCGAAAAAGTTAATGAAGAGGCAAAGCACTAGAAATTTCATTCAAACGAAAAAAATTCGTGAAGTAAGGCACTCCAATATTGTTTTTAAATAAAGAAAATACTAAGCACCGCACAAGGTTCGAACTCATAACCCTTTACTTGGCAGCCCAAGACCTTAACCATTCCGCTACCTCAGCTCACCGAACAATGTAACTCCATAAGGACTTTAACACCTGTCGCAACTACTTATAAACACTGTTGGTATGACTATGAATTATTCACGCTTCGTCGAAGTACAATAGGAAATAAACAATTACTGCTGTTCTTTATTGCAAAAAAGCAATTCGTGAGATTGAAACAAACACCTTTCCTTGCTATCGCCTGAATTAGGAGTCTTATTGCTTGTTTGGTTTAATTAATTAATAGAATATGAAGCAATTGGTATAAAGAATGCTTTTTCCAAACTTTCTATAAAAGAAAGTCTGCTATCAAGACATTGCTTTTGTTCTATTAATTTATTTATGACTGAACGTTTCTAAAACTGAAGACACTCGTCCATGCTCTGCACTGCAGTCGAGATCTGGCAACGTCGTTCTCTGTTCATTGGCTGACTGTGTTTTGTGACGTCAATTGCGCAGAACGAACCTAAACTCGGCCGCCAAGATATATGACGCGCACTTTAGCAGTACAGAGAACTGTTGTAGAAAACAAGGGCTTGGAGATGCAAATGTTTCGTCGCTGTTGGCGTTATTCCAGTAACTACGCATGCTCGGTGGAGTCTGGCATTGACTGTGACCTGCAGTGGCGGCGACGGCGCCAGCAGCAGGTGGTCGCTCTCACGTCGGGATGAAGAATTCACGACACCACTTGCGCCGGCTGCTGCTACTGCTGCAGGCCGCAACACGCGCAGGTGTGTGGCGTGGCTGCAGAGTTGCCACACTTTAACCGACGAAGCGGAATCGTCCTGCAGCTTCCCTCACATCAGCTAATCAGGATTTAATTTGTGCGCGGTTCACGGTCAGTGCCCGCATCTCGTGGTCGTGCGGTAGCGTTCTCGCTTCCCACGCCCGGGTTCCCGGGTTCGATTCCCGGCGGGGTCGGGGATTTTCTCTGCCTCGTGATGGCTGGGTGTTGTGTGCTGTCCTTAGGTTAGTTAGGTTTAAGCAGTTCTAAGTTCTAGGGGACTGATGACCATAGATGTTAAGTCCCATAGTGCTCAGAGCCATTTGAACCATTTGAACCACGGTCAGTGGTCGCGTATCCTAACAGAAGCATTTGCACTCTACACTTCATGTCCAGTACAATGAGAAAGTCTGATAAATCTTATTTCCCTTGAATCCTTTTTTAGTTAAAGAAAATAGGGTAAGTATTTTAAAAAATAAATCCTATACAACCACATGACATCTAAGAATCACGACGAAGTGTTCGTCGATGTAGAGTGAAATAAAACGTATGGGACTTTGAGGGAAGCCTGGAGTGAATGATACGAGCAGATGATACACACGAAATTAAAACAAATAGGGACACATTATCAAGACAGTTTAGCGCATATTGGAATATTTACTGGTCTGAGAGACATTTTGTAAGGTCCGCAATGTAAAGTTTATATTGAGGAGAACATAAGAAAGTTTCATATTTGTCAATTTAAATCACACATAAAAGATGTATTAACTTAAAATCAGTGTTACATAAACACACAACATATGATCAACAGACGAACGTCGTAAATATAAGTTTGAAACTAGCACTTAAAACATATATTTTAAAATATCCACAGTATTCTTCCGTTCGATCTTGGAAGAATAATTTCATGTATAAGGTTGAAAATTACATTATCTTTCGTTCCACTGACAACGGTTTATTACTAACCGATTTTAGACTTATTGCACCATCGTCAAGTGACATCTAACGTCCTTCAAGACAGTACTGTGAATGAACAAGGAACCAAACCTTGAAACGTGAAACTACACAAACCACTCAGTCATGACATAAGAATAAGTTACAAATCAGTGACCTCTCCTTACGCCAGCGGCCATGTGCGGTGGTTGCTCGGGTTCCTGTCATATCACCAAAGTAAAACGCTGCTTGGCTTGGCTAGCACTGGGTGACGGTATAGGTCTTCCGAGGGCTGTGGGCAAGTGCGGTGTACACATCCCTTGTAGGGCCAATAGACGAGCTATTTCACTGAGAAGCAGCTCGTCTGATCTTGTAAAGTGACAATGGCTGGGAGAGAGGTGACCACATGCACCTCCATATCCGCCTATGGGGTGAGGATGACACGGCGGTCAGTCGGTACTGTCGGCAGTTTAAGGCCTGTCCAGACGGAGTTTTCTTAGAGGCCTATACTTACTGTACGTAGTATGTTACAACTACACAGGAAAGGAATTGAGAATCGACAGACAGCATGAAAACCCAACTAATATGCTGCAATCCGAAATTTGAAATCCAAAAAAGCCTCCGTTTTTCGCAGGACCGAAGCAAATATTTCCAGGACATCGTCCAACACCACTTTAAAGCATTCCTGAAGAATGAACTACTTAATTAAAAATGAAACTCTAGAACTTTCTTCAGAAGCACTGGTTAGTGATTTATTGCTTTGTTATTTTTCCAATACAGATCGTAATATTTCTATCCAGCGAGTCAGAAAAATTGCACGCTGAACAAAACATTTGTCAACCCCCATAGGACGTCACGTTGAAAAAAAATGGAAATGAGCGTTTGGCGTCATTGGCCGGGAGGCCCCTTACGGGGTAAGTCCGACCGCCTTGGTGCAGGTATTATTACATTCGACGCCACATTGGGCGACCTGCGCGCCGGATGGGGATGAAATAATGATGAAGATAACACAACACACAGTCCCTGAGAGAAGAAAATCCCCGAACAAACCGGTAATCGAACCCGGTCCCCTTAGGACGGCAGTCCGTCACGCTGACCATTCATCTATCGGGGCGGACAGGACCTCACCTTAAAACAGTGTAATGTTGTCTGTCACTTTGGTAATGGCCTCCATTCAGCGATGAAGAAAGTTAAACGGGTCCAAGTCATGGTGTGATAGACACCTCCAAAACATTACCGAACCATTTTCGGCCTTAATTATACTCTCTATTTAATTCAGGTTATGCGCCTCATTAGGCAAACTCTACGCTCAACGCTTTGCAACATTTGCAAAGAGACACATTCGGACTCGTTACGTTATACTATACGACTCCAGTCAGATACTGTCCAATTTCTATGTGAGACTGGAACCCGACTCAAAATGTACATTGCGCGCAGTTCCCTTTGAAATGTTTGTTCAGAAACTGGTTGAAATAGACCAGCATTCCCTGACAGCAATATTTCCGATCGGGTTTGAAACCGGTTGTCACTGACAATGGGTAAGTGACACTCGTCCCTGTCAGTTAGGATCTTTTCCGGATAGTCGCTTTTATGTAGTGTTTCATGGCTAAAAGTCGCTCACCGTTCGTCGTGGGCTTGTTTTTCAGTACACACTCATGCGTCAATAACGGAGTTAAGGTGAAGGGTAACCAGGATGTGTATCTGAAGATTCTCGGTGACGAAGTCTTGCCCTTTATTCATGCAGGGTTATCAATATCAATTGCATACTTCATAAGAGGGAATTGTACCCACATCACACTATATCGACTGTCCAGACCAACAGCCAACCTAAAGGTATTTAAACTGATTCAGCTACTGAAATGTGTCGACTGTTAAGAGACTGACGAGTTGACTCAATCTGAATTCAGCTCTCATACATAATAAAGGCATAACTGATCCATTTGATCAGATAAATATTTTTTTTCATATTTGAATGAATTTGTTTTCATTTTCTTCTGGATCAACAAAGTAATAGTAGTGTGACTTCTTACAGCTATCTTTAATAATTCTGAGTAACAGTGTACTGTATCTCCGGCTCTGTGTTCTCTGGTTAGAGAAGTTGCGTTGATTCATTGAGCCAAGGTTGAAAATAAATGTTAACCAAGTGGCGCCCATTGACCGAAACGGAAACTGTTAGGAAACAGTTGCTAGAGGCCGGTCAGCTTCTTCCGTTGACTGGGAGACGCTGGAGGGAGAATGAAGACATATGAATTACTTGAGAATCCTGTAGCAGCTGTAGGTATTTCTAGGTGTTGTCTGAACGCTGAATCATGTAGGATTTATGTATAAAGTCATTTATGATGGACTCTTATGCTAATTACAAGGGTTTTTCATCATGTATCATAAATATCCTCTTCACACAAACTGACTGAACTTATTAGCTATTACTATTCAAATTATTGAAACGTGTGGCATGTTCATGTTCTTTTGATGCTGATTCAATACTTCAGAAACATTATTATCCTAAGTTAAGAGGTTTTGATATAAGGCTTTCTTTCTCTGACCACGTAGGTGATCGCTTAAGGATGCGCTGAGTGATACAGAAGTCCACATCTTGCCTATACATCTTCTGTGGGAACTGTCGGTAATCACGGATGCTATTTTTGTGTTATTAGCCATCTGTATTGTCTAAATTATATGCACTTCACAATTTCACAGGGGCTACTTTTCTCTCTAGATTACGTAAAACAAATTTTCCTTGCCAATATTGTATAAAAGTCAGCCTAATTAATCAATTTGGGAGTGTTCCTGTGTCTGAAAGTCCATGTGGACTGTATCTTATAAGAGTCCAATTATTATGCTACGATCTAGAGTAATTTGTCTTCGAATTTACAGATGAGCTACCTCTTCTAATATTGAAGCAGTGATACTAAGTGCCCTCTTTTCGTTGTCCTTGCCTACGTGGTATCTCATATTGTTGTACCTCAAATGTTGTTCTTCATGCGTCTGGAAAGCGCACCTTTCTTTATTAACTTGTGCGACGTATTACTCCCTTCCTAAGAACAGTAAGGTAGCGTCGTTTACAATGAGTGTGTCCTACCGATTGTATTTATGTTATTGGTCTTGAATAGCGTTCAAGGGAATGGGATGTTAGATTGCTGTACGATAATTATCATTATAAATACCAGTGTTTCACTTGCTACCAACTCCCATCACCCTGTCATTGAACTGAATACATATGCGCTATTTATGCAGTGCTTAAGAGCAAATGAATCATTAGCCAAGCCATTTGGCCAGTTTTTTAAAGTCCGAAACAGAATCAGGGTAGTAGGATCTTATACAGGGTTATTCGTATGTACCTCCAGGGATACAGAAGACCACTGCTCAAAAACAAATACAGAAAAATGACGCCTGCCATTGGATGGAGCATCTCTCAAAGTTTCTCTTCGTAATGTACCGTGGCGTAGTTGTACCGTGATGCAAGCGTTTCAGAAGAAGTAGATGAATCACTGGGTAATGTCACATCGAATTAGGTCACGCGTGAAGATAGGCATCCCGGGGAACAGGTTTCCAAAGGCGACTGCTGCCGTGCCGTCTCGGACAATTCGTGACAGCGACTTCAATAAGCTACACGTACATACTGACGTTTGCTACATCACAGACTGTCACATTGAGCACTGTAGCATGATTTAACAACTTGGAGAAATGCTCTGTCCATTTATGTGTGTCTGTTTTCTATACGTTTTGGAGTTTTTGAGCAGTGGTCTTCTCAAACCCTGAAAATGCTCTGTATATGATTGTTTCAATATTTCGTTGTTTTGTATCCCCCTCAACCTGGTGAGGTGACTAATTCATGATAAATTGTTGTAGGTTAAGCGAGAGGGACATTATGGTTCAAATGGCTCTGAGCAATATGGGACTGTGGTCATCAGTCCCCTAGAACTTAGAACTACTTAAACCTAACTAACCTAAGGACATCACACACATCCATGCCCGAGGCAGGATTCGAACCTGCGACCGTAGCAGTCGCGCTGTTCCGGACTGAGCGCCTGGAACCGCTAGACCACCGCGGCCGGCTAGGGACATTATGGTAGCACTCCTTACCGAAAGTAACTGAGATTTTCGATTAACCGTAAAATCAAAACAATGTCCCATACTTTTGTATGTCCATCCTTTTAGCAGGAGGTCTCTGGTAATTGATTGATAAGTTGATAATGCTATCGCATACAGGCCTGAAGATGGCGCAATGAAGCGTTGAAACTGGTAGCGACAAAATAAAATAAAATCATAAGAGATAGCTGTAGGTGTTTTTATTTTTTGTCACGAATGTCCCATACGGCTCCTCTGCTCAGGAGTTTATTAAGCCGAGCGACGTGCTGCAATTCTTAGCACACTAGATTCGCATTCGGTAGGACGAGAGTTCAAATCCACGTCCACAATCCAGATTCAGGTTTTCCACGATTTCCCTAAGTCGCTCCGGGCAGATTCTTTGAAAGTCCACGGCAGATGTCCTCTCCCATCCTTGAAACGATTGGTACTTATGCTCGTCGCTAGTGACCTCGTTGTAGACGTGAAGTTAAGCCCTAGTATTCCTTCCTTCAGAACTCAATAAACTGAAAACCTGCATTCAACTTCCACTACTACTTAACATACATCTCGCGGGATACGAACCTTACACTTCTTCCAAAGCAGTTCAAAAAAATTAAGGTTTGGGGGAGTTAAGAACATTCAGAACACAACTCGTCCCTTCGTCAGGTTATCATCTCCGTTGGTAAAGCCTTGGGCACCGACAATGGCATTAGCTACTGAGACACTGGGTCCCACCGGCAGGAATTATTCTCATATCTAAAAACAGGCGTTTCCGATATTTTACGATTTAAATACGTTCAGCGTATGTATGATTCTAAATTTTTATTTCAAATCTCTCGTTAAATTACCTGAGCTCCTGTCAAGCTTACCATACAAACCTCCACAGATTTCTTGACATTGGACCTTATTCTGAGTTCGCTACATTAAGAAATTCTCTGTATGTCTTTGCATCAGCATACTACACGCCGATGGTTGACCACAGTTACCTACAGGCTCAGTTGCGTAGGTACACACTGTAGGCCTTGCGTGACGACGCCATTCTGCGGACAATAGGACGGTAGTCAAGAAAAATAGTCTCAACAATACGGGAAACTTGACATATATGAGCCGGACATACCGTCCTCTGCTTCTGCAGGCCTCATCTGTCATTATTACGTCTAATATCGATTAACACCGAGTTTTTTAGCGTAGGAATATAATATGTAAGAGCTGCCAACACCTTTTGTACAGAGTAAAATTACAACACATAAGCTGCATATTGACACTTATCTGCGCAGTGCCACGGCAAACATTAATCATCGAGACTACAACGTCAAGAAGTAGCACAGCTGCTGATAAGGATAAAATTAATTCTCAAACCATTATTATAAATTCATTAGGCTATACGTTCATGCAAATTTTCGTGGAGAAGTTTAATACCGCTGCGAGAACCGCACAGTGATGCCGCAGTAGTAATTATGCCAGCCATTTGGCAGGGTTTTCAAGCAACAATCCATCCATCACTGCCATCTGTGACAAACGCAGACTGCTGCCCCCGCGATCCGCGCCTGCTGATTACGTAACACTCGTGCTGCGCTTTAATTAAGCCATCAGAGCGATTGGCGTCGTTGGTACGCAGAAGCTCACGACACCCTCCTCATCGTTGTCTCTGTAACTATTAAACTGCAGTGAAACCACAGGAAAATGTGTATTGGAGATCAGAAAATGTACAAACAAGACATAATTAAAACAAAGATTCTACAATAAATCTTAGCTGAAAGTGAAACGAAATAAAATGACCTACACGCAGTATATGGCTGATGAAGACGGAATATAGGACAGAAATTTGTTCGTAGTTCACGTAATTGCTAGCACTTACTCAGACACAAATTAATGCTCAGAGGCAGGTCTATTAACGAGATTTTTCATTGACAGCATACAATAAGAGTAAGCGTATTTATTTCTCTTAGTTTTATAATCAGTTGTGACTTCGCGATATTCTTTACCAACTACTTGCTTCATACCTTGATAGAAAATAGTCTACACTCCATTGATGAATACAGTCACCAAGATGACTAATCTTTGCTGGAAACGAGTCGTGCTACGAAAATCACTGTGTAATCGTTTTGGATGGCGCCACTTTTATCAAGAGTCTGTCCTCACCGTCACCTCACTCCGTTTAAGCCTTCATGCGAAACCCTCATTCGGGAGGAGCAGGGTACAATCACTGTATTCGGTTTAAGTCTTCTTCGTAAATAACTTGACGCAATTGCCGGTGCAGACCTTTGAAAACGGTAAAGTCTATTTCCTGACACACCCTTTTTCAGTCTGAGCCAATGTTTCTTTCCTGATTACTTTGTTCTCGGAGGAATGTTGAGCTTCCTTCTTTTTTTCCTTTCCTTTATGTGATCTGCGAACTTAATTTACGCTTTTTTTTAAACTTCTGGTCACAGAATTCTCGTTCAAAACCTATAGTTCCCTAATTTCAGCATATATTTACAGGAAAAAAGGTATGTCTATCAGGGTTTCTGGACGCTTGCAAACGCATTTTTTGAGAATTTCCGCAAGTTGCGAAAGTTGTGTGCCAATATTTTGTATTAAACTACACATTAGTTTCCTCTTTTAACAGAATATGTATTATTTTTATTCATCATAAATTAAAACTATTGTCGAATTTGTAAGTGACAATAACCTGAAAAACGAATCAAAGAAACAAATCTTGAACAGTTTTTCTGTTGTAACAGATATCTCGCTGAAACTTCCTGGCAGATTAAAACTGTGTGCCGGACCGAGACTCGAGCTCGGGACCTTTGCCTTTCGCGGGCAAGTGCTCTACCAACCTTTTTTTTTTTTAATCTCATTTTGTTCGTTTTAGTTCGTTGTATCTGCTCTGGGCGGACGTCAAAAGACAGCCGTTGCAGTTCGTCGTTGATCCATTAACTCGGTTCTTTCAATTCCAGAGAGCAGCTAGCCGTCTGACCGAACACGCTGAGCTACCGTGCGGGCTACCAACTGAGTACCGAAGCACGACTCACGCCCCGTCCTCACAGCTTTACTTCTGCCAGTACCTCGTCTCCTACCTTCCAAACTTTACAGAAGCTCTCGCAGGAGAGCTCGTCTCCTACCTTCCAAACATTACAGAAGCTCTCACAGGAGAGCTTCTGTAAAGTTTGAAAGGTAGTAGACGAGGTACTGGCAGAAGTAAAGCTGTGAGGAGGGGGTGTGAGTCGTGCTTGGGTAGCCCAGTTCGTAGAGCACTTGCCCGGGAAAGTCAAAGGTCCCGAGTTCGAGTCTCGGTCCGGCAGACAGTTTTAATCTGCCAGGAAGTTTCATATCAGCGCACACTCCGCTGCAGAGTGAAAATCTCATTCTGGAGATATCTCGCTTTTGCTGTTAATCGCTTTAGTTCTAAAAGAGTATTGTAATGTTTTTAACACATCAGACCAATCAATTAAAAGAGAATCAGCAAGCTTAGTTTAAAGTTATTTGTTACAATTTTGTAAATAAAAGGCCAGACACGACGAAGCCCAATTGTGTATGCTGTCCTCGGGCACAGCATGAGCATTACTGTTCGTAACCAGCAGTAAATATCTCTGATTACTGCTAAGAGATTGGAAGATGCTGCGAGTGCGTGTGCTGCGAGGGCACCCAAGCGTCATGCACCAGATATACCAAAGGTACCTCAAGTACGGTCCTCTTATTGGGGTAGCGTCTCTTCCGCAGGAAGTGCAGGATCTATCACTGCTCTCCACTTGACTGTCAGTGGCATGTCAATGGTTGGCCTAGCCTCCCTGCACAATTGAGACAGGGACCAGGAAGATCAGAGGATGTGACACCCACCCCACTAACCAACAAGTCCGAGATGCTGTCTTCCGGTAAAAATCAGCCTTTGAAACTCATTTCACCTGCTGGGAAACTTACTAAGATTCGTGTCAAGGGGAGGTTAACATGAGAAGCTGGAGTTTATTAATCTTCGACAGTTCAAATGTATAGCGAATAATGATACAGCTTAGGCAAATGGCTGCAAGGACTGGGAAGGAACACTATGTGCACTCAGTGTGTATGCCAGAGGGCCTCATTCAACATGTTGAACTAACTATTCCAGCAACCATAGGATAAAACCACCATCATATTCTGATACACGTTGGGATGAACGGTGTCTAGGCTTCGAGGTCATAACTGGATCATACCAGGGTCTGGCAGACAAGGTTGGGAGTACTAGCCATGCTCACGGAGTTTCCACAAAGCTCACAATCAGCAGCTTTGTCACAAGAACAGATCATGGTCCTTTGGTTCTAAGTCGAGCGGAAGACTTGAACCACTGTCTACGAAGGTTCTGTGACAGTCTAGGCTGTATCCCGAACTTCAGCAGATTCGAGTTACGATGAGTGTCTTTGGTTCGCAGCACAGGCGTCATCTGTAGGGCATTGGGCAAATACGTGTTCGAGGCGTGGAGAAACGGGCAGTATGTTGTGAGCCGTGAAGCTGCACGGTTCCGCAAGCACTTCTGAACACTTCGTTCGTTACACGGCGCTTCCCACTATCCAGTTGCTGCAAATTATTAGGAGGCCTCTTACTTAGCAGTCCGTCTACGCTCGCTAACATCAACACCCACATCAAAAACTAGCAATAGATTAACACGTTTCCCACATACGTGAAACGGAACACACTTCCGAACTTTCCACATCTAGAGAGCAACCTTACTTCTTCCTGGATGCGAACTCCAAAACACAGCTCCATTTACGAAAATTTTTACATGACGATATTTCGTCCAATCAACCTGCAGTGCAAAGAGCAAGGCACTGAGATTGGTCATGTCCTGCTAACGCTCATCGTGCAATTGTAAAGTGCTGCTGCCTGCCGACATGTTCGGAAGTTCTCTGTTGGTCCATTACGGCCAGGGGACATCGGCTGGTATGTATTTTTCATTTCAATAAACTTTACCAACAGCCGTACATGTTATTTTATTCTCAAGGCAACCACTTTCCGCAATTCATTTTGCCAGTTTCCGGCCCCTGCATAATAAAAGGGCATACATGTACTAATATAAGGTGTACAAATCAGGCTTACAGGAAGTGACAGGTAATCACAACACCGCTTAAACTTAAAAACGATGAATGTGCTGGATGTACACATAGATTTGATTTAACGCCAATACTTTCATCACTTTTAAGCTTAAGCGATATTATGATTACCTGTCACTTCATGTAAGCTTGGTTTATTCACCCTTGTAATACTACATGTATATCCTTTTGTTATGCAGGGGCCTGAAGATGGAAAAATGAATTGTCGAAACTGGTTGCTTTGAGAATAAAATAAAATATTTCAAAGTGTACGGCGGTTGGTAAAGTTTATTGAATTGAAAAATGTTCAGAAATTTGTTCCCAAAAGTCTACTAGGAAACGGCAGCCATTCTGTGAGAATCACTTGCCTTTGAAGACTGCCCAGTCGGGCCAGGCCACCACCCTCTAACCGGATTAGTGGAACCTAACCTTTTATCTTCCAGCTAGGGAATACCCGCAATTCCCCCGTCACTCGGACACCAGCGCTGTCGCTCACAATAGCGGTGGTCGCAGCCGTAAATGATCTGCCACCTCACCTCCTGACCAATTTTGTTAAACTTGTAGCTGAATACAATTACGCTGCTGTTCCGTAATTTCGTCTTTCTCTTGTTTGCTTTCTGTTACGGTGCTATACATGTTTCTGAGCAGCACTGTCCTTATTTTCCGATTGAGCGACATTAGGCAGGCAAGAAAGGTACTTGATTTCATTATATATTTTTACGCATAATGTGTACAGTAAAATGTTGTTTTTTCTGCCTTTTTCACGACGAACCTGGGAAAGATCTTAGCAGGTGATCAAGGGGTGTTCCACTGACGCAGCCGTCGACAGTGCAGGTCACTAGTCACAAGAACGCCGACGATCTGCTACAGTGAGTAGATCTTGTCATCATTGCCAGCATATTTTTTTGAGCATTATTATAAAATTGATGTTTGAAATGAATTTATATAAATCAGGGCCGGTTTGCGGGCTGCGCGCGGTCCAAATCTCTGCCTGTCTCGGCTTTTGTCGTTCCTTCCCGGTAATACTGGGTAAAGCGTGACACTTCATTTAATACTGTGATGTGGAATTTTTCGGTCGGCGCAGCTCTCTTCACTTAGGCAGAATCGTGGTCTCAGTGCCGTTTACCCTTCACTATTTGTGATATGTACAACGTTCACACATCCAGTGGCTCTTTGCGCAAAATAAGCATTCTGGCGAGTTTCGTCACAAGCCTTTCAACATGAATGGGTATGAAAGACGAAAGGGATGAGAACTCTCAACTTACGAATAAATTATGCAGTGGAATAAGTCACGGGTACTGTAAATTTGCTATGAAACGATGTTACAGTGCCATGCAGAAAGATCTAATTGACAATGAAAGAGCAACAGTTAGGATAGTCAGACAGGATTCATAGTCCTGTACATCAAGAAGCAGTTTCCGTTAAATTTTCAGGCATGGAGCACGAGAAGAAACTGGTATGAATAGTAAAATTTCTGAAGTCGGACAGATTATTCTACTCCCAGTTGCAACAGTTTTAGGTGGAACTGAACGAAGAGTTTGCAGACTTAATATACAACTGCGAAGTACGTTGGTTAAGTCAGGGGGCACGCCAGCAACACTTTTTCGATTTAAAACTAGATATTGTTGAATTTATGAAGGAAAAAGAAGTGCAGGAAGGAAAATTAGAACATTCAAATTGGATTTCAGACATCGCATTTTAACTGGACTTAACAGCACACTTCCCACAGTAAGACCATACGAAATTTACAAAGTTTACTTTAAAGTTTGCGTTTACGTTATGATATGAACTTCCAAACTGTTTTAAATAGTAGACTGGTCCTACAATAAGGCTGGTTTACGACATGAATGTTGGCTTTGCTTGGGATTTTCACGGTAATGCTTTTTATTCAAAGTTTATAATCTGGAAACTTGCAGTAAAATATGATGCAGAAAGAGGCTAGGTCTCAGTTCAGTTCGAATATTTTATCTCCTATCCGAAATGGAAATCAAAGGTATTCGACAGACCGAACGGTGTTAGGCACAGTTGTAAGTGGGGAAAAATGACGTAGGTGTTAACACTGTTGAAAATTAACTCTGAATAGTGAAAATCGACTTAAAGAAAGACGTGACTTCTTATACAAGGTGAGTCTGGAAGGAAGATACATGCTTTGAGGGGTTATTGTATTAGTGATTCTGAACAAAAACATAATATGAATATTGTGGCGTCACCGCCAGACACCACACTTGCTAGGTGGTAGCCTTTAAATCTGCCGCGGTCCGTTAGTATACGTCGGACCCGCGGGTCGCCACTATCAGTGATTGCAGACCGAGCGCCGCCACACGGCAGGTCTAGTCTAGAGAGACTCCCTAGCACTCGCCCCATTTGTACAGCAGACTTTGCTAGCGATGGTTCACTGTCTACATACGTTCTCATTTGTAGAGACGACCGTTTAGCATAGCCTTCAGCTACGTCATTTGCTACGACCTAGCAAGGCGCCATATTCAGTTACTATAATCTGAACAGATAATATTGTGAATCATGTACCATCAAGAGCGACATTCATCATTAATGGATTAAAGTTAAGTATCAAACTAATTACGTCCGCTTTCTGAATTCTAATTCCCTGTCATGTTCCAGACCTCACGTCAGTATAGTCCTTCCCTCCTCACGCCAGCCTGCGTGAGCTAAAACGCGCGCATTTTGGCCTCCTCTAGTAACACGGTGTAGGCTCTTCAGCCAACACAAAAAAATATATGTCCTGTTCTTCACAGTTTCCGTGGAAACTAATGAACATTGAGAAACAGGACAAATTCAGGTGATAGTAAATGAAAGATTGTGATCTAATGCTTTGTTTAATTGTGCACATTTCCTCACAAAAGATGTTCAAAAGTCCACCATCAGCTGCAATGCATTATGCAGCTCTTGGCGACAGCTGCAGTGTTACTGATGTGAGCTCATTCGTACGGTCTTCTACTTGAGCACAGGCAAATAGTTTACGAGCTAAAAGATCCTCCTTTGTGTTCACTCTGCGCTCATAGACTTGGCTCTTCAGACAAGCCCATAAACAGTAACTTACTGAAGTAAGATCGTGTAACATCGTTGGCCAAGAAAAGACTCCACGGCGACTGACGCCCGTGATTTTCAAACAGATGTATGTCGGATGCGGTTAAGAAAAAAGCGTATGTTCATTTGAAGTTTTTTTGTTCAGAATCACCAATACTATCACTCCTACAATGATGTACCTTTCCTCCCGACTTCCCCTGCATGTGATACAAGACTGTAAGACTCTCGTGATACACGGCAGGCAAACCCGACGTGCTTCATTTGCGGCTCAACAGGTCATCTAAAATGTGGGTGTCCGCCTATCACACCACAACGCCAGGACCAAAATAATGACGAAGCAAGAACAACACGCGCACAACTGCTGGTAGATCCGCCGCCAATATGTGAGGAGTTCCCGACGCCTAGTACAGCTGCGCAAGCCGAACTCGGCGCGACGGTAAACAACGTAGGAGAGAACCGCTAACTGGCTGCCTCCAGAGAGACCACACGTACAACGAGTGCGAAACCGACAAACAACATCAACTTCAGCAAGAGGACTAGTGAGAAAGGTCAACAAAACACCAAACACAGATCTCCGAGCAGACAGTAGCTGATCGTAACCTGAGCCAAAGTAATTCTGAGACACTGAGCTCTCATACGATAAACGGATGCAGCCATTTCATCAAGGATAATAGCAAGTCCAGAGGAAAATGACAAACCGAACGAAAACGACAATGCCTTAGCAGAAATACTGGTCACTGAAACATATATAACAGCTGGCGGAATATAAACGAACGGCGGGGAAGCAGAAATACTGGAATATACAAAGAGGATACTCATGAAGGACAGCACTGCTGGCTCCCGCATGGAAGGGATCGGGAAGACATATAACCATTTTCGATATGAGTGTTTTAATATGAACGTGGGTGAAAAGAGACAGGAACCAATCTAAACAGCAGAAAACCGACGTTCCTGATAAGACGACTGCTTGGTCTGCCGATTGCAGTCAAGAATACAAGCCTAACATATTCGTGAAAACGTATGTGATAGCTACCATTAACATAAATGGAAATAAATCCGGCGCCAAGGTGCAATGTCTACGGAACTATTAACATAAAGCAGAGGTGAATGTATCTACGTTTCAAGAGGGAGTCATAATTAAAATCACTAAAGTTTCTGGATACGATATCAATATGAATACGGGGAAAGATTCTGGGACAGGCAGGCGTAACGTGTCAAGAAAAATATACACTCGAAAGAAAGAAAATAGACATCTACTATTCGTAAACATGTAGGGTGTTCCAGAAACGTTGTAACAATCGTCGAGGGGCTGTAGAGAGCGTCTTGAGGAACAAATCAAGGACAGAAACCCATGTCCGGGAATGTCATCCAACGAGGCTACAGAGCGTCGAAGTTCTAGGCTCTGGAGCCTGCCACTAGACCATCCCTTCGTCAGTAAACGTGACTTAGTACGCTGAAGGACAGTAAGCTGAACATCTGGCAACGTAATTTGTCATTTAGTGGTCGCGACTGATGGCCACGATCGCCAGTGGAGAAGATGGAGCTAAGCTGCTGCGTAGACAGGTCTTGTCTCCTTGGAATGTGATGCTCTGTTGCCTTGGTGCATCACGGTTTTGGACACAGGTTTCCGTCTGAAGTTTATTTTTCTCCTGTATACCGTAAAGCGTTGGAGATTTCAGGGGGTTCCAGGAGAAAAATAAACTGTGTATGCAAACCAGTGTCTGAAAGCGTCAGGCACAGAGAAAAAGCGCTTTGTGTTCACAGGAGACAGTGGGTTCCTATCCTCGATTTGTTCCTCAAGACCACTCGAAGTTTGTTGCAACATTTGTGGGATACCCTGTATAGGCACTGACTGGTTCGACAGGCAAACGCAGCAGAAGCGACTTGGTTCGTGACAAAACAGGGAAGTTATTAACCGACGCTCGAGATAATTTAGCTTTAGGACGAGATTGTAACTGTCTTTTGCTTCGGGAAGATTAATGAATTTTAACTCATGTGGAGAGTGAGTGTTTTAACTAATAGATTAGATTTAATAGACATATGGATCCACCTCCTTCCACATTCACTAGAATATAATATATCAGTAGCAAACCTGCTAGTACATTAGACAGAATTTCTACATGATTTTGTTTATTGCAAGATATGGGCAATTTAACTTTTCGTTATCCTACCACATCACGATGCTATACAATAAACAGCAATGCTTCATGGTGCAAGTGGTCTGTCCACTAAACCTATAACTCCAGTGTGATGTGAAACTGCAGTAAGTTGTCAGATACCTCGGCGCCATGCTTCCGGAACCACTCAGTGCGCCCAAGGCCTATTATCTGGTTTCTTGAGATTGCAAAATAGCAAAAATCAGAAAATGCGCCATAAAATTTGCTCGATCGTAGTCTTACTGGAGAAAGCGAACATTAATAATTACTTTTTATGCCTATACGAATTCTATAATGAAGCAACGGATTTGGTTGACATTGTTCTTCAGATAAATGCTTTGAAACGACAATTATTGCCTTGGTACGGTTGCTAGCACTCCTCAGAACTTATATCGCAATGGAAATCATATTGATATGTCACATGACAATGGGTGCCAAAATAGGCAAACAAAAGATCGGTCGAAGCCTTAGAAATGAACAAGAAAATAATTATGCTCATAAGATTTGCATTAAGAGCCATGTTGTTCTGTGTTACACATCACGACGCTACACAATAGTGATAGACTCAGCTGTAGAGGACGCCTTCATTCCAATTCCCCAAAACCACAGTTAATTCGGAAGAAAGCGCAGAACTTCTAGAGAACGTCACGGAGAAAGCAATAAAAGTAGATATTTTACCCTTACAGTTTTATGCAAGATTTTGGTACGTTACTGGAAATAAACTAACAAAACTTAATAATGTAATATTTAAAAATACTGACTTTCTATCAGAATTCTTTGAAGACATGATCCTGTCGATCCCAAAAAAATATACAAAGCAAAAGGCTGGCAGATTTTCGAGCGATTAACCTCCTTAACTGTGACTTCAAGATCTGAATCCGCGTGATAAATGTCAGAACAAAACCACTCGTCCTGGAGATACTTCGATGAAAACAAAAGGGGACGCCATGGGACGACCAATGAAAAATGTACTGTTTCATAAGACTGTCCGATAACGATGAATTTCTATAGTATTTGCGGTAGAATTACTTCTTCTCATCTAAAGCTAAAAAACTGTAAGTGTTCAACATCAATACCGTCACCTACACATATGCAGAAGACATTAGCATCCTTTCTTTTTTCTTTTTAGTCATCAATCTCCTGACTGAAAAAGAAAAAGAAAATTAAATAAATTTTCTTGTCATAATAATAAATGGCAAACATACATTTAAAGTCTTTAGAAAACCAACAGCTACAGACACAATTCTACATTCTCCATCTAACCAGGCCCATAACCAGAAGCTTGCAGCACTAAGACATATGTTACATAGATTAAACAGGATCCCATACAACAAGGGAAACTATGGAAAGGAAATTAGTACAATCATCCAAATTACTAGGAACAATGGGTATGACACATATGTAGTACATAGGCTCAATAAAAAAATAAAAACACAAATACAAAACAAACACAACACTTTCAGAATACAAGAAACTCACAAGCTGTAAACTTACAAACACACACAACAAACATACACAATGACAATATCACGCAGAAAAGAACCAGATGGTACACTATGACTTATACACATAAATTAACACACAGAGCTGCAACACCCTAAAGAGACAGGGCTTCCAAATAGCATATAAGCAAACTTTCCAATCACTCCTGAGACAACCAGCTACCAAAAGGGATAAAATCCTACGATCAGGAATACACAAACTTGAATGTCACAGTTGTGACAGACAAAGGTATGACAGGCAGGAATTTTAAAACATGGTACAAAGAACATATCAGTTGTTGGGAATACGAGGCAAACCATTCCACATTTGCAGAACATTTTAAACACTGTAACCACCAGCCTACAAACATGGAACAAGAAATGAAAATAATGAGCATAAGTAACCGTGACAAATATCTTACACAAATGCAAGAAAACTTCCACATTCAGAAAGCCATCGCTGAAAACAAACATGTGATAAATGAGCACACATCAGTACAGGCTCCCTACTACACTTAATAAAAGAACACAGATACTTCAAAAATTACACTCGACAGTTGGCAATGACATTCGATCGTTGGCAATAACATTCGACAGTCGGCAACATAGACCAAAACATTGCATCAAAACAAGTGTTCAGTTTCTAGTGCTGTGAAAAATGGAAAAAACCTCATGTGGCAATTATAACAGGAGAAAGTCAGCAAAAATGAAACGGAAACGTAATATGCAGAAAATCGTCCACGCAGCCTGTAAGAAGAATTTAAAATATTATTACATCATAGCAAAAACAAATCACCAGAACTGTTTATAGCCTATAGGTACATTGCCCCAAAATGTAAACTAAATAGTACAGATTTTTACATATTCCAGGCCGCTGAAGATGCCTCACAGAGAATAAAGGCGAAAGGCGTATGGCACGAAATTTGTGTTTCATTCAGTTGTAATCAGACGGTGCAAAAAGTAAAAATTATCAGTATACCGTAATCTTCCGATTGGTTTAATGCGGTCCTTAACGTGTACCTCTTCATCCTAGAGTAACAATTGCACCCTACTTTTTCAGTTATTTGTTGAATTTATTCCAGTCCTTGCCTTCCCATACAGTTTTTACCCTTTACAGCTTTCTCTACAACCATGGAGGATATTCCCGTAAGTCTTAACAGATGCCCAATCAACCTGTTTCTTCTTCTCGGCAATGTTTCCCGTGCGTTCCTTTCTTAGCCGATTCTCCTCATTTATTCTTTTATCAGTCCACCTAATTTTCAACATTCCTCTGTAGCACCACATCTCAAATGCTTCGATTCTCTCCTGTTCCCGTTTTCCCACTCTCCATGACGCGCTATCACACAATGTATATTCCAATGTGCTCCACCCAATGTATATTCTCAGAACATTCTTCCTCAAATTAAGGTCTATATTTTATGCTACCAGACTACTCTTCACATGGAATGCCGTTTTACCAGTGATAGTCTGTTTTTGATGTCCTCTTTGCTGACGTTGTTATTTTGCTGCCTAGGTAGCAGAATTCCTTTACTTCGTCTACTTCGTCTACTTCGTAACCATCAGTCCTGATGTTAAGTTTCTCGCTGTTCTCAATTCTCTTACTTCTCATTACTTTCGTTTTCCTTCGATTTACACTCAGTCCATATTCTGTACTTAGACTGTTAACTGCATTCCACAGATCCTGCAGTTCTTTTTCGCTTTCACTGATGATAGCAATATCGTCAGCAAATCTTATCATTGATATCCTTTCACCCCGAACTTTAATCCCACTACTGAATCTTCCTTTTATTTTCGTCATTGCTTCTTCGATGTGTTCACTAAGTGATCAAAAGTGTCCGAGCATCTGGAAGGAAATGACGCGCTCCACCGGTAATGCTGGAATGCAGTATGGTGTTGGCCTACCCTTAGTCTTGATGACAGCTTCCAATCTCGCAGTCACACATTCAATCAGGTGCTGGAAGGTTTCTTGGGAAATCGCAGACCATTCCCCACGGACTGCTGCAATGAGGAGAGGTACCGGTGTCGTCCAGTGAGGCCTGGCACGAAGTCGGCGTTCCAAAACATCCCACAGGTGTTCTAGAGGATTCAGGTCAGGACTCTATGCAGGCCAGTCCTTTACAGGGCTGTTATTGTCATGTAAATCTCCACCACAGGCTGTGCATTATGAACAGCTGCTCGATCGTGTTGAAAGATGCAATCGCCATCCCTGAATTGCTCTTCAACAGTGGTAAGAAAGAAGGTGCTTAAAACATCAACGTAGACCTGTGCTCTGATAGTGCCACGCGAAACAACAAGGGGTGCAAGTCCCCTCCATGAAAAAAACGACCACATCATAACACCACCGCCTCCGAATTTTATTGTTGGTACTGCACACGCTGGCAGATGACCTTCACCGGGTATTTGCCAGACCCACACCCTACCATCGGATCGCCACACTGTTTACCGTGATTCATCACTCCACACAACGTTCTGCTACTGTTCAATCGTCCGATGCTTACGCTCCTTACATCAAGCGAGGCGTCGTTTGGCATTTACCGGTGTAATGTGTGGCTTATGAGCAGCCGCTCGACCAGGAAATCCAAGTTTTCTCACTTCCCGCCGATCTGTCATACTACTTGCAGTGGATCCTGATGCAGTTTGAAATTCCTGTGTGATAGTCTGGATAGATGTCTGCCTATTACACATTACGTACCTCTTCAACTGTCGGTGGTCTCTGTTAGTCAACAGACGAGGTCAGCCTGTACGCTTTTGTGCTGTACGTGTCTTTTCACGTTTCCGCTTCACTATCACACCGGAAACAGTGGACTTAGGAATGTTTAGGAGTGTGGAAATCTCTCTTACGGACGTATGACACAAATGACACCCAATCACCTGACCACGTTCGAAGTCCATGAGTTCCGCGGAGCGCCCCATTCTGCTCTCATGATGCCTAATGACTACTGAGATCGCTGATATGGAATATCTAGCAGTAGGTGGCAGGACAATGCACCTTATATGAAAAACATTTGTTTTTGGTGGTGTTCGCATACTTTTGATCACATAGTGTATGTACCGTAACTAAATATACTTGCTTTGATGTTCTCTACTTCCTCTGTTAATTTGAACGTATAGTCTTTGAACACTCTGCATCTGCACCAGAGCTATTACAGTTATAATTATTTTCTTTTTATGGGCTCTTAGGAAGTTATTACTACGAGGCACGTTGCCTATAATGTTATTCGAAGAATAAAATTCGTTTTCTTTTCTTTCTACAAAAAAAAAATATGTGAAAGTGAGATCATTTATTTTCAGACGAGTTCGAGACTGTGCACTTTTTTAATTGCTGCCTGAAGCTGAGAGAGTTATACTCCTTGTTTTGTAACTTAGTTTTCTATGGTTTTGTTACCAGCACAGCAACGCCGGAACATTATTTAAAGCAGTTCAAATGGTTCAAATGGCTTAGGTTAGTTAGGTTTAAGTAGTTCTAAGTTCTAGGGGACTTATGACCACAGATGTTAAGTCCCATAGTGCTCAGAGCCATTTGCCTATGGGTACGCCTTACAGTCTAGTATTTGATTTCGTGATATCTGTTTGAACATGATGCAATCCAGCTGGCATCTTTTTCAAATACGTCTCCTCCTCTTGTGATTCTTGCATGTAGTATTCGCGATTATCACCTGAAATAATTTGCAGAACCCGTTTAGTCTTTCATTTGTCTCATTCCCAATACCAGTCCCATATTTTCCTGTAACTCTTTATTCTGTTCCTTCCCGTACAATTGAGTTCCATTCCCCCATGGTTATTAGATTTTCTTCCATTTACACACTGAATTATATGTACAATATTTTCATATAGTTTCTCTCTCTCCCCCTCTCTTTATTTTCTGCTTATGACGCTGGCCTGTACACCTGAACTCTTGCTGACGGCCTTGGTTTGCTTTCGAATCTAACAAGAACAACCCAATTACTGAAGTGTTCACAGCAGCTCACTCTCTGCCCTACTTTCCTATTTGTAAAGAATGCTACTCCCATTGTATTCTGCCGTTATTGATATTACCCTACATTCGTCTGAAGAGTTATTCTATCTTCTTTCCATTGCACTTCACTGACTCCCTCTATATCTAGACTGAGCCTTTGCAGTTCCATTTTTACATTTAACTAACTTTCCTACTACGACCTAACTTCTGACTTCCAATCTCCGACACGTAGTGATATTATAAACACAAATAATGAGCCGGAAACAGTTCAACGGATGACTACGGGTTATACTAACGCCTGCAGTTTGAAGTTGAACGAGCATAAATTCAGTATCGTGCTCATAGGAGACAACAGCGACCACTTGGAAACATTTTCGCTACATATAAATGATAAGATAACTCAGTTATGAATGTCTTTAACACCGAATCCACACGACATGACAAACAGAAAGTTAACTTGGGTGCTAAAGATTAACGAGCAAGAGCCGCGCTGAATGGGCGTAATAACCGTTCGTTTAACTGTCTGCAATCAGTTTTGCTTATGAATATTTATATTCTTAGCAAGATGTATCACACGGCAGTGGTGGTACCTATAGGACATGGTATATCGCACATGTATACAGGTATGTTTAGACGGACAACATTTTGAAAGTTTCCCTTTAAACAATGATTTTGGCCCACACAATGGGCGTTTCAAGTGTCAAGGATGTATGTGTACAGCGTACTGCTATGTTCATAAACCAAACACCTGAGCGGCCGCATTGTAATAACCACAAATCTGTTCACGATCCTTTCCCTAGAAAGAGAACATGGCGCCATTTGACGTGAGACACACTAAAGACCAACTACCATTATGTCCCTAAACATTATACAGACTTAGTTATGCAGAGTATTCGGCAATTCCCGATACAAACTTCTGGGGCTGATAGGGGGAGTGACTACATTATATTTTGAATATGAACCCACGTCCGGTAGCGAATCGTTTCCGTGATAAGGCCGTTCGGAAACATGTTTGATAGATAGGTATGCAACAGGGTTGTCATGGTGGATGTGTTTGCGTCGGATTGGCAGATGTTCAAAATGGTTCAAATGGCTCTGAGCACTATGGGACTTAACTTCTGAGGTCATCATTCCCCTAGAACTTAGAACTATTTAAACCTAACTAACCTAAGGACATCACACACATCCATGAATGAGGCAGGATTCGAACCTGCGACCGTAGCGGCCGCGCGGCTCCAGACTAGCGCCTAGAACCGCTCGGCCACTTCGGCCGGCTTGGCTGATGTCATTTGACGTCTATCCTATCTCTCTGACCTGGTTCACAACTTATTCATATGTCTGTTAGTGTTAGAACAACATGCTTGAGCACAGGTTTGCATGACCCTTCTGAAAAGTGAATTCATGGTACTGGAAGAGCTGGAAGTCACTTTTATAAAGATCGTTTTCCACAAGGTCCGACTCCATCGTACCTTTTGCGCCACAATTACGCGGCGGCTTCGAGAAAGAGTACTTTCACTGTCAGCAGGAGTGACTGGTGCTCGAAGGAGACACGGCACACCCAAATTGGAAGAGGCCGCACTGCATTACGTTGAAGAGAGTACACGAGCAATTTCTTTGGCTATTAATGAGTTAAATTGTAAAACAAGTAATATACTAGGTCACACCTAATCAGTTACTTGTAAAAGTGCTCGCGTTACCAACGTGTTTTCAAATGGTTGTAGCACGGAAACGGTACGTTTCGGGACATGGGTTCCAATTCAATATATTATCTACTCACACCTCTCTTCAAGTTCCAGAAGGTGGTAACGAGAATTTCCGAATACCCTGTGTACAGTAAGGACCCCAAATCCAACAAAATATTGGAAAAATATCTGGACGAACGTAATAAACGTAATACATCGAAGATAACATCTGTGTGACGTGATATTGTCAATGAGAAGGTCTCCTTTCCCATTTTGTGACCACTGCCAACTGGAAGGAACGCTGGCACATACCTCTGGTTGCAGATAATTTGGAAGCGGACACGAAAAAAAAAAATCAACAATCAACGGCACATCTGAGACTGCAGTAACTATTGAGGAGTAGCTCCAGAGAGGTTAGTATTTATGCCCCAGTTCTTAACACAACATCTACGCCTGGCTGCTTGGACATTTTACGAAGTGCATGATTATAAACAAAAATGCAACAATTGAAGAAAGGGAACATTTTAAATTAAAAAAACTTCTGCAAATACAAACATCCATTTCAAAACTTTCTTCTTGATATGTTACCATAAGACTGTGGATTACATTTAATTTATTTGAGAGTGAAAAAGTTGAGTACACGATCAGTGGTTTTTAATTTGTCAATATGGTAAACGTCTTTCCAGGAGTGTAGGAACAGACAACAGACTCTCTACATAAAGAGTCTTTTATTTTGTTTTTTAATATATCTTCTTCAAGAAAACTTTATCTATATTCCTAGAAGATGGTTTTATTTACTTTACCTTATACCCTTTATTCTTCCCTTCTAAATGACGACATTGTTCATGACACATCGGTGGACGGTCTTCAGTTGAAAAGAATTTTCAACACACAGACCACACCGAATTTAAGTAAACGGCCGAGTAGCACGCCAGCACTACACTGACGAGCGAGAGGAAGAGCTGAAGGAGAGGGAGGAGAGAGGAGCTCCACACTCGCCCCCGCCACCCTCGAAGAAAAAAAATATCGGTAAAGATTTGGCCTGGAAACCGTAAGATTACGGGGTCGACTCTCTGTAGTACCTCGGATATTTCTGTCTGTCTTTAACCTGACCTTCGCTTCTCAATGATGTGAAAATTCGGTAGGTTAAAGAATTGGTTCGTATTCGAATTATGAACTGTAAGTCCCCTTTTCCCACAAGAGAAAAATAGGAGCACGCAATTCGCTGAAGTGGCGTGCGTTGAATGACTCTCACCAGGACGATGATACACACTTGCAACAATACCGGAGCGGACTTCAGTTACATTTCCATCTCTCTGTCTCATATCTGGACACGACAGAGTTGACGGGGTGGCCAGGACTACAGTTTTCCTCAGCAGCAAACAGCCACAAAATGTCGGCAAGGTTACAGAACAGGAACAACGAAGAAGCAGCTAGATGACGCCGGCAGACAGCAGCAGTAATTACAGCAGCTCGCCGGCCCGCCGCAAGACAATGGAGACGTCGCCGGCTGGGACCGCCGCCTCCGCCGCTGGCGAGTCGATCGGGCCAGACGTCTCCAGCCACTGTGCGCCGACACGGAGCACAACAAACCTGATAACTTTTATTACATTTGCGCATATCTTATTTGTAGTTCAAGAAGGAAATCATTGGCTAAAACAGTGCAACAAGCAGGCTGTTCTGTGCTGTGGGAACCGATTACAGCAGACAGTGGAAACTTGTCACGTTTGAAAAACACCGTCAGGCCCCCTTCGAGTTTCGCCACTCCCATCTGAACTCATACATTATACTGGTCCACAAATTTTAAGTTTTCATTTTTTTTACGAAGGTAACGTTCTTTGTAGATCTGGATGCGCTGAACACGAATATCAAGATTAAAACTGTCTCCTAGCTCAGAGTTAGAAGTAAATAAGGTGTACACGTTACACAGTCTCAAATCGGGGTCTTAGGAACAAATCGCAAAAATTACAGCGATTTGCCGCTGATATCCATCTCAGAATCCACGGCTTGGTTTTCGTATACAAAAATCATTTTTGGAGTGTTTACGACAACGGATAAAGATTTATGAAAACGAGTAGATGGCACTCACAGCACAAAAAAAAATTTACTTTAGGCGAGTCTCGTACATGTTCGACAACGTAGCGTGGTTTCTGTTCAACGCATATCCGAACATTACACCGATTCGCTTTACTGGAGGTATGGAAGGAGCTTCGTCGCAGTACACTATATCATTAAGAAAATCATCTTCAGTCTGCATTTTGTGAAAATTTTCTCCACAAAACTCAGCTAGTGTCTTTGTCACTTTCTCTTAAACCTTGAAAGACTTCCGATTTTTAGTGTTTGAGTGACAGGCCTTTCCATATTACTTTCCACACTGTAACACTAGACACTGAATTATAAGCTGACACATTTCGTTGATTTACCTGGACTACGAATGTAAGACTGCCAAACTTATTCAATCGCTGTGTCCGAGACTGTTGGCGGACGCTGACCAGGTTTCCTAAGTGATACACAGCTAATTTCTCAGTAAAACGATTGTGCCAGTTAATAACAGCTTGTCCTTGGTTGGTGGCTTGCGCTATTTAGTCATGAATTGTCTCTGAACTGAAGTAAATGATTTTTATTCATGCAACCATAAACAATACTCCATACGCTCTTAACCATTATATGTCTCTATAATGACTGTTGAAATACACACATCAAGAAAAGTTTTGTATCACCCTGGTTCCCAGAATTCCTGAAGATAGACGTTGATTGTGGATATCGTATCACTGACACAGTCCCTTTGACTGTTCAGAGATGTCACTAAACCCGCCCAAAGATATAAACAACCATGCATGAGCAGCTCCTATTAGACGGAGGGGGTCCGACAGCCGATCAGTCCGGAACCGCGCGACTGCAACGGTCGCAGGTTCGAATCCTGCCTCGGGAATGGGTGCGTGTGATGTCCTTAGGTTAGTTTGGTTTAATTAGTTCTAAGTTCTAGGGGACTGATGACCTCAGATGTTAAGTCCCATAGTGCTCAGAGCCATTTGAACCATTTTGAACCAGTTCCAGTCATTCCACCAGGAAGGAAGTGCACGGCTCGTATTGTCTGTAGTTTTACCATGCCAAGACGGTCAGTACCGAGGTTCGATTGCGTTCGCATAGTTACTTTGTGTCAGGAAGCGCTCTCAACAAGGGAAGTGAACCAAAGCGATGTTGTTCGGACACGGAGAAGATATAGAGAGACAGGAACTGTCGGTGACATGCCTCGCTCAGTCCGCCCAAGGGCAGCTACTGCAGTGGATGAGCGCTACCTACGTATTATGGCTCGGAGGAACCCAGACAGCAAACCAACCGTGTTGAATAACGCTTTTCGTGCAGCCACAGGACGTCGTGTTACGACTCAAACTGTGCGCAATAGGCTGCATGATGCGCAACTTCACTCCAGACGTCCATGGCGAGGTCCATCATTGCAACCATGCAGCGCGGTACAGATGGGCTCAACAACATGCCGAATGGACTGTTCAGTATTGGCATCACGTTCTCTTCACCAGTGAGTGTTGCATATGCCTTCAACCAGGCAATCGTAGGAGACCTGTTTGGAGGCACCCCGGTCAGACTGAACGCCTTAGACACATTGTCCAGCGAATGCAGCAAAGTGGAGTTTCCCTGAGGTTTCGGGGTGGCATTATGTGGGGCCGACGTACGCCGCTGGTGGTCATGGAAGGCGCCGTAACGGCTGTACGATACGTGAATGCCATCCTCCGACCGATAGAGTAACCATATCGGCAGCATATTGGCGAGGCATTCGTCTTCATGGACGACAATTCGCGCCTCCATCGTGCACATCTTGTGAATGACTTCCTTTAAGATAACGACATCGCTCGACTAGAGTGGCCATCATGTTCTCCAGACATGAACCCTATCGACATTGCCTGGGATAGATTGAAAAGGACTGTGTATGGACGACGTGACCCACCAACTACTCTGAGTGATCTATGCTGAATCGCCATTGAGGAGTGGGACAATCTGGACCAACAGTGCCTTGATGAACATGTAGACAGTATGCCACGACGAGTACAGGCATGCATCAATGCAAGAGGACGTGCTACTGGATATTAGAGGTACCAGTGTGTACAGCAATCTGGACCACCACCTCTAAACAAGAGCATATGTCAGAAACTGACGGTGTCAGACGGGAATACAACTTGAAGATATACTGAATTCATTGCTGTATCAAATATTTCTGTAAGTTATTTACTTTTGCATTACTTATATACAAACTCGCTGTATGATGCAAAAACAACCACACGATTTTCTCCATATGCCTAAGCTGGAGGAAGTGTGTAATATTTGAACTTTGACCATGTACTGTAGGATAGTACGATGACCCTTACATTGAGTATACAAATGCTCCCTAGACAAAACACTTAAACCTCTCTCTCCGTCACCAATAGAAACCAGGGTATGAGTTCCGGAAAAATCTCGTTTTTCTGTGAGACGTTATGGAACATATTAGGTAGTGCATGCTGTCGCATGCGTACCGATTTTGACCGTTAGTAAAAGTCCAGAGGTTTCAGAAGTCTGGTGGACGTTATGACCATATTGTGTTTTCCTGATAAACAATTCAAGGAATATCCAAATGTCCTGTTACGGAGGTCTGTAGTTCTATGTGCATAACTGGCGAAACGCTCGTCATTTTGGTAGCTAACACACTGCCCCACGACCAGTGGGGTGTCCTCAAGTAACAGTGGCAGCACAGAGAGCAATGAAGCGGTTCTTGAAAAGTCGTCACCACAGGCAGACTGACGACTGATGTTTATCCGCTGCTCTCAACCAGCATAGACTTTCAAGTGGTTAGTAGCACATATTATGAATATATTTTTGCCCATATTTATAAATGTTACTTCATCCCAAAAAAAGATCTTGTGTGGAATTGCCGCGTTACTTTGCAGCTTTCGTAAACATCATTCAGTGAAGGATAAGCTGAAGCTGTTCATACTGCGATATGTGGAAAGGATGAAATTTGTTGGAATGTGGAATTGGCGGAACATGTTTTAGCTGACCCCACTCGTACACACTAACTGCATCATAGTGACGTGTGGAGTGTGTGTTATTATTGCTAAAATGTTGACTGTATGTATGTCCTTTTTCATTGGTGTATTTTATCCTGATCAGTTCAAGTTTATAAAATGCTTTAATAACGCTTTCAAAGACAAATAGTGAGACGCTTCGCACAATCAGGATACCTTCCAGCCTACAACTTTGCTGTTTCTTTAAGAGTTTGCCGACATTTACCACGAACGAAAACTGTAAGCCACTTTTGGAATGTCATATATACTGAAGCGCCAAACAAACTGGTATAGGCATGTGTATTCAAATAAGGAGATACGCAAACAGGCAGAACACAGCACAGCGATCGGCAACGCCTATATAAGACAAGTGCCTGGCGCAGTTGTAGATCGGTTACTGCTGCTGCAATCGCAGGTTATCAAGATTTAAGTGACTCTGAATGTGGTGTTACAGTCGGCGCACGGGGGATGGAACACAGCATCTCCGAGCTAGCGATGAACTGGGGATTTTCTCGTACGACCATTTTACGAGTGTAACGTGAATATCAGGAATCCGGTAAAACATCAAATCTCGGATATCGCTGCGGCCGGAGAAAGATGTTGCAAGAACGGAACCAACGACGACTGAAGAGAATCGTTCACTGTGGCAGAAGTGCAACCCATCCGCAAATTTCTGCAGATTTCAATGCTGGGCCATCAACAAGCGTCAGTGTACGAGCCATTCAACGGAACCTCATTGATATGGACTTTCGGGGCCGAAGGCTCACTCGTGTAACCTTGACAACTTCACGACACAAAGCATTACGCCTAGCCTGGGCCCTTCAACATCGACACTGGACAGTTGATGACTGGAAACATGTTGCCTGGTCGGACAAGTCTCGTTTGAAATTGTATCGAGCGGATGGACGTGTACGGGTATGGAGACAACCTCACGAATCCATGGACCCTGCATGTCAGTAGCGGACTGTTCAAGCTGGTGGAGGCTCTGTAATGGTGTGGGGCGTGTGCATTTGGAGTGATATGCGACCTCTGATACGTGTAGATACGACTCTGACAGATGACACGTACGTAAGCATCCTGTCTGCTCACCTGCATCCATTCTTGTCCATTGTGCATTCTGACGGACGTTGGCAATTCCACCAGGACAATACGGCATCACACACGTCCAGAATTGCTACAGAGTGGCTCCACAAACACTTTCCTGAGTTTTAACACTTCCGGTGGCCACTAAACTCCCCCGACATGAACATTATTGATCATATCTGGGATGCCTTGCAGCGTGCGGTTCAGAAGAGATCTCAACCACCTAATACTCTTACGGCTTTATGGACAGCACTGCAGCATTAACGGTGTTAATTCCCTCCAGCACTCATTCAGACTTTAGTCGAGTCCATGCCACGTCGCGTTGCGGCACTTCTGCAAGTTTTTGGGAGCCCTGCACAGTATTTGGTAGCTGTGTCAGTTTTTTGGCTCTTCAGTGTCTGAAACTTCCTGGCAGATTAAAACTGTGTGCCCGACCGAGACTCGAACTCGGGACCTTTGCCTTTCGCGGGCAAGTGCTCTACCAACTGAGCTACCGAAGCACGACTCACGCCCGGTACTCACAGCTTTACTTCTGCCAGTACCTCGTCTCCTACCTTCCAAACTTTACAGGAGAGCTTCTGTAAAGTTTGGAAGGTAGGAGACGAGGTACTGGCAGAAGTAAAGCTGTGAGTACCGGGCGTGAGTCGTGCTTCGGTAGCTCAGTTGGTAGAGCACTTGCCCGCGAAAGGCAAAGGTCCCGAGTTCGAGTCTCGGTCGGGCACACAGTTTTAATCAGCCAGGAAGTTTCATATCAGCGCACACTCCGCTGCAGAGTGAAAATCTCATTCTGGGTCTTCAGTGTCTATTGTGAAAAGTCTGAATAGCTTCACAAGTTATACTTCGCATGACACAAAAAGAGCTACTTTGTTCAATTTTTCAACTGCGAAGAGCTTAACGTCGCTGGCGCTACCGAAGCTACATAACGAGAAAGAATGGTCGCCTACAGGGTCGCGACAACACTGAGGCGTTGCTACAGAAACGTATAAAACATTGCGCTACGTTGCTGGTTGCGGCAGACATGCGAAGCATTTGCTGCAAGCCCATGTAACTGCCAGAATTCTTCTTTCGCCGTGCGGCAGAAGTTGTTGTTTGATCTCTACAACAGCAGACCACAGGCTGACGGGCTTCAAGCGCACAGGTAAAATCATGAACCTTACCCGAGTTGTGTGTTCCATTCCATTTCATAGAGCAGGACAAAATGTTATGGAACCTGTTCTCCTGATATCAGGACAGTAGTTTGTGGCGCTGTTATCTAGCTATTGTCTCATTAAATTCTACACGTGGTGTATTTACAATCCCACAAAGGTGTACAGCCTTTAATTTTTAAAACAAAGATGAAGAAGCTGTCATAATTTCGCAGGTACGAACTTGCCGTTCGTTAGATGATTCGCCGAAATATTAACTTGCTCAAGACTTACTTGTGGTGGTCTATCTTGGTTGCTTCTCCTTGTATTCTGAGCGTACATCACCTTTACCTCGCACTATGTATCTAAGCAAACCATCATAAATATAGGTTAAACACAAACTAAACGGCACGTAACGTAGCAGTACGCAATAATCAAGCGTTTTATTTCTTCTTTTTGGGAGGGGAGGAGGGGCGGGGGACAGTGTCTGTATGGATGTTTCTTTGGTCATCGCTACAGCATGCAGAGAGGAGGATTATTTTTTCTCAGACTGTTCACATGAACAGTTTTCATGTCAGCATTTTTTTGTGCAGTATTATCATTGCTGGAACATTCGGGCTATTTGGGTCAAATAGAAATGGGTAGCGTTCCAGTTTGCCGTATTGATTTTCATTGTGCGTAACAAACGCTAACATCACGTAAAGGTATAAGTAATTAAACTGTAATGAAATACTTTTTTCTTTTTGTTGGCTTCTATCCCGTATCTTCTCGGATTCAGAATTCTAGCCTGAATTTGTCAATTTTAGAACTAGAGGGTGACCGGATGCCGTTCCTACTACCACGCTCCCTCGCTGGGACGGAATCTCCGTCAACCATCTGTCTGCGTCCATTGTTATCGTATGTGAAAGTCTGAGATCATTTTCGCGATGTTTGCGAATCGTGTAACTGAGGCTGTGTTTACCAGTTCGGTATTCATCTAGTAGGATGTCGGTAACAGTCCAGAAACCACACCCAGGTTGCCGGTACACCAGCCCTCGTCTTTAATCAGCCGAGCCTATTCGATTCGTGGCCGGCGCGCTTCCCCGAATCCTGGAAGAGGCGTGTTATCTCACGCAGCTATCCGGGCAGTTCACTGTAGTTAAATACTGTCAATTATAAATTCTAATTTTCAATTATAGCATTATTTCTTTCGTGATCGATCGTACAATTATGCTGATAATAACAGCGTGAAAAGTTAACTGCCGCAGCTCTGTGCCTGACTGACTAATATACACTTTTTTTCACAGCTGGCAAGTTATTTTATATATATAGCACTCTGGGACAAGGGTTCCATTTTGTCTTTACTACTGAATAAAAATTTTGATTTGTTATTGACATTAGTCCGCAGCTCGTAGTCCTGCGGTAGCATTATCTCTTCCCGCGCACGGGGTCCCGGGTTCGATTCCCGGCGGGTCAGGGATTTTTCCTGCCTCGAGATCACTGGGTGTTGTTGTGTCGTCTTCATCATCATCATTCATCCCCATTAAGGTCGGAGGAAGGCAATGGAAAACCACCTCCGCCAGGGCCTTGCCTAGTACGTCGGTTCGGGTCTCCTGCATCGTCCCCTACGCTCCTCGGAGTATGGGACCTCCTCATCATCATTGACATTATAAAATGCAGGTCTGTAGCTAAGGCAGAGTCGTATTAGGCTTCTTGAACGTTAGAGAAGCTGGCGATTAAAGAAAAAAGATTCAACCTTTGCTGATCATTTTTTAGTAGACAACCATCCATATGATGTAGACTGTGAACTTCTACATTCTGTTAAAAAAATGCAGAAAGATGACCCTACTGGAAATAATAGCAATCAACAACATATGACACAGAATGCCAGCGTAATATTAAATGATGAGACTCAGTTTCCATTTTCTCCCTTGTTAAATGAAGTTTTCTTTGCAAATACTAGATTGAAACTGTAAATTCATTATACATCTCATCATTTGTTTTATATATATATGTATATATAAACTTTGTTTACTCTTTTTGCTAGTTAATTTAATTATTGTAATGTTTTTCTTATGTATCCTATGTAAGCACTTTGTCACTATTGTATTTTCTGTACAAATAATATGCTGTAAGGCGCACGTCATGTTTATCTGTTTTTGCGACATTCATTTGTCACCTGAAGATGGCCTGAGAAGCCGAAAACCGATACGTGACAAAATAAATATGATTTTGAAGAACATTAAAAAGTGTTTTTCCTTTTTAATATTCTTATTATGTTCTCCCAAGCACCGACGGAAAATTCAGTAAAACAATGTAACGCTTTAAATTTTCCTCTGACTGTTCTAGAGCGCAGCAAACTATTCGTAAATGTTTTCGAGAACATGTGGCAAGATATAGAACTAACTGAAGCGGTCGGCGGAGCAAAAAATTATTTTAAATTTCTACATGTTATATGTATTGAAAATAGTAAGCCAAAAAAATGTGTACAGTAAACAGAGTTCAAATGGTTCAAATGGCTCTGAGCACTATGGGACTTAACAGCTATGGTCATCAGTCCCCTATAACTTAGAACTACTTAAACCTAACTAATCTAAGGACAGCACACAACACCCAGAATCGAACTCGGAAACCCGGGCGTGGGAAGCGAGAACGCTACCGCACGACCACGAGCTGCGGACTAAACAGAGTTCCTTTGCACTACATATAGAACTACTTTTACCAGTATGTTACGAATTCGATAACATAAGAGATAGCTTGGTCATACTGTCATTACTAAATTGATGGTTAACTCTTTCTTCCCCAGAAAAGTTTGAAGGAAGCAAAATCCGGACTTGTGTACGTTAAACGCCACATTTCATCAGTTGGTCTTGTGGATGTCACAGTATCTGTCAGCAGACAGAAAGTTGTACAAGAATTCCAAGATTTCTTAAATGTTTTTGTTGTTCAAATAATGAATCAGGAACGCAGACTAACAATAATGTAAGTTATGAGATTGAAGAACTGCTGCCAAATCAGATATTTGAAGTCATTCGAGATATGAAGAAAAGGTATGCGCCGGGAGACGTTGGTAAGGCAATAAAAATTATTAAAGCTGCAGTAAAAGCAATGTAAAAGAAACTTGCATAATTATTTACATAATGTTTGCCAAAGAGGAATATTTCTCCTTAACAAGAAATGAGACTGGCTGGTCATAAGCACAACAGATCTGTCAGAGTCATCTCCGTTTGTACCATTTATTTAATGGCATTGTAGCCAACTCTCCGTTCGTACCAGCTATTTACTGGAATTGTAGCAAACTCCATAAAAACATGAAATTTAAAAAGGCAAAAGAAGCTTTCTTTACAAGATTATGCAGCACCATGGATCGTCTTGCAAGTCGTGAACAAAATTATACATTGGATTAATGACTGTGAATTAGCAGTTTGTCTCGGATTCATAGATTCTAAAAAGCTTTCACTCTGTTCAACAAAAACTTTACTAGCAGCCCTAGAAGAACAAGGCACAAATTCAACCTATGACAATGTACGACATATCGTAACTCGATGCCACCGTTTCCATTAATCAGGATAAAGGGAAATTCAAACTTAAAAGAGGAGACAACCAAAGAGGGTTCGATATCACTAAAACTATTCACAGTAGTGATATAATGAAGAAAAAATGTGTGTTAATGGAACATACCTGTACCGCCTTTATTTCGTTGATGACATGTTTGTGGACCAGATAAACATCAGAGACTAATGGAAAATTGAACGGAGTTTGGAAGTAAACTTAAAAATCAGTTACAATGAAACTTAATTAATGTGTAAACAACATGTGAGAAGAACATAGTACAAATTAACAACGAAATCAGACACAAAGGGATATAAATGGGGTGGGATGGGTTTGGTAATCTGAATAGCGTTTTCTAAACTAAGTTTCCGACATGGCGGAGAGATAAGTTCATAATCAGCGTGCATTGCCATTTCTGAGGTACGACAGGGAGAAAAAGACTGTAATAGGAAAACCTTTCGGAAACTAAGAAGGAAAAAAGGTTGGGATTTAGCCTACGTCGACATCGCGGTCATTAGAGACGCTGCAAAAGTTTGGAATGTTTCAAGGATGGGGCAGGATACCGGCCGCGTGCTTTCAAAGGAACAGTTTCGGCATATCCCTGTAACGATTTAGGGAAATCGCGGAAAATCTAAGTAAATCTGGATGGCTGGACGCGGGTTCGAACCGTCCTCTTACCGAATGCCAGTGCAGTGTGCTAGCAGCTGCATCACCTCGCTCGGTCCTTCGGAACTGACAATTGCTCAGCGAGCTGGGGATTACTAGGAGAGAGGAAAACAGACAAAGGAATCGGGAAACAACTGGACCGGGACGTAATTATGACAGTAGTGAATATGAAATGTAGTGGATGGGACATCTAGTAGGTGAATAAATGGTAGATGCACCGAGGAAATTCTTCTCTTTATTATCAGAGATAAGACGAGACCAAAACGAAGAACTCAAGGAAGGTGGAAAGCTCACATTAAAAAAGATAAAGGAGTTGCAAGACTGCCTACAGCTGAAGACTATTACGCACTAAAATGTTTACAAGACACATTTATCTATTAGTGTTTGTCACATGACCAACGGCCTTCCCGCTGTGGCCAGACCAGTTCCCATCAGATCACAGAAATTAAGTGCTATTGGGGTTGGCTAGTACACGGATGCGTGACTGTCCGTGTCTGTCGAACGCTGTTGCCAAGCGCAGTGCACTCAGTCAGTTGAGTAGTTACTTGAAGCAGCGTCTCCGATCATGAAGACCAACAACGGCCAGTGTCCACATGCCCCTTCATATCCGCATCGAGTGACGCCTGTCGGCTGAAGATGACAAGGCGGTCGGTCGGTGCCGTTGAGCCTTCAGAGACCTGTTCGGATGGTGTTTAGTTCAGTATGGATGTCAAATGGCTTGCGACAGTCATAGCGATGGTGGTGGTGGTCAACTTCCAGTTTTACCAGCGCCTTATCAAACTATTCTTTTCGCGTTGGGAACAGATCGTCACCTGAAATTGCTGGCGAATATGTTTCTGAGTATTTTCCGCATCCTTTGCGTCTTGATTTTATTGCACAAGTTCGCTATTCACGAACATAAATGCTTATATTCAAAGTGGTGAAGTCAAGAGCAACAATGCAGGTTCTGCAGTCATCCACTGAGTCTGGAAAACAAGGGTCTCTACTTATTTAACCGACTGAATTCAGATTTGGAAAATGAGATTGGTCTCTAACTTGTCCGTCACTGTCCTCTACACAACCAGTCCTGATGTTTTGTGGACTCGCCTAGAAACCACCTGGGGAGAAAATACCACAATGAGATATCACGACCATGTCTGGTTCCATGCTACGACGTTTGAAAGCTCTGACTGGGCTTCGTCGAGGCTTCTCTCAATCAGCCATGCCTCAAAGCCAGAGCCAGTACTGATGTATCATCTGTACATAAACTTATTTTCAGTTGGAAATATTCTTGTTCGCGTTTCCACAAACATTACGGCATATTATGTTTTTTTAACGTAGAGAACCGGAAACATACATCCTTCACAAATATTAAAAATGTGGAAACCCATCTGGAGTCACCCATTTATAAAAAACATGGGCGGAAAAGTAAGTGAGCATATTAAAGAGAACGATTACGTAGGATTTAGCGCTGTTGAAACAAGTTGAAGGTAGCGATTCATTCGTATTATGCGAATAATCAACAGTCTGTTTATGAATCGACAAACCGACTGATACTGAAACATGAGGTATGCGGTATACACTCAAAGTAGAACTAACAGGACATGAGGTGTTTGTAAAGAAAGAGCCTACGAAAAGTTGTAAGGTTATGATTTAATAGAAATTTTCGACGTGGATGAATAGACATCATTTCTGGTTGTCCATTCATTTTAACTTTACTTTATACTCACAGCACCTGACGAAGACTACCGATACAGACACCAATCATACCAAAGCGCATCGTTTACTACAACTAAGCCATTCGTTGAAATAATATGTCAGAAAATACAGTGATGAACACATGAAAGGTGGTCTTCTGTTTTAGCCATGTTTGACTCACGCGTAACTTATAGAAGCGCCACAGAAATGTCTCTAAAAGCGTTCCGAGAAAGGTGTGTGATTTATGCTGAAAATTCAGCTTAGAAAATTTAAAGGACATGTTATTCAGGAGGTATCTCGGAATTTTCTCAGTATTATGTATTGCTTCCCCTGTATTGATTGTAAAAGCAAAGCAATGCCTCTACGGGTAAGAAGGTACTACAGCCTCGTATCATTCGTGAATAAAACAAGATAAAACCATAATGAAGCGGCACAATAACGCGTATCGTTTGTACATATTGTGGGATGAGACACGATGCTCTGGGAATTCTGAGATGAGAAGCAGTATCGATAGCAATAAAATTCTCAGAGCTCCCACTGGAACCATCTCGTGTATTTCTGTGACGTGTAGTGGCGCCATCATTATATCCACTGATGTGTAGCTTTGACAATCCCAAGGGCCACTGCATCCAATACGAAAGATGCGCAATAACGAACCATACCCAATACATCAAAGAACTCACAAAAGAGTATACACTACAACTTTTGCACGAGATGATAAATTATGGATTACCAGCAGCTTTCTCCCACATGCTGCAACGGGAAAGATTTAAATATCGCAGATATTTCACTCGTAATATACTCTGTGCCCAAGACAGGATATAATGAGTGAATAAAATCGGCGTCAAGCTACTCACGTGCACGCAGAAGAAATGAAATTAAATTCTCCGTAACGACAAACTATTATAAATTTAAAATCTTCCTTCGTATGATAACGAGATACACGTTTCAAGCAATGATATTTGTCGAAGCAAAGCAGAACTACCACAGCACAGTTATTTCTAAGCAGATTTGTTGTTTATTAGGCTTTAAAGACAGAAAAATAAGTCCAGATTAATATCTTCTAGCCATAGGATGATACAAGGAAAACGCGATTTGATGAGTTAGTATCTTATGGATATCGAGAATAATTGGGAATTAAATCTAAAAGAATTCTATATTCGTGCTGCCTAATACATGTAAGACATTTGAAATTTCTTTAGAACTTATAGCGAATAAACGGCTGTGTGTCTATTTGTAAAGGAAGAAATTGTGTGGCCCTTTTATAGTTATCACTGCAATGCTCCAAGATGGTTGGAATGATTAAAATGAATTCACAGCAGCGGTACATAGTAATCAATCGTTACTTGTACTGTATGGTCTAAAAATAATTTATAGCCACAGTTTGAATTGCTGTACCACAAGTACATTGGTTATCTGGTTTCGATATGTTTAGCAACGCTGAAGTCGTTGGTATCTAGTGTCAAAATTCTGCCTTATGCAAGACAGTATGAATTATTTTCCTTTCACCCATGCATGTTCCAGAACACTGTACAAGGATAGTAATTTATTTATCCGCATGTTCACGAAGTGTACAGCTGTCATGGTGCTTTTGATTACTACCATAGGTCCCATGGGAACCCATGCGGATGGATATTAGAGATCAGAAACGGGCCGAGTACGACACTGATATTGCGGGTTGCATACTATACAAATCGAGGTGCTGCTGCTACTTCAGTACTAACAGGCTTCCTTCGATCCCACTGTAGTTCCGCGAGTAAGACGAGACTGAGAACGGTGGCGCCCCGCGGTCACTTCATACTCATCAACTCTCTCTCTCTCTCTTACTGAGGAGTTTTTTGTATGTTGGAGCAGTTATGAATATGAAGGTGAATGAAAATACGATTTACTATTAATGCGAGAAAAATACTTCTGATATTTGAACAATTAAAATTGAAACAACTAAGTATTGTACCGATTTACACCTACACCGTATAAAATACGAGAAATGTTCAATAATTCACTAGACAAACTACATTATGGGCAAATAAAATCAGTCGTCACATTTCAAAACGCCGGCTACTCTCGAAACATATACTTCGAAACGGCCACGTTCTCTGATAAGATTTTGTATCTGGATGAGTGAAATTGGCCGTTAATATTTTTTGGATTATCAGTGTATGAGGGGGCGCCGTTAGGGCAAAAAGGTTGCTAGCTCGCAACAAGGAAAGAATCCCATCTCCTGTGGAGCCCCGTATTCCGTCATACATTACGACCAGTTTTCCGGGAAACATCGTATGTTCACCAGCACTGTACAGTAGTGTCTGTGTCTGTTACACAGAGCACGGGAAACATAAATGGCTATGTCCTTGAACCAAAAATGTGCAACGATTGGATCTTCGTTCGCTTGCGTTGTCACCGTCTACTTTCAATGGCTAATAATGGCAGATCATAAACACGCCTTATGCATATTAGGAAATAGGTAATGTATAGAAATGAGGAAATGTACTGAAATTCTACGAAATACCGTAACTGAAAAAGCACATACGTACTATACTGAAGGCCAGTATTAACCTGTTTGGAGCAGCAGAATCTGTTAACTGCTGTTGTGACTTCAGAAACTTTCCGGCATACAGGATCACAATCGCTATCCTCGTAATTATTAGTAATCGTTATTGAGCAATGTAAGTATCGAATTTTAATTATGCTTGTCACGAGACACGATTCAACAACGATTTTGACGAAGATGATTCCCTTCTGAGCTTTCTTTACACATATGTTTAGATCTCCACCCACATCTATTTTTCGCAGCCCAATGTATAACGAATAGTGGTACATATACAGAGTTCCAGAACTAGTTTTACACTTTCCATTTTTACTCGTTGGTGGTTTATGCGGTCAAGGACTTTCGTTGCTCCTCTGTTTTACCCACAACTTTTCTACTTTTCAGACGTCTCTCTGCGAGAGGTATTTTGAAAGTAGTAAAACTTTTCGAATACTGTAAAAAGCACTTTCCAAATTATGAGACAAAATCATTTCATGATGCACTTATTTGATGCTCTGGCAGTGACTAAACAAGGCCTGAGATGACGCACACAGTTCTTCCATGAATCTGCTCTATCTCTTCAGTTCATCTAACATGGTAAGGTTCACAGACTGACTCACAACTTGTAGGGCAACAACCGTCTCCAGATTCACCATGTGTCGGAAGACAGGAGTATGCGATACTACAGTGCCAGTGTTGTTAAGAAGTACTATTCAATGTTCCTTCGGACATCTATGCATTTCTCAAGGAATACTGCATAGCACTGCTTAACGACACAGGCACCGCAATTCGTGCCCATTCACCAAGTAGTGACTTTCAGTTAAAATGCCCTCCTCCTGCACGGAAGTTACATAATATGTAAGAGTGCAGCTTGTGACGCAGAAGCGAGAACATTTGGAAGTTGAGTCTGGTAGTAACACTTGCACGAATAGCCAAAACTGTTAAGGCGACCGCTCGCGTAAAGCGGGTAATCCATGTTCGAGACCCGGTGTGGCACCCGCGTAAAGCGGGTAATCCATGTTCGAGACCCGGTGTGGCACCAAGTTTCGTTGTAGTCATTCCCTTATATAGCTAATGGTTGTTCGTATTCCCAACTGCGAGTACATTTCATGTGCATCAAGCATGCTTGTGCGCCTCCACAGGCACTCTAACGAAGATAGATACGTTTAATTACTGAGCGACGAGCAGGGAGTGAAAACTGCCAGTAAAAACCTATTTACCCAAAAAAAGGAAAACAAAATTATTTTACTTGATCTGAGGTCAGTGCTTTTCTTTACAGAAAACAATAAATTTTCGAATGTTTACTGCCACCAGGCTTATTCACAAGTACTTAAGAGTTTGAATCACGTGTTTCACAGACACTAAGCAATTTGTAAAACGTGCATTAACGCACCCAACTTGCAGTGAGCAGCTAGCCTCCGTCACAGCATTCTTGACGTGCACGCCGCCTCGTAAGATGATGTAATTTCACAGTTTTTTCAGGGCGTTAAACTGTCTGTACAAGGCAACTAAAACATTTGAAAATTTCGCATAAAATATGGAAACAGATAAAACACACACAATAAAAAAATGAACATATACAATTTAAGGCTAACACGAAGATCATTCCGAAAACAGTTTAGCCCTAATTCCAAGAAAAACTATCACCATCTGAATAAACATTTCTGTATCCATAAGAGCGGATAATATTAAATAAAAGAATTATTAACATTACAGATTTCTAATTTGAAAACTTAGAGTAGTGACTAACTGCAGATTACGTACCACAGGACTTATAGTAATTAATATCGACACCAGAAACAAATTCATAATAGTGCATATCCTAGTGTACACGTTTATGGGTACGTATGCACATAACTGTACGCACTTCACGCGTGTAACGTATGCATCAAAATAGGAGTAAAATGTTAATTAAACTTTTTCCTGAAATTGCTTTATTACCGAGATAATCTGTAGAGTAAGAATCACAAGTGCGGCACAAACAACACAAAATTCTTCTCAGAAAGCAACGACACGTAGGACCCGAAATTCCACAAAAGTGCGTACTGTACATTTTCCTCACAACATGTTCAAAATGATGTCCATGTAGACGAAGAGTGACGTGTTCTACATCTTACCGCTCTCGGAATGTCATAGGCTCTAGTCATCTCACTCTACACAGATGTACAGCCATTTACAAATCTCTGCTACATTCTCAATTGCAACACCATACAGGAGTTCCTTGAGACAGCTGCCGGCCGCGGTGGTCTAGCGGTTCTAGGCGCTGCAGTCCGGAACCGCGCGACTGCTACGGCCGCAGGTTCGAATCCTGCCTCGGGCATGGATGTGTGTGATGTCCTTAGGTTAGTTAGGTTTAAGTAGTTCTAAGTTCTAGGGGACTGATGACCACGGATGTTAAGTCCCATAGTGCTCAGAGCCATTTGAACCATTTTTTTTAGACAGCCCCAAACGGAAAAGCCCAGGAGGCTAAGATCCGGAATTCTGGCGGACCAGGCAACTGATTCTGCACGATCTAACCACTCAATCGAGATAAACAACACTGATATACTCTCTTGCCTCCCAATTTAAATGTGCAGGGACAGCGTGGAACTTTAACCATAAGTTGGTTCGTCTAGTGAGGGTGACATCATGAAGCAGACCATCCATTTCATGTTCAAAAAACTGTCGGCACACTCTGCCAGTCAGGCGCTGTCCACCTCGATAGCTGAGTGGTCAGCGCAGCCGAATGCTGTGCACAGGGGCGCGGGTTCGATTCCCGGCTGGGTCCGAGACTTTCTCCGCTCAGGGACTGGATTTTGTGTTGTCTTCATCATCACCATATCATCCCCATCGACACGCAAGTCGCCGAAGTGCTGTCAATTCAAAAGACTTGCACCAGGCAACGGGAGGCCCTAACCACGCGACATTTCATTTCATTTCAGTCAGGCGCTGTGGAAACACATGCGGTTCGAGTAACTGATTTTTCATTATACCACATCAAATGTTCACTGAAAAATGATGTTGATATCCTCGTACTGTAGTTATGCGAGGATACTCATACGCAAACACGTGCATGTCATGAGCGTTCACGATACCCGCACATGTAAAGAGACTTTCATCTATAAACAGTACCGGACTACCGAACGGTGGATCAGCAACATGGCGTTCTAGTAGCCACTGACAGAAACACTGAAGTCTAGGGTAGTCTACAGATGACAGGTGACACGGTGAAATGGGTGGAACTGCTGCCTCAAGAAGGTGTCTTACAGTTGACTGAGGAACCCCTACAGTGACAGTTACGCGGCGGGTACTTACGGTCAAATCCTCATCTACCTTTTCCAGTATATTTTGAACAATCACTCCATCCTGTTGAGGCCAACCTAACAGTCACGCAACACGAATGCCATTTACCCTTAAACTCCTGTCGACGGCGGCAAAAGTCTGTTGGTACTCTTCTGTTTGGAAACATTTCCATATACGTCGTGTTGTTGCTCTTGCACTACCTTCTGCTGCGCTGTAAGGATGCACATATCCGCTTACAGACCGTCTGATGGTAATGGTGGTGGCGGTGGTGGTGCTGCTGCTGCAGTGCAACAGCGCCATAGAGTAAAACGGATCACACTGAGGTCATGTAAAGAAAGGCAGTTCGTGCCAGAATCACCCGATTGGTGTAGAGGGGTGTATAAAGCAACATAACTCGATATGAAGTAGAACATGATACACCAAAAGCCTATACTAGCTAGCGATGTAATGTCTACCACAAATGACATTATGAAGCATAACATGGAAATAAAGACATTTCAGACAAAACTTTAACATTTTACTCTTATTTTCATGCATATATTACACCCCCGAAGTTTGTACAGTTACATTGGGAGGAACGATCATCATAATAAAATAGAAATCAGAGCTCCCACGGGCAGACATTAGATCACGAGCTAGCACAGCCTTTCACGTGACTTGTTCACCTGCGTATCGGCTGATGTTGCTTTGTAAACCCGTCTGCACTACTCGGTAGATTCTGGTACGAACTACTTTTGTTTTCCTGACTTCAGTGTGATATATATATATATATATATATATATATATATATATATATATATATATATATATATATACACTCCTGGAAATAGAAAAAAGAACACATTGACACCGGTGTGTCAGACCCACCATACTTGCTCCGGACACTGCGAGAGGGCTGTACAAGCAATGATCACACGCACGGCACAGCGGACACACCAGGAACCGCGGTGTTGGCCGTCGAATGGCGCTAGCTGCGCAGCATTTGTGCACCGCCGCCGTCAGTGTCAGCCAGTTTGCCGTGGCATACGGAGCTCCATCGCAGTTTTTAACACTGGTAGCATGCCGCGACAGCGTGGACGTGACCCGTATGTGCAGTTGACGGACTTTGAGCGAGGGCGTATAGTGGGCATGCGGGAGGCCGGGTGGACGTACCGCCGAATTGCTCAACACGTGGGGCGTGAGGTCTCCACAGTACATCGATGTTGTCGCCAGTGGTCGGCGGAAGGTGCACGTGCCCGTCGACCTGGGACCGGACCGCAGCGACGCACGGATGCACGCCAAGACCGTAGGATCCTACGCAGTGCCGTAGGGGACCGCACCGCCACTTCCCAGCAAATTAGGGACACTGTTGCTCCTGGGGTATCGGCGAGGACCATTCGCAACCGTCTCCATGAAGCTGGGCTACGGTCCCGCACACCGTTAGGCCGTCTTCCGCTCACGCCCCAACATCGTGCAGCCCGCCTCCAGTGGTGTCGCGACAGGCGTGAATGGAGGGACGAATGGAGACGTGTCGTCTTCAGCGATGAGAGTCGCTTCTGCCTTGGTGCCAATGATGGTCGTATGCGTGTTTGGCGCCGTGCAGGTGAGCGCCACAATCAGGACTGCATACGACCGAGGCACACAGGGCCAACACCCGGCATCATGGTGTGGGGAGCGATCTCCTACACTGGCCGTACACCACTGGTGATCGTCGAGGGGACACTGAATAGTGCACGGTACATCCAAACCGTCATCGAACCCATCGTTCTACCATTCCTAGACCGGCAAGGGAACTTGCTGTTCTAACAGGACAATGCACGTCCGCATGTATCCCGTGCCACCCAACGTGCTCTAGAAGGTGTAAGTCAACTACCCTGGCCAGCAAGATCTCCGGATCTGTCCCCCATTGAGCATGTTTGGGACTGGATGAAGCGTCGTCTCACGCGGTCTGCACGTCCAGCACGAACGCTGGTCCAACTGAGGCGCCAGGTGGAAATGGCATGGCAAGCCGTTCCACAGGACTACATCCAGCATCTCTACGATCGTCTCCATGGTAGAATAGCAGCCTGCATTGCTGCGAAAGGTGGATATACACTGTACTAGTGCCGACATTGTGCATGCTCTGTTGCCTGTGTCTATGTGCCTGTGGTTCTGTCAGTGTGATCATGTGATGTATCTGACCCCAGGAATGTGTCAATAAAGTTTCCCCTTCCTGGGACAATGAATTCACGGTGTTCTTATTTCAATTTCCAGGAGTGTATATATATATATATATACAGGGTGAGTCACCTAACATTACCCTTGATATATTTCGTAAACCACATCAAATACTGACGAATCGATTCCACAGACCGACGTGAGGAGAGAGGCTAGTGTAATTGGTTAATACAAACCATAAAAAAATGCACGGAAGTATGTTTTTTAACACAAACCTACGTTTTTTTAAATGGAACCCCGTTAGTTTTGTTAGCACATCTGAACATATAAACAAATACGTAATCAGTGCCGTTTGTTGCATTGTAAAATGTTAATTACATCCGGAGATATTGTAACCTGAAGTTGACGCTTGAGTACCACTCCTCCGCTGTTCGATCGTGTGTATCGGAGAGCACCGAATTACGTAGGGATCCAAAGGGAACGGTGATGGACCTTAGGTACAGAAGAGACTGGAACAGCACATTACGTCCACATGCTAACACCTTTTTATTGGTCTTTTTCATTGACGCACATGTAAATTACCATGAGGGGTGAGGTACACGTACACACGTGGTTTCCGTTTTCAATTACGGAGTGGAATAGAGTGTGTCCCGACATGTCACGCCAATAGATGTTCAATGTGGGGTACGTTAAAGGAGAATGTGTACCGTGATGTGCCTACAACCCCAGAAGATATGAAACAACGTATTGTGACAGCCTGCGGCGACATTACACCAGATATACTGCGGCGTGTACGACATTCATTACGCCAGAGATTGCAATTGTGTGCAGCAAATGATGGCCACCACATTGAACATCTATTGGCCTGACATGTCGGGACACACTCTATTCCACTCCGTAATTGAAAACGGAAACCACGTGTGTACGTATACCTCATCCCTCATGGTAATGTACATATGCGTCAGTGAAAAACACCAATAAAAAGGTGTTAGCATGTGGACGTAATGTGCTGTTCCAGTCTCTTCTGTACCTAAGGTCCATCACCGTTCCCTTTGGATCCCTACGTTATTCGGTGCTCTCCGATGCACACGATCGAACAGCGGAGGAGTGGTACTCAAGCGTCAACTTTAGTTTACAATATCTCCGGATGTAATTAACATTTTACAATGCAACAAACGGCACTGATTACGTATTTGTTTATATGTTCAGATGTTCTAACAAAACTAACGTGGTTCCAATTAAAAAAAAACGTAGGTTTGTGTTAAAAAACATACTTCCGTGCATTTTTTTATGGTTTGTATTAAACAATTACACTAGCCCCTCTCCTCACGTTCGGTCTGTGGAATCGGTTCGTCAGTATTTGATGTGCTTTACGAAATATATCCAGCGGTAACGCTAGGTGACTCACCTTGTATATATATGCCTGTTCCGCTCTCAGCAGCTCGAGTGTGAGATAACACTATGTGGCCCTGAGTGAGCAGTGCCAGCAACGCGAACGTCAGTTGATTTCTTGTAGGTGCCCGCTCCTACCAGATTGGAAGCTCGCCCTGGTGAGGAAGAACTGCAGTCCTCCGAGCAGGAGCCTGGGAACGGCTCGTCCGTTGTGTCGTTCTTGGTCCACGGCTGCGAAGCTACGACGGTGAGCTGGTCAGCTGGAGATGGCTGACCAGACCGACGTCGGCTGATGGCTGGCCAGCAGCATGAAGTGTGGATCTAATGTCGTAGAGGGGGCTGCCAGACTGCGCATAACTGTACTAGAATCAGAGGGTATTTATGGTGATTAATTACACACCTGTTGTGATCACAAGGAAAGTCCAGATCAAACCTTTGTCACCCAATGATGTGGATACACTCTCCAGGTTGTTTGTAGTCACGTGTCCTTTCTGCAATGTCACCACTACTGCGCGGCCTGGCCCGGCAGCTTTGTGGTGGACAAACAGGCTCGCTTATGAAATTACATGTCAGCGCCTCTGTGCCTGCCTGCCTGCCTCGCACGCGGCTGCAATGGAGCTGCTTTTAACTCGATAACACTCGAAATTAGTGCCAGATCTACAGTACACTCGGAACTGAAGTATTTTTTGTGGTTTCAGACCACTTTCTCTTTCAGATATTACACGTGCGTTATTATCGCTAATAGGTGAGTATAGTTCTGCGACCTTACTCTGAGCGTTCCTGCTGCTGACTAGCACTCCTAACTACGCAACTAACCGATTTTCAGCAGTCATGGAGGAGTTATTCTAATCCAGAAAACACATTCATGTTTCATGTACTCCGCCATCTCTTTCTGAATGTAATGCACGCCTGACCCTCAAGTTTATGTTCAATGTAGCACATTAAGGAATGTGCACTTCAGAGAGCAAAGAATAGACTTTTTAAATTTATTGGCCCTCGGGACATGCCCACGTAGCCAACTCAACAGTAGAGTGTTACGACAATACGAATGTAAGGACAACACAAAACCCAGTCCCCGAGCGGAGAAAATCTCCGACCAGGCCGATAAAGAATAGCTGAAACCTTTGGTTGTATTCTAGTCTACTTCTCTACTTCAGCCAAAATGAGCCTTTGAATCCTAAGAGCAGGTTCCATTACCGCCACATATAGAGTCCATAGTGGTATTCCTTCCTGTTCTGTTTACTGTTTCCCTGAGGAGTCTGCCGGCCGCTGGTGGCCGAGCGGTTCTGGCGCTACAGTCTGGAACCGCGCGACCGCTGCGGTCGCAGGTTCAAATCCTGCCTCGGGCATGGATGTTAGTGTTGTCCTTAGGTTAGTTAGGTTTAAGTAGTTCTAAGTTCTAGGGGACTTATGACCTCAGCAGTTGAGTCCCATAGTGCTCAGAACCATTTTGAACCTGAGGAGTCTATGTTGTAACAACACGGTCGAATTGTAGGGATTCTCATTAGGGGTAGTGGCCGATATTAAACAGGGATAAAATATTTTAATGTGACAGTGACGGCTAACTACCACTACTGTTAAATCAAAAGCGATATTGTAAATAACTTGTATTTATTGTAAATTATCTCACGATAGAAATTAGATCATATTGAACAAATCATGAATGAAAACAAATTAAACAAGCTGTACACTGTTCTTAGATATACTACACTGGGAAGATTGGCTCTCAGCTCTTAATGTTAAGTTGATGCGAAGTTAGATTTAATTATGCCCCCTGGATAAGCAAATGGTAAAAGCGATCTGACTGCGTTCCTATAGTCTATTTTGTGTCTGACATAATACGTACTTCGGACACCACCACCAAGAAACAAACCAAACAACATGCAAAAAGACAAATAACCAATAACGAATCGTAAGCAAAACTGCACAGATGCTCAGTGGATGACAAGAACACGATCAAACAACTATTTCTGAACTTTACTGCCGCTGCTGCAAGTTTTACAATACCATCTACCAACGTGCTGGCTCCGTCGATTCTGCTGGGGCGACGACTGCAGCTGCGAAGTCGCTGAATTAAGATAAGTCTCTCAAATATCTTGAACAGAATAAACTATTCAGAAACTGCTAATACCACAAGCCCTATATTTCCTCTATATGGTATACAAAGCTTTCAAGACTGGCTCAACAACCTTTAAGGTGCAGCCCAATGTGCCTTGTATTAACGTGCAATACCAGTATGACAGCTCTGTGCACTGGTTGACTACGTTCAATGGTGACTGCCAGCCTATAAGGCAGAATCAGCTGCAATTAACTAGTAGTCAATACAATACCTATCGTGGATGCTGATGTCCTACTGTAACTGCAGACTCTAGATCATACACAGCCCAGTATTCAAAATCTAAGTCCCTATCTCAGAGCTACCGAACTTTGCGACCATTCGCTTTCACGGCACCTGACGCTTTCCTGTCTCTTCGCTCTGCCCGATGCTCTTGCGACAATCTTGCCGCCAAACTCTAATCAGCCAATCCCGACGCTGCAAAGCCCTCCCACATCTCCCTCGCGGAGTGATACAATTTCTCCACCTATCCAAAAATTTCTCTGTTCAAACAGCGGGCGTTGACCCTTCGCATTTCCCGCACTTTCTTATGAACTGCCCAACCAGAGCTCAGCCCATTTGCCGCTAAAACAGTGCGCGGCCGGGCGGCGCCAGCGCGTACGTTGGACGCTCTCTGTCTGCTCGACATTTCCCCTCTCTCTCTCACCTGGCACTCGGCGGCGTTCTTTTTGATGCTTGCAGGTCAGTGGCCGCATCCCCTGGGACCCCCGGCCCCTGCACAACGCTCTTCCGGCGCTCACCGGCCTTCGCCTCCCCGCCTCCACTGGCAAATCCACTTTGTTTACACCTACATCATGCAACTAAATATTATCATTACCAAAGCCCATATTATTTCAGACATGTGTTTAATCATTACGTATCTCTCTTTCTAATCCACCTAATAAGACTAATTAACCATTATATGGGTTTATTTACTCCAAATATGCAGAATAATCTGCGAAATGAATGCCACAAATGAAAGCCACCTTTCAGAATAGGACAACGGGAGTGTGTAGATAAGCAAATTATACATTACTCGTTATTTATTATAAATGGAATAATTTTGGGAAGTGCGTACATTTAGCATAGGAAAAAGTGGGCGTCACTTAAAACTAAAGGAAACTGCTAACAAGTCACTGGGGTCCAAAGCCCACGTAGCTGAATCAATAACAAGAGCATACCCGCGATGAATAGGTGCAAAAACACCAGTAAAACCAAGAGACTTCGCTTCCACTCCTATTGGGACCCAGCGTTGAGAGAGAGTCAGATACTGTAGGTGTCGGAAGATTTCTGCCAGAAGTCGCCCTGCACCCCGACCGTGAGCGCGAGTGATGACTGTCAGCGACGGGTGCTACAAGACTGCAACATGCCAGCTCGACCGCAGTCACAGAGACTGCTGCTGCCTCTAGTGAGTAAAAGAGCCCTTATTTATCGACGTAAATTTTGCGAGTTCAGCAAAATATTCTAATAACGCACATACTACCAACAATAAGTGAATTACGCACATTTTACCTTGAATGTAATAATATGCAGACTTCCAAGTTTGAAGTTAAGTCTACCACGTTCATTTCTCTGCAACAACAGCAGGTCGGGAGGTTGTCCACTGTCAGTTTAGAATAAATTCAAGAAGGCGTCATCACATTAACCAATTTTTCACTATACTGTTTGCATACTCTGGTCAATTGTTGCAGCGTTCTGTCTACCTACTGAAAGCAAAAATACTCGAAAATATAATATCCGTGACTGTTCAATCCCTTTGCCATTGCTGAGCTATTAATACTCTTGTGTTGTTGGTTTCTTCTCTTAAGAATTTATAAAAAATCGACTTTGAACGGGGCTCGTTTGCCTAGTAGAAAATAGGCAACACCCTTTACTCAATTTTCTCTCACGTACCGCTTTTAAATAGTTTGAATTTCAGCATGTTCAAACAATTTGGTAAAATTACTTAAATGGTGCACGCGCTTCCGAGGAGTGTGGGGCATACACTTTCGTTCAAACTTCATGATTTAGCTGTTACATGTTTTGCCTAAGTCAGTTCAAGCGATAATCTGTCAAGTGCTCTACTAAACTGCATATACAGGGAACTTCCTGGCAGATGAAAACTGTGTGCCCGACCGAGACTCGAACTCGGGACCTTTGCCTTTCGCGGGCAAGTGCTCTACATCTGAGCTACCGAAGCACGACTCACGCCCGGTACTCACAGCTTTACTTCTGCCAGTACCTCGTCTCCTACCTTCCAAACTTTACAGAAGCTCTGCCAGGAAGTTTCATATCAGCGCACACTACGCTGCAGAGTGAAAATCTCATTCTGGAAACATCCCCCAGGCCGTGGCTAAGCCATGTCTCCGCAATATCCTTTCTTTCAGGAGTGCTAGTTCTGCAAGGTTCGCAGGAGAGCTTCTGTAAAGTTTGGAAGGTAGGAGACGAGGTACTGGCAGAAGTAAAGCTGTGAGTACCAGGCCTGAGTCGTGCTTCGGTAGCTCAGATGGTAGAGCACTTGCCCGCGAAAGGCAAAGGTCCCGAGTTCGAGTCTCGGTCGGGCACACAGTTTTAATCTGCCAGGAAGTTTCATATCAGCGCACACTCCGCTGCAGAGTGAAAATCTCATTCTGCATATACAGGACTTTGTCCAAGTGAGCTACTACTTCACCTTCAGTAACGTTGATGTCTACAGGAAACATCTCCACTGTCAGTGTGTTTTGGCTCCTATTAAAATTCCAGTTATGTGCTATAACGATTAACATACCACCTTTAGCAAAAGTTCATAGAAGCGATATTTAATACCATATAATGCTCCTGCATACTTCCTCAATCTTGGAAGTGCTTGTGTGTCGCTTAAACTTGCTATTTACATCGTAATCCTACTAAAATAAAGATGATGATAAATGTAAATGTTGTGTGACTAGGGCCTCCCGTCGGGTAGACCGTTCGCCGGGTGCAAATCTTTTGATCTGATGCCACTTCGGCGACTTGCGCGTGGATGGGGATGAAATGATGATAATTAGGACAACACAACACCCAGTCCCTGAGCGGAGAAAATCTCCGACCCAGCCGGGAATCGAATCCGGGCCCTTAGGATTGACGTTCTGTCGCGCTGACCACGCAGCTACCAGGGGCGGACAAGATGATTATGTCTACGACGGTGACGTCATAATTTTAAATTAGGGCAGTATTGAAAATACGAGTGCTCTCGAGACGTCGTCGTGAGTCAGTTACTTTGTCAAAGCGTAGTTCAGCTACTCTGGGAAGAACGTCGTGTATGCCGACGTGTCGGAACAGGATGCGTGATGTAGCAGGATTTCGTTGATATTTGCTCAGCGGTCATGCGACAGGCGGCGGCGTTTGCATGACGGGAGGTAGATCCGGAAGCGGGCTGCGTTTTGCGGCCACCGCTGCCGCCGCCGCCGCCACGCCCTCGCCTCCATATCTCTGATTAGTGTTCTCCGCCGCCTGCCGCCTACACAGTCTCCTGCTGTACATCGTATACGCAGGCAAATTGCCGTGCCAGCTATTAGCGGAAGAGCATCAAGCCTTTCGCGTTTCACTGGGCGGGGTCTCTCGAGCCATTGTCGTCTGTGGTGGTTCAGTGTTTGTCTGTACAAGCGATTGTTATTTCTGTTCTGTACACTTCAGTCTTATTGCAGACTGCGTTATCGCGATGAATAACACAAGTGGGTTAAGTGTTGTTCGCTTTCCATTCCGTCACTGTGCAAGCTGTCAATGCTCTCTTTTAATAGTTTACGTTCAACTGATCATTTTGTCTCCCAAACTAAACTAGCTCCAGCCTCTTTACCTCTGTGCTCCTCTCAGAGAAAACATACTGGTCAGTCTCTGCAAGATATTCCAGATTTGGTCATAAAAAATGGTTCAAATGGCTCTGAGCACTATGGGACTTAACAGCTGACGTCATCAGTCCGCTAGAACTTAGAACTATTTACATCTAACTAACCTAAGGACACCACACACATCCATGCCCGAGGCAGGATTCGAACCTGCGACCGTAGCGGTCGCGCTGTTCCAGACTGAAGCGCCTAGAACCGCTCGGCCACTACGGCCGGCATTTGGTCTTATCTTATAAACTTTTCCCTCTCTTGTTCCATATTTTTCCTAATTAGTCTCAGTAGCCATAGCGCAGAAACCTGAGCCAACTGTTATTACCTCTTCGTTGCATACCTCATCAACCTGTTTAATGAGCATCTTCTGCACCAACATATTTCAAAAGGCACCACTCCCGTGCAATGATGTGTTCAGTACATTCATACTAGGACCCTTTTATATCCTGTTGAGTGTCTTCAGCGGTTTTAATGTTAATCCAATTGTTATTATTGTATCTGCTTGTGTTAATTACTTTTTTTCTACATTTCATCCCAATTCTCTAAGGATTTCGAATCTCTCGTGGAACGTTATGCCAATGACTCTTTTCAGCATAGCTCCGTTCATCCTGACATACAGTAATGAGCACATTTCTATTAGATTATATCACGGTATTTACAATCTGACAGCCCTACTTGTTGTGTGCCATACAACTGGTGATCTTAACTCACAGATATTAATGACAGTATGGAGAGGAATAATGCTACACGCACCCCTAGGATCCTGTCAAATGTCGAGCACTTCATCCAACGTGGCCGTTTTTGAGTATACACGGATTTGGAGAATTCAAGGTCCCACAGGGAATGTCAGCAACGAGGGTCCTAATAACAGTGAGATCTTCGCAAAAAAAAAGAAAAAAAAAAGTTCAAATGTGTCTGAAATCTTATGGGACTTAACTGCTAAGGTCATCAGTCCCTAAGCATACACACTACTTAACCTAAATTATCCTAAGGACAAACACACACACCCATGCCCGAGGGAGGACTCGAACCTCCGCCGGGACCAGCCGGACAACTTTGCGTGCATCACTTACCACAGTTAGGTGGCATAGTGGAACATCATGTGTCACGGGAATGAGGAACTCAGCTTAACTGCCATGTTCGCAAGAATGACACTTTTTGAGTCATCAGTCTTCTGACTGGTTTGATGCGGCCTGCCACGAGTACACTCCTCTGTTGACTTCCCGATAGCAGGGTAGCATTTGCAGCCTACATCCTCAATTATTTGTTCGATATATTACAATCTCTGTCCTCCTCTACAGTTTTTACGCTCTACAGTTCCCTCTAACAGGATGGGGGTTTATTTCCGAATATCTTAACACGCCTCCAATCATCCTGTTCTCATTCTTCTTTCTGTATAATCCTTTCCTCGCCGACTCTCCGCAGAAACTCCTTATTCCTTATCTTATCAGTCGATGTAGTTTTCAACATTCTTCTGTAGTGCCACTTCTCAAACGCTTCTATTCCCTTTTGTAGCGGTCTTCACACTGACCATCATTCACTATCATACAATGCTGTGCTTCAAAGGAATATTTTTTAGAAATTTCTTCCTCGAATTACGGGCGGTGTTTGATACCGATGGACTCCTCTTGCCAGAAAAGCCCTCTTTTCCTGTGCTAGTCCTCCTTGCTTCGTCCGTCATGGGTAATTTTGCTTCCAAGGTAGCAAACTTGGTTCAAATGGCTCTGAGCACTATGGGACTTAACAGCTATGGTCATCAGTCCCCTAGAACTTAGAACTACTTAAACCTAACTAACCTAAGGACAGCACACAACACCCAGCCATCACGAGGCAGAGAAAATCCCTGACCCCGCCGGGAATCGAACCCGGGAACCCGGGCGCGGGAAGCGAGAACGCAGGTAGCTAACTTCCCTAATTTCGTATACTTCGTGATCTCCAATCTTGATGTTCAGTTTCTTGCTATTCTCATTTCTGCTACATCCCATTACCTTTGTCTTTTTCCAGTTCACTCTCAATCCGTACTCTGCACTCATTAGTCTGTTCATTCCATCCAACAGGTCCTCTGATTCTTCTTCACATTCACTGTGGATAGCAGTGTCGTCAGCGAACTTTACTATTGATATCCTTTCACCCAGAATTTTAGTCCCACCTTTGAACCTTTCTTTTATATTTTTTTTTTTTTTGTTGCTTCTTCGATGTATAGGCTGAATAGCAGCGCCGAAAGGCGGCATCCCTGTCTTACATCCTTTTTCATCCGAGCTCTTCGTTCTTGGTTATCCAGGGTTATTCTTCTTTCTTAGTTGTCATACATACTGTATATTATCCGTTTTTCCCTCTAGCTTACTCCTATTTTTCTCAGAATTTCGAATATTTGCACCACTTCACGTTGTCGATCGCTTTTCCTAGGTCGACGAATGCTATGAGCACGTCTTGATTGTTCTTTACCTTTGTTTCCATTATCAACCGCAACTGAGGTCTGCCTCCCTGGAGCTTTTACGTTTCCTAAGGCCAAACTGGTCGTTATCTGACAGATCCTAATTTTTCTTTTCCATTATTCTGTATATTATACTTGTCAGCAGATTAGATGACTCAGCTGTTAAGCTGATTGTGCGACAGTTTTCGAAATCATCCTGTTCTTCCTATTTTCGAGACTGTGTAGGCGATATTTTTTCGAAAGTCTTATGGTACTTCGCCAGTCTCATAGATTCTACACACGAAGGTGACTAGTCTTTTGGTTCCATTTCTCCAATAATTTTAGAAATTTCGATGTAATGTTATTCATCCCTTTTGTCTTATCTGATCTCAAGCTTTCCAGAGCTCTTTTAAATTCCGACTCTAATACTGCGTCCCGTATGTCATCCCTATCGACTCCTCCCGCGCATACAAACCTTCAATATACTGTTTCAATCAATCTGCTCTGTCTTCTGGGTTTAACAGTCGAATTCCCATTGCACTGTTTATGTTACGACCCTTCCTTTTAATATCATCGAATGTTGTTTTGACGTTTCAATGTGCTGAATCAGTCCTCCCGGCGGTCATTTCTTTCTTTTTCTTCACATTTTTCCTGCAGTCTTTTCGACTTGGCTGCCCCGCATTTGCTATTTATTTCATAGCTAACGGACATGTATTACTGTATTCCTGTTCTTCTCTGAACATTTTTGTAATTCTGTCTTTCGTTGATCACGTGAAATATTTCACCTAATTCCCAAGGTTTCTTCGCAGTTACCTTCCTTGCAACTGTGTTTGCCTGTCCAATATATCTGACTGCCTTATCGCCGTATCTAAATCCTTAGGGAACTTGAAAAGTGTCTCATCATTACTCATTACTTCGCTAACCCACTTCCTTCTACAATGATTCTTCAGAATGATTGTAGTAAACTTCCTTCTGCTCTTCATCATTTTTAATTGTGATCTGAGTCTATATCTCCACCTGGGTATGCTTACAAGCCAATATCTGATTTTGAAATTTCTGTCTGACCATGATGTCATTCAGCTGGAACCTTCCGGCGTCTCCCGGTCTTTTCCAAGCATACTTCCTCGTTTCGTAATTCTTGAACCGAGTACTCGCTATTACCATCAGAAATTTATTGCAAAAGTCAATTACTCTTTGTCCTCTTTCGTTCTCAGTGCCAAGCCCACATTTTACCATAATTCTCTGTTCTATTGCTTGTCATACAACCGCGTCAATTCCGTCATGACTATTAGATTTTCATCTCCCTTTGTTTACTGAATAACCAGTTCAATATCCTCTTCATCTGCTGTTTGGTACATTGGCTTGGATAACTACAACTATCGTTGTCGGCAACGGTTTTCTGTCGATTCTGATGAGATCACTGAATTGTTCACAGTAACTCACTCTCCGCCCTACGTTCCTGAAGAGGGGCAGCAGCCTTTTCAGTAGTTGCAGGGGCAACAGTCTGGATGATTGACTGATCTGGCCTTGTAACACTAACCAACACGGCCTTGCTGTGCTGGTACTGCGAACGGCAGAAAGCAAGGGGAAACTAAGGCCGTAATTTTTTCCCGAGCGCATGCAGCTTTACTGTATGGTTAAATGAAGATGGCGCCCACTTGGGTAAAATATTCCGGAGGTAAAATAGTCCCCCATTCGGATCTCCAGGTGGGGACTACTCAGGAGGACGTCGTTATCAGCAGAAAGAAAACTGGCGTTCTACGGATCGGAGCGTGGAATGTCAGATCCCTTAATCGGGCAGGTAGGTTAGAAAATTTAAAAAGGGAAGTGGATAGGTTAAAGTTAGATATAGTGGGGATGTTCGGTGGCAGGAAGAACAAGACTTCTGGTCAGGTGAATACAGGGTTATAAATACAAAATCAAATAGGGGTAATGCAGGAGTAGGTTTAATAGTGAATAGGAAAATAGGAATGCGGGCAAGGTACTACAAATAGCACAATGAACGCATTAATCTGGCGAAGATAGATACGAAGCCCACACCTATCACAATAGTACAAGTTTATATGCCAACTAGCTCCGCAGATGACGAAGAGATTGATAAAATGTATGATGAGATAAAAGAAATTATTCAGATAGTGAAGAGAGACGAAAATTTAATAGTCATGGGTGACTGGAACTCGACAGTAGGAAATGGATGAGAAGGAAACGTAGTAGGTGAATATGGAATGGGAGTAAAGGATAAAAGAGGAAGCCGCCTGGTAGAATTTTGCACAGTGCATAACTTAATCATAGCTAATACTTGTTTCAAGAATCATAAAAGAAGGTTATATACATGGAAGAAGCCTGGAGATACTGGAAGGTAACAGATAGATTATATAATGGTAAGACAGAGATACAGGAACATGGTTTTAAAATGTAAGACATTTCCAGGGGCAGATGTGGACTCTGACCACAATCTACTGGTTATGAACTGTAGATTAAAACTGAAGAAATTGCAAAAAGGTGGGAAATTGAGGAGATGGGACCTGGATAAACTGAAAGAACCAGAGGTTGCAGAGAGCTTCAGGGAGAACATTAGGGAACGATTGAGAAGAATGGGGGAAAGAAATACAGTAGAAGAAGAATGGGTAGCTTTGACAGATGAAATAGTGGGGGTAGCAGAGGATCAAATAGGTAAAAAGTTGAGGGCTAGTAGAAATCCTTGGGTAACAGAAGAGATACCGAATTTAATTGATGAAAGGAGAAAACACAAAAATGCAGTAAATGAAGCAGGCATAAAGGAATACAAACGTCTCAAAAATGAGATCGACAGGAAGTGCAAAACGGCTAAGCAGGGATGGCTAGAGGACAAATGTAAGGATGTAGAGGCACATACCACTAATGGTAAGATAGATACTGCCTACAGGAAAATTAAAGAGACCTTTGGAGAAAGGAAGACGACTTGCATGAATATCACGAGCACAGATGGAAAACCAGTACTAAGCAAAGAAGGGAAAGCAGAAAGGTGGAAGGAGTATATAGAGGTTCTATACAAGGGCGATGTTCTTGAGGACAATATTATAGAAATGGAAGAGAATGTAAATGAAGATGAAATGGGAGATATGATACTGCGTGACGAGTTTGACAGAGCACTGAAAGATCTAAGTCGAAACAAGGCCCCGGGAGTAGACAACATCCCATTACAACTAATGACTGCCTTGGGAGAGCCAGGCCTAACGAAATTCTACCATTTAGTGAGCAAGTTGTATGAGACAGGCGAAATACCATCAGACTTCAAGAAGAATATTATAATTCCAGTCCCAAAGAAAACAGGTGTTGACAGATGTGAAAATTACTAATGAGGAGGTATTGAACAGAATTGGAGAGAAGAAAAATTTGTGGCACAACTTGACTAGAAGAAGAGATCGGGTGGTAGGGCATATTCTGAGGCATCAAGAGATCACCAATTTAGTATTGGAGGGCAGCGTGGAGGGTAAAAATCGTAGAGGGAGACCAAGGGATGAGTACACTAAACAGATTCAGAAGGACGTAGGCTGCAGTAGGTACTGGGAGATGAAGAAGCTAGCACGGGATAGAGAAGCATGGAGAGCTGCGTGAAGGAGGATATAAGATGAACATCAACAAAAGCAAAACGAGGATAATGGAATGTAGTCGAATTAAATCTGGTGATGCAGCCGGAATTAGATTAGGAAATGAGACACTTCAAGTAGTAAAGGAGTTTTGCTGTTTGGGGAGCAAAATAACTAATGATGGTCGAAGTACAGAGGATATAAAATGTAGACTGGCAATTGCAAGGAAAGCGTTTCTGCAGAAGAGAAATTTGTTAACATTGAGTTTAGATTTAAATGTCAGGAAGTCGTTTCTGAAAGTATTTGTATGGAGTGTAGCCATGTATGGAAGTGAAACGTGGACGATAAATAGTTTAGACAAGAAGAGAACAGAAGCTTTCGAAATGTGATGCTACAGAAGAATGCTGAAGATTAGGTGGGTAGATCACATAAACTAATGAGGAGGTATTGAACAGAATTGGAGAGAAGAAAAATTTGTGGCACAACTTGACTAGAAGAAGAGATCGGGTGGTAGGGCATATTCTGAGGCATCAAGAGATCACCAATTTAGTATTGGAGGGCAGCGTGGAGGGTAAAAATCGTAGAGGGAGACCAAGGGATGAGTACACTAAACAGATTCAGAAGGATGTAGGTTGCGGTAGGTACTGGGAGATGAAGAAGCCAGCACGGGATAGAGAAGCATGGAGAGCTGCATCAAACCAGTCTCTGGACTGAAGACCACAACAACAACATAATTATGATTGCATATAAATTGTACATTATTAATTTTAAGTGCAAATGAAATTAAATACCTTCCATAAATATATTGTCACTTTTCATATAACTTACTATGTGATTTAAATGTAAAAGGAAACGCTTTGGTCTGGTAGGAAAAGTTTTATCTGTGCAAAATTTTCCTTGGGAGGAAGTGTGAAAGGAAAGCAAGTGAATGATTGCTGGGAAATTGATGTGTTGAAAGGGATATGAGGCACGTGTAGTTCAATTATTGAAAAAGAGTGATAATTTTGCGGAAAAGGAGGCAGTTTACTCTGTAGAAATAGTGAGAGGGCATAACGTGGAGAGGTGGTTTATAGTACTGAGACGGAGGGAGTGGACTGAGGGTGTGAAGACGAGAGAAATACAAAAGTTGCAACACGTTTACTGTAGAGAATTGTTGCAGTGGGCAAACTAAACTTCGAGGAGGCATGGTTTTGAGATTATAAGCTAAGAGGAAGAGATGCAGGAGAGCAAGACTGCATGAAAGGAGACAGTAAGAGAGAAGTCTCTAGACTGTAGAATTCGGTCGAGGGTCGACGCAGGAGCACAGAACATCATTAAGACATCAGGTATATAAGATGGCACAAATGGCCATCGATGAACGTTAGTATACACCTTACTAACAGAGACTGTGCACAAAGTAGACAAAGGAATTTCGAAATTATAGCGAGACTCTGTCCTTGGAGCATATGGCTAATGCTAGTGCTATCACATAATCTCGCAGCCGTTTTGGCATCAGAGGTTATATTTTTCTTAATTGGTCATTCACTTATTTTATTTTATTTCCGCCACATTACTACTTTTCAGCGTAATGCATGACAAGTTTGCGCTGCACCATTGCAACGGAACGAGGAAATTGTTGGGCTTGGTTGAGTTGTGATTGATCATTAGTCGTAAACATACATTATTCCTCACAAAAGTATCAAGCAGGAAAAAGGGTTATTAATGATTTCATGGTTGAGGGCTCAAGATTCATATGCCAAAAAAAATTTGAACATAAATTAAAGCGCATCTCCATAACACTGACTGAATCGTATTTAACATTAATAGCCATTAACTGACCAATAATTAGTAAAATATTAAGACACTATATTAATTTTTAAAAATCACTAACGCCATTTTATTATTTATTATTATTAAAAAAAATACCAAGGCCACAACTTGAACTTAACAGAGATTTAAAATTAATTAAAATTGTACCACACTGTAGTTATCAAAGTTGTCACTCAGATACTAAATAGAGTTCCACCATCCGCAGTTTTATCCCAACAGTTAAAATCTGATTCATTGCACAAGCTAAGACCTTGCCACAATTACAGATCAGAATTATTAATATGATAACCCAAATCGGTAATTACACACAAAAATTTTCGATTGACAAACAGTCATTCGACCGTTTGTGGGAAATACCGACAATATAAGACGTCCAGAAAGTGAAGCAATCACAAGATCCATGAGATTCGCCTACTATAATCGGTTGCCATCATATTGTGTCCTCCGAATTATCGCCATCGCACAGTCGCAGCTGTCAATTCACCTCGGAGGTGGGAGCCCATGAGAACGTCCAGTTTTCCAGAGCACAGTCCCAGAGTCGATCTCTATTGCACCACCAAAGGCCGTCACTCCACGGCACACTTGCCTGCGCGTTGCCAAGTCTTTAAATTGTCGCGAAATTGCTATGTTTCGTAACAGGACAACCGTAAAAATGGGTAGGTCGTCTCCAGTTGACTAGTACTGCATGCTGGGCTTGTTGGAGAACGTATTTTTTCTAGATAAGCAGCTTATATTTTAGTACCCCCTTACCCCCATTTTCGTCCAAACACTTTCACTTGTGTCAGTTTTCGCCATTAATTATGATTCACACTCTAAATAAATCTTCAACTTGGCGCTCAAGCGGAAGCTATTAATTGAGCTACGTCCTGAATAGAAATTTTATACTTTGGCTCATCTGGCACCACTCTGGGATTGGCACCCCAAGCGGCGGCTAGTGCCATTTGGGCCGTAAACCGGCCCCGGGTGCATGCCACCTAGCGTAGACTGTAGCATGGCCATATCGACACCCGTGTGGGAGACTGGTTTCGCTGCGACCTGCGTACAAGACATGTGAGAGGGGTTCGATGGTATTGGATCGATGTTTATTCCCACAGTTGCTTGTGGGAATACCTTGCTTTGCGATTCAGCATCTCATCTCATCTCATAGGAGAGGTCGGGATGATGTGACCGATGATGAAACCATCGAAGGGACTGATAACATGCTGAAGAAGGCAGCTGTGTTTACGCTTACTTTCAAGTTTCAAGCGTTCATTGACATTAAAAATATCAAAATGAATAACATAATTAAAGGTAAAATGTACATGAACCTCAGAAAACTCTCTTCATGTCATCTTTCGCTTCACTGCCCAAAACAACATGTAAGACGGGCCATCCAGTGCAAACCATATCAGTTATTGGTGGCACTAACGTTGCCACCTGCAAATTTTCAGCGAACTAGAGAGGCCTTCATAGCCTTTAGGGAAAAAGAGTGTACTGTTGAACTACTCGTATTAAGGAGAGCAAGAAGAGATAGCAGCAACAGTTTCTGAAGCCGAAGAAAGTTCCCACAATATGATTATAATTACATGGGAGATGATGGGATAGGTTGATGGGAATAGTGGGCGAAATCCACTCGCTGCCGTCATGCTCACTGCCTGTCTTCGAACGGACCAGCCGTAGACCAGAGAATGGCCTACATATCGCTGAGTTTATAGTCAACACGAACCGGGATCCATCTTTACCGAGCCACAGAGTGCTCGCTGAAAGTGGCAGTTGGCACTTCTGTTTCACCAATGATGATGTAATCTTCTTCAAGAGAGTCTGCTCTACTTCACACATCTTCCCGTCCTGCTCAAGATAGGATCAATTACACAGGATTATGACATCTCACAGCGATTCTCCACGCTATTTTTAATGTTATATGGATGGTATGATAACCTCTGCGAAAACCTAGGTAGGACCATAAGTGTACAACGAGCTATTGTCTTGATGCTATCACCATCTGTGTAGGAAATATCTTGAAGAGGGTGGTCAACCGCCACTTTGTCTGGTACTTAGAACCCAGATGCTTCCTTAGTTGGTTTCAATGGGGGTTCGGGAGATATCACTCGGTCACTGATAACCTGCCTATACACAGACCACTTCTAGGCTTGCTGGTCCTGCAGTGGTACATTTACGTTATGACAGTGCAGCGCGAGAGGAGTCCCTACCCTCCCTTGATTTTCATTCCAGTTATAAGACAGAATACAGCTTGTTATATAGAAATACGTTTATTCACGTATGATTTTACGAAGTATGAAAGCCTGATCCCAGCAGTGCTTGGCTGGTCGAGAAATACTTAGGTTCGCAACTGTGTCTCCAGATTACCTGGCTGACCGCTCATTGCGACCGCTAAGTAATACCTGCCTGCACAAACAACAATGAAAATACCGTTGGTGCACCCAGAGTTACAAAGGTTTCCGACAGTAGGCTTGATTTCATCAAAATCTAATCACGGATAAAAAGATATAAATACTATAAAAAAGTATGTAAGTATATTCCACATCGTCTCCGAGACCGCTGGATCGATTTCAACCAGACTTAGTACTCACATCACTTACTTCTGGAAATAATCGCTGTTGGGATAAGAACCACTCACCTGTCAGCGGGGTGGGGATGAAGAAGATGTGCAGGCCACGACGCAAGATTACTCAGATTTTGTTCATCCAGTATTTTTAGAACCAGAGCACTTAGTGACTCGTAACAAACTTTATACATAATTGCAAACTTTTACGAAGCTATTTCTCGCTGACACACGCCAGAAAATTATGAAAGGAAGAAAGTTTATCGCTTACTACATTTCGCTGTTCAGTTTCGCATCAGACATGACGTTTTAATTTACTACTTTTTCACTGCGAACTTATTCGGACGCATTTTGCAGACAGTGCTCAGTGTCATTGTACGACGCGTGAATGCTGAGAAAGAACAGAGGCTATTTTAGAAAGTGTGTAATGCAAGATACTTTTTTTTTTTTTGTCATCAGTCTACTGACTGGTTTGATGCGGCCCGCCACGAATTCCTTTCCTGTGCTAACCTCTTCATCTCAGAGTAGCACTTGCAACCTACGTCCTCAATTATTTGCTTGACGTATTCCAACCTCTGTCTTCCTCTACAGTTTTTGCCCTCTACAGCTTCCTCTAGTACCATGGAAGTCATTCCCTCATGTCTTAGCAGATGTCCTATCATCCTGTCCCTTCTCCTTATCAGTGTTTTCCACATATTCCTTTCCTCTCCGATTCTGCGTAGAACCTCCTCATTCCTTACCTTATCAGTCCACCTAATTTTCAACATTCGTCTATAGCACCACATCTCAAATGCTTCGATTCTCTTCTCTTCCGGTTTTCCCACAGTCCATGTTTCACTCCCATACAATGCTGTACTCCAGACGTACATCCTCAGAAATTTCTTCCTCAAATTAAGGCCGGTATTTGATATTAGTAGACTTCTCTTGGCCAGAAATGCCTTTTTTTCCATAGCGAGTATGCTTTTGATGTCCTCCTTGCTCCGTCCGTCATTGGTTATTTTACTGCCTAGGTAGCAGAATTCCTTAACTTCATTGACTTCGTGACCATCAATCCTGATGTTAAGTTTCTCGCTGTTCTCATTTCTACTACTTCTCATTACCTTCGTCTTTCTCCGATTTACTCTCAAACCATACTGTGTACTCATTAGACTGTTCATTCCGTTCAGCACATCATTTAATTCTTCTTCACTTTCACTCAGGATAGCAATGTCATCAGCGAATCGTATCATTGATATCCTTTCACCTTGTATTTTAATTCCACTCCTGAACCTTTCTTTTATTTCCATCATTGCTTCCTCGATGTACAGATTGAAGAGTAGGGGCGAAAGGCTACAGCCTTGTCTTACATCCTTCTCAATAAGAGCACTTCGTTCTTGATCGTCCACTCTTATTACTCCCTCTTGGTTGTTGTACATATTGTATATGACCCGTCCCTCCCTATAGCTTACCCCTACTTTTTTCAGAATCTCGAACAGCTTGCACCATTTTATATTGTCGAACGCTTTTTCCAGGTCGACAAATTCTATGAAAGTGTTTTGATTTTTCTTTAGCCTTGCTTCCATTATTAGCCGTAACGTCAGAATTGCCTCTCTCGTCCCTTTACTTTTCCTAAAGCCAAACTGATGGTCACCTAGCGCATTCTCAATTTTCTTTTCCATTCTTCTGCATATTATTCTTGTAAGCAGCTTCGATGCATGAGCTATTAAGCTGATTGTGCGATAATTCTCGCACTTGTCAGCTCTTGCCGTCTTCGGAATTGTGTGGATGATGCTTTCCCGAAAGCCAGATGGTATGTCGCCAGACTCATATATTCTACACACCAACGTGAATAGTCGTTTTGTTGCCACTTCCCCCAATGATTTTAGATGCAAGATACTTACTGATTCGAAGAATAATACGCAAATTAGAGAAAAATATTTACTCTTTGAAAAAGCTATTTATTTTTTGACTTTTGAACTTCATGGATAACACTCTTTTCATACTACTTCCCGCAAACATGACGTCACGCGCAACATCGTCGATCACACGAACTGCTGTTGACTTGTCATCTCGTAGAATCGGGTGTACTGCCGGTGGTCCGCGTCTTCCCAACACGATATTTCGACGTCGCAACTTGGCGTCTTCATCAGGTGTTCCCTGAGACTGTCTCAGGGAACACCTGATGAAGATGCCGAGTTACGACGTCGAAATATCGTGTTGGGAAGACGCGGACCACCGGCAGTACACCCGATTCCACGAGGTGACAACAAATCGCCAGGAAAGTCTTAGAAATCTATTGACTTTGTGACAAGGAGGAATATAAGTGTGCAGACTCACTCGCACCTGTTTAAGCTGTCCTGCTAAGCACAAAGTTGGATATCGCTAAATATTTATTTCATCCTTCATCCTCTAGTCAGATAGAAATGCAAATAACATTTAATATTGCAGAACATACTCGTGTTACATTCATAAGAAAGACTCAGAATGTGTTAAGAACGCTAATACGAAAAAACAAAAAAATGCACGCTCTGAGACGCTAACATCCATCTTTCGACTTGCAGAGACCACAATGTTATCCATTACTCTAGCACTTTGTCACTTAAAATTAGTGTCCTATCTTGGTTGTCGTACTACCTCTTGAAGGTTTATATGGTTGATGGACTATTAACTAACACTTAATTATAATGGTGACGTGTCTGTCACAAATTTTCAATGGTCCATTACCTTGAAATGGCATACTGTAAATTATAATACAAGTTTGTTTTATGCTTAACTTGTAAATTATGGACGATAACAAATCACTCCTAATAGAGCTCTCTTACATGAAGTCACTAATCATCGATAAATCATTATGTAGCGTTTATTTATAACAATATTTACAACAAATCGTTCCAAGAATGACGTACTCTTATGAATTTCCGATGTGTGTGCATGAATCTTATGAGAGGCCCGTACTGAACGCTAACGAAAGTCTGTAGCAGTTAATGCTGTCCTCGACTCTTCAGCGTGTTTAATCCAGACCTTCACACTACTTGTTTGCATAACGTACACTTTGTGTAATGTATAGCTAACATGTGCACTATCCAGTATTTGAGAACGAGAGCACTTAGTGAATCGCAACGAACCTTCCACATAATTTTGAAACTTTACGAAACTTTTTCTAGCTTAAAACCCCCAGAAAACCTGGCAACAACAGCCAGTCAGCTGCAACTGTTGTTAAGGACGCTGTAGATAAAAACTTTCAATTTCCAGACGAATAAATATTTTGCTCACTGTTTTAACTTTATGAGAAAGGGAGATCCTTTCCTAATTTTTAAAGAAACGGTCTGGTTGCTGCCCTCAGATTTGATTCAAAACTTTCTTAATGAAATGAAATGTCGTGTGACGAGGGCCTCCCGTCGAGCAGACCGCTCGCCTGTTGCAAGTCTTTCGATTTGACGCCACTGCGGCGACTTGCGCGTCGATGGGGATGAAATGATGATGATTAGCATAACACAACACCCAGCCCCTGAGCGCAGAAAATCTCCGACCCAGCTGGGAACCGAACCCGGGCCCTTTGGACTGACAGTATGTCGCGCTGACCACTCAGCTACCGGGGGCGGACACTTTCGTAATGGCAATACTGAAAGGTCCTAAAAGATCGGCCATTAAATGCTTTGAACTTTTGGGAGCGTAGCAGTTATATTTCACGAGTATCAGACAGCAGCAGTTTTACGGTGTCATCGTGAGATCCAGGTTTCACTGTGGATGTGTGCTTTTTGCCAGACCAATGTAAGGAAAAATGGTGTTTGTGATGAATCAAATGGTTCAAATGGCTCTGAGCACTATGGGACTTAACTTCTAAGGTCATCTGTCCCCTATAACTTAGAATTACTTAAACCTAACTAACCTAAGGACATCACACACACACCCACGCCCGAGGCAGGATTCGAACCTGCAACCGTAGCGGTGGCGCGGTTCCAGACTGTAGCGCCTGGAACCGCTCGGCCACCCCGGCCGGCTATGATGAATCATTATGGAATGAGGCAGCCCTCTAGGGCTTTAAGCACCAACGTCGTATAAAACACAAATTCAGTGGATAGTGGGACGTCGCTTAAGAACAGTCAGCCACACACTCCTCACGGAGCCAGGGCCGCATTTACGCGCGGGCTACCTCGACCGCAAGCTACGAGCTCGCATCAGAGAGAGAGCCACACCACAAAAGTTTAAAACAAGAAGCATCATTATTTTGTGCTGCGGGTCCTCTTACAATAATAAAACACGTAGGTGTTTTTCAGGAAGTCAGCACTCAGCTCTCAAAACCCGCTCTTCCTCGAATCAACTTCCCAGTGGCGGCCAGTCACGCGGCATTTAAGTTCGCAAAACAGCTAAGTCTAATGTTTAACGGAATTGTGACATTTTGGAGTGAGTTAGATTTCACGGAGAGCCGATTTCTTGTCACTTCATTAAATAACACTATTGTAAAATAACTATTCATTCAATTAAATAACAAAGCCTCAATTTTGCGGTACAGTCTTTTAATTTGATAATTACTCCAAAATAGTACACTGCTCCCGAGAGGAGTTGACAGTGCATCATTGGAATGTTGTTCCTCATCCGCTCTACAGCCCGGATCTCGCACTTTCCGACTTCCATCGTTTTGGCCCGATGGAGGATGCACTCCGCTGCAAGTAGTACGCGGATGAAGGGGAAGATTACTAATACAACAAGACGTTGGCTCCGACACCGACAAGCAGAATGATGTCATGCGGACAAACAGGCCGTCTCATTAAGGTTGCATAAGGTCGTCACACTGAACGGAGGTTATGTTGCAAAACAGAGTTTCGTAGCCAAAAGAATGGGGGATAATATGGAATAGTGGTCTTGAATAATACCAACCCGCTTTCAGAAGGAACAAAATATGTTGCGTTACTTACTGAACGCCGGCCGGAGTGGCCGAGCGGTTCTAGGCGCTACAGTCTGGAACCGCGCGACCGCTACGACCGCAGGTTCCAATCCTGCCTCGGGCATGGATGATGTGTGTGATGTCCTTAGGTTAGTTAGGTTTAAGTAGTTCCAAGTTCTAGGGGCCTGATGACCTCAGACGTTAAGTCCCATAGTGCTCAGAGCCATTTGAACCATTTTGAACTTACTGAACGGCCTCGTACCTCCGGAATTTCAGAAGACGACTCCACGACATACAGAGAAATGACACGCACCAGCGGAGAGAGCATCTGTCCCAGTTCCGATTCGTACTACGCGCCATGGCGTAGCTGCAGCCGTGTAGGAGGCGTGTCAGAATAGGTAGGCAAACCATTGTTGCATCGGTTTAGCTCGTGCCTACACATAGGCAACCCTGTGAATAGATTTCCAAAACTAGCTGCTGTTGCATCTTCACAGCAATTCGAGTCAGCGACTAAAATGAAGTGCCTGCACTGGCCATGTCTAGATCGGTGCCTCTACTGAGCGCCAGCAAAGAAAGTTAAAAACCTGCAGAAATGCTCTCTCCACTGATACGTGACTACTTCCTCCATGTCCTATAGTTTGCATGCAGTCATCTTCTGAAACACTGGAGGTACTTATAAACAACCCTGTATTATGATCATAGGTGCTAGTCCTATCCCAGTCGTACGACTGTGGCAACCATTGTAGACTGCAGGGGAATCTAGTATGGTTCTGTGAATTTTTGTCGGTATATTTTTCTACAGGAGGTCCACAAACCTCTTACAGATCATTAGTACAAGTGATAATAGTGCACAGAGAAAGTAACACATGAAGAGAGATAGAGAAATCGTGGCGGGGGGGGGGGGGGGGGGGAGGCAGAAGGAGGGGCAGAGACGCTACCATCAAAGGTTCTATCACACATTATGATAACCTTTACTAAAAATTCTCCAATAGAAATTCCATACCTCGAACTGTACCTCTTTAATTTACTGTTTCTAAAGTAAGCTACAAGTATTTGAATCCTCAATAATGTTTGTCCAAATAATTCCGTACCGATTTCCTCTTAATATTGGGGAACGGTAGTGACGTCAGCGTACCAGCTTATCAATATAATCATAGCCGCATGAATGAGCATAATAACGTTACCATTTACAGCAAAAAGACTCGGTAGAGGCGTAGATTCAACACTAGAGGCAAATCGCTTAATCGAGATTCATTCCATTTATAGTTTTCATACAATGTAACGTAGCCTATTCCTGACTTACCTGAAATGTATTCGCAGTTGCGTATACGAACAACCATCAGCTGTGCAAGGGAACTAAAACGGTGGAAAATATGTGCTGTAATATGACGCGAACCCGGATTTCCCGCTTTATGCGAGCAGTGGCCTTAACCGCATCGGCTAAGCCTGCACGACTCAGAGCCACACCCAAACTTCCATATGTTATCGTCCAAGCGTCACACCTGTACTCGTACATTCCATTAATGTTATCTTTTATTTGTAAGTAGCAGGTCCGGTGTTGCCCAATAAACACGATACTGCAATGCCCATACAGGAATAACACTTATCAGATGTTCAAGTACAGGTATGACACATGAACGACGACATATGTAAGTTTCGGTCTGACTTGTGATGGATAGCCGAATCTGTAAAGGCAACAGCTCGCACAAATCTGGATTCGAGTCCCAGTTCAGCAGCAATTTTCACTGCCGTCATCACCTTATGCAGCGGATGGTTGTTCGTATTTGCAACTGCGAATATAGTTCATGTATTTCATAGTGGCTGTAGTCACCTCGGTACCTGTTCCTTTGGAGATTCATGCTTGTCCGAACGAACACTACGTCGTCCTTCTCAACTACACGGATACACGGACACTGCAATATCGCATTCCTAACTTATTGTTGCTTGGTCTGCGTTGCTGTAATACGTAGATAAAATACAAAACTGTCCGCTCCACTACCGGCCAGCCACTGCGGCCAACGTAAATAGTCAAAAACGGTGTCCGCAGACCATTGGGAAAATTCCGTAAAAGGCAACACTGTTGAATCAAAGCAGAGTGAACCGGATTACATCAGACAAAAAAAAAAAAGAATTACTGGTACATTCAATCGTCATTAAAATCGTGTCCCTCTGTACTTTGTTTGAACGCAGTTGAAAGCAGTGTTTACCTAGTAAGAGAACTGCAAATTGAATCATTGTACACGTGCAAACGCAGTACTTCTTTTTTTAAGCATTTAACTAACACGTTTTGGACCGGTAACAATTTCCTCTAACTGACAGTGCTCTGTCAAGAGAACAAAAATACATGACGTGAACTTAGGTAAATCAGCCGTACACCACATTGATTTTAATTATTGTGATAGGTGTTCACTAATGTGCAACGCCAGAATTATACATGTCGTTTGTCGAACTGGAAATTTATAATCGCGTTTAGGTTGACTGTGATAAACTTTGCCGATGCTACCAAAAAATGGTTCAAATGGCTCTAAGAACTATAGGACTTAATATCTGAGGTCAGCAGTCCCCTAGACTTAAATGGTTCTAGTGGCTCTGAGCACTATGCTACTTAACTTCTGAGGTCATCAGTCACCTAGAACTTAGAACTAATTAAACCTAACTAAGCTAAGGTCATCAGTCGCCTAGAACTTAGATCTAATTGAACCTAACTAAGCTAAGGACATCCTGCCAGAGGCAGGATTCGAACCTGCGACCGTAGCGGTCGCTCGGTTCCAGACTGTAGCGCCTAGAACCGCACGGCCACTCCGGCCGGCCGCCCTAGACTTAGAACTTGAAACGCGTATGTACTCGGTAGCAGCGATGGCGAGGCATGACAGAATCTCTGACCAGAGAGTTATTTATCGTTGCTAGTCTGCGCTTGACCGCGCGAGAGTTCAGTTGCATGTAGGGAGTCAGTAGTAGTAGTACGTAGCGAGTCGCGAGAGCATGTAGTAGCGCGCGAGAGACAGTCGCTGTTGTGTGTGAGGAGTCGGCGGGCGTCGACATGGGCCTCTGGTCAAGATTCAGGACGAGGTATATTTTTTAAATAAGGTAATGAAGCAGCATTGCGCTCATCTGATAATGTAATGTATCTTAATTGTAAATAATTTGTTCAAGAATCGCCCCAATAATAATTTTGTTTTCAAGCCGAGCATTTTAACAAAACAAACATTTTATTGAAAGAAAATTTCCCATGCATTTCCTTAAAGAAAAAATTTACTTAAGTTCAAAGAATTTTTGCGATGCATTCCCTCCAAGCCATGGCGAAAAATAAGAGCAGATGCAGTTTAACTGAGGTAAGAATTTGAGTTTAATTAGTGAACAGGGCCTAAGATCGACATTTCGGTCTATTTACGTTTTCATCGTCACTGAGATTTCATTTTTTTTTAATTGACTTTCATTTTTGTGGGGAGCTTACACATGGGTCAGATTGCTATTTTTCATTTATTGTCATTGTCATTAAATTCCATTGCTGGGAGGTTACACTTAGCTCTATGTCCATTAGCATTTGAATAAGAATACTTTTACAATTTTCTGGGGAGGTTACACTTGGCGACATCCGGCCAGGATCGTATTTCTTTGGGAATCTTCTAAGAAACAGTCAGATATCTGCTCTTATTTGCTTAAATATAATTAGCATTTGGCGCAACGCTTTTACTAATTTTATGACTTTTTTTCCTCAGATCATCGGCAATTCGTTGCTCTGTTGTATTTGTGTGTTGTTTTTGCATTGTGCTTATTTCTTTTGTGAATAATTGTGACTATAGCAAAAATGCCGCGAAAGACTGTGAATAGCGTATCGCGAAGTATTATGAACGAAATTACCGACTTAAACAACGTGACCCATAATAATTGTGACCCGCAGTGTAATGATGACAATCCTGCGTTCACTGACAATCAGTGCGTTCCAACCACTAATGATGAACAAACGAACTCGGTTATGTCCTCTGTTGATTTGACGACAATCGATGACGCGGGGCGCCCTATTGTAATGAGCGCTGCCCAGCTTAACACACCCGGTTTAAAAAATTCAAGTAACGTACAGACAAATTTTTCTAATGAAAATGGACAGTGTACAGAAAATACGAGGGATACATTTAATTCCGAAATAGCGACGCATAGTGGACATTCGATAAGCAGACCTTTTTGTGAGTCACAGAATATCCAAATGGATACACAAAATGTGACAATTGCAGATACACCATCAAACAGCACAGATAATAGAAATGCTAATTTTGGCTCGGATCCAATTATGGCAATGTTGCTACAATTTAGGGAAGATTTCGAACAACAGAGTATAAAATTAGACAACCTTAATGAAAATCACAAACAGTTTAATGAAAAATTAGACAATCTTAATGAAAAACAAGACAAACAGAGTAAAAAATTAGACAACAATGATGAAAATCTCAAACAACTTAGTGAACAGGTCAAACAACAGAACGAAAAACAAGACAAGCTAAATGAAAAATTAGACAACAATGCCAGGCAGCTTAGTGAACAAATTAGAGCCGTTGCCGCGCAGTGCCAAGACACTAAGGAACAGTTACGCGAGGAAATTGAGGCTTGTTCAAAGAAAAGTAGCGAAGAAATTAGATCTGTTACGCAAGAATTAAGGGATGTGCAAACAGCTGCAACAGAAACACTTAGAGAGGAAATTAGCGGAGTCGCTAAACAATGCTCTGAAAGGCTACACAATTGCGCGACGAATTTAAATTAATGACGGCAGAACTTTCGCGCACAATGGACGCAAAGATAGACGCGAAATTCGAACAACAGAACACTCAAATTGACGAACGTTTTAATCTTCACATACAAAACAGCGATACGCGTTTTCGCAAATTTATTCAGGATCAAAATAAAGTAAAACGTCAAGTCATGGAAACAATCACTGCTCAGAAACAAGAAGACAAACGTAAAATGTTTGCGAAGGCAAAAACATATGTAGACAACAATATTGCCACAGTGTCTGACGAAATTAATACCATCAAACAGTCGAACACAGAATTACGTGACGAAATTTCCGATCTTAAATCGAAAACAGACACATACTTAACCGATTTTCAAACAGTGACCGACAGACTCGAACAATTAGAACTAACACAGGATTCCGATGTCGTCAAAGCTGACGTTAAAAAACTGAACGAAACTACACGTAAATTGCAAAAGCAGATTTATGCCTCAGACACTAAAACCGATGATCAGGTAAAAATACTGACTGAAAAATATGATGAATTGGCCAGTCGTATTGATGTTATCGAAAGTACTAATGACAATAAATCAGACGATACTTCACCGGTTTCATTTAATCAAACACCTGAATTTCAAAATCTACAGCAGACAATTAATGAGATCGATTCGTCTAATAACACGTTGCGTAGAAAGTTGTCGAGCTTACAGCAAGAGGTAACAGAGATAAAAAATGTTTCTGGGTTTAACACATCACAGCAGACGTCATTTGGCGAACATTTGTCAGAGTCACGCAGCGCGTATAATTTGAGTAATCTACAGAGAGTACGGGACTTAGATTCAGAACAGACACAGACAAATAGATTCTCTTACAATCATGAACCTGTTCCGTCATACAGAGACGATAATTTCGATTACAAACATTTTCTGTCAGTGAGAAAATTTAAAGTGTTTAAAAATAACAGAACACAGATTCACCCACTGGATTGGATACAACAATTTAGCTTTGCTTTTCCACCGACTTGGCCCGTAACACACAAACTTGAATTTATTTGCAGTTTTTTGGAAGGCGAACCGGCAACTCGTATGAGACCGATCGCGAGACAATGCTATTCGGTAGAAGAGTTTCAGAATGCTTTTTTTATCAGCGTATTGGTCGAAGACGACACAGCGCGGAATTAAAGATCAGTTAATTAGTTTACCGAATTATGAGAACTCTAATTTTCCTAGTGTGACGCAATTTTTTGAGCACATGGTGCAACAAAACCAGTATTTAAGTGAACCTTATAGTGAATTTGCACTCATTCAATTATGCGTTTCTAAATTACCACGGTCATTAAGAGTGTCACTTCTGACGGGTCAGCAAAAAAAAAAAAAAAAACATTTCGGCACTCAGGGATCTGCTGCAGCTTTTAGAAGTGCAGCAATCAGATTATTCTTTCGTAAACAAAAATTTTTCGTGTAACAACCAAGGCCAACAAACGTATAGCAATTATGATCAGACACGTAATTTCAATAGGAAAGGTAACAGACGCTTTAGGAACGATAACCACCAGAACTTTAATAGCAGACAAAATTTTGATTATCAATATCGTCAAAATTTTCAGCAACAGGAGCCACATTTTAGTAACAATAGAGGTTTTTCACAACAACAGCATCAAAACCAGTCGGTTAGCATACCTAACCAACAATGTAATGCACAAGATCAACATAACTTTAATGTTTCGCCGCGTGGACGTATAGCCCCTGATACAACAAATAGTAACGCACGGCAGCAAAGAAACAACTACGTACAAACAACACAGTATTTCAATTCCTATCGCAATGCACCGTATAGGAATGACTATCACGACAGACGTAAAAACGATGAGCACCATTATCAGCGTACGTATAATAACAGTCGGTCTTACGAACAGCAAAATCATCCGCAAGAACATATTCTCATGAATGAACCCGACAGTAGGTATCATCCAGAGCGTAATACTTCAGGAAGAAGTAATAGAACAGTTCAAATAGTATAAATGCCACAACATCCTCCAGATAATAATAACACGTCAGATAGAATTTGACTAGATACTGTACAGGTCGGATCTTGCAGTAACACAAGCACTAGTTTTGACACGCAAAATGTTGTTCACGAAAATGTTATTACTTTTGACGATATCAGAGACACTCTTTTACAGGAAAGACCAGTTGTTCAGAAAACTATTTCACATCCTGTCATCGAAATTAAAATTGGTTCATCGAAATTTTCAGCAGTAATCGATTCCGGATCACCTATGTCAGTTATAAATGAGGAGACTTTCAACGAGTGTAACAAAGAGAATACCTATCCTACATTACCATTAGGCAAAACGAAGGTAAAAGGAGCAGTATCGAGTAAAGGAGTAGACGTTAAATTACAGACGCATTTATCATTTTGTATTGCAGGTCATACTTTTCACTCAAATTTTTGGATTGTTCCTTTATTGACAACAGACGTTATTTTAGGTACTAATTTTCTCGTACAACATGACGCAGTGGTTGATTTTCAGAATTCCTATTTAATGTTGAAGGATGAAAATGTGCAATTGGCTTTAGAGTTTCAGCATTCATTATCTGCGGAAGAACAAACAATTAACCGCACAGAGGTCATTTCCGCAACACGTAACATAGACTGTAATTCCACATTGTTCACGGATACGTACGTACATAACTATAACACTCCAGACGAAGCTGACTACGACGTAATACAGATGATTTCTGACAAAGTTAAACAAAGCAGTGCAAATACAGACGACGAACGAACGCAATTACACAAAATTCTTTTACAGCAAGCTCCAGTTTTCGATAACATTCCTGGTACTATGTCCGGATTTATGTATGAATTTCAAGTCAAACAGCACGATACATTTAAAGCTAAACATTATCCCATTCCGTATATCCATAGAGAACAAGTTAAGAAAGAATTGCAAGATATGCTTGACCAAGGAATTATTGAACCAGCAGTTAGTCCGTACATAAACCCGCTACATATTGTTAAGAAAAAAGATGGCTCACTTCGCCTTGTACTTGATTCACGTCACATTAATGACATTATTATTAATGAAACAGATCGACCACAGACACTAGAGGAACTTTTACAGAAATTTCATGGTACGGCTATTTATTCTCCACTAGATTTGAAATCGGGATTTTGGCAAATTCAACTTCATCCGAATTGCAGAAAGTATACAGCTTTTCTCTGTTTTGGCGACTGTTATCAATTTTGCAAATTACCATTCGGATTAACTATTTCTTCTGCAGATTTTATTCGCGGTTTGAACACAATACTTCCGACAAAACTTAAAGACAGAATCACGACGTACGTAGATGACATTCTTATTGCAGAAGCTAACTGGTCTGAACACAATATGATTCTTGAACGACTGTTACAAACTTTTCGTGCACAAGGATTCACAGTTAATCTCAGTAAATCGCATTTTGGCAAAACTTCTATAAAATTTCTTGGACACGTAATTTCAGCAGAAGGCATTGCGCCTGATCCGGAAAAACTTCAAGCTCTACGTGACATTACTGTTCCTACGACGAAGAAACAACTACGCAGTTTTTTGGGCTTAATTAACTTTTTTCGTAAATTTATTCATCATTCTGCTTTAGACACACCCCTAGATTATGCCAATTAACAGGTAAAAACACTATTTGGTCATGGGATAAGCAAGCACATTCTGAATTTATGAACCTGAAACATGCTTTGTTGAATGCACCACTTTTATCGCACCCAGATCTTACCAGAAATTTTTCCATTGCCACCGACAGTTCTAACACCGCTTTAGGCGTACATATTTTTCAGGAAATTGAAGAAGATGGTTCTACAATAATTAAAAACATCGCATTTGCAAGCCGCATTCTGTCACCTGCTGAACGAAATTATTCCGTTACTGAACTTGAAACATTATGTGTTGTTTGGGCATTTACGAGATTTCCGCATTTTCTTTATGGGAGACACACTACAGTTTACACAGACCATAGAGCGATACAATTTTTACTTTCAGCTAAATTTACACACGACAGACTGAGTAGATGGAAGCTTTATTTACAGGAATTTAATTTTACAATTGTTCACATTCCCGGCACACAAAATATTATAGCAGACGCACTTTCTCGTTCTCTCAGCAACAATCAGCATGACATCGCAACCAACTTCTGCAAAGCAAATTTCAGCGTCATGTACATTCAGCAAGTTGCATTTGAAAATTTTATTTCGTCGTCATTACAGGGCATAACAAAAGAGCAAAATAAAGACAATGTGTGGAAAGAAATTAAACACCTTTGGCAAGATAAGAATAATGTTACGATTAGATACCATTACACTGTACGCAATGACATTCTGTTTCGCCGCTCTCATCCTGACAGCAACAATTGGTTATTATGCATTCCTGACGAACTGGTTAACAAATTAATATGGTATACTCATTTAAGTTATGCACATTATGGAGCCAGAAGATGTTTTCTTATACTGAGACAGAACTGTTATTTTACTAACATGGAAAAACGTATACGACGAGTTTTAGCGTCATGTAAAATTTGCCAGAAAGCTAAATCAGACACCACTTCACATATTCCTTCATTATATCTCATTGTACCTGTTAAATTAAGACATATGGCCGCAGTAGACATTTTTGGTCCGATTCCCAGAACCAATAGAGGTTTTTGCTACATCTTTGTCGCTGTTGAACTCACTTCAAAATTTGTTACTTTCACTCCGTTACGCAAAGCTACTGCTAAAACTGTTTCGAAAGCATTTGTAAAACATTTTCTATTTCATGTAGGGCATGTGATGAAAGTAATTTCTGACAATGGATCACAATTTCGTTCTGCTATATGGACACGCATGTTGCGAGCTAGAAACATTTCTCCGATCTATATATCCAAGTGCCATGCTTCTTCGAACCCCTGTGAACGATTAATGAAAGAAATTGGTAAACTGTGTAGAATATACTGCCACAAAAGACATATTGATTGGGACACACATATATTCTCATTCAAAGATGTAATTAATTCCATTCCAAATGAATCCACTATGCTATCTCCGTCTGTTATACTGAAAAATACTGAACCACCTAACAAAATTAAAGAATTAGTAACATTTCCTACATCTCGTCGATTACGACACCACGAAATAATTGACATTGCGCTGAACAACATCAAACGTGCCGCAAAGCGCCGGAGAAGACAGCAAAAACAGGTTTGTACACGCCGAGACTTTCACGTGGGGCAGAAGATATTAGTACGTACACACTATTTATCCAGCAGAATAAAAGGTAAGTGCAGTAAATTTGAACTTCTATACGCAGGTCCATATCGGATTCGCAGCATTCCTCACCCCAATGTTGTACACGTCGAAACTCTGAGAACCAGAAAATCGAAAGGAAACCAACACTTATCCAACATTAAACCCTTTATTGAATGAAACCACTTTATGATGTAACATGCTATGATGCCATTTACTAATTTTTATGACCACTTACGCAATTATATTCACATGATTAATTATTGATGACTATCGTATTTTTTCTTGGCAAGTGCCCGGCAAGGTAAGGTTAGCAGGTCGCTCTTCTTGTCGTTACACATCAGACCGTGCATATTTTCCAGATGAACTTACACATTTTATGACCACTTATGCAATTATATTTATGTGACTAATTATTGATGATTATCGTATTTTTTCTTGGCAAGTGCCCGGCAAGGTAAGGTTAGCAGGTCGCTCTTCTTGTCGTTACACATCAGACCGTGCATATTTTTCCAGACAAACTTACGTATTTTATGAATAATTATGCAACTCTATGTAGTGACGTATTAATTTTATCAAATTCTCTCTCCATTAAAGTCTTTTAATTCTCGCCTCTATTAACATATTGTATACATACAAGCTGAACACAACGAACGTCACATTTTGTCTTTCTTATGTATGTACGATTATTTTCATGTTTTGTTTGTATGCACTGTGAAATAGTTAAGGTATAACACACACCAGTTGACTTTGACGTTTTTTGCCCTATGATATCTCAACATCGTGACTGTTTTACATTTTTCTTTTTTTGCTGCTGCATTGTGATATTCTCTGTACATTTTTGCCTTTGAACACTGTCTATGCTTTTGACATATTACGTTTTCTGTCATGGTCTGCTGTATGCTCAAATTATGTTACTATAAACCAGTCATTATTTAATGGGTATATGATTTAAATGCAAGACATTAATCTTTGTTCATCAATTTCAGAAAGAAATGATGCGTGAAAGAAATAAATTAAACAGAAATGGGAATTTCACCTTCGGAATGATCGAAAGAAGATACAAAAACCTTATGAGGAAGAGTAAATGGATCAGAATTAACAAGCATTAACAAGAATATACTATATACATCGTAGAATAGTAGTCTTAACTAATTTTTTCTTTAAAAATACAAGGCGATTGATGCAGGCTGTCAGACAGAACTACACATCTTAGTTTTAGTGATGAAATATGCTAGAGATAATGAATAGTTGTGTAATGAGTAATGAAGTGATTTTTTGCAGATGATAATGAATGCTGATGAAGAGTAATGATGAAGAATATGCTACTATGAATAATGAAGTTTTTCTTTACAGGTGATGATAATAATGAAGTTATGATAATATGGATAATGAAGTGATGGATAATGAAGTGATGGATAATGAAGTTTTTTCTTTACAGATGAGGATGATGTTGAAGTTTATGTATTTATGCTATGTAGTTATTTAAGTATTTGTTGCAGTTTGTTTTGACAGTATGTTTTATATCGTATGGTATGATGACTAAAAGTTTTGGAAAGGACAGCTACGGAACACATTTTTTATACACATTTCACTACCTGTTAATTCGAAGTTCACTACTTTTCAGCATAGTATGCGTTTCTTCTTTCAGCTCAATAATCCATTTTGTATTTTTTTCCAGGAGAAGCTTTTCGTGATACTTACTAAACCTGTTACTAACCCAGTTGTGTGCATCATTTATAAATGTGATCACATATATTTCCTTGTTTCATAACCTTGCTACAGCTGACTCATGACGAATGACGTTACACATTTTCATTTACAGGAACAATTCAGAAGCAATTTTTTTTCTCTTCTTGCTTTCCCTTATAATTACCCAAAGCAATGCATCGCTAACAAAAAAAAAGTATCACCAGTTCCAAATAATGCTACCCATTTAAAGAGTTCTGAATAATACTGAATGATGAACAATGTTTTGTACTATTCAATACTTGCTGGCCAATGAGTGCCAATAATTAGTATAACTAAATGAATTATGTTAATACTATGCCATTCATTAGCTCCTATTTTCAATGATGACTTTTGATGTTTTGGTAACTGGCCAATGAGTGCCAATAATTTGTATAACTCAATGAATTATGTTAATGCTATGCCAATAATTGACTCTCCTTTTCAATGATGACTTCTGATGGTTTATAACCGGCCAATAAGTGCCAATGTGCAGTATATTCAGTTAATTTTATGAACATTATTCTGTAATACTAAATACATGGTACAGAAATGTTCAATAACTGGGCTATGAATGCCGCAAACTACTAATGTAATTCTCAATGAAGACTACTATGTGACTTAATGTCCTTCACCTTCTGAGCTAACTACCCTGAATTACTGCAATATCCATTTGTCCTGTCCATCCTCATGATCATGGAGCACTATATTTGGTTTTTGCACTAATTCTACGTTGGTGTGCCTTGTAAGAGCGTGGTGTTGACACGACATGCTGTCCACCACCGTGAGCGATGGAGACATTATTATGGTCCCACTGTTTGGTGTACCTGATGTACTGCCAAAATGATAACATGGAATATTACTACGACATTTCAGTGTCTTCGCTACGCTGATAAATACTTGTGGGAAAAGGACTTCAGATTGTCTCACTTGGTGTTGTACTTCTGTGGAAAGATATGGACTTTCAGTGTAGCTGCGTGCAACCTAAGTGCTACAACCATGACGCAATCCTTTCTATTCCTTTCCTAATTCTAGTAAAATGAAAAAGTCATATACAATGCGTGTGCATTTCCTTTCATTTGTTAATAAGATCAGTTGTCCTACTAAAGACTTCTATAGTGCATGTGCACTTTATTACACTCCTTGATTTGTTTGTTTGTTGTAGAAACATACTAGAGAATATTACAGTGCGTGTGCACTCTATGCCATTTGTTAATATGATTTGTACTCGTTGCCTATACATTTGTGATTTCCTGATTTGTTCACTACTACAATGCGTGTGTACTTTTATCATTTTTCAATATCATTTGTACTCATTCTGTATACATTTTGTGATTTCCTGATATGTTCAATACTTCAGTGCGTATGCACTTATGTCATTTGTTACTCATTGTATATACATTTCCTCATTTGCTGATATGTTCTGAACCGCAGTGCATGTGCACTCATGTCACTTGTCAACATAATTTTTTGCCATTCTGTTTATTTGTTCTGAAAATGCTAAAGAGTTTTTCAGTGCGTGTGCACTTTTGTTATCTATCAATTAATTTGTATACACATTTTTCTGATTTGCTAATATGTTTTGTACTCACATTTTGTCATTGTCTAATATGTTTTGTACTTGATGCATGTGCACTATATTTACTTCATGTTCTACACCTTTACATCTGAATATTCTGTGAATTGTAAAAGTTGATTAGTTAAAAAAAATTTGTTGCTCATGGCAAGTCCAAATGACTCACCATCGCTGCCAAATTTTTGCCCCCCCCCCCCCCCCCCAGTGGAGGGTTATGAAACGCGTATGTACTCGGTAGCAGCGATGGCGAGGCATGACAGAATCTCTGACCAGAGAGTTATTTATCGTTGCTAGTCTGCGCTTGACCGCGCGAGAGTTCAGTTGCATGTAGGGAGTCAGTAGTAGTAGTTGTACGTAGCGAGTCGCGAGAGCATGTAGTAGCGCGCGAGAGACAGTCGCTGTTGTGTGTGAGGAGTCGGCGGGCGTCGACATGGGCCTCTGGTCAAGATTCAGGACGAGGTATATTTTTTAAATAAGGTAATGAAGCAGCATTGCGCTCATCTGATAATGTAATGTATCTTAACTGTAAATAATTTGTTCAAGAATCGCCCCAATAATAATTTTGTTTTCAAGCCGAGCATTTTAACAAAACAAACATTTTATTGAAAGAAAATTTCCCATGCATTTCCTTAAAGAAAAAATTTACTTAAGTTCAAAGAATTTTTGCGATACATTCCCTCCAAGCCATGGCGAAAAATAAGAGCAGATGCAATTTAACTGAGGTAAGAATTTGAGTTTAATTAGTGAACAGGGCCTAAGATCGACATTTCGGTCTATTTACGTTTTCATCGTCACTGAGATTTCATTTTTTTTTTTTAATTGACTTTCATTTTTGTGGGGAGCTTACACATGGGTCAGATTGCTATTTTTCATTTATTGTCATTGTCATTAAATTCCATTGCTGGGAGGTTACACTTAGCTCTATGTCCATTAGCATTTGAATAAGAATACTTTTACAATTTTCTGGGGAGGTTACAAACTACATAAACCTAACTAACCTAATGACGTCACACACTTCCATTCCCGAGGCAGGATTCGAACCTACGACCGTAGCAGCCGGTCTGAAGCGCCTAGAACCTAACCTTGGAGATTTTTTGTTGAATGTCACCCAGCGACATAGATAAAACCTATAGCAGAACTATAAGATGTTATTTTTTACCACTGTTTTTTTACACGTGGGGGAGGTGTAGATTGTTTCTTGTTCGAGCCCTGACCTTCAGCTGCAGTGGCAGTACCGCGATGCAGACCGATTGACTGTGGCTCCGTTTCTACTATCAGCGCAAGAGATACCCCTTGAGGTGTGTTTCTTTGTACCATAAGACTTCGAAGAGCCGAAGAAACTGGCACACCTGCTTAATATCGCGTAGTGGCCCCGCGATCACGAAGAAGTGCCGCAACACGACGTGGCATCGTTTCGACTGATGTCTGAAGTAGTGCTGGAGGGAACTGACACCATGAATCCTGCAGAGCCGTCCATAAATCCGTAAGAGTACGAAGGCGGGGTGATCTCTTCTGAACAGGACGCTGCAAGGCATCCCAGATATGCTCAATAATGTTCATACAGGGAGAGTTTGGTGGCCAGCGAAAGTGTTTAAACTCAAAAGAGTATTCCTGGAGACACTCTGTAGCAATTCTGGACGTGTGGGTTGTCGTATTCTCCTGCTGGAATTGCGCAAGTCCGTCGGAATGCATAGTGGACATGAATGGATGCAGGTGATAAGACAGGACGCTTACGTACATGTCGCCTGTCAGAGTCGTTCCGAGACGTATCAGGGATCTCATATCACTCCAACTACACGTGCTCCACACCATTACAGAGCCTCCACCAGCTCGAACAGTCCCCTGCTGAGATGCAGGGTCCATGGATTCATGAGTTTTTCTCCATACCCGAGCACGTCCATCCGCTCGATACAATTTGAAACGAGACTCGTCCGACCAGGCAACTTGTTTCCACTCATCAACAGTCCAATGTCGGTGTTGACGGGCCCAGGAAAGGCGTAAAGCTTTGTGTCGTGGAGTTATCAAGGTCACGCTAGTGGACCTTCGGCTCCAAAAGCCCATATCAATGATGTTTCGTTGAATGTTTCGCACGCTGACAAATGTTGAAGCCCAGCACTGAAATGTGCAGCAATATGCGGAAAAGTTGCACTTTTGTTACGCTGAACGATTCTCTTCTGTTGTCGTCGGTCCCGTTCTTACAGGATCTTTTTCCGGCTGCAGCGATGTCAGAGATTTGATGTTTGAGCGATTCTTAATATTCACGGTACACTCGTGAAATGGTCGTACGGTAAAATCCCCACTTCACCGCTACCTCGAACATGCTCTATCCCATGGCTCATGTGCCGGCTATAACACCAAGTTCAAACTCCGATTTTGGTAACATGCCATTGTAGCAGCAGTAACCGACCTAACAACTGCGTCAGACACTTGTGGTATTATATAGGCGTTGCCGACCACAGTGCCGTATTCTGCCTATTTATATATCTCTGTGTTTCAATACGCATGCCTATACCAGTTTCCTTGTTCCTTCAATGCATGTTCATAATCATTGCATGAGAAAGGAAGGGGTTTTGGTACTTTAGTCCTAAAATACTTTGACTCTTTTTGCCAGACATTATCAGTTTTAGGTTTGCTTATTATTAATTCTGTATCCGGAAAGATACATATGAGTATTGTCCGTTACACACACCGAACAAGAGTCGTTCCATGCGGTGCTCAGGTTTACGTCCACAATCAACAGAATGCGAGTCCAGCGAAGTGGTGCTCCAGTTCCAGTCCAGAGCCACTAAACGCCGACGGGCTGGATGGAGAACATAAATGCTACCTTCAGATTTCATGCCTGCCCAGGACTGGGAGCGAGCGACTTCAAATGATAAATTTAGAGTCAATCACTCTGTAGACACAGCCGAGTCCATCAGCAGCAGAGAAGGACCCGTTCAAGCAGAAATCCAATACTAAATCCAAATACACAACGAGATCGTCTACAATAGGCTAGCACGGCACGTTCTGAACAGTTGCATATAGCGGAGTGGTCTGCTTTCTGCTTGCCGCACGTTTTTAGCGTACTTCACAGGCGCAGTCAGCGCGTGCAGCGCTCTCTGGCGCTGCACCCAGGCTCTGGCGAGCTATGTACACCCTAAGCCGGCCGTATCAGTGTCTTATGTAAATACATACAACTGCAACCAGTCACTTTTTGAAATACTTATTTATTAATTTAGAACCTTTTCAGGCTGATCTTCAGATTGTTTTCTGGAAGCTACATATGTATTTCAAGCATAATTCTGCCTGCTGGGCCGGCCGCGGTGGTCTCGCGGTTCTAGGCGCGCAGTCCGGAACCGTGCGATTGCTACGGTCGCAGGTTCGAATCCTGCCTCGGGCATGGATGTGTGTGATGTCCTTAGGTTAGTTAGGTTTAAGTAGTTCTAAGTTCTAGGGGACTGATGATCACAGCTGTTGAGTCCCATAGTGCTCAGAGCCATTTGAACCATTTTTTTCTGCCTGCTGGCTCTATGACTAAAAGATGGGACATGCCTTAATGCATCGCCATGAGTATTGTTTATCTGTCGATTTGAATCCAAAATTTAATTTTGTCCTTACTGCGGCAGTATGGTCGCCTTTCTTTGTTTGTATCCATCTGTCTACTTGCATTGTGATAGCCACTTGAAACGACATCACACACTTCTACACAATATGCATGCCTATACACCGTGACAGCGAAACTTAGCCAGCATGTGCTAACAACTGTTACTTGTTACAAAGATCTTGACAAAAAGATATGAGATAGGCCTACTTTACTCAGAGATATTAACTGCTTTTGTTTGCATGTATTAAAGTCGTTATATGGGCAAATACTTTAATCAAAACTGGCGTTAACATGAGAGCCCTAAATAAAATAAATAAATTACTACCAAAATTTCTCGTCATCTGAAGTATATTATCGCATAATACATTTAATTTACGTGCAAATATTTTAATGAAGATTGGCATTAACATGAGAAGCCAGCAATAAAATAATACAGGGCTATAGTATTTGCAAAGAACTGCAGCTGTTTGGATGACCATTAACTTATCATTTAAATTTAAAACAGGAACAGAACTTCAACTGAACTGCTCGCTTATTTCTGTTCTTGCATTAACATGGTCTGGAACATTAGTAAAGGCAGATTCTGTTTATTTCAGTTAGGGGCAATATGCATAAAAGTTATAGTATTTGTAATGAACTGCAGCTGTTTATATAACCATGAGCTTCATATTTAGACATGAGCAAAATTTCAAATGAATGATCTCGAATACTTTTAAAGCCATATTCTGTTTATTTTAGCTAAAGATAATATGTATAAAAGCACTGATTTATAATTATTTTCGGCCATAATAGCTAGGTTTGTGAACCGTGACTGTGTGGAATAATTATTTATTTGTAACTTCTGCTACCAGTCACTTCTTAATTCTTTGGTTTTATGTTTAATCTAACATAATACAACGCGTTTCGAACTGTTCATCTTCAGGCGTTTATACATACATACATATATACATAGAGAGAAATGTTACTTAAAAATAAACCATCTTAAACTAGATTAACCTAGAATTCTTTGTCCATTGGTAGTTACTGTAGTGGCTGGTGTGGCTTTTTGGGGAGGGGGGGGGGGCAGTGGATGGCCGGAAATCGATATCATTAATGTCTTCTGATGGTTTTTCATTGTAGTTGACTATGTATATCACAGCCTGTATAGGATGCAGATAGCTTTGCATCAGTTGTGTGGTGTGAAATTAGCGTGAAAGGCTTTTGTATGACAGTTGATCACTTTCGATTTTATCACCTTGCAGCTTCACTTGCATCACTGATTTGTGTTAGCAAAGGCTTCGATATTTAGAAATATAGTACAGGATTTATTCTTTGGTAGGATATTTACGTTGACACTAGTGTAGTTAGGATGTAAAGAGAGGGATAGAGACGGTTAGAGGAGGGAGGAGGGTTGAGAGGGGGGGCGGGGTAGGGGTGGTTGATTGATTCCCTGTTCTGAACTAACAAGTCTTAGAATTTCTGAAGAAAAGTATTTGTCCATATATCGACTTTAATACATGCAAACAAAAAAGCAAATAATATCTCTGAGCGAAATAGGCCTATCTCATATCCCTGTGTCAATATCTTTTTAACAAGTGACAGTTGTACAGCTCATGCTGGATGCTTGTAAAGTTTCGCTATCACAGTGTAAATGCATACATATTGCGTAAAAGTGTGTGATGGGCATCACAATGGAAGCAGACAGATAGATACTAACCAAAAAAGCACGCATACCGTTGCAGTAAGTACAAAACCAAATTTTGTATCAAAAATAAACAAACAATACTCATGGCGATACATTAAAGCATGTTTCATCTTCTTGTTACAGAGCTAGCACCCAGCATTATGCTACAAATAGATATGTAACTTCCGGAAAACCATCTGAAGATGAGTCTGAAAAGATACGAGAACCGGTTTACTGAAGAATAAATAACTATTTCAAAAAAGTGGCTGGTTGCAGTTTTATGTATTTACATTGAATAAACAGTCTCGGGTTCGAAAACATCCGTAATGGATAAGCTTAATATTGATGTCTTCTCCCGGCTGTAGATCAAACAGCTCTGTGTCTTTGTCACTCCCGAATGAGGATACAGTAATTAATGAGTTTGCAATTTGTAAATTATGTCTGGCACCAGGGCAAAGAAGCCATCACAGTCATATATGACACCAGAATTATATCCTTTATGAAATGTACACAGTTTTGTACTGGCGCGCGCTAATTATAGCTTAGAGCTTACGTAACTGCACGTCACAGACGTCAAAGAAATCAAGAACATCTGCACGGGGATTCAGAGGCGCTTACTGCCCCGGAATAGAGCGGAATTACAGAATACCGGAATAATAATAAACGGTACAACTTGTGACTTGGCAGGTGCGACATTTCATCTTCCAGCAACAATCACTGCTACAACCACAAATGGGAACAACCTATGTTGTACTGCCCAGTAAAGCTGCTAGAGCTGCTGCCAAAACTTAATATTCCTAAATACGTGCGAACATAAATGCGCTACCCTCCTTAGCAAATGTCTCATTGCTGAGTGCAGATTGATGAGTAGTGTTTGCCTATTGGCCAGAACATAGTCTCAGTCCCTGTGTCAGTTGCAGGTATCCAGTGAGAGGGGACACTATGGAGGTCGACCCTCAGAACTTGAGTCTGGCTGGAAGGACTCTGCTGCTGCCGGCTGCACTGCAGGCTACAGGACAACACTGATGGGATGTGGAGGCCACCTTCACGCAGCAGGTCTGCTGGAGGCTTGACCTGCATGACCTGGATGTTGTCCATCATCCATCTTCGAGTGGGTGGGCACTGGTGCTGCCCATCCCATTCCTGCTGCAGTCACCGATGCTACCTGTTCCTGTTTCTTAAATGAAGGTTGAGAGCCGGACCCTGCGGGCCAATGAATATTTCAGATAGACCTGGGGCGTACCTCTCATTGCTGAGCACTTTGGAGACTGCTACGCAGATTTGGAGGCCACCGGATTCTGCAGCTTGATGGCTGTCCCATGATGATTCCACTGGCCTGGCTGTGGTATGGAGCTTTGTAAGACAATCCTATATTACTTCCCAATAAATGTTTTCACGGCGCTCTCGAGCATAACTAGTTTCTTACCACCGCATGCACCCGGCTCTCTCCTTACAACTGTGATAGACTGGAACCAGACACCCATAATACATATACCCATTTTCTTCGTTTTCTTATTTGCAGATTTTCAATTTTCCATGTTGGTTGTACAGATATCTTTTGTTTGCAGTTGTGGTCTCTTAATAAGTAAATGAAGTGCTCAAAATGTGTACCATTAGTTGTAACACGAACTTCCATACGCCCCATCATTCATTGTCTTAGTCGCTCCCATATTGCAAGTGACAGCTGATCTGCTGAAATCCTTGCACATGCTGGCGAAGAATTTCAACATTCGCAATAGGTCTTGAATCCACTGTGTCCTTCAAATGAACTCAAAAATTAAAATCCAATGAACTGAATGTGATGTATGCGAGGGGTGCTTCCCGTATATTTTGGCTACCACATTTACGTGTTTGTTTCGTGGTCCAGGTATGACACCTGTTTTAGCTATGAGAATATTTGTAAATACAAGGAAGGTAGTGTGTACCTTCAAGCCACCACAGGGGGTGCCAACTTCTCCCCTACATGCCGTGCAACTCACAGTACACAGGGCTGCAGTCGCGGACAGTAATTTAAGTCCGTGCGGTCGTGATCACATAATGCCACTCACGTACCCTTCTGCCGGCGTGTGCTCTTAGTTCGGCTCTTCGTCCAGGGAGGGCCAGTTACGTACGGATCATCGAGTGACCAACAGCCGCTTCAAGTCTTCATTATGGACCCGCCTGCCTCTGGCGTTCCAGCTGCCCATCAAGATGACGTGCCACACTCGTCCTCAGCCACGTCCGATGCTGCACTTCCGCCGGCTTCTCCGCGGGCTCTGCTTCACAGAATCCATTGTCACTGCCCAGGAACTCAGCCGGCCAGTGTGGCCGAGAGGTTCTGGCGCTACAGTCTGGAACCGCGTGACCGCTACGGTCGCAGGTTCGAATCCTGCCACGGGCATGGATGTGTGTGGTGTCCTTAGATTAGTTAGGTTTAAGTAGTTCTAAGTTTTAGGGGACTGATGACCTCAGCAGTTAAGTCCCATAGTGCTCAGAGCCATTTGAACCATTTGAACCCAGGAACTCAACGGCTCGTAGGATCCTGTCGTTGTGGCACATTGCTGCTCAACAGTTCACTGTCTACGAATCACGAGTCACGTGGGACCGTGTCGTTACCAGCTGCCTGCCTACCAGCTCCCATCCTAGTAGGACCGTGCTGTCACAGCAACTGCTGATGATGAGAAGACTGCCTACGAGTTCCTAGCCTCGTGGGACTGCGTCGCTGTTAAATCCCTCTGCTCTTCAATACATTGCTGTCCTCAAATTGTGTAGACATTGCTCGAATAGTCCACGGGTGTACTGTTCGAGCGAGAAATACGCCGGGAGAAGTTGAAGAATCACAATGTGTAGACATTATTCTCAGAAGTTGCCTTTAGTTAGATTCATGTAATAAACAGTTATTATTGCAGAGAATACGTTTCACTTCGTCCAGCCTCACCACTCAGCAAAGGATAGAACTCTGAGATCAGGAGATGGAGCAGATTAACGTGTTCCTGCCCCACGACTTATCCATTTATTTGGAAAGCACTGATTTAAAATTTTTCTTGCTTGCAGAGGAAAATGAGGTGGTGCTTCATCGTGCATGAACCACATAGTTGTTCGTAATTATAATGGAACGTCTTCCAGAAATACTACAGTCAGTATTCAACGGAAAATGATAGGTCCGATTAACCTGTATCTAATCATACCAGCAAATATATTAATGCTAAGCTTCGTTAATAACTTGTTTCTAGACCTGAAAAAGTATTCTCGTCCACCTATGCATTAGTGTAGTGGAAATTCTGCGCTCCATTGCTCGTAATCCTTACCTCACCATTGTTGATCCTGTTGATCGTGAGCACACATCCACAGTAACCAAGTACAAAAAAGTTTTATGGATTGAAAATCTATTTCAGTAAGACCTTGAACACACTGAATATGGATTCAATAAAAGAGTTGCTGTCTTAACACTTTCCACACAATCACATGACTTACATTCTCTAGTTCTTCTATTTCTCTTGCACTACTAGCCGACCGAAGTGGTCCAGCGGTTCTAGGCGCTTCAGTCCGGAACCACGCGGCTGCTACGGTCGCAGGTTCAAATCCTGCTTCGGGCATGGATGTGTGTGATGTCCTTAGGTTAGTTAGGTTTAAGTAGTTCTAAGTCTAGGGGACTGATGACCTCAGATGTTACGTCCCATAGTGCTTAGAGCCATTTGAACCATCTTGCACCACTGCCATTATTGTCATCAGTATCATGAAGTGCTCGATCTTTTATTTGATCTTCCACAATGATCTTTTAGAAAAGAGCCTGTTTCCACAAGATAATCATGTATACACTGAAAGATCTTATTGTTCCATACATGTGGATTACAAAATCTTTCAGTATATTAACGTCAGGCTTCAAATTCACTGTAATTTGCAAGTCCACACATTAGGTAGAAGTGCAAATGTGCTGATTAGAATATATTTTAGTCAAAACTGTAGAGTACACGTTAGTCCAATAAGAGTAGGCTCAAGCAGACGCCACGCCAGTTCCTGAAAAGCAAGCACAACACGGTGCTCTCCAGCTGCGAACGCTAAATCACGCTTACTGGGTGGCGCCCTTCTTTTGAAATAGCTAGTTCGATTCCTGGAGGAGGAGGAATGTTCAGTGCACTCCTAAGAATAGCCCAATAAGAACTGCAGAGTAAGGTACCTCAATGTGTTCTCAATACTGAAAGGATATGTTTATTTACTAGTACCATGTCAACTAAGATAAACGTAAGAATGCTTTGACCTAATACTTCACAAAACAAACAACATTTGAAACGAAAAAAGTACCAAGCTGTACATTTGAAAACAGAAAGACAGAAATGGAGGAAAATGTGAAAACAAAAAGTGTCTGTAATCAAGAGAATGTAAAAAAAAGTTGATCATAAGTACATGTGAACTGTTTTCCTTTTTTCTAAGTCTTCCATCAATTCCTCAGAGGATTATTTCATGTACCGTGTATACTGTACCTGTAGCTTCATGTCTCCGCAACGATACCAGGCGGCATCAAGTCTCGTGATTAGGCAGTGTTCATAATTTCCTGGATCGTCAGTGAGTGAATACTCCTTCTTTATAGTCTCTGACACCTACACGCCGATCGATTTCATTCCACAAGTCCCAAATTTCTACTTATCCCTATAATACATTTAATACCAATCTTCCCTTTGTCGTATGCCCTTCCGATGCAGTCCCGCGCCGTATCGTTTATACTACAATGACTCGTTTCCCCCGTTTCTGTCATAATGAGAGTGAATAGTTTGGATCACTCCTATTTTTCTCACGTCTTGGTTGTGCGTAACTGCAGTCATTCACGTAGTTGAAGAACTAAAATCTTTATTTCTAAACAGCATCCTTCCTTTCCTGTGAACTTTGTTTTCCCCTCCCCCCTTATAAACTTCACTCCTGACATGTTCTCGGTGCCTTGAAAAATCTTCTCTATCTCCACACATCCTTACGTACTGTATATCCACATTAATTCTATGTCATTATTCATATCAAAAATCAATCCCCATTTTTCGAGTTATTGCTCATCTCTCTTTAGATTATATATAAATAGGAAAACGACTCTTAGTACTTTTATAATCATTCCTATTGGATATTTCTCACCTCTGAGTTTAATCCAAGAAATTTCTGGGTTAATTCGATTAGATCCTGTTTCTGATCCATTTCTAATATCTCCGAGTTTCTGTTATACCTTTCCTCGCATACTCGTCTAACCTTAATGATTGTCCACTTTCTCCAACATCTCAATAGATGTGTTGTATTAATCATGTTGACCAAGTCTTTCATATTTTTGCACTATTAACCAGGCATAATAAGGCATCAGGTTCTAGGCTCAACTACGGATATCTTAATTGCTTATTGCTTTATATTTTTTATTTCAAATCAAGCAAATGTTACATTCCCCACTCAAAGTTCTCTGCAGTTCTTGATGACAAGTCTTAAACAACGTAATTTGTCTTCCTTTAAGTCGGAAACATTAAACACCTTGCTCATAAGCTCGTTCACTGCACGGAAGTTTTCTACATAACCTACAGTGTTCTCTCGACGTTCAAACATGGGCCGTGAGCCTTTTGCTCCAACACTTTTTAGTGAAAAATCAGTTACTTTTTCGTCATTACGAGGGAAGATTTTAAACTTCATCATATTTTTGCGAAATAGTTTTATCTTCATTCAACTCCGTTAATACATCAAATGAAACAGTGAGCATTCCTAAAAGAAAGATGATGAAATGCTGGGTTATTCTAAAATATGGACCCGATGTAATTAAGTTTTTCTTTCTTAAATTATAAACAGGATATGATTAATCTATAACGGCCAAACTAATGAAAACGAGACAAAGGGAAAAGTAAGTAAACTGTTTATTATTTCAAAAGTAATCGCCGTAACTATTAATAGATTGATCCCACTTGAGGCAGGACGGTCAGTGCCTTCATGGAAAAACATTTTCGGTTTCCTACGGAACTGTGACTGCACCAGGGCGTTCACCTCTTTGTCCAAAGCATATCGATGGCCACGAATGTCTGTCTTCAGGGCTCCAAAAATATGTAAATCGCACGAGGATAGATGAGGATTGTATACAGGATATGTAAGGGCTTTCCAGCAAAACTTCTGCAGCGCAGTCGAAACAACGTTGGTAATATGTATCGCTATGAAGTAGTACAAGGAAATAATAAATTTCAAGGTGGAAAGATCGCCTTATAGATCTTGTAATAATATCCATTAGAAGTATGGAATCGCAATAAAAAGCTATACAAAAATTCCAATTAAACATTCGAGCTGTGTAGCTACACTGTCTGCTTCTGGAAAACTGCTCTCAGAATAAGGACATACTCGCTGTCGACAACGCAACAATCTGAAGGAAAAACTTTTCTAAAAAAATGTTATATTTACAATCAGTAGGTAAAAAGTTTTGGGATATATGTTAATTATTGCTATATTTATTGATTAATAAATATTATATTAATGTACTTGTCTGTTACTTTTTACGCCAGTCTGTAAAATCATCGTTTAACATCATTCAATGTGTTAGGGTCGATTATTGTCGACCATCGATGTTTAGACGTTGATGATGAAAGTGATGATTGTACAATATCGCACATCCCTAGTTACAAGTAAAGTGAAATTGCTGACTCACTTCTTCCACATTCAGGAATGCAGAAAACCGTGCGATTCCTGTCTGAGGACGCCAATACTCTGTCGGTCATTTGTGCAACTACTAGCGTTCAAGTGATGGTAACAGAAACTATAGATCCAATAATTCCAACAGTGTATTGATTATTCACATCCATTTTTAATATTTCATGAAATAAAAACTAATGAACATTTTTGAATAACTGTTTTGTTATTCAAACATCCAGCACTAGGATGAATAGTACTACAGTAACTTGCCCTGGTCCCAATTTTAGGAGCAACATTTTTTGTGAATGAAAACATGGTCCAAGTGGGCCGTAATGTTTTTTTTTATTATCTATGTGATTGGTCAATTTTTACCTTTGGTAATTTTAACTATAACTTATTATAACCTAGTACAATAGATAACAATCTTTATATATAAATGGTATTGGAATCTCATGGAACAGTGCACGTAATGCTAATTAATTCTTCCAGATAATATTTGACTCCAAACCCTCAGTCGTTCTTATGGAGAACAAGATTTACAAAAGACATCATATTTCACAATCCTCAGAGATGCATGCGACAAATAACAGACTCATCAATTTCGTTTCAATAAATATTGCTTTTCTCTAGGTGCCTGTACTGTTTTCTCCAAATAAGAGTCTACTGGTTTCAAATAATTATCTCCATGCTCAGTCCATGAAAGGAATCGCCAGTAATTAATAAAATCCAAACTACTTGTATTCTTTCTATAATTATATTCAATATTATCAGCACAAATAACCTTAACTTTGTTTTTAGTTGGAGCGTAATAAAGAAGCAAACAGAGAACGTCCTGCCAGACTTTATATCCACACAAATTACATGCGCAAAACCCATCACATAAAATTTTTTCTTTTATTTGATGACATCTCCTCTTGTCCTATGTTCATCTTTATTGTCTTTACTACGGTATCAAATAATGTATGAACTAATGATTCTATAAACAGCACTACCATCAACGACAGTTTACCACGGTTGTTTCTCTTGGTATCTTTGATGCTGAACAGTTCTTAATCTCTACTTATTTTTCACCAAAAAAATCCGTATAGGCACTAAAATGAAATTATATGCCTCTACGTAAGACACAAATTGGTATTCTCGGCTACTTACTACGGAGAACAAACAGGGCTCAACATGTTCCTTTATCGGAAAATGATATTATTGGAAATTGAAATGAAGGTTTGGCGTCTTTGGCCGGGAGGCCCCTTGCGGGGCAGGTTCGGCCGCCTTGGTGCAGGTCATATTACATTCGACGCCACATTGGGCGACCTGCGCGCCGGATGGGGATTAAATGATGATGAAGACAACACAGCACCCAGTCCCCAGCCTGGAAACGAACCCGGGCCCATTGGACGGCAATCCGTCACGCTGATCACTCAGCTATCGGGGCGGACAATGATATTATTAAATCGGTGTTACAAACAGTTTACTATATTAACCTATGCTGTTTAAATCAGTATGTGTAACATTTTTACAACCCCATTATAGTTTATGATCATCATAAACTATCAAAATGTATAACAAATATCAACAATGATTTTTCGGTTATCCCCGCAAAAAGAAGTTACAGGGAGACTAAAATTATTAAGTTAAAAGAATCAGAATGTTTCAGCATGAAATCAAAATACTATTTAGTTACACAATACTTTCTTTCGCAGAAACTTAGCTTTTTTTTTAGTTTGTCTTCATCGTGTTTTCACAGATATGAGGACGTTAATCGTTAAACAAAATTTTAATATTATGGTCAAAGACTAGGAATAAAATAAATCGAATATTCTCAGGATCTTTGTCATCTGTTGTTGACAACGTAAGAATTACTAATACCACCTGTTAATTAACTTTACATACGAGAAACCTGCTCATTCTTTGTGTATTGAACAATCTCGTTTTCTCAGCAATTAAAATTTCTGCCACTTTCAAAATGTCCTTCACTTTTAAACAACTTTTCTATGCACATATCGTCTAAAACATTTTTTTCTCGGATCATTGTATTCCGTAACGTAATATATTATCAGATACCAATAACACAAACACTTTCCATAACACTGGCATCCTAAAATCATGGACAGTCAAAACAATGGTAGTACAACTAAAACTAACGTAGGTCTTCCCGCCTATTTCTCACGTGTTTGATATTTTCCCTTTCAAATAATTTTTTCCGTAGCTCTCAAAGTTTCTGGACAATATGTGAAAGCTGGAATTTCAATGCTTGGTGTGGCTGCAACTTCAAAGTTTTCTGAGAAATCAAATCTGAGTCATATACGTACATGGTGTCGTAAGTGATGTGCACCCTGTCAACATTTCAACAAAATTTCAAGAAATCAAAACAAGGTTTCGCGTCATGGGCTCGTGCACGATACGTTTTTTATTTACTGAGCTGTTAAATTAATTTTTTTACTGTGCAACATGTAACGTCTAGTAATAAACAAAGACAATATATTGTGTAATAATGAGAATATTAGATGTGTCATATTGTGTCATTGTGTAAAATTATGTATTTTTTCTTTATTATTTATTTCTGAGAACGTCTGCGTCGGCGAGTAATAAGACCGACACAGAAGATAAATGTTGTACAGAGATCACAAAATGAATTAGTATATAATGCATGATGTAAAGTAAAGTCTTTGTCTTCTTAATCTGGAAGCTGTGAGAGAAAGATCTCCTGTTGTTGTCGTAGAGAGCGAGAAGGTAGCATTCTTTTGTCGAGATTGGGAATTGTACGCCATTACGTGTGCATTTACACAGGTCTGTTAGATTAGATTAGATTAGATTAATACTAGTTCCATGGATCATGAATACGATATTTCGTAATGATGTGGAACGAGTCGAATTTTCCAATACATGACAGAATTAGGTTAATTTAACAACATACTTAAGTTAATATAACAACTTTATTTTTTGTGTTTTTTGTTTTTCTTTATTTTTTATTTTTATTTTTTTAATATTTTTTTCTTTTTTTTTCTTAATTTATATCTAAGAATTCCTCTATGGAGTAGAAGGAGTTGTCATTCAGAAATTCTTTTAATTTCTTCTTAAATACTTGTTGGTTATCTGTCAGACTTTTGATACTATTTGGTAAGTGACCAAAGACTTTAGTGCCAGTATAATTCACCCCTTTCTGTGCCAAAGTTAGATTTAATCTTGAATAGTGAAGATCATCCTTTCTCCTAGTATTGTAGTTATGCACACTGCTATTACTTTTGAATTGGGTTTGGTTGTTAATAACAAATTTCATAAGAGAGTATATATACTGAGAAGCTACTGTGAATATCCCTAGATCCTTAAATAAATGTCTGCAGGATGATCTTGGGTGGACTCCAGCTATTATTCTGATTACACGCTTTTGTGCAATAAATACTTTATTCCTCAGTGATGAATTACCCCAAAATATGATGCCATATGAAAGCAATGAGTGAAAATAGGCGTAGTAAGCTAATTTACTAAGATGTTTATCACCAAAATTTGCAATGACCCTTATTGCATAAGTAGCTGAACTCAAACGTTTAAGCAGATCATCAATGTGTTTCTTCCAATTTAATCTCTCATCAATGGACACACCTAAAAATTTGGAATATTCTACCTTAGCTATATGCTTCTGATTAAGGTCTATATTTATTAATGGCGTCATACCATTCACTGTACGGAACTGTATGTACTGTGTCTTATCAAAATTCAGTGAGAGTCCGTTTACAAGGAACCACTTAGTAATTTTCTGAAAGACAGTATTGACAATTTCATCAGTTAATTCTTGTTTGTCAGGTGTGATTACTATACTTGTATCATCAGCAAAGAGAACTAACTTTGCCTCTTCATGAATATAGAATGGCAAGTCATTAATATATAATAAGAACAACAAAGGACCCAAGACTGACCCTTGTGGAACCCCATTCTTGATAGTTCCCCAGTTTGAGGAATGTGCTGATCTTTGCATGTTACGAGAACTACTTATTTCAACTTTCTGCACTCTTCCAGTTAGGTACGAATTAAACCATTTGTGCACTGTCCCACTCATGCCACAATACTTGAGCTTGTCTAGCAGAATTTCATGATTTACACAATCAAAAGCCTTTGAGAGATCACAAAAAATCCCAATGGGTGGTGTTCGGTTATTCAGATCATTCAAAATTTTACTGGTGAAAGCATATATGGCATTTTCTGTTGAAAAACCTTTCTGAAAACCAAACTGACATTTTGTTAGTACTTCATTTTTACAGATATGTGAAGCTACTCTTGAATACATTACTTTCTCAAAAATTTTGGATAAAGCTGTTAGAAGGGAGATTGGACGGTAATTGTTGACATCAGATCTATCCCCCTTTTTATGCAAAGGTATAACAATAGCATATTTCAGTCTATCAGGGAAAATGCCCTGTTCCAGAGAGCTATTACACAGGTGGCTGAGAATCTTACTTATCTGTTGAGAACAAGCTTTTAGTATTTTGCTGGAAATGCCATCAATTCCATGTGAGTTTTTGCTTTTAAGCAAGTTTATTATTTTCCTAATTTCAAAGGGAGAAGTGGGTGAGATTTCAATTGTATCAAATTGCATAGGTATGGCCTCTTCCATTAACAGCCTAGCATCTTCTAATGAACACCTGGATCCTACTATATCCACAACATTTAGAAAATGATTATTAAAAATATTTTCAACTTCTGACTTTTTGTTCGTAAAGTTTTCATTCAATTTGATGGTAATACTGTCTTCCTCTGCTCTTGGTTGACCTGTTTCTCTTTTAATAATATTCCAAATTGTTTTAATTTTATTATCAGAGTTGCTGATTTCAGACATGATACCCATACTCCTGGATTTTTTAATAACTTTTCTTAATATAACACAGTAGTTTTTATAATTTTTGATAGTTTCTGGGTCACTACTCTTTCTTGCTGTCAGATACATTTCCCTTTTGCGGTTACAAGATATTTTTATACCCTTAGTAAGCCATGGTTTCTTACAAGGTTTCTTACGAGTATATTTAACTATTTTCTTGGGGAAGCAGTTTTCAAATGCATTTACAAAAATGTCATGAAATAAATTATATTTTAAATTGGCATCAGGTTCACGGTACACCTCATCCCAGTCTAACTGCTGTAGGCTTTCCCTGAAATTTGCAATTGTTAAATCGTTGACTGAACGTACCACTTTGGAGGACTGTTTAGTATTGCTGAACGGAGCTATGTCATATATTGTAACTAGCTGTGCACCATGATCAGAAAGACCATTCTCAACAGGCTGAGCATTTATCTGGTTAAACTTATCTTGGTCTATAAAGAAGTTATCTATCAGTGAGCTGCTATCCTTTACCACCCGAGTAGGAAAATCAATAACGGGTGTCAAATTGAAAGAACTGAGTAATACTTCAAGGTCATTTTTCCTATTACCCTCTTTCAGAGAATCTACATTGAAGTCCCCACAAATAATAATTTGCTTCCCCCTGTCTGACAGATAGCACAACAAGGAGTCCAAATTTTTCAGAAATAGATGAAAATTTCCTGATGGGGACCTATATACAGTTACAATTATAAATGTGCCTTTATTTAATTTAAGCTCACAGGCACATGCTTCTATATGTTTCTCTACACAAAACTTTTTTGTTTCTATACTTTTTGCACAATGATAACTTTTGACATATATGGCAACTCCTCCTTTCTCCATATTTTCTCTCATTACATGTGCAGAGAGCTTATATCCACTTACATTTACCTTATCCATATCAGTAACAATGTGATGCTCAGACAGGCATAGTATATCTATTTCATTCTCAGCTTCTAAATCTTCTAAACAAACCAGAAGCTCATCTACTTTATTCTTTAAACTCCCAATATTTTGATGAAATATACTTACATTATTTTTAATTATACCTTTATGAGAACCTTTCCTTATTCTAACATTTGCAGTACTCTCCTGTCTGAGTTTCTCATTGTGCTTAGGCCTAGTTCCTATACCAGTGGTCACACGGTGTTCAGAGAGGCAGATTATGTCAACTGGGTTGGGTGACTTTAATTCATCAATGCATTTACCTAGGACTGAGCTACAACTTGGTGGAAATAAAATTTCTGGTGATTGGTGAAAATTTATAATTGATAGCTGTGATTGGTGATCCAATGTGCTAGAATTGTGCTGTTTAATTTCTTTCCTAAACTGAAGATTTGTTTCAATCCTGACCTCTCGTAGAACTTGACATCTTTCTGTCTTACCTATCCTAAAAAAGGTGCTGCTCCAACACCTGTAACCACTGGTATTTTACCATTCATGGCAGTGCCTCCCCCCCTTAAATTTCCTGCTATTACCCCAGCCAGTTTCCCCTTCCCTTTCCTGTTGAGATGTAGGCCGTGCCTGGTATAGTCCCACCTACTGAGATAATCAACAGGAACCACACCAATATGAGCCCCCGCACCCGACCCAAGCAGCCGTTCCAACTCCAAATTAACTCTCCCAACAGAAGAGTCCAAATGAGGCCGGTCATGACGTCTCAGGACAGATACAAATTCAACATTGGTGTGTCTCGATGCCGACGCAATCTTTACCAGGTCACACTCTATACTGTACCCAGGATCTCTGTCAATGCTGTTCCCTGGCCCTCCCACAATAACCACGGTGTCTTCCCTGGTAAATCCTTTACAGAGTGAACCTAAATCCTCTGTCACCTGATCCAGACTAGCACTTGGTTTGAAAAAATTTGTGACCTGGTATTCTGGTCCTAATTCCTCCTGCAGAAGTTGGCCTACACCTCTGGCATGAGAACTGCCTAACAACAAAACTTTCTTCCTTTTCGATAACTTTCCTACATTCTTTTTCAATTTCCTATTGAAAGTTTGTTGTGTCCTGTCTACACCTACCTCTGCTTGAGGCTCATCAGTTTCTAACTGAAGCAACAGGTCAAACTTATTTTTGACATTCACCACAAAACTGTCAGACTTAGTTCTAGGCCTGTTCCTTCTGCTACCTGTTGCCACTTCCCACCTCTCTTTGCCCTTCTCCCTCCTTAACCTGTCCAGATCTTCCCTAGCCTGATCTAGCTCAGCCTGAAGGGCAGCAATTTTCCCCTCCTGTTCCACTATCTTCCTATCTCTGCTGCAAATCCTACATAACCACTGATGAGCCTGATCCACTTTCCCAACACCCACGCCACTGCAGTCCCCCCAGTGAAAAAAACTACTACATCCATCACACCAAACCCCGGAACTAACAATTCTACGGCAAGTCAGGCACTTCTCACTCATGGCAAAAATAATACTTTAGCTAGAATAAATCAATTAAATTACCGAAAATCAAAAAAGACGTTACAAGAATTAAGCCTATTCACAAATGTATATAAGCAAGTTTCCGATTTAAAATTCCGCTGTTTTTCTGAGATCTGTATTAAAACAATGAAGGTATACGCTATTTATTATATATTTCACTCGATGGAATGAAAAAAAGGACAATTAAACGAGATACTTTAACTTTGATTCTCCAAAAACGTTACGAGAATTAGGCCTATAAACAAATGTATATAGGCAAGTTTCTGATATAAAGTTACGCTGTTTTTCTGAAATCTGTATTAAAACAATGAAGTTATACGCTATTATGCGGTAGTTTACTTATTTGTTACCGAGAAACTAGTTAAATTACCGTGAAACAAGAAACAAACACGTTTACAAAATTTAAGCCTAAGCGCGACTTCGCGAAGTAACGATCTTTTTGTGTTTTCTGAAAAAATACGCAAAGAAAAGTGAAACCTTTAATGGCAAGACTAAACGATACACTAATGCACGTATTTAATTTGTTGTCGGCGTTAAACTAAATTATATTACTGTCTAAATCACTTATCTTTCTGGAAATGGTTTCTGGCGTCACTTACTCGGCGGCCATCTTGGATTCTGTAATTGTTGAGATATTTAAATGTTTCAATAGAGTTGTTTAAATGAAAACGTGTATTATTTAATTGTTAAAGCTTGCTTGCCTATTATCCCATCCTGTTAAG